>NC_040895.2:2469083-3069083 GCF_900634795.4 Betta splendens
TTGCAAAAAATTTTCTCTGTATCATTTTTCTGTGTAAATGTGTCACGTCACGTGGAAACCTGCGGCTTATAGACAGACCTGCTGTCTATACATGAAAAAAATGTTTTCATTAAAAGCTAATGGGTGTGGCTTAAATTTGGGTGCGCATTATAGCCCGGAAAATACGTAAACTTATTTCCAACAAGTTACGTTACGGATTTTACCGTGGCTGTGTAAGAGGAGCATTAACATTTAAGCTTTAGGTCTGCAAGTCTGGTTTTAAAATTGTTTTGTGTAAACCTTGTCAGGGTGTTCGTAGAATAAATTGTGGTCCTCCAGTGCATACATATACAGAATAGTAATATTAAAGTTTTATTATGCAACTATTAAGAATTGGTTAGTGATTGCGTACTAGTTTGTTTTCATTTTGGCTAGTTTATTTTTTTGCATTTTTTGTGAACTTGAATGTTATTATCATTACTGTAATGCTTGAACCAGGATGTATCAGGCATAGCCTTGCAGCTTTAAGGTGGAGCATGAGTAATGTCAAAAACGTAATTTATGCCATTCAATTAAAAGTGCAATTTATATATTATATAGACTCATTACACACAGAGATATACAGTAGTTCAGTCTTTTTTTTTTTTTTGTTAATTTTGATGATTATGCTCTACAAGTAATGAAAACAAATTCAAATTCCCCCGTCAAATAAATTGGAATATTTCAATAGAGTTCAATCTTGTAAAATCATGGTGTCACAATTTGATGATCTGATTAATTCTAAATGCCTGTGAAGGTTGCCTGAGCTTTTAAATGGTCTCAGTGTGGTTTAGGAGGAGACACAGTCATGGTGAAGACTGATGACAGTCACTGACCACAATATGATTGCTAAAAAATCTGGTTGTTCACAGATGCCTTGTCCAAACATATTAATGGAAAGTTGAGTGAAAGGAAAAACTACAACTGACAAATTTCTTGTCAAGCCACTCTTGAACTACGTGTGTGTGTGTGTGTGTGTGTGTGTGTGTGTGTGTGTGTGTGTGTGTGTGTGTGTGTGTGTGTGTGTGTGTGTGTGTGTATAATGAATCTATATAGAAGAGTTTTACTGTAGTTTTACTTTCATAATCCCTCTAAACAGTTTAAAGATGTTCAGTAAATAATTAGTACAACTCTTTTTTATGATTGTGTTATTGATATATTGTGTCAAATTTAATGTTGCATACTTATAAGCCCTATTGTCACTGCCAATGCTTATGTTGTTCTTATCTAATGACAGCAGAAAATTAGAAAACTAGAGCATCCAATCTGATCATGGCCTCAATTAGTTTTCAGCAGTAGTGTTTTGAGACTCTCTTATGATCCATTCTAATTTCTCTAGTTGAAGATGCGTGCTGGTGGAATGAGTGAGTCATCCAAATGGAAGAAGCAGAAACGCTCACCAAGGCCACCTCGCCATATGGTTCGGAGTTCTTCCTGTCAGATGGACTCAATTCAGCCCAGCAACAACCTTTCAGGTAAAAGAAAGACTATTCTAGTCTCTAGTCTCCTGTAACCCGATGTACGAGATCGTTTTTGAAAGCACTTATCTTACTGCCTGCCTGCAAAAGGTGAGATAGATCTCACTTTCTAACATGTTTCAGGTCAAAAAAACATCATGCAAAATAATATCTGCATGTGCATAAATTTGTCAGGAACAACACGCCTTTTTATTTTTATCCTTTTTTTGTGATGTTCACCTGTTTCTAGCAACTACTTTCTGATTTTCCATCAAAAATAAAACAGGCTGTGCTTTGTAATTAATTACAATGATACGCTTGCTGTATGTGGAATGTGTTGGGTGTCAGATCTTAAACCTTACCTTGTAAAGTGCATTGATAAACATCAGTTGTGAATTGGTGGTATATACATAAAATTGAATTGAATTAAATTATAAAAAACAAACATCGATTAGACACGGTGGCACGGTGGTGCGGTGGGTAGCACTGTCGCCTCACAGCAAGAAGGTTCTGGGTTCGATTCCCGGAGGCGGCCTTTCTGTGCACGTTCTCCCCGTGTTTGCGTGGGTTCTCTCCGGGTTCTCCGGCTTCCTCCCACAGTCCAAAGACGTGCATTATTGATTGGCCGTAGGTGTGAGTGTGTGAGTGAATGGTTGTCTGTCTATGTGTTGCCCTGCGATGGACTGGCGATGGACTGGACAGGATGTACCCTGCCTCTCGCCCGTAGCCAGCTGGGATAGGCTCCAGCACCCCCATGACCCCGCACTAGGGAGTAAGCGGTTAAGAAAATGGATGGATGATTAGATACGATGTTAACACATACAGTAACACAAACACACGTTGCAGAAAATGCCTAAGCCAATGACTCATTAACCATTTTTGTTGAAATAAAACATGTTGAAATTGTTGCTTCTGATTTAAATAATATAATATAATAATAATTGTCATTTTTCATGTATTTAATGCTTGTTTGTCCCTCATATTATATATATATTATTACTATTTAATTTGATAGGAAACCTTGGTGTTTTAGTAACCTAACTGCATGTTGTTGCCCTGACGCAACAAACCAGATCTACTTGAGTTCCTGGGGGGGTGCATTTTGTGATCAATGTGTTATCAGGGACCTAACAAAAAAGTCATGCCATAGAGGACTAATTCAAATTGTAGTACCACAGCGGATAATTGTCTTTCCCTCTTTCTTTTTCCTATTAGGTGACGTTGCATTCATTGAGAAGGGCTCATCCATCTTACCAGTTTCAGATAACGTTGGCTCATCCATTTCTAGTCCTACAACCACAGACAGCGGCCTAGATTCCTGTTCCAAAGCCACGTCCAGGGAAGACCTTTCTGACCTGGAACAGTGTAGCTTATATGCAACCACACTTCCTGGGACTGGGCTGGGCTCTCCTGATTCTCAGGTACATGTGTGGCATATCAGTGGCATATCAGTAGGATGTTCAGCAATTTCTTGTTATATTTTTTCACCACACACACATTTAGCCTATGTGTGAACATTGTATGGACTTTTCTCAAGTATTGTTGAATCATATTTGACCTTAATGTTTATGTAAATCTGTGATTTTTATGCTCGTTTTTATCTGTGTACAGTTTGAGGGAAGACCAACTCAATCAGTCTCAGTGGAGTCCATCCCTGAGGTTCTGGAGGACAAAGATTCCATCATAGAGGACAACACCTCTGTACATGATATGGACTACGTCAACCCCCGGGGAGTTCGTTTCACACAGTCCACACAAAAAGATGGCAAGAATGTTTTTGAACACCTCTTATTTACTTTATATTTACTTGTCAAACAGAAACCTTACCTCTACAATTTTAAAATGATTTTTTAATCTTCTTTAATCTTCTTTTCTCTCTTATAGGAGCATCTCTCATTCCTTATGGTCTGCCATGTCTAAGAGAACTTTTTCGCTTTTTGATCTCACTGACCAACCCCCATGACCGCCACAACACTGATGCAATGATGCACATGGGCCTGCAGCTGTTAACTGTAGCACTCGAGTCAGCACACATTGCTAACTACCAGACTTTGTTAGGCCTGATAAAAGATGAACTTTGTAGACATCTGTTCCAGGTAAGGAAAAAATGAGACATTATGTGCAGTTAAGTATTGTGCATTGATGCAATATTTTCTGAATATTATTCGCATTAAATTTTACAATTCACATAATTTGCATAATTGCCAGAATATAATATAGTAGTAATATAATAGTGTTTTTCTGCACTATAAAATGTTTTTCTTTGTCCAGGTCGTACCTAGATTAATATTTTAGTATATAATTTCTTTTAATTTGTCTTTTGTTCTAGTTACTTAATGCGGACCGTATAAACTTGTATGCTTCATCCATACGAGTTTGCTTCTTGCTTTTTGAAAGCATGAGAGTACATCTGAAGTTTCAACTTGAGGTAACTTGCAACTTTTCATCAAGTGAAAAGTTACCTGATTCTGAGACGCTAATATTTCTTCCTTTGCTGAAATGGCAGCTGTACCTCAAGAAACTAATTGACATCATCACATCAGAGAACACAAAGATGCCTTATGAGATGAAAGAGATTGCATTGGAGGCTCTGGTCCAGCTTTGGAGGATTCCCAGCTTTGTCTCAGAACTGTATGTCAACTATGACTGTGACTTCTATTGTTCCAGCTTATTTGAAGAACTTACTAAGCTGTTATCCAAGGTAACAATCTTAGCATATTGTTGATCATTTAAAAGCTTTAGCCTGTAATTGCCATTTTTACATGAAAAAAAAACTTTTTTTATACTTGATAGAAGACAGTCAGGTTTTGATCTCCAAGTCTGATAGGTCTGATTGTTGACCAGAGAGAGGAATTAAGAACCTTTCTCTGAGACAAATCTTGAAAATAAGATGTTTGAATAATTTGATTGATTACACCTACGGTTTCACCCGAATACGTTTTGAAAATTTGAAAAGGTTGTTTGGACAGTCTGATTTTTAAATTGTAGAAAGAAAATAAAGGTAATGATGAATAAAATGTTGGAGACCCCACCACCAAACAGACAGCGAAGGCCAAAACTTTATTTTATATCATAAAGTCAAACATTTGTCAATGGCAGAGTCCTAGTTGCATTAAACTAAACTAGACTGTACACCTGTAGGTAATACGGTGGCCAGTTAATTACATTAATAAATTTTAACAATCATGATCAAAGGCAGTTTTCTTCTACAACTGTAATGTATCTTAAGTACTTACAACATAGTTCTAAAGTTAGCTATAACACCTATGTATACATACATTTTAGGTTATGTACATTACACACTGATGGGCTGCTAAAAGCTGACAGATGGCAGTAAGTTGTTACATCCATATACATGCAGCATAAATGAACTTTAATATGTTTTTTTCTACCTGGTTTTGTTCCTTCCTCCATACTATAGAATGCTTTCCCAGTGTCAGGGCAGCTGAATACCACCCACCTCCTGTCGCTCGAGGCGCTTCTCACTGTAATTGACAGCATTGAAGCACACTGCCGGTCCAAGGTACTTAACAACACTAATCAACAAGACCAGTTAGAAACAGTACTGGTGGCTGGAGAAAGTTCAAACAAAACTGCATCAGATAACGCACAAGGTAAACACAATCCAGTGGGTGTCCAAATAAATAGATTTTACACCTCCAACTTCTGCAGAGCCTTAGCTTCTGTGGAAAAATGAGAGATCTGCATAGTTATTTTTTCTCTTTCTCTCTTCAGCTTCAAGTAGATTTGGCAGTACCAATGGTCTAAATGTTATACTAACCGAAAACGCACCAGCATGTCAGCCACACAGTGGGTATCTAATGGCAGAAAAGATGAAGCTGGGTGGAATGGAGCAGGAAGATGGGGAAGCTGGTAAGACTGGTGAGACTTTTCCAAACGTTAGAGAAAAAAATGCATTTACATTTAACCTCAATGTTTGTTCCATTTATCCAGCTAAGAGGAAAGGTCTGAAGAAACCTGAACGTTTCTCATCAGGTTTACCTGATTCCCAAGAGTTATTGGAAATTAGAATAAAAAAAAAAGTAAGTGGAATTTGATTGCTGTGTTTTTTCTCACACATGAACAGCTAAATATTGAACACCAACTATAATTGCTTTACTCAAGTTGATTTCTTTGTGTACAGTTGCTAATCACAGGTACAGAACAGTTTAACCTAAAGCCCAAGAAAGGAATCCAGTTTTTACAGGAAAAAGGTCTTCTCAGTAATCCAATTGACAACAACCAAGTGGCCCAGTGGCTTAGAGAAAACCCTCGATTGGACAAAAAGATGATTGGCGAGTTTATCAGCGATCGTAAGAACATGGAGCTCCTGGACAGCTTTGTGAAGTAGGGTGAAATTCCAGGACACATTTTATGATTAATGACCATTAAACTGTTATTTTCAAATCTGAAGGGAGCAGAGGTGTTACAGTTTCCATCTTATACTGGTGTGTTTATTAATATGTTATTGAATGAATAACATAGTTGTATAAATATTTTTTTTTTTTGCAGCACATTTACCTTCCAGGGGCTTCGAATTGATGAAGCCCTGCGACTTTACCTAGAGGCCTTTAGGCTACCTGGAGAGGCTCCTGTAATCCAGAGACTCCTGGAAACCTTTACAGACAACTGGCATGTAAGTGTTTTTTTAATATAAATTATAAATGTCATAATAAAAGGCATTCAGACTAGTAACACACTGTCAGGCAACATAGCAGCCAAGATGAGCAGGCACATTGACCAATACATGAGCAGTGCCCAGAAAGGAATTGGTACTAACACCAGGGGGGCAAAACACCAGCTACTGGTAGACAAAGCAGTCACCTGAGACTGTAAGACCAGACATGCCAATCTAAGCACTGCCTGGATTGAGTACAAAATAACCCACAGTATCACACAATGCCTCACACATGAATCATGGAAGGCTTGACACTACACAAGAGCAACAGAACCCTAAGAACCTTCATCCAGAATTCAATGGGAAAGCAGAAAACAACCCTAGAGGCCAACTAAAAGCTGATCGCCCAAGTCAACATCAAGTGCTGCATATACCAAGAAGATGTCTTTCCCCGCTGCTGTTCTGCGTAGGCCTGAACCCCCTCAGCCAGATCATCACGAAGACTGGTTACGGGTACCGACTACAAAACAACGCAACCACCAGCCACCTCTTCTACATGGATGACCTCAAGCTGTATGCCAAGAGCGAATGAGATATTGACTTGCTAATACATACCACCAGGATATACGGCCAAGACATTGTAATGTCATTCGGACTGGATAAGTGTGGTAGGATGGTAGCAAGGAGAGGAAAGGTAGTTAGGACTAGAGCGGATAGAAATACCAGAAGGCAAGATAGCAAATCTGGAGGATAGCTACAAATACCCTGGAATCCCACAGGCCTCAAGGAAAACACCAACCACTAAGTACCTCCAAAGGGTAAGGCAAGTCCTGAGAAGTCAGCTGAATGGGAAGAACAAAGTCCGGGCAATCAACACCTACACCCTTCCGGTCATTAGGTAAGGTATCCTGCTGGCATAATAAGGTAGCCAAAAGAGGAGATGGAAGCCACGGATATCAAGACAAGGAAGCGCCCTACAATGCATGGAGGGTTTCACCTCAAATCCAACACCCTTAGACTGCACACCAAGCAAAGGTAGTAGCACCATGTTTACATCCGGAAAATGGCCCCAACAGATGATGTGCTTAGTGAATACCTCAGGTACCAGAAACCAAAGGAGGAGGGAAGGAAAGAGAAGGAACCCTCATGGAAAACAAACCTCTCCACATTATATAACACCGGCAGATAGAAGAAGTGGCTGATATCGACAAATCCTACCAGTGGCTGGACGAGGCTGGACTGAAAGAAGGCACGGAGGCACTAATTCTAGCAGCACAGGAGCAAAATTTGGAACATTCGTATTCGTAACATTGACTCTCTTCCACTCTTCAAAATCAGACTCAAAACCCATTTGTTCAGTTCTCGCTCTCTGTAATACTTTTAAAAATACTTTTTTGTACTGTTCAGTGTCCTTGAGATTTTAAAAAGCTGCTTATACATACATAATGTGGTATTACTAATATTGTTATTATTATTGTCTTTGTCCATAAGAGTGTAGGCCTAGGAAGATACTGCGCAGTATACTGCACATATACTTATATATTAGGATAAACTCCCAGGCCTCTGGTAGAGGGCCTGAGTTTGTAGGAATAAAGGGAGAGTGGGGAACTCTTTTATATCAAGATATAAAAACCTTCATTAATCCCAGAGGGAAATTATTTTGCACACTTTGATTGCTGTCACACAAGAAGGTATTGGAGATAAAAAATAAGAATGCTAACACATCTACGCACACTCACATCTAATTACTATTGTAGCTAAAAGCTTTATTATAGATGTTATTGCACGGATGAAAAGCAACACTTACCGAGAGAGGAGGAATTGTACAGGCTGATGGCCAGGAAAGATCTCCGGCGGCATTCTGTGGAGCACCTAATACTGATCCGCCTCTGGTTGAATGTGCTCCTCTGTCCAGCCAGCACACTGTGTAGGGGGTGGGAGGTGTTGTTTAGGATAGAGAGGAATTTGACATACCCTCTTAGCCACAGCATGTAGGGGGTCCAGCTTCACCCCCAGAACAGAACCAGCCCTCCTGATCAGTTTGTTCTGTCTGTACATGCTGCTGCCTCAGCAGACCACAGCATAAAACACTGGCCACCACAGACTCATAGAACATCCTCAGCATGGTGTTGCAGACGTTAAAGAACCTGAGCCTCCTCAGTAGGTGCATCTTGCTCTAAACCTTCTTGTACATAGCTGAAGAGTTCTTTTTCAAGTCCAGTTTATTGTCCAAGTACACTCCCAGGCATTTGTCAGTCACAACCTTCACCTTTTCCTTTTTAATAGTGAGAGGGGTGACAGGACTCTCCGATTTCCTAAAGTTTATCACCTCCTTGGTTTTACTGATGTTCAGTTGGGGGTGATTCTGCCCACACCAGTCAACAAAGCTGCCCACCACTCCCTGTTCTCTGTGACGTCACCATCCTACAATTGCCGAGTCATCAGAGAATTTCTGGAGGTTGGTGAGGTAGTCAGTGATTCATTAAATCAGGGGGTGCTCGACCTGCATGTCCTTCAATTTCTCTCCCAGCAATGTAGGCCGAATGGTGTAAAATGCACTGGAGAAATCGAAGAACATGATCCTCACTAAGGCGCCAGGCTTGTCCAGGTGGTTGTAGGTGCGATGGAGCAGATATATGATAGCGTTATCCACTCCTAGTGGAGTTTGGCCAATACCAAAAGACAACCCCTTTTAATGTGGCATCAATTTCAACAATCTGTGGTTATAAAAAGCTGTTATAGTCAGTTAGTCATTCCAAGTTCATCATTTAAACAGCCATGAACATATGACGTCATTTGCCACGGCGCACCTTCGGGTCGGTGGCAGGCAATCAGATGTTGCTCGTGAACTTGGTGTGTCTCAAAGTGTCATCAGCAGACTTGCATCAAGACAAAGACCTACTGGCAGAGGTTATGACATACCCAGGTTGGACCCAACGATGACCAGTACCTAAGGACCTATGCACTCAGACATTGTTATGAAACTGCCACACAGCTGCAGGCCCGTTCACAAGATGGGAGGGCTACTAGGGTTTCCAGACAAACCATTCGCAACTGACTCTACAGCTTTGGCTTAAATGCTAGACGACCAAAGTTACTCCACTGACATCAAGACACTGCTGTGAATGTTTGCAATGGGCACAAGACCATGTGACCTGGACTATGCAACAGTAAGCTACTGTCCTGTTAAGGGATGAGTGTTGGGTCACCTTGCACAGAAATGATGGTTGTCACCGTTGCTGGAGAAGACAAGGTGAGCGATACGCTGAGGTCAACATGGTCCCCAGGGTTAGCTTTGGTGGAGGAGATGCAACAGTCTGGACATGCATCAGCAAAAAAAAATAACCAAAACAAATTTGGTTATTTTAGATGGCTCAGTCACTGCACATTCTTACCTCAGAGACATCATAGAACCCATCATCATCCCCCAATTCCGCCAACACACACCAAACTTTCTGTTCATGGATGATAATGCTCCACCACATCGTGGCAGAATTGTCACAGCTCGACTTCAGGAAGTTGGAGTGCCTTATATTGTATGGCCATCAATGTCATCTGACCTGAACCCCATAGAGCACGTCTGGGACCAGTTGAAGCAGAGACTGCATGATTGTACCCCATCCCCACATGACCTGGCAGAACTGCGTGTAGAACTTGTGGAAGAGTGGAACGAATTGCCTCAGAACAACATCATGATGCTAGTGAGGAGCTGTCAAGCTGTCATTGCGGCAAATGGTTGAAACACTCACTACTGATATTATCAATTTGTGTTATTTGGGGCTATCCTTGTTATTGTCTAAATATTTGGGGCAATAAGTATTAAACTAATGAAAATTGTGTTTCTTTTTATACATTATTAGTAATATCAAAGGGAACTTTTACTTATTTCATTAAAATTCAGAGCAAGTAGGAAAAGTACTCATGTACTTTTACTATGTAAATAACTACCTAACATATTGTGAGTAGTGCATGTATTTACTTAATTTTCTGATGGGTAAACCATATCTAATATAGTCACCCTGGTGACATATGGCTTTTTCCATCATGACATAAGCTAACTTTTGTAAAAGGTGTTGAAAATATAACTCAAACACGTCATAAACCCGTTGGATTATAGCAGAATGACATAGGAGGTCTCAAAATGGTAGGGGGAGCATGTGACCTGGAAACTATTCCTGGTAATGCCCTTTTCGTAGGCTGGCTACACCCACACACACACACACAATGTCTGTCCTTGAAAGAGCTGATGTGTAATTTTAGTCAGTGACACTATAAGATATGAGTTTTCCACTATGTTGGGGTCACAGTTATAGTAACAAGGTGAAATTCTCTCTACAGATAAGGTTAGCTGCTACTCTGTATAACAGGCATTTGTTTAGATCGTCATATGATGAATTGTTGTTTTTATTGTAGCTGTTGTTATTTAGCCTGTACTTTGTGTGTTTGTAGAAAGTCAATGGCTCCCCTTTCATGACCAACGATGCAGGCTTTGCGTTGGCCTACGCTGTCATAATGCTGAACACTGACCAGCATAACCACAATGTCCGCAAGCAAAACATCCCCATGACAGTTGAGGTAAGTTATAAGTTTATCTCACTCTAACAGACACACACACACACACACACACACACACACACACACACACACACTGTAGGTGTAAACCTGTTGTTAGTGGGCATCAAGCATGTCTGTCCTCATTTATCATTAAGCCCTTGTTGGATGTTGTGTACCTCAGGTTTATATATACTTCATAGTACAAAGACATAAGACACCTTGATGTGTAACATTTGGTATTATTCAATAGTTTAGTAGCATTACTCTTTTTTTATTTAAAATCATGCATAGCATGGATATGACAGTTAAACAACAATGTTTAAGCAACAAAGCTTAACGAAATGAACTTATAATTAACCTTCAGTGTGAACAAACACAATAACACACTGAGGGCAACTTGGAGTTCAGTATCTTGCCCAAGGACACTTGGGCAAGATACTGCACATGACTTTATGGGCCAGGAATCAAACCACCAATCCTATTATTGGTGGATGGCAGCTCTACCTCCATACAGTATATGACATCAGTGAAATAACAAGCTTGATTCTTTAATGATAATCCTCTTTACAGTGTCATCATCTGGACTTAAAATTGACTGAATAACAATGTTGTTGTGTTGGATTCTGCTGTAGGTTGCTGTAAGGTTGCACCCTTACAGTAACAGCATAACTCAATCAATGTAACATTCATCAACTAGAGTATCTCGGGTCAACACCAAGGGTCAGTTTTGACCCTTTGAAAAATATATTGAGACAGAACAGTGGCGCCTAGGACTTTACTCACAAAGCGGCTTGCAAGTCATTGTATTTACCACAACACAAGTTGGCAGTGCGGTTATTTTGAACTATAAAAACTATATGCAAGCACAACTGTGTATAAACCAAATGTGACAATTACTGAGAGGATGTTCAAAAATAAGATGCAAGCCTTATTTTCAGCGTAATAAACATTGTATGCTGATGTTACCATCTTATTATTTTTTATTATCTTTTCTTAAATAGCAATTCAAGAGAAATCTGAAAGGAGTAAATGGAAACAAAGACTTTGATCATGACATGCTGGAGGATATCTATAATGCTATCAAGTACGTTGCCATTTGTATAGATACACACATACTGCAAGATTCATGTTACTAAAAACTTTTGGTTGTGGATGCTGATCATGTTAAATCTGATGTACTGAATGTTTTTCTATTGAAGGAATGAGGAGATTGTGATGCCAGATGAGCAAGTCGGTTTAGTGAAAGAGAACTATGTGTGGAGTGTGTTGCTACATCGCGGTGCCACACCTGAGGGTATTTTCCTTCATCTTCCCACTGGCAGTTGCGACCATGACCTATTCACCATGACCTGGGGTCCCACCATTGCTGCTCTATCCTATGTTTTTGACAAGAGTCTGGATGACAGTATCATCCAGAAGTCAATCATTGGCTTCAGGTACACAAGTTTAGAATGCTGTGCAGCCAAGTTATTGGACCAAGGATTTAAATGTGCACATCATGCCAATAACTCTAATAAGAATGCAATCTGGTGTTTTGTCTCTGCAGGAAGTGTGCCATGATAGCAGCTCACTATGGCTTAAGTGATGTTTTTGACAATTTAATCATCTCACTTTGCAAGTTCACCACTCTCAGTAGTGAGGTGAGCTTTTCAAAGTGAAATAGAATAATTGGAAACTTTTATTTCAGTGTTTTTGGTTTATTTTATCAGTCTTCTTTCTTTGCTAAGTACAGTACAATGTGAAGGGAAGTGTAGTAAAAATACATTGTATGAGTTGCCTGTACATATACACAGTATATACAGTAGTCAGATAGAAATTTCCTCTTTTTGTTTAATTGGGTATTATCTGCAGATCTTTTTAAATATGTAAAAAATATATATTCAATTTTTTTATACAATAACCTATTTTCATAGCACCATTTTGTCCAGTTCATATTAATGGATGGATTTTCAACAATGTGTCAGGTAGTGTGTAATACATTATTAAAACGGCTCTTACTTTACAGTTGGTACTCATTATTCCAGTTGGTTATGATTGCATTTTCTAACATTCCGTAATCATCTGTGTGCCCTCTGTCCCTGCAGTCTGTGGAAAACCTTCCCACAGTATTTGGCAGTAACAGTAAAGCACAGACTGCAGCCAAGACAGTGTTTGACCTCGCCCATCGGCATGGCAACATCCTCAGGGAGGGTTGGAAGAACATCATGGACTCCATGCTGCAGCTGTTCAGAGCCGAACTATTGCCCAAGGCCATGGTCGAGGTCAAGTCATTTATTCTGTGTTAAATCATGGATGTTTAAGTGCGTCTTGTGTGGTTTTTCTGTTCTGGTGCATTCTTCTGTTCAATGCATAAATGTTGTTTGTTGCCTCAGGTAGAGGACTTTTTGGAACCAAGTGGGAAAATTTCCCTTCAGAGAGAGGAGTTGCCTTCAAATCGGTATGCTATGCCATCTGTCATCCTGCATCTTTATTTATCAGACTATAATAAGAAATTGTTGAATATGTCCTAATAAATCTGTAGATGCAGGTAGTTAATCAATTGTTCATGCTATCTATGAATTGCTGTTCAATAATTTTTTTTTCTCTTTGTTGCACATTAGTGGTGAGTCAGCAGTGCTGAGCTTTGTCAACTGGCTGACACTGAGTGGAGCTGAGCAATCAGGACTCAGAGGGCCATCCACAGAAAACCAGGAAGTTAAGCAGCTGGCCATCCTCTGCATAAAGGTACTAAACACTATGCATGATGCCGCAACACTGTCATGCAGTAAATGTAATGGCTTTAGACTTTTACCATCGCATAGCAGTTAACTTATCAGATGTTGAGTTGTGCAACACAGTTTAAACACAGTCTCAGAAATACACAAAAGCTGATTTCCATGTTCGTTTGATTGTGTGCTCAGTCTACTTGACTGTTCCACAGCCACCATTGCTTCATTGCTGCATTTGCTTCTTGTCCTCCAGCAGTTGCTGAGTTGAAATACAAACTTAGAGTAATTGTGATTAATTAAACTATTGCACTGGTAGAACATAGTAGAATCTCATTTATATTTTGCTTTAGCAAAAATGTCAGTGAAGCCTCCATACCAACCAACAGATGATCAGTTGCAGGCAGAATTCTAGATGCTTTTTTCTTTGATTTAAAGCTGTAGAAGTGTTGAATGTATAATATCCACTTAGTTCACACACACACACAAACAAACCTGACGTTGTCCACTCAATCCAGAAATTTTAATTAAAATCACTATTTATTAAGGATGTTGCACAAAACAGGAAACTATGCAATAGTTTCTAAAAAGAACATATGGCCATCATTCTTTTTCTTGTAGTTTCTCCGTTGGCTGTCACAATCTTGTCCTTGTTTTGTTTTGTTTCTCTTCTAAACTTTCATTTAACATCAAGTCTTTGATTTGTATTTGTCTTCAGGATGTTTCTGGCAACGTAACTGCTCTCCCAAATTATTTCTTCAAAATTGCCTTGTCTACGTTTTTCTAATTATTTGTTGTCTTTGGTCCTGTGTTGTAATTTTCTTTTACATTATATGCATATGATTATCTAATGTGAGTATCTAAATCTAAGCTTTTAGATCACACCCACATGGTACACCTACTTATATACTAATTTTTCATTTTTCTTTCTCTCTAGCAATGTGACCCCGAAAAGCTCATCACTGAAAGCAAATTCCTTCAGCTGGAATCGCTACAGGAGCTATTGAAGGTTTTCATTTCTTAATTGTCCAACATGTCTTAGCATCATATATGCACTATATTGTCTTGCTATATTGTGTTGTTTTAACTCTGAGTTGTATTTATTCACAGCGCATTAAGTTTGAATGACTTTTTCCAGCAAGTAACATGTACATCGTTCAGACAAAGACAAAGACTATATATTCTTCTCCTTAGGCTCTGATATCAGTCACTCCAGATGAAGAAACCTATGATGAGGAAGACTCTGCCTTCTGTTTGGAGATGTGCCTTCGTATTGTTCTGGAGAACCGGTAAAAGAGAACAGAAAAGGCCTTTTATCTGTGGCTTTCATCAATTTACTGTATTTTTCTTTGTGCTTGCAGAGACCGTGTGTCTTGCGTTTGGCAAACAATGCGTGACCATCTTTGCCATCTTTGTGTCCATGCAAATGAGAGCTGCTTCCTAGTGGAGAGGGCTGTTGTGGGACTCCTTCGTCTTGCAGTCCGCCTTCTACGTCGAGATGATATTAGCTCACAGGTAGAGCAAACACACAGACACTTAATGCCTAATATATAAGTTGTTTTAAAGTTGCTGCCCTTGACTAGTCCAACAAACAATAATGAATTAAATTAAAAAATGCTGTTGCAGGATTAGAGTCAGACATCCACCACTTCACTAGACATTTTATACTACTGACTTTCAAACGTAGCTCTTCAGGAGAATATTAAAAGATCAAAATTCAAATGTTTTTTACAAATGGAAAAAAGCTCAAGTGGTGTTTCTTCCCCTGTATGCCATGGCATCACTGAAGGATCCACTTAGGAGTGGTGTCTGTTCTTACTGTATATATAGAAATCTCCTTCAGTAAATGCAGAAGTCAACAATTTAACATTTTTTTTCTTACTGTATACAATCTTGGCTATAATATCACAAACTCAACACCCTTAAATTACAGCCCTTATCTTCTCTCACCCAAAGGTTCTACTCTCCTTGCGTCTTCTACTGATGATGAAATCTCATGTCTTGTCCCGGGTCAGTAGAGAAGTGGCTTATGGCCTTCATGAGCTGCTGAAGACTAACGCAGCTAACATCCACTGTACAGACGACTGGTATACTCTCTTTTCCTTGCTGGAGTGTGTTGGGGCTGGAGTGAAACCTCCTGCCTCCTTCCAGGTCATCTCTGTCACTGCTGACAATGACACAGGTTCATTATTTTTGTCGACTTTTTGATTTTAGAGTTAAAAGTGAGATTTCCAAACACACAGTCCAGTAGTAAATGATCTACACTTACCTACTGTAGCACTCCTGCAGAAATAGAGGAAATAAAATCAAGAAGTCTCATCCTTTTTCCTTAGCGGTGATAGCTGATGTGTCATCTGAGTAATGTTTGGATTTTCGTAGAGGTCCACTACAGTGTTATTAGTTTTTGGCCATGTGGAATTCAGACATATTCCTTATAGATTGTACACTGCTCAAGAAGATAAAAGGAAAACTAAAAAACACATCTTAGATCTGAATTAAAGAAATGTTCTTATTAAATACTGTGTTGTTTTAATAGTTGCATGTGCTGACAACAAAATCACACAAAAATGATCAATGGAAAGAAAGTTTCCAATTTATTAACCCATAGAAACCTGGAACAAAACCAAGACTCCCTGGATTTGGAAGTGGAAAAACACACTACAGGCTGATCCAACTTTGATGTAATGTCCTCAAAACAAGTCCAAATGAGGCTCAGTGGTTTGTGTGGCCTCCACGTGCCTGTATGACCTCCCTACAATGCTTGGGCATGCTCCTAATGAGGTGACGGTTGCTTTTCTGAGGGATTGCATCCCATCTGGGTGCCAGTGGTGACTGCAGACACATGCACGCTACGCTGACAAACCTTCTTGCCACAGCTCCCATTGATGTGAGCTGCACTACTAGAGCCACTGTGGGTTGTAGACTCCATCTCATGATACCACTAGAGTGAAAGCACCTCCAGCATTCAAAACATCAGCCAGAAAGTATAGAAACTGTGAAGTGGTCTGTGGTCACCACCTGCTTAATAACCACTCTATTGTTATCGTTATTGGGGGTTTCTTGCCATTTACCTATAATTTCCACCTGTTGTCTATTCTGTTTGCACAAAAGCATGTGAAATTAATTGTCAATCAGTATTGTTCCTTAGTGGCCAGTTTGATTTCACAGATGTGTGATTAACTTGGAGTTACAGTACATTGTGTTGTTTAAGTGTTCCCTTTATTTTTTTGAGCAGTGTATATACGTAGGTCAGCACAATTGCAGTTGTTGGCCTCTATTCAAAAAGCTGTAGATTAACACATAAAACACTGTTCAAACATTTCTGTGTCATGTCATTGTAGACTAAATCTATGTTGTTGCAAGGGCTCAGGGCTAAGCAGAGGCCATGCAATCTGTTGCAGGACTGTTTTCTAAACTGCCCAAAATGTTTGCACATTACTGTATTCAGCGAAGTGTGTATTTTCAAATATCTTACGCTATACTGTATATAATTAGTAAAACATGTATAACGTTAATCAATCTTCCTTCCTTCCGCTAGGTGCCCAGTCAGATAGTGAGCTGTCTTCTCATCATCCCAGTGAAGTGACATTAGACCGGGGTTACACATCTGACTCAGAGGTCTACACTGAGCACAAGATCAGGATCCCTCGTTCGACAACTGAAGTGGATGTCGCGAGCAGTGGATGGCTTGTGGTCAGCACAAACAAACACATAGTTCACACATGTACACAATACTGTCATGTATGCACTACTACTGAAACACCCTCAGCTACATCAGATATTTTGCCATAACAACAACCTTTCTTAGAATGGCTAGAATGTATGTTTATGTAAAACCTTTTTTATACATACAATATAAAAGAATACAATTGTGTTTGATCAATTTCCCATGCACGTTTGTAATATTTTTTTTAGGTTGGTAAAGATGACCTGGAGATAAGTAAAGTCCCTCCAGTGAGCTCTAAAGCTCAGCTGAATCACCCACTGGTCAATCAGTACAGCCTGACTCTGGGTCAGGACCTGGGCCAGCATGACACCAAGTCTCTCATTAAATGTGTGGAAACACTGTCTTTTATCATCCGTGATGCTGCACATGTTACCCCTGACAACTTTGAGCTGTGTGTCAGGGCAATAAGAATTTTTGTGGAGGCCAGCCTTAATGGAGGTGAGATGCGTTTTAAACTGACATGATTATTTAAATTGTGTCCCTGTGACTCTTATGAGGATTAAGTCATTAAGATGTGTAAAGGACTTCCGATTGTAGAATGAATTGAAATGATGTTGGCAAAACTTATATTAATAGATATTGTGAGGTTTAGCAGATTCAAACCCCTGGAAAGCCCAGCCTGAAATGTGATGCACTACCGAATTTACAAATCTATTTCCACAAAAGGTGCTATGATGTGTCCAATATCAATAAAAACAATAATAATGCTGCAACTAATTCACTAAAGAACAGAGAGAGACAAAGAACTGAGACATTTTCTAGATAAAGCCTGATTTTTATTTTGATGACACAAACGCATTGCAAAAAGGTTTTAACAAACAAAAGTTAAAACTCTTACTGGTTTTGTATTTGTTCTCTAAAATGTTGTGAAGTCTTAAGGTCCCACCATCTAAAGTCTATAGTGTCCCCAGAGCATTCAGACAATCAGGAGGGACCATTTACAGTAGCTTGTTAACAGCAGAGGGTTCACCCTTCATCTGTAATGGTATGGGTTGCATTATCAGCTTTCACATCAATGCTGAACGGTACAGGAAGGGTTTAGATCAACATGTTCCATAAAGAGGGACATCCGTTTGTTATTTAAACTTGAAATACCGTAAGCTTGTACCAAGCTTAAGCTGAGATGCACTGTACATCTTATGAATTCATTGAACTTTCATACCAGTGCAAACATTTTTACTGACTGGTTTGAAATTTAGTTGATTTCTTGCACATTCCTTTTTGATCCAGCTGTTCTTGAGTGTTGCCAGCTGTTTATACAGTATTTTCATTCATAAAGCTGTCTTGACTATAGATTTTCTCAGTGACACAACTATTTTCTGAGCAGTGTTCCTGAATTGATTAGAATTCTTTTTTACCATAGACATCGTAGTTTAATGATAGATTTGATGCCACAGTGTTTTCATTCAAACTATAGCAGTTTTATTTCTTTACAAATTTCCTTCCTCAGGGTATCGTAATCACGACAAGAAGAAGAGCCACAAGTACGACTCTTCAAAGTATCGGATGAGAAAGAAGGCGGGGGTAAGGGAAAAAGAGGGTGGCAGCAGCACAAAGCGGAGCATCAGCCGGGTCTCCAGCCAGCGTCCATTACGTTCCTACAGTGACGATGAGGAGGATGAGGGTGTCCCAGCCAGCTACCACACGGTGTCATTACAGGTTAGTCATGACGTAAGTACAGCAGCCCAATTCGCACGTATGTGTATATATTAACATACTGAAAATCTGCATATCATATCTACAGTATTAGATTTGACCTGATCTATAGTGTTTTTATGAATAGGTTGTCACCCGCTTAGCTGTTGTTGATTTTGATTGGTGTATGTATGATCCAGCTGTTAGACCTTATGCACACCCTGCACACCCGTGCTGCCAGCATCTACAGCTCCTGGGCAGAGGAACAGCGTCATCTAGAGGCTGCAGGCAGAAAAATTGAGGCCGATTCCCAGACTCTGTGGTCAAGCTGCTGGTGTCCACTGCTGCAAGGTGTGTACCACTACAACAAAACAATGTCTGAAGACATCTGTGGGTGTTGATGGTTTTTTTCTACCTTTTCATTGTGAGCACACTGAGGTGGAAATTTGTCCACCCTAAGACAAAAACAGTTATGCATTATATGCAGTTCAGTGCAGTCTATATGTTCACAAACTGGAGGCACAACATATGAGAGACAAGATTCATCAGTTTGTGCATCTTGAGGACAAAGCTTGCAACATCACATTCACTAAGCAGCCAGGTTACAGGTCCATTTCTGGACATAGATATAGACATGGACTTAGACATGTCCTACAATCTCATCGCCAAAATGCAGACAGCATGTTTTTCTCAACGTTTATGACTGTCTCGTTGGATATTGACGTCTCCCGCTCCTTTGTGAATTTCAGTACGGCCAGCGGTAAACTCTCTCCACCACTTGCAAATGTTTTTGACATCCATACATAACTGTACATACACTTCCAAAATTGGCAATGATTTTTAACCAGTGGTGGTGAGCTGCTATGACATGGGAATTCTAAAAGTGGCACAGCGTCTACAGAAATGCATTGACCGAAATGGTGATTATGTAGAAAAATTAATAATTCAACAAGTAAAACTAAGTATTATAGAAAGTAAATGGTTGTTTGGTTGTCTAAAAAAAATTCTAGCAGCCAGATAGACATAGGAATAAGAATGTCTTTATTAGTCCCACAGCGGGAAAACTGCACCTTACAACAGCAACAGGACAGAAAAACAGAGAGAACCCATACATACCATACAAACACACATCCATAAACAGAGCAAATGCAGTTAACAGTTCTGATTGTAGAGTTTGATAGCAGCAGGTAGGAAAGATCTGTGATATCTCTCATCACACAGCGTTAACGGCAATTAACGAACATATGTGAACACAATCACAGAAAACACAGCAATCAGCAATGAATGAATCAGTGAGTGAAAGGACAAGGGACGGTCAAGACCTAAGTGTGTGATGGCTTTGATCAAGCGAAAAGAGTACCTAAGGATAACTAATGAATTTGGAATATTCAATTTTAGCGCTTTGAGAAACACCAGACTTCTCAGAGGACTAGAGATGTTCGTCTTGCCTTAGTTTGGAGCTGTAGCCGCTGTGCAGCGTCTCCCTTTACCGGCTTGGTTGAGCAGGCGTGCCCTCTCTGGTCCAGGTGCCACAGCCTTTGGGCCAGGAATCGTCGCCCGCGGTGATGATGACGTTTCGGGTTCAGCAAAGTAACAGTCGGCCAGGCTGAACTTTCCAAGGTGTTTCAAAGCGTCAGCGCTACTTAAGCTAGCCAAAAAAGGAAACGGGCTGGAATCTAATTTAATTAGTTCGATCAAAAATAGTGAGTCAACTAAGGACTGTTTGTGATAGTTACAGTTTTGTGGAGTTTCTTGAGATGCCTTTTTCAAGAAACATTCGCTGCTCGTTTGTATTTTACAAAAGTTTACAAAATTTAAGAACAAAGGAAAATTAAAGAAAAGTAATGCGACTCAAAAAAAAAAAATGGGGCAACATGTTTGAAGTTATAGGGAAATCCCAATTCAACTAAGGTGTCACTGGTTTAAATATCCCTGGGGCAGTGGTTACTTCAGGGTGGAGAAATGAGTTCAACCATTGGTGAACAGTTCCACCTCTTCAGATTAGGTATCAAACTATTTGATTTGGTTTGCTGCTAAATTTGGTATAACTAAGCTTTCCTCTTTTCATCAGGCTCAAAGTTCCATTACAGCATAACACAATACACATGTAACAATCACATTGGCACTAAAATAAGCAGAGAAGTCAGGATGGTTAGGCAATAAAATAAATGCATAGTTTATTAAGGTTTTATACGTGGTCCTTTAAAACACTGTAACAAATGAAATGTTATTCCATGATGAATGGTCTTGTCTTATGTAACACCAAATAAACACTAAAACATACACCAATAATAATTGCAAGCAAAATCAAATTATAAATGGCTTAATCTAGACATTACTAATTAAGCTATTGTAACACTTAAAATGCAACACAAAATTGAGGATACATAATTTACCCAGTGTGCCTCGCATATATGTATGGTGCACAGATTAAAAGAAGAAGGTGAGTATCTTTATTTTAGCTTTATACATTCACACAATAAAAAGCATGGTGAGAAGTTGTCTGAGGTCCCTTTGTTGCTTGAACATCACACAGAAACCAATCTAATATCAAATAATAGCATCTTTTACACAGAATGCAATGGCACCAGTTTCATGACAGTTGAAAGTTCTGGTCCATGTGAACCAAAACTCTGTCACAGATTTCTCTGTGGAAGGGAGTGAAGCTTACATGTTGTGTTAAGTTACCTAGGTTGGTTGAAGTCCTCAGAAATCAGGAAGAGGTATGTAGGGATTTGTAGCCTGCTGGTGACTGAGAGCAGGGTCTCAGAACGAGTGTCAGCGTTGGCTGAGGGTGCTCAGCTGTGTAAACAATGCGCGCTCTGGCCCCGACACACATTGTCGCTTTTTATCAGCATATGTACTGCTAAGAAAAAAACTATATACAAGTTGTGTACACTAATATACTTAACGAAAACAAGAGAGAATAAACTTAAATAAGCACCGGAAATTGGACCCAAACAATAATAAAAAGTGCATTTCACTCTTGGAGTACACATACTTTGAGCTTATTTAGTTAAAAAATAACTTTTGGGTGATTTCTGTTAAATTGACATTATCCCCTCTAGGAATTGCTTGGCTATGCTGTGATGCAAGACGCCAGGTTCGTATGCAGGCCCTTACCTACCTCCAGAGGGCGCTGCTGGTCCATGATCTGCAAACACTTGATGCAGCAGAGTGGGAGTCCTGTTTCAATAAGGTAAGAAAGGAGAGTCTGTAGAAATCTATGATCTATTAGACACATTTCTAAGCCAGTTGGTCAAACTTACACAAAGGTGTGTGTGTGTGTGTGTGTGTGTGTGTGTGTGTGTGTGTGTGTGTGTGTGTGTGTGTGTGTGTGTGTGTGTGTGTGTGTGTGTGTGTGTGTGTGTGTGTGTGTGTGTGTGTGTGTGTGTGTGTGTGTGTGTGTGTTTTTACAGGTGCTTTTCCCCCTTCTGACTAAGCTGCTTGACAACATAAGCCCAGCAGATGTGGGTGGAATGGAGGAGACGAGAATGAGAGGCTGTACACTTCTATCAAAGGTCCAGAAACTGCAGCCTGCCATTTACAATTTAATTTAAGCTGTCAGATAACTCTACTATATGTTTATTATTATTGATTAGAGTTAAATTGGAGTGCAATGTATATTTCCCATGTCTGCCTTGTAGTTAGAATGTTTGTTGTCCAGAAGCCAAGTGTGTGTATACATTACCAGGGCTCGTACTCCTGCCAACAGCAGTGGATCAAGTGCGGTTTCCATTCTTAGGTTTTCCTCCAGCATCTATCCCCTCTCCTGTCCTTGCCAACCTTTGCTGCCCTGTGGCTTACCATCCTAGATTTCATGGACAAGTACATGCATGCAGGATCCAGTGACTTACTGGTGAGCAGTATGACACGTTAGTGTTAAATTGTGACCTTTAGTCTATTACTATTTTCATTTTTACAGGAAATAGAGTCATGGTAAGCAGACTTTAAACAACATGTGAAATGATTAAAAGTAACTTTGTCGTAACAGTAACTCTATATGTTTCTGTGTAGTTGGAGGCAATCCCAGAATCTCTAAAGAACATGCTGCTAGTGATGGACACAGCGGGGATCTTCCATAGTGCTGACTCCAGGACAGGATACTCAGACCTGTGGGAAATAACCTGGGAACGAATTGTCTGTTTCTTGCCTCACTTAAGAGAGGAACTCTTCAAACAGACTGTTATACCAGGTAAATAATTAACCCATTAAAGAGCCATTAATTTCAAGGTGCTTAATTTACAAACACAAATGATGTTCATGGTCTTACTTTGATGAAAACTGGAAAGCCAATATTAAATATACAACTTCTCCTGTACCTATGTCAACATTTTATGTTTCAGTAAATACACAATTAAGTTAATCTCACCAACCATGGAGGTTTTTAGATGGAGAACAGCACTAAATGGTTAAAAGCTTGTTTCGTTATCACACACTAGATACTACACAAGACAGGTGGTGAAAACTACTAGAACTTAATAACATTTAAATAATTAAATTAAATTGATAATAACTGCACACTGATAACTGTACATGCTTCATATCTGATGATCATTTTAAAATCAAGAATTAAATTACATTAATTAAATTACAGTTATTAAGAAGGCGGTTCATGTGATCATTCATTCATTCATTCAAAACCTTATGGGCCCCACCATTTGGCGTGTGGTCTAAATGGGTGTGGTTGTGTGGTACGCATGGTTGTGAAGTCTATTGTGTCGAGCCATTCAAACCTGAACCACCAGGACCAAAGTTCGTACTCCGAAGCCCAATGTAAGCTTGAGTAAATAGTTTGATATTCATATACAACCTTATGCCAAAGTTTAAGAACCCCTTGATAATTAACAAAATTCTTTGTTTTGTTTTGTTGTTCTTTTTTGAAACGATGTTAACACAGTGTCTCTCGGAAATGAAAAAACTGCACAAAATTTTCAGTGAACATGCACAGTTACTTATTATTATTTTTTTACTGCCATAAATTGAACAGGGATATAAATAAAAACTCAAGATGTTAACATCTTTTCAAATCTGCGCCTAATCTTTTGCATAAGACTGTACATCTACCTGGTCCAGTGTCCAGTGTTATTTATAGCTACATTTACAACAAGTCTTAAATACTATTTAGTACTTATTACTTAACAACTTAAATTCATTGTAGCGCAGTGAAAAAATAACAATAGAATTTGTTTGGATGATTCTCTGCATGAGTTTGTATAACTTTAAGATGTTTCTTGTGTTTGTTTAGAAAACTAGGTCATTTTTTATTATTTTAGTCTTAAGTTGATTTTATAAATTTTGGATATTAGTTTTTTCTGGTTGCCTTTTGTATGATTTCATTAGTTAGTGTAGGTACTGTAGGTAAAGAGAGTTCTATTTATTTTTGTCATTGCAGATTGTAGCTGTTGGGTATTAAAGGAACTAACTCAACCCCTAACTCTGTACCTTTCAGTTTTTTTTCTTGAGTGACAGAATACTGTAGGTTGCTTTGTTTTGCTATTCTAGGAAGTAGTGTTTACTTACAATGAATGGTTGCTATAAATTAAAACTGAAAAGTTTTTTTGGTTTTTTTTGCTATGTTTGCTATGTTTCCAGTAAGAATTAGTTGTTGAATCAAGTTAACCCCTTGGAAGCACTTGTCTGTGGGAGTTATGCGCATTGACAATAGTTCATTTATTTGTATTTGTGCACATTTTTAATTGCGGCAGAAGCCCAAGCATCATCATGATGTAAAAAATATTGATGCACAGTTTCACACTTGAGGGTTCATCCATATGTCATCTCCACTCATTTTTTTATTATGAAATTCATTAAATGTTGTTGTTTAGTCTGTTTTTTCCAATTAATAAATGACAGCAGGAATTAAAATTGAGGTCCCTGCTATAATTTTGACAAAACTGGACTCAGTGGCACACGGACAAAATCTAGGCAGACTTAATTAATTTCACTTTTTTTTTTTATTTAAAACTAGCAAACCAACAATGACACTGGTCTTGTTTAATAATTCCCATCAATGGTTGACTGCAGTGAACAAAAAGAAGTAGATGCTTGAACTTTTGCACTCAGGTCTCTGCCCCTGTCCTGCGCTGATGCAGTTCACTTCTACTACTCTGTACAGCTCAACAAATCATCAGGGACCAGGTGGTGACCAGTCACATATCAGCCATGGTATGATTGTAGGCCAGGACAATAGCATTTGTAGGAATTCTGATTATGTTTGCAACTTTTACCACACTATACAGACCTGACGATGAAGTTGGTCTGAAAAGCATCATTCTGGTAAATGGATGACTTATTTGTTATATTATATATATTTTTTTATTTGTTTCAGATCCAGTTTCCAGTTCTTCAGCAGAGCCTATGCAGGCAATACCCGCAGCAGGTCAGCCTAAACCACGTCCGGTGTCTCCACCTACTGCTCAGCTACCCTCCGCAGTCACATTAAGCCCTGCAGAGATGCTGGCCTCTGTTAGACCACCATTGTTCCATGAGCCTCAGGCAACCAGTGCCACTGGTAGGATTTCCTGTCTCTGTGCAGTCAAACACTCACTTCTCATGCAAACACATTATAGATAGAGTGGAGGGAGTTTTGTTTAAATGAGACGGCAGCCATGGGACAAGTAGCCACTTATGCCAAAAGCATTGTCAACCTTCACAGTGGTCCATCTAGAAATTCTATGAACTGTTACTTAGCAGTATGTAAATAACTGTTGTTTTGTTTTCTAGGAATAGATCAGTCATCTGCAGGACAAACCTCAGTTCCTCCTATGCCAGTTCCTTTAACATCCCCTGCCCAGGCTCCCTCTCCCTTGAGCCAGCCTCCCCTCATCCTGCAGCCCCTTGCCTCCCCCTTGCAGGTGGGTGTTCCACCCATGTCCCTGCCAATCATCTTAAACCCTGCCCTCATAGAGGCCACATCACCTGTACCACTGCTTCCATCGCCTGGCTCTTCTGATGAAGTCAAGTAATCTGTAATACGTCCCAATGATCTTCTCTTGAATCGGTGGACAAAGGAATCTTCAGTAACAAATTGAGTAGCTGCTTGTAATTAAATGCAAGATATAAAATTCATTTGATATTACATTGAAGTTAAAGGTTAGGGGTGATCATTTCACTGTTCCAAATATACTCTAAATTTATGACACACCACACTATTTTTACATAAGAATATATCACAGCAGAAACCAGATGCAGTTAATTCTGGTTAATATACTTTAAAGTGGCCTACCAAAGACAATTAGAACCACACCTGTAGCTGCCATTAAAAGCAAAGTGGTGTAAAGTGTAAAACATCTGTGTTTAGTCATTATGTGCAAACCAAATGTTTACTACAGGAATGCAGTAAACATTGGCGAAATTACTTTAGTAGGATTGCTTTGAGTACTTTTTTAAAAGGTTATATTTTCTCAACTTTAAGCTGGAACTGTCAGAAAGGTAATAATTTGCGTTTTGGTCGAGTACTTCATTTTAAATAGTTGCCCTAGGGCAGTTACCCTAACATTCACCACCAGAAATTAACATATGGAAGGAGTATCTCTTGTTCAGTGTTAGTGTTGCTGTGAGTTGAGTGGCTGGTGGACTGTGTTCTTCTAGTGTTGGCAACCAGCCTGAGAAGTTTGGGGGGTGGTGTAGGTGGGGGACCCCAAGTGGATGCTCAGTTAGGGACTTGACATTAAGACAGGTAACATTAGAGCAAAAAGTCTAATAGTATAAATTACTTAAATTTAAAAGACAGTAAATATAATATTGTATAAATTTAAAAATTTAAGTAGCAGTACCAGTGTGACCTGACCCCTCTGGTTTTATATATATTTCCCCCTAAATCATACTCCTCTTAAACCTGCAGTTTTCAGTTAGATGAAGAACTAGTCCTAATCTGAGTTGGGTAATTGATGTTATTGATAATGGAGGGGGGGGGGTATCTTACAATACATCAACCTGGTGGTGGACATTAAAATATTAGAATATGATTATAGTGGTTGGAGAATCACATGGTTTAGACTAGATTAAGTTCTAATAAAATGATTAGGAAATAGGACAGGATGCTCCCGACCCCCTTTAGATTTCACTTAGTAAGATCAGGCAGCCCAATGCTAAATACTAATGTAAAAGGACAATATATATTCAAATATGTAAGTACTATAATAATTGTTTCGTTAATTAAATTGAATTTTCCAAGTGTGAACTTATTTGTATGTTTGATGTTTTATTTCACGGGGCCAAACTTTCTTCTTGCATGTACAGTTTCTAACCCTCTGCTCATTTTACATACATAAAACAACCAAAACAAGCTTTCTAGCACTATATATTTCTTCTCTACTGAACACAGAGGGATTTACTGAGTCCTCCCTTTAACTGTGAAATACAATTCTTAATTACAAATTAATCCTCATTTTTTGATAAATGTAAAGAAATCACAATAGTAATTGGGTTAAGCTAATGCAGCTCCCTGAATGCAGTACTACACACACACAGGAAATCCCCAGCAAGTACTGCATATTATGTAATATTTTGAATCACAATTAAATCTGTGGAAGCAAATAATACAAGTACTGTAACTTAAGATCTTGATTTTAATGTAATAATTCTTACATTGTAATGTTGAAAGAAAATTGCACTCAATTTATTGCAGGAACTGTCAATACAATATACAGTATTGTTCTTATAAGTAAGATGCAAAAAAAAAACAGATTAAAAACATTACATCTTTATGCTTTATTAAGATGAGTGGGTTCCGCATTTAAGTTTCAATGGAAATTATTGCAACTTAAATTAAGTGGGTACATTCAGACCCCCTTAAATTTTCAGTTATAGTGCAATCATTTGCTGAAATCATTTAAGTTAATTTTTTCCCTCATTAATGTACACACAGAACCCAATATTGACATAAAAACAGAATTGTTGACATTTTTGCAGATTTAGTAAAAAAATACATCCCTGTTCTTGGCTGCATTCATCTTTCCCTTGACTGCAACCACCCGCCCTGTCCCTGCAGCTGAAAAACACCCCCACAGCATGATGCTGCCACCACCATGCTTCACTGTTATTGGACAGGTGATAAGTAGTGTCTGGTTTTCTCCACACATACTGCTTAGAATTAAGGCCAAAAAGTTTTATCTTGGTCCAGATCAGAGAATTTTATTTCTCACCATCTTGGAGTCCTTCAGGTGTTTTTTTTTCTAGCAACCTCCATGCAAACTTTTGTGTGTCTTGCACTAAGGAGAGGCTTCCATCATCTTTACCTGTCTCTCACCAAGACTCTTCTCCCCCAATAGCTTAGTTTGGCCAGACGGCCAGCTGTAAGATTCTGGTCGTCCTAAACGTCTTCCATTTAAGGATTATGGAGGCCACTGTGCTCTTAAGAACCTTAAGTGAAGCAGAATTTTTATCATAACCTTGGTCAGACCTGTGCCTTGCCACAATTTTGTCTCTGAGCTCTTCAGGCAGTTCCCTTGACCTCATGATTCTTATTTGCGCTGACATGCACTGTGAGCTGTAAGGTTTTTATAGACACAACTGGACTCCAACGAAGGTGTAGAACCATCTCAAGGATGATCAGAAGAAATGGAGAGCACCTGAGTTAAATTTGAGTGTCACAGCAAAGGGTCTGAATACTTATAACTTATATTTCAGTCTTTCTTTTTCAATAAATCTGCAAAAAAATCAGCAATTCTGTGTTTTGTGTTTGTGTCAATATGGGGTGCTGTGTGTACATTAATACAGAAAAAATGAACTTAAAGGATTTTAACAAATGGCTGCAAAATAACAGTGAAAGATTTAAGGGACATTTAAGGTGTGTGTTTCTACTGTATATACAGTGGGTACTCTGCATACCCACTGTATATAGAAACACAGAGCTGTTTATTAGCCTGTAGTACACCCATACAACACACCTGCTACATTTTGTACAAAAATCAGAAAACTAGATACTTACAGATCTAAAAATGTCAACTAGCTAGATTTTTCAGTTTTACTCCACAGATATCTAACACTGTTGCATGCTACCTATGCCTTGTGTACAAAGACATTACCCTGAAAAATCACTGAGATTTAATGCCAAACATGTGTCTGTGTGGTACAGATGGCAGCAAAATTTGATGTTATTTATTGATCTGTGGGGGAGGAAGGTGAAGGTCAGTGACAGATGGCTGGAATTTACCTCTGTTGTACAGTTGAAATGTCAGTCAGGTAGCTCTACAATCTCCGAGAGCTAGTTTTGTAATGTGTTTATTTGTTTTATGGGACTCTTAGAGAGGTTATCTAATTATGTCTTTAACGAGAAAATACAATACATAAATATGGTGTGTGATGTATATTGTATAATAAATATAATAAAAGTGGGAGCTTGTTATTTGTTTTGTATGTAAAATATGTTTGCTGGGGAGGTATGCTAATGCTTACGTTTTACATACTGTAAGGACTCATTATTATACCGTGTGCTTTTAAAAATTGCATTTATTTCAAAGTAAAAGAAGAACACTTGTTCAGTAGGCTGTATCAGAAGCTACATGGATCTAAAAAACTGCTTGTATTTGTACATTTATGTAAATAAATGTGAAAAGCCACAATAGCAAACTGCAAATTGAAATGTAATCACAGGAAGGACAAAACCTAAACACTCACAAATATCAATAACAACCATGGACAAACCGAACTCCTCATTTGCTGTCCAGCTTAGCCATTTCCTGAAGGTATATTCCAATGCTTTCACTGTCAAACAGAACAAAATAAATATGTTTCAGAGAGGAATTAGCGGCTGACAGAAAATGGTTGGCGATGGCCCTGAGGGTAAGCTGGGCAGCCTTTTGCTTTGGAAATCCATTTCTGTAAGAGATTTGAACATTATTATCATTTTACATTATGAGAGTGTATATAGTAATCAAAATACGTTTTCAAGGTCTCTAGGTGGGGTAAAAAACTTAGCATTGAAATTTTACCGTAGTCAGCAATTAAGTAAAAGTAAATAAAACTAGAAAAAGTAATTTCTTGAGAAATTACGTGGGAGAGCTGATCTGCTCCTGCAACGATGTAAAAAATTGCATTGGTGCTTTTATTTTGAAAGGATTTAGAGGAAATGTGTGGGGGTAATAACGTAACTGTCAATTAGTCTTTAAATAGCCATAATTAACCATTCAAAGGCAAAACAAGTGCAGTTAAAGCTAATAAATTGTATTGGTGCTTTTATTTTGAGGTCAACTGATATACCTTCATCAGGTATATCAGTTGACTTTTCCAGCTTGTCAATGACAAATGAACACACCTGGTCAAGGTAATCGATAGGAACTCGGGCAGGGAGAGGTGGAAAACCAGCAGGGCAGTAGGCATCAGTTTGACACCCCTGCTTTAAGGGCTGCCGTAATTGGATCATGCGCAGATGGATGTTACCTGGATGCTAATTGCAGGATGTGAAGTGACTAATAAAAGAACACCTTCTCTTCAAGTAAACCCAGTGTGGTCATATGAAGAAGGGAAGAGATGAACGGCAGATCCACGAGATTTAAATAGAGCCATAAAAAGAGAGCACTTCAAGCTGCCTACCAGAAAAAAAATAATGTCGCAATTTGCAAGCGCAGAGTACTTCAGCAGTTCGCCAGCGCTTCATTTAGAACCTTTGCAGGTCCTCAACTCATCATTTTCCTTAGTCTAATGTTTTGATTGAAAGATCATTTCAAACCGTGAAGTGACTTGTGCACAAAGCAAGAGATACTGGAGCTGATTTCTACCAGAGCTTGCTAGTATATCGCTCAACACCACTGGAATGTGATAAATCCCCATCTTCTCCTAGGACATCGCCTGAGGTCAAACCTACCTATTCAAGAGAACCTTTTGAAAACCCAGAATGAAAAAGTGACAAAGTGCTTTAAAGAGCAGCTAAACAGAAATTCTATTATGAGGAGGAACACAGAAGTTACCTGAACTTCACACCGTAGACCGAGTTTATCAGACCAAAATAAACACCTCAGCTTTAGGTGAGCACATTTACTTTAACAATGCTTGATACAGCCTGATATGTAATGCAGTTTTTAGACAGGCTTGGATCACAAAACACAACTTAAAAATAGATGCACACGCCTTTTCCACGCTAAATAATGCTAAAGAATTGGACCTTGATGTTTCAGCAAGGTGTCTGTAACTTTTCATATCAAAAAGCTCTGTAGATCGCCCACACGGCCCGTCTGAAAACGTGTTTAAGCTTTCATCCACAAAGCTCTGTTTTACAGTAGGGGTGTGTCGCAAACAAAGTTGATCACCACACCCCTTTTAAGAAAGCGCATAGTCGTGATCCGCTGCGGGGATCAAAAGTTACGGTCACTAGTTGTCACTAGACAACTAACCGGAAGTCAGTCACCACTAACGTGGTCACTCTTTAATATGGAAGACCAGTTTGCGTTACTTACCTGTTAGCATACGCTTTCAGTGAGGGGGTTAGGGTTATGTAATGTAAACCTAGCACTACATACACAGATTACTCTGTTGCTGAAAGGACACACTCTAACAGGTACAGTAGAGTAAAACCGGGAGGGGGTTGTACATGTGTATAGGTTTGTGTGTGTGTGTAAATGTTATAGGCTATGTGTAAGTGTTTATTTTAAGTGGTAGGCATTGTGTGTAATAGGGCAATAGTGAGTCTTATGGAGGGAGCAAAGAGAATAACAAGAGTGGGATTTCTCACCGTCCAACAGGAAGAGAAGGGAAAGCCACAGACTTGAGCTTTTTGTCCTCTGCTGCTGAAAGGCAGTTTTTCACCGTTTTCTCAAGCTGGTCGTCACACTTTTCAGTACCCCACAGAGGCACGTTACAGTGGATGATGAAGCGGGCTGCCATCCCATTGGCCGGGCTCACCGCCACTGCAGATGCAAAGTCATAAACATTTAAGTTTGATGATCCTGAAAATAAGACATTATTAAGTTTGCGTTTAGGCTCTACATTCTTTACATGATACAGGAATTTAAGCATCACAATGGACATTCACTCAATCATTTAGTATCCTTCAAGATTAAAGATATGCTTGAACATAGTGCTTTTTTTCTAAGAAAGTATCGTACATGACACAAGACGTAATGTCAGTCAACAGTTGCGGTATATTTCATGTGTGTGCCTGTCAGGTCTTCTGCTATTAATCCAGAGAAAGTGAGAATGCTGCCTGTCAAATTTGGAGTAAAGTAAAAAAGGCTGCACTAAAACTAATAAACTAATATTACGTTTAATAATATACAGTAAACTTGTTGTTTACTGTTGTTTTTTGGGGGCGGCATGGTGCTGCGGTGGGTAGCACTGTCGCCTCACAGCAAGAAGGTTCTGGGTTTGATTCCCGGAGGCGGCCCTGGTGACTTTCTGTGTGGAGTTTGCACGTCCTCCCCGTGAAAGACGTGCATTAGGTTGATTGGCTTCTCTCCATTGCCCGTAGGTGTGAGTGTGTGAGTGCCCGTAGCCAGCTGGGATAGGCTCCAGCACCCCCGTGACCCCGCACTAGGGAGTAGGCGGTTAAGAAAATGGATGGATGGATAATATTGTTTTGGTCTTACTGAGGTGGGAACAATTAAAAACAGCAAAGGGTGTTATATCTCTTACACATTTGGTGTTATTTTATCTAGAGGGTAACATTTGTAAAGCAATATTTATTTAAAAAGCAGTGGATGTCATGATTTAATCATCCACTTAATCAGAAATGTAACAAATGGGTTTCACAGCTTTTGTAGCTGTAGCAATCCGGCCTCCACACCCCTGGTGGCAGTGGAGGTCTGCCCTGTGTTTCCTGTTTCATGTTCATGATAAGCCAATAAGCAATAGCAGCAAAGAATCCATATTTTCTACAGCTTCACACTCTGAAACCTTACTTCATTATAACCTATTCAGCTTATTGTATGCAACAAAACATCTGCATAGCTTGTAGTTTTAGAATTGTCTTCAATGGATTGATTACAGTACATAAGAATTAGCTATTCAATACATTGTACAAAGACACAAACCAATCAAGCAGCTTCTACAGGCAATGGAACAAATGCACATTCATCCTTGTAGATCATCATAATGTAACATTTTGTTAGGAAAGATGATGAGCATGTCCTGCACAAGTGACCAATAAATGCAGCAGAGACAGACAGATTTTTATTAGAACAAACGTTAAATAGCACAATTGATGTAGTATGGAAAAGTTTTCTAGCCCAAACATTGTACCTGATGCCACCTCTAAAGGTCCTTGTGCTTTTCGCAGCTCATTTAATTCCTCTAGAAATTCTCGGCCTCCAGTTGTCTCCAGGGCATTGCCTGAAAAGAAAGCACTGCTCAGGTGTGCACAAAGGTTTATGGGTAGAAAGAGGGTTGTAAGCTGTGAATAAAATCTATAAAATAAGCATAAACTTGTCTTGCTCACCCACTTCATGTTTGAGGTCCAAATCTGCATTTGTTGGGTTAATTATTGCTTCTACTTTGATTGTTCCAATCTTGTGGATTTCGCTTTCTGTTAGTGAAAGCTGTGGATTCAAACCAGTGTTAGAAAACATTGGTTGTTGATTTTGGGTATGGTACACGTTATGGCCTGGTAGCGCTATAGGTAGGGTGTCGGTTCCATGTCTGCTTCTGGCACCAGGTGTGTCCTTGAGCAAGACACTGAACACTAGCTCCCTGAGCGCTGTAATTGGCTGCCCACTGCTCCACCGGGGAATGGGACCACCGGTTACCATGTACAATACTTGTACATGTGTAATGACAAATGTGAATACTACTCTATTCTGATACATATTAGACCAGTGGTTCTCAACTGGTCTGGCTTCAGGACCCATCATCACTCCTTAATGACAAGCCGTGATCCAAATCGAGGAAACTTTTCAAACACATTTAATCATAGGGCTGATATATTATCAAGATTTTAGCAACATTTTCTCTAAATGAAATAACTTTTACCAGGATATGGTTCACATAAAATACATTGACTTAAACTATGTAGTTTTACCTGAAAATACTCACTGAATCTGTGACAATCAACAAGTTTTATGGAAAAATTCAGTTTCTTAAGTATCAGTTTTTTTGAGAATCATACTTGCACTTCACCATGTTCAATTAGCGTATGTGAGTCATCTTCTATGCATCAAACAGTGGGTGCCAGTTAACATTACAAGGCATAATCGCCACCTACTGTTGAGAAGTGTGAATAGATGGCACACCTATAAAAAAAAGCCTGGCAAAGGCCGGCGACCCGCTGGAAACAGGTTTGCAACCAGTTGAGAATCACTGTATTAGACTAATGTACTGCCTTCTATCGGACTATCTAAGTTTTTTTTGCACAGACTTTTTGTCCAAGGAACAGGCTCTTTGCTGACAGGACAGTGAAGCCATCTCCAGGACCGTCTTCTGCTGTGGAGTTTGGTACAGAGTCCTGGTTCCGTTCTGTGTCCTTTACAAAATAAGAAATAACGCAGCTGACGCTAAGGAAAACAAACTGACTGCCAAGCACTTGGTACTGTAAATATAAATTTTTGTGTTCATTGATTAGTAGGGTCTGGTGCATAGGACTTGGCTTTCTATGGAAATCTTCACACACTGTCCACTTTATTAGATAAACCTATACAATCTAATTTAAATGCAAATCAGTTATTGTCTGCCCTCCCAGGATGCGTCAACATCCCTGTGCCTGAGAAAAAAAAGCCCATCACAGATGACCCATCACTGGTTTGACCTTGTTAGGATATTAACACAGTCTTTAACTACAGCCTATGTGCAAGCTGTCCTTCACCCCATGGGAATGGGTCGAATGCAGAGATACATTTCCACACAGTGTGATCGTACCTCGACTAAATGTGTTTATTCCAGTCAAACCATAAAAGTAATATAGTGCAAAATAACTGCACTGCATGGAAGGCAAAACTTTAATCAACAGCTCAGGTGTTGGGAAACTACTCCAAAGCGCTCTGCTTCAGCTCCTCTCCCCCAATATACCTGGGAAAGCTGCATTCACAGTGAAAAGTCTTATGTGAACCTTGCTGGTACCACTTCTGTGTTGTGATGCTGAACTGACTGAGTTGAGCCTTTGTCTGCCGTTGGCCTTCTTGAAGCATTTCCCAGGTTTTTTGCTCTTTGAGCACTCTTCTTGCTTCTCAAAAACCGATACCTGTTTGTCCACTTTTACCCGAATACCCCTCTTCTTTGAGAGCAGCTCTGGATGGATGCGAGGAAGAACACCTCCATTTGAAATGGTCACCCCACGAAGAAGCTGATGGTGAGAGCGTTCACAAGTTTTATCCTATTTCTTATGGAAGTTGATTAGACTCAAAATTCAAATCGCAATGCATTTGTCAATTGGCAACTCAATATGCAATATCGTCATTGAATTTTAAAATGCATTTTGCATTTGGCAATTCAATATTAAAAGTGGCAATTTAATACCCAGTTTCATTAATTAAAATTTTAAATAAAAACGTAATCAATTGCATTTCATATTGCAGTGTTTCTTTTGTAGTCTTTATTCAAATAGCAATGCATTTTGCACTTGACAATATGTTATTAACCAGTTTTATAAAAGTTAAAATAGAGATCATCATTTTGTCAGCGGCTTCGGACGTTATCATGCCATTCAATGGTCATTATCGGTGGTTATCAGCCCATACATATGAGCCGGTAGGTGCCCATGATTTTGATTTTTTTAGCGAGCAGACCTTAGCAAATAGCTAGCTGTATTGTGTTAGCTAACTGTAACCTGAACCCCCCACCCGTAGTAGAGGAATATAATAATGAATAAACAATACTGTATTGCTCATATTGTAAACTGGATTACCTGGTTGAGCTCCTCGTCATTGGCCACTGCCAGTTTGATGTGCCTCGGAGTTATTCTGCCTTTCTTGTTGTCTCGGGCTGCGTTTCCTGCCAACTCCAAGATCTCAGCTTAAGGGTGAGAAAGCATAGTTTGCAAATCCATCAAACAGTTAAGTAGTTATATGACCACAAACGCCCCTGTGCTAATGGAACAGGTATGTGTCAGTATCGGTGCTCATGATAAAGAAACAGTACACTGGCCCCAGTTACTGGAGTACAGTCAGGGATGTCACAGAGTTCTGACATTTGGTACATGGACAAGTATAGGATTCCATCTGAATAACACTGACCAATGAGGGATGTTTTAAAACACTCTACCTGTATATTATGTGGACACATCACATAAATCTTGTAACACAGATGCCCAAAAAAGGCTAAATGATGAAAACACTAGTGTAAAAGTACAGACAGTTCAGTGACAGTGCAGCTTGGTAAGACCGGTGATTGTTGAAGACTTGAGAAAATTCTTAACACCCTGCAGCTACCAGCTTTTTAACTGACTGAAACAAGCAGAATCTGTTTCTTTGTTACGCAACAGATATGTTTCACATGCAATGCTTGCACTCAACGTGATCTCTGGAATAAACACAGTACAATAAACATGTGTCTGACAGCTTCAACTTAAAACACTGAGAAAGTATATAAGATGCTGAAAATAAATTTCAGCGCAGCAGAGTTGTAATAAATGTGTAACTAGCCTACCTGCTAAGTACTCGATCACAGCTGCCATGTACACGGGGGCCCCCATGCCAATGTGGTACTTGTGTGTGCCGGTGCGAAGGTACCTCATCATCCTCCCCACAGGGAAGATGACACCCGCTCTGGTGGAGCGGGAAAGCTTGGTGGCCTTCTTCTTTCCTGCTCTGGCTGACATACTGGAGGCTACAAGAAAATGTCACACAGAGCTTTGTATCTGCGTAAGAGTCAGTTGTAAATGTGCAGTTTATCAAGTCACTTTATATACATAATCATAACATAATCCTGTCCGGCCACAAACACAGGCCTACTGCTCAGTGCGGCTTAAAGCAACTGTGAGGGATTCTCTGCTGGATCCTTTTTGATCAAAAAAAAAAAAAAACTCGCGTTCGGGAGAGCTTGACAGTCGAACACACATTTTACTTGCACTTGAAACTCCACACAAAGACTTGTACTGCTGAAAAAACAGACGCCACGTCCCCTGCACTGACGCCTGGCCGTTCTTGCACCTCGCAGACTGCGTGTCTCTGCTCACAGAGCTACGGCCTGATGATGTTCACGTCATGCTGTTCATGTGGCACCCGCAGCTGAACACGTACAGCGGCACGGATCGCGTGTTGTCCTTTCGCAAAACGACCGCCACCTTTTCCCGTCGTGCGCTAAAGTAAAACATCACTGACTCTCCGGCTCAGCGCCGACGCATGATGCGCCATCGCTCCCAACTTTCTACCTGTTTTCGTCTTTTTGGCGAAACACGGCGCCTCCTACGTCTGTGTTGTTCCCAACCAGAGGACAGACACCGAGCGGCAGCATCAGCAGCAGCGGCAGCGCATCGCTTCTGCTGATGCTGCTGCTGCTGCTGATGCTGCCAGTCAGTCACACTCGCCTCAGCAGAGAAGGCGCTGGTTCTGTTAACGGCCTGTCGAAACAAAACGGACTTTAAATGTACAGTAATCCAAACGCAATGCCATTATTATGCAGCAGACAGGACACCGTACGGTCCTATAACTCACAGGCAGGCCTGACATGCGGGCCCAGCTATTCCAATCTGGCTTCATTCGTCCCGTTTCTCCAGAATCACATTGTGTCACAGACACAATGATCTTCTATAACAATGAACGCAGCTCCGTCATTATTCCAACAGCCTAAACACAACATCCCACAAGTACAGAATGAAAACCTTTGTAATATTTGTTTTATTTCTCATCTACCATAGTTTGGGCCTGTTGCCGTGGAAGACCAAAACTCCTCCAAAAGCAGGGGTGTAACTAAACACAGCAATTCACATAGCGTGTTAGGACATATTAAGTGCATGACACAATTTCTTAACTACACTTTTTCCTACATTTATATAATATTTGACAGTCTTCCCACCTACAGTTCTCAGGAGCTCTCCCAGTAAACTCAGTTGGCAACCACTACACTAGTTGGGAGCAAACCCCTATGTGATGTCATTTTCAGAATTGTGGCATAAAGACTGGAAGCCGTCATCATCATCATAAAGTAACAGTACTGTATCTTCATAACATCTTTACTGTATGTTAATGGAAACTAAATTCTCTTGTTTGGTTGGTTCATCCAGCTTTTACTGATTTTAACTGATGTTACCTCTGTAACTTAAGTCTTGTGACATATTTGTATGCAGTCAATTGACTTGACAAATGGATATTCTGTCTAAAGTAGAGTGTTGAGGTGAAGGTGCCACCAAAAATCCACAATGTCCTAAGGTGTTTAAACTTCTTTTGGGGAAAAGATTCTACTGGTAATGTTGACTTGATTTGAGCCAGAGTTGGCGCAGGCAGAGTCTGGCAATGTTAGAGATTTGTTAGAGATTATGGCAGTGTCCATTCAGTCTTACTGAACCTGGACACATTTATTGAAACAGAGTTTGGAATGATTCTGGCTAAATTCTTTTTTAGTTTGCCAAGAATAAATAACATGGCAGCATGGTTCAGACAAACCAAGACTATCAATTCCAGCTGTTTCAGTATTTCTGAAAACAAGAATAAATCTTCCTTCAGACTTCAGAGGGGACCTGGCATAGATAGGGAGTGGGGTGTCAAGGATGAAAATCAGCCAACAGAGGTTTTAAGTATAACTAATGGAGCCCAGTACCATGTAGACATGTTTACCAGGGGCCTCATGTAGGAAGGGTGCTTATGCACAAAAACCAGGCGTAAGCATGAATCTACGCCTACGGTCAGATCAAAAACTATGTGATCTAGAAATGTGTGTAGATCTATGGTAGCTCGCTGGCTGGCATAAGTAATTTTCTATAGCTATTGGTCCATATGTTAGTAAAGCATCATGTTCCCATGTAATTTTTGATCAGGGCAATAGTAAAGCACAGTTTGCAGCGAGAGCTGGTTTACCTGATGTAATCGGACCCATCGATTGGACACATCATTATAAAAGCACCGTCACAGGATGAAACATGAGTCAACAGGAAATATTTTTATTTCCTCAAAGTACAAATAATCTGTGAGGCATGAATGCAGCTACAGTTAGCAACGCAACGAGGTGCCTGGTTTAAAGATGATTCATTCATTGGAACGGATTTGAAGCTGGTAACAGATCAGTGGCTTCTTGCTCAGTAAATATTTTAATGGCCTTAATATAAATTCTTGCTGCACAAAGAAGAATAGATTTTTTGTTTGACATCAAAAGTGGAAAATGAAAGAAACAAAAGTTTTTTATTATTTCATTTTAATGTAGTAATGAAAAAACAAATAAAGCTACTTTTTCTGACTTTTTTTTTCATTCACGGATCAAAGTATTGAATTTTAAAACACTGTCTTCAAACTGAAATAGTTTTTTTGCTTTTACATTTTACTGAATAACAAGAGCCTGAAGTTGATCTGAGCTCACTGCCATTAGCGACTTCTTCTTGACGAAGAAATGGAGAGCTACGTTATTTTTGGTGGAAATATAGCGTCAGACAGGGGCAAACTACGGCCACGGAGTCATTTTATTACTACTGCTGCTGAGGGGGAACCGATGCAGATGACCCTCCACTGTCTGCTAGGGTCGTGGCCTCTGTTGAAGTTGCCATTATTAGAGGGATAACTGTGGAATACTAGTAGTTTGATGAAGTAAATAACTCAGGCACACAGCCATGTTCCGTCTTGAACTGCTAACCGGGGTACTGGGCCCACTCAATCAGCGTCTTTTTATTATATTCGCCCTTCGGACAAAATACACTTAGGATCGTATATGTGGCATAAGAGCACACCCTCTGGCAGATATTTCAACAGGCTCAATAAGTGTGGAAGTGTGGAGTTCACAGGGAAATGTGATGCAAGCTGACTTTATTCTCAGGACATTGCCAGGGCGATCAGCACGTTCAAGAGAAATTAGCCTGTCGGACTGGATATTGCTCAGTTCCACAGAGTCTGGACACGGGACAGACATCAGCTGAAGTCTTTTCTAATTCAAGGATCTGAGAGGATCTGTGCTGATTGTCCTGTGATTTGCTTATTATATGTCACCTCTTTCTGCCTTTAATTAGAGATGGGAAGTTTGATTCTTTAAACTGAATCCTTAACTCTCGAACAGTAAAGTGAGCAAATAATTTCCAGTTATTAATTCATTTCATTTACAGCAGGTGGCGCTGTGGGCGTTGTAATAATGGTCGCGGTTCTCAAACACTATATACTGGAGACAACATGGTTTGCTTCAGCGGACAAATTATAATCAGAAAACGCCACAAGCGATTCAAACCATGTGAAAACCTAGCGAATACGCACCACATTAACGTGACTAATGTCCTGCATCTTCCCTGCCTTTGTTGTTTAACAGCGCGACAGTCGCGGTCATGATAAATAAACGAACAAACGAATGAAAGATCCGTAAGGGTCCCTATGAATGAATCACGAAAAAACTGTAGTACTAGCAAATACTGTAATACTGTACTGTAAATGCTGTGAACAATGAACGAGACCGATGAACTAAACCGTGCAGCCCGAGCTGTCTTTTACGTGACAGCTGGTAGAGAACAAGTGAAAGTAAAACTTATTTTGATAATTAGTGAGACTTTTAACCCTTTTGTACTCTCTTGGGCATTTTTGACGTGTATTTTTTCCGTGGCTGATCATTTTGTCTGTGTTATAGTTGCATGAATTTTTTCAAAAATGCTTCTTTCTAGTTGAATTTTTAAAATCCATTTTACAATCCTTTTCAGTTCTATTGTCATTTATACAGCAGTTTTTTTTATTAGTGGGAGAGCTGAACAGCTCTCACACTATTGAGATCTTCGCTCTTTATTATTTTGTATACAACCTTGTGTTTTTTGGCCACACTCATAGAATATGCTATAAAACTTTTATACATTAATATATCTAAAACATTTTTTTTGTAAATCACTCAAACAACACCTGCCCAAAAAGTGCCAAACATGTAAAAGGATTTTAAATCTTTAAATGCCAGTTTTACTATTACAAGTCCTGCTTATTTCTTTTTTTCGTTTTTTGCCTATTGCTTACACACTAAAAGCGAATGCTCAGGCCAAAGTCTCAATACGTAAACTTTTTGTAGCACAATGTTAAACACAGTGTAACCATAGCTTAAGCACATTTTCAATTTTGCACTGTGGTTTCAATTTTGTAACACACTTATTGCGAAAATGACCTGTTATCATTGGGAAAAGCAATGCTCATCTGGCAACTGTAGTCACTCACATACACATACACACTGAAAACACCTGCACAAAAAAACACAACACCAATCAGTCTGAGCGTCAGCACGACAAATAGGCCCCACTTAAGACATTTGGAGAACTATGCAAACATGGAGGCTATGAGAGCAAGAGTGAGCGGAGGGTAGAGAGAGAGAGAGGAGTTGGACGTGGACCAGTGCGGAGACGTGTATCAGATAAAATCAGGGCTACTCTGGTGGACCATGTGATAAATCATGGCCTGTCCATAAGGTATACTGGGGAAAGTGTCCACCTAAACCTCAGTCAATACACAGTAGCATCGATAGTAAGGACGTTCCGACTGGAGAACAGGTATATCCTCAAGTTAATACTCTACTACCTACTGTGTTTGTCATGTGATTCGGTATCATACAATATTACAGTAACTGTACCATACAAAGATGGATAATGCTGTGACGAACATTGTGATGTTACAGTGTTGAAAGTACATATGTGGAAAAGAAAACGACCAATGACAATCCAAGACTATCAATTCCAGCTGTTTCAGTATTTCTGAAAACAAGAATAAATCTTTCTTCAGACTTCAGAGGGGACCTGGCATAGATAGGGAGTGGGGTGTCAAGGATGAAAATCAGCCAACAGAGGTTGTAACAGATGTCAACAGAGGTTGACATCTTGTTATGGCATTTTTGACAGAATAGTTGGACGACCTCGTCAAGGTGGGAGGCTGCGGCGCTTCACTTCACATGAGCTGGCCATTACTGAAATGGTGCAACAAAATAATGCAATCCATCTTCGTGAGTTGCAACAATGCATAATTGCAGATGGAAATACATTCAACAATATCAACAGGTTCAGCATTTCTACATTAAGTCGCATCCTCCAGAAACATAACTTCAGAATAAAGCAGCTGTCCAGGGTTCCATTTGAGAGAAACAGTGTCAGAATCAAGGATCTGCGCCATGATTATGTGCAGGTATGTTTACTATGCATTCTATATACATATATTGTGATGTGGAAATGAGGGTTTATGCTGCCTGTAGCGTGTACTTTTTGTCTATATTGACCCAACCCAGCCCCTGCATGTGTGAAAATATAGACGTTTGTAGTTACTGTATGTGTTTTTAGTAATACTATTCAATATTTACAAGCGGTTCTGAACTTTCATGCTGCTGAAATGAATTCATCTCTGTGAATGAGGCAGGCTTCAATCTGGCCAAAACCAGACGTCGAGGCCGTAACATAGTTGGACTAAGAGGCTGTAAATGTCCCTGGCCAACGTGGAGGAAATATCAGCTTGTGTGTTGCAATTAGTCTCCAAGGAGACCTGCATCACCATGCCACACTAGGTCCCTACAACACTGGACAGATAATTGCATTTCTAGATGCACTACATGTAGTTGTGCAGGACAGACCAGTCCAGGTTTGTTATCATCTATTCAACAATCATAACCATGATTTATTGGCTGACAATAAGCGTGTAGTGTCACGTCTAGTTATTGAGGTTTGTTGCCGCTACTCTGTTCGGTGCTTGGTGTGTTTTATGTTTAACTTTCTGTATCCTCCTCCTCCGCCTCCTTTAGTGATGGTAATGGTATCTGTGCCTGGGGATTAGTGTACGCTGATTGCAGGTTTGGAGACGAGGTTGTTAGACTTAGAGTCTCGGCTTCGCACCTTAGAAAGCAGGCCAGCTAGCCAGGCCCCTTTAGCCGGTGCAGAGCCACCTAGCTTAGCTGCTACCAGTCCCCCGGCCGGCCCCAGGCGGCTGGGCCATGGGTGGGTTACGGCATGTAAGAAACGTAGCTTTAGGCAGGCGTCCACGATTCACCACCAACCACTTCACGTTTCAAACAGATTTTCCAACTCAGCATCAAACCCGCTGAGAAACCCACTCTGATCATTGGTGAATCCATAGTCAGAAACGTGAAGTTAGAGAAATTGAACCTTTATCTCTAAGATTCTTGAAAAAAATTGTAGCTAAACAATTTTTTGACTACCTGAGTAGGAATAACCTGTATGAAGACTTTCAGTCAGGATTTAGAAAACATCATAGCACAGAAACAGCTCTTGTTAGAGTCATTAATGATCTTCTCTTAGCTTCAGATAATGGTCTGGTCTCTGTCCTTGTCCTGTTAGATCTTAGTGCTGCATTTCATACAATTTATCACAACATTCTATTACAGAGACTAGAACATAGCATCGGAATTAAAAGAACAGCTCTGGAATGGTTTAAATCCTATTTGTTGACCAGATTCCAGTTTGTTCATGTTAATGACAAATCCTCCTCACACAAGGATTAGCTATGGAGTACCACAGGGTTCTGTGCTTGGTCCAATTTTGTTTAGTCTATACATGTCTCCTTTAGTGATATTATATGGAAGCATTCTATAAATTTTTGTTGTTATGCAGATGATACTCAGCTATATATGTCCTTGGAACCAAATGAAACAGATCAACTTCTCAAAATTCAAAGTTCTTTAACAGACATCAAATCCTGGATGTCCCAAAACTTCCTTCAACTAAATTCAGATAAAATCGAGGTTCTTATTATTGGCCCTAAAAATTACAGATCTGAGTCAGATAGTTACTTTGCATGATATAACATTAGCTTCAGAATCTACTGTAAGGAACCTTGGTGTCATCTTTGACCAGGATCTCTCTTTTACATCGTACTGTATATTAAACAAATCTCCAGAACCGCCTACTTTTCAACTTAGAACAACTTAGGTTCAGGTCACTGGCAATGATTGTTAGTCACAGGAACCATCTCTTAGTTAAGGTGCAATAGACATAGACTGTTGGGGACTTGACTTAATTTATACACTAAGCTCCTCTGTTTCCTTCTGTCTCTTCTATCATTTTTCCATGTTAACCTTGTCTTTTTCTTCTTCAGTAGTTGTGCCCCCCCTTCTCCCACTCTGTCCTCACCTAAAGGTGTCATTGGACTTAGAGCTATGTGTCTGTGATGGGCAGCTGCGGATCCAACCATCCTGCCTGTGTCAAGTCTGTGGTTCAACCATCCTGCCTTTCTCCAGTCCCTGGTCCAACCATCCTGCCTGTGTCCAGTCTGTGGTTCAACCATCCTGCCTTCATCCAGTCCGTGGTTCAACCATCCTGCCTTCATCCAGTCCGTGGTTCAACCATCCTGCCTGTGCTCTGTTGTTGCTTGTTGTTGTTGCTTTGCTCTTCTCTCTCTCTATCTCCTAACCCCATTGGGCGGCACGGTGGTGCGGTGGGTAGCGCCTCATAGCGAGAAGGTTCTGGGTTTGATTCCTGGAGGCGGCCCTGGTTCCTTTCTGTGTGGAGTTTGCATGTGTTTGCGTGGGTTCTCTCCGGGTTCTCCGGCTTCCTGCATTAGGTTGAGTGGCTTCTCTTCATTGTGACTGTGTGTGTGAATGGTTGTTTGTCTGTGTGTTGCCCTGCGATGGACTGGCAACCAGTCCAGGGTGTATCCCGTCTCTCGCCCATAGCCAGCTGGGATAGGCTCCAGCCCCCCTGCGACTCGCGATATGGGATTCAGCGGTTTGGAAAATGGATGGATGGATACCTCCTAACCCCAACCTGTCAAGGTAGATGGCCGCCCACATTCAACCTGGTTCTGCTGGAGTTTTCTACCTCATTAGAGAGGGAGTTTTTCCTCTTCACTGATGCTGTTAGATTGTAATTATTACAATTAAAGGCAAAGAAAAATTCTCCAGTGTGAAATATACAGTGTCAAAGCCTATGGACACCAGAGTTATTCCAACACCAACAACATAAATTTCATCCATCATTAGATATAGTATTGGTGTTAATATCCAGAGTTATTTCACCAGTGTAAAATATGCAGTGTCAAAGCAGATAAACACTGCGTAGATAATTATCTCTGGGCAAGTACTCTGTCCTCTGGAAGCTCTGCACATCTCTCGGCTCGGCTCATCTCTCTAATCTTCAGACTTTTCTCTACACCATTTCCCTGCTGTGAAAGACTGTGGTAAGTGTTTTTAATAAAGAGTACTACATATTAAACACACTATTCTCAGGGGGTGGTTAGAGAGTTCGGTGTTTGTGTACTAAGATTAGAGTCACTACAGTATAACTAGTTTTCTTTTAGCTACTCTTCATCATTTCATACAGTATGATGTTTTGTGTTTCCTTCTAAACCTTCAGGAAGTTCTCAATGCCACTCATCACAGAAGGGTTTGGAGTTCATGATGAGACCATAGCTGAAGTGGCTGTATTTTTACTTTGAATAAAATGTCGATAAATTAACACTTTGTTGTTGTTGGTGGTAATTTAAATGAACTGCAATATTTTTTTAATTCTAAATACGTTTACTGTCATAAAGTAGTAAACTTAAAAAATAACACTGTATAGGGAGTATTGTAACTAAAACACACAGAGTTGATTCTGATCAACAAATTAAGTAGTGTAAAAAATAAACAACACTGTTGATGTGCTCATAGTCTAAAACCTAAATAACTCTTACCATATTGTAAACTGGACCATCACTCAGTATAGTGTACATAGGTAACTCTTACTAGGGTTAAATTGACACTAACAATTTTACACTAGTTTCAGTGTAAATTTGACTCTCTGTAGGGTGGCACCATATGTTCACTGACTAAGTGTTAAAATTAACTCTTTAAGTGTTCGATGAACATTGCTAAATTGACTGTGTATCAATAAGTACGCTTTGATGTTTTTAGGGGTCGAATTACTTTTGGAGCCTCTGGTACTCACACACCTTCATAATATAACAGGCAAAAATAGAATAGAAACAGAATTTAATGCATCAGCCTATAGTGTGAAAGAGGCTGAATCCAGTGGAATACAGAAAAACAGATGTCACTATTTTTACACAACAAAGCCAAGAGACCATTTATATACTCAAGCACCTCTTCAAAAGAACATGTCTAAATCTTCAGACATCAGACAATTTTTTTCTGACTCCTAAAACGATCAAAGCCTGTTTATTGACACACACACACACACACACACACACACACACACACACACACACACACACACACACACACACACACACACACACACAGTGTCACTGTCCCTCTCTCTATGTCTCGCTCTCTCCCTCTCTCTAATGCTCACACACACACGTGCACACACACACATGCAAACATGCACATACACTCCCCAACAAAAACTTTTGAGGCCCCTGGTAGTCACTCGCCTTCATAATATAACAAGGACTTCATGCATCAGCCTACAGTGGAAAAGAAGCTCAATCTAGTGGATTACAGTCAAATTGTCAAATATGACTACTTTTCTTCAAGATGATATGCTGACATCACAGAATGCATGGTTTCATAGTGGAATGGCTGGGAAATTAAAAAACGGAATTATTTATCATTTTTCTCTTTTGTCACTAACTAAAGCCAACCAGGGAGCTACTGTAGATCTGCGCACATTTCTACTTCACGTAGTTTTGATACATCTGACCGTAGGCATAGGTTCATGCTTACGCCAGGTTTTCGTGCATAAGCACCCTTCATACATGAGGCCCCTGGGCATTTACTGTAGCTCCCAAGAACTGTATAATAAGCTAATAAGCTTTGGTAATTTTATGAGGAAAAAATAAGCAAACCTGATCATTCATTTTGTAGTTGAAAATAGCCAGTGTCATGATGACATGACAGCTGCCGAAGCTTTGCTACAAGGTAAGACATGGGCTGGCTGGACTATCTGGGCTTTCCTGTGGAACTTGTATCGCTGCACGATTATACAGCAGATGGCTTTGGATGGTGGTGGTTCCTTACAATGTAACCTGGTCCAATGTGGTATATGACCTATGCCTTGGTAGGTACTTTATCAGAGGCTTTATCAGAAGGCTCTTAGCCCCACACCCACTCAGGAGACTGGGGTGGAGTGAATGGAGTGCTTCTGAGCCTCCTCTTCAATAGAACCACTGCTCATTTAAAGCAGCCACAGTGTTTAAATGCAAACTAAACACAATTAGAGGTCTCAAACCAAAGAATATTTTACTTCACCTTGGCATGTGAGATTTGTTTTGTTGATTTTGTGACAGCCTTAATAGGGACAACAAAACATTACTGGAGACCAAAGACTAAAGTCAAAAACACCAAGCAACAAAGAAACTGTACAATCAAATGAGATAGTAATTACATGTGTTAAACATATTGAGGAGGGGTACACTGTCTGTCAGTGCCCTTTCAACAATGCTGTAATGTGGTGGACAGTGATTGACCACAGCTAACATCATATGACATCATAATGAAGAAAAATCCTGAATCAAACGTTTTGACATTGGATTTTAAACAGACAAATATAATAAAAAAAGGCTATATTTCTTTTTCTGTGTTTTTATTTCACTGTTCCAGTAGCTTAGAATGCATGTCTGTTAATTACCTGATTTTTCTCAAAAACCCTCAACCCTTCAATCATTCCTGTATTTCATTCTATTCATTCCAACATCTGATCTTCATTGTTGTTTTTGTTTTGCACAGTGCTGCTTTTCTCTGGTTGAGGTGTTCTAGTCATCGGCTGATGTTGAAGTTATAATTAAGGTGTAGTATAATCCTCTTGATTGGTAACCTGTGTTTATTTTCCATGTGATCTAGTATGAACAGCCTTGGGATTAGACAGATGGAATAGAGGCAGCATGAAGAGAGAGGGGTGCATACACACCCAAAGCCAGACATAGTACAACCAACAGTCAAAGACAAACTAATAATATGAATAAACACCATAATTGCAGTAAAGGGTGCATGTCTAAAGCCACTGCCGTTTGTGTGCATGTGCCTAAGAGCCACATATATGTATAAAAATGACTTTAAAGTGAATATTACGTAATAGGGGACCCTTAATTACAACCCTCATTTACGTCTAAATGGATGAATGGGTAGATCTAAGGAGAAGTTGTAAAGAAGGAGACCAGAGGAAATGGGTTTTGGTTGACATGATGACACTGCCATAGCTAAGGCCATGTTTAGCCGACTACTGTCATTCAGACTTGTAAGCGTGTTGTTCTTTTCAAAGCTTTTGGATTTTTGTATTAATGCTGTTAAATATATTTTTGTTTTAAGAAAGTTATTTCATACAGACACATGCTGCAGTGGCCCTTCTCTAAGATGACGTCAGGTAGCCCAGCATTAACAGCGCCTACAGAATCAGAATCAGCTTTAAGTGCCAAGTTTCAACAGGACAACCAAGGAATTATTTGTGGTCTGATCCCATCTTTGTTCCATCTTGGGGCAACCCAAATTATTTACAATTTTAATTACTTATTTACACAAATAAATAAACAAATAAAACAAAACTGCGTCTCGCTAAGTCACATTCAAGAATGGTTATTGCATATTTATGTTTATTGTATGTCTGTATGAGTCATTAAGTCACTGCATTGTGTGACCGGTGGAGTTCAGCTCAGAATGGGGGAAGAAGCTGACTCTGTGTCTGGTGGTTCTGGTGGCCATAGCTCTGTGGTGCCTGCCAGAGGGAAGGAGTTTAACACTCATGCCGTCTTCGAGCATTTTTGTACACTTTTGACGTTTTTTTTTCAATTGCTGATCATTTTGGCTGTGTTACAGCTGCTGGCATGATTTTTGTCAGAAATGCTACTTTCTCTTTGAATTTTTTAACTCCATTGTCTTTTCACTTCTATTGTCATTTATATAGAAGTTACAAATTTTGTATACACGCGTGACCTTTGTGGCCAAAAGTGCCCCATATACTTCAATGTTAACCATGTTTTTTTTTATCTCACTGCCATCACACTATGAAACCATGCATTCTGGGATGTCAGCATTTCATCTTGAAGAAAGGTAGTGATATTTGACATTTTTAAAGTATTTCACCAGATTCAGCCTCTTTTCTATTGTAACACATTTATGGAACAATAGAAGCCGTTAACAGGATAATTGCTGAAGTGTGTCGGTCCCTTGACCCTTCTGTGGGTTGGGGGGTGTAATAATTGCTGCTTCAGTGCATGTGGAAGAGTCTAGCAAGATAACAACCCTAGTAGTCAATATTGTTTTAATTTTAAGTGAAGCTAGTCTTTACTGGAGTCACTGAGGAGTTTACTGACGTCATCTTGTTGGTTCCTCATACTGTCTCTGATCCTTTAGGTATAGAAAACATCACATCACATCTTTCTGAAGCCCGATGGCTTAGATACAACACCACCTTGCTTAATTGACATGCTGAACATTACTATCAAGAGGTGCGATGTGATTAACCCAGCCACTCTTCTTCCAGGCGAGCCTCACAACTGTGTTGATGGCTCCGCCTCTAGAGACGCTGCTTCGGGCCAATGTCAGGTTGGGTATGCAGTCTGCACTTCTTATGTCATCTTGAAGTCTGGCGCTTTGCTTGGACACTACTCTGCTCAGGCTGCAGAGTTGACTGTGATAACTGAAGCTAGTAAACTAGCAGAAGGAAAGTCTGTTACCATCACCATGCTTTTGGTCTCACATTTTGGTGCCCGATGGAAGCATAGGAAGCTTTTAAAGTCTGACTGAAAACCTATCTTACTGTACATCATGATAAGGTTCGTGCTTTGCTGAACGTAGTTCTGCTGCCTACAGCTAATGCTGTTTGTAACTGTCCCACTCACACCATCAGTGAGGACTTTGTTTCTGCCGACATGAAATTGGAAATTCTACTGCTGTCGGGGAAACGTGTGTTTTATGGATCTGTGTTTTATGGATCATAAGTCTTGTGCTGCATGTTTTCAGGCTCTACTAGACGGTGGACCCACATGCACGGCTCACGAACATCACGGGTGACATTAAGTGGATTTATTTAGACAAAAAACGCAGGATCGAGGTCAGGCAAGGTCATTCACAGGTAAGCAATGATTTACAGTACAGTGGATCAGGCAGTCTCGGCTCCGTGGACAGGCAGGGTTCGATAACGTGTAAGCTCAGATATCAGTACAGTTTAGGATGAAGCAGTCTCGTGGTCAGAATAACAGTCAGAATCGTTACCAGGTAAGCTTGGTTGACACGGCAGACAACACAACATTATTGTTGTTGTTTTTTTTTTTTTTTTTAAATTGGCTCCATGGATACGAGCCACCGCACGGTTAGGATACAATACTGTAGGTGGCAGTAGTGCAACATTGAGAATGCAATCCACCGGAGTGAGCTGGTGCTGGGGATTCCTGGGGTGAAGAATCGGAGTTGCCATCTCTTCATGCTTGGGTTGTAGATGAAGGCAGAGTTTCCTGATGGATAAAACACTAAAACACTCACTGTATGATGGATGTAGACCACCTGTGAAATAATTCTTATACCATTTGAGTAAAAATGTGTTTTTTGTGAGTGCAATACTCATTAAGAATTTTTTTTTTTATTTATATATAATTTATATTTTTTTTATGTATGTCCGGTTCAACTTTATAGCTTACCATATTAGAAAAAGAAAAACATGTAATTTCAAAACTATGATTTCCTCAATAAAAGTGTTTTCCCTCCAGAAATAGAGTTCAGTGAAATACGTAATAATTAAAGCCAACTTTATTGTCAACCAAAAGAATGCACCACTACTCCAAAGCTAGAGCAAACTGTTACCTTCACACACACATGTGCAATGTATAAGTTACTGAGTTAATTAAGAAGTCTGGGGGTTTGAGGACAGAAGCTTTTGCAGGGCCTTGCAGATGAAATGCTGGATGAAAGTAGGGTAAACTGTCCATGTCCTGGGTAGGGGGTACACTTGGTTATGTTGGAGATTTGATTCTGCAACAGGACAGGTAGAGTTGTAGACAGTGAAATGTTCATTATTATGTAGGTCAAAACCTTCTCTAATGTAAGAATACACAATACCAGACAAAAAAAACACAAAAAAACAAAAACAAGAGGACAGGCCTGTCTGTGCTAAAACAACAGATAAACAGTTGTTACAATTCAAATATAAAATCTAAACAGTATATACCAATTAAAATTAAAATCTTCTATTGCCTACAGTATCTTACTGTTACATACTTTCACTCCTGAGCTGGGCAGCAGATGTTTGTGCACCAACAGTCTGCAGTGATTTCTCTGTTTGACAACCTCCTTGCATGTGGGTAACTTTAACGTGCCCCCCTACCGTATAGAAAAGACTATGTTAACTTTACTGAAAATTATGTTGGTCCTACAAATATAATGGCTATGATACAAGCTATAGGTAACTGACCAGATAAGCAGCAGTTATTGTAGACTAATTAGCAACTAAGCTTGCAACACAACACAGTAATCATTCCAACAAATCATGTTAGAATTTGATAGAACAATGACATAACCTCAAATCACAAATTGATTTAGGCTGTGACACAGGACGGGGTAATAACAAACATAACCGCGTTCACCTGCAGTTTCTTATTGTAGCGATCGACCAGCTGTAGCTCCAAAGTGCAAAGGCCTAACGGCATGCTAACGGCTAACGCAACACACAAACAGGAGCGGCAGCACGTTAACAGGACAAAAGCTCGTTCCACCGCTCCCTGCCTGTCGCTGCTCGAAGGCCCATTGCTATTAGCTGTTCCCCACACAGGTGTGTGATTGCGCCAACTCAGAGTAGCACATTTTAAAGGGACAAAGGCTCGGTTGACTTGCTGTAGCCGTTAGCAACGCTAGCGATTAGCTTGTCTCACATGTGGGTTATCACATTTTAAAAAGACCAAATAACATATTAAGACATCACGTATCAATGATTGATTTAATGATTAAAACATCAAGTATCAAGCACAAACTTACTACAGCATCAGCTGTTCCCCACAGGTGTATGCTATTACAGAAACCGCTCCCTGCCTGTAGGCACTCGATAGCCATTAGCTTTTCTCACATGTGGGTTACTACATTTTAAAAAGACCAACCAACATATTAAGTATCAAGCACGTACTTACAACAGCGAGCTAGACCCACCGCTCCCCAGCCGCTGGAAGGCTGAGAGCTATCAGCTGCTCCCCCCAGGTGTATGCGATTACATCCATCCATTTTATTATTATTCCCATATGCGGGGTCGTGGGGTGCTGGAGCCTAACCTAGCTGGCTATGAGGCAGGGTACACGTACATCGCACAGAGACACACACACACTCACACCTACGGGCAATGGAGAGAGAGTCCAATCAACCTAATGCACATCTTTGGACTGTGGGAGGAAGTCGGAGAACTCCACACAAACACGGGGAGAACGTGCAAACTCCACACAGAAAGGCCGCCTCCGGGAATCGAACCCAGTGAGGCGACAGTGCTACCCACCGTGCCGCCCGTATGCGACTACAGAAAAGGCCAAAAGCTGGACCCACCGCTCCCTGACTGTAGGCGCTCGATGCCGATAGCTATTAGCTTTTCTCCACACAGGTGTGTGGCTGCAGGAGCCCACATGAGCACATTTGAAGGGGACAAAGGCTCGGTCGACTGGCTGTAGCCATTAGCATAGCTATCTAGTGACTTGCCTCACACATGGGTTACTACATTTTAAACAGAAACTAACATTTAAAAACATCATAAGTATCAAGCATGTACTTACTTCAGTGAGTGAATGACGGACTGTAGGAATAGATGCTTTTTTCCAACAGGAGCTGTGAAACAAATCCAGCATTGTACGCACCCTTGTTTGAAATGCACATACGTATAAACGCTGAGGCAGTGTTTCTGGCACCGGTCCGTTTAAAATAAAAATGACCCACAAAGTCCTCACTTGTTGATCCCTTGGTAAAGTGAATAGACTTTGGTGTTGGTTAGAACACCCAAGAACCGAACTATTTCTATGAGACCTGGAGGCTGCCGTGCTCGTCTGTTCATGGTGAGTGAAGGGCGAAATGGCGGAAGTTTAGTTTTGGTTCGGGATCATTGTGGGGGTGGTGGTTCTGGATTTGCAGGGAGAACTTCCGACCAATATGACGACAACTGGGGAACGGCCTCAGAGTAGGACGAGGTCTCTCTCCATTGAATGAGAAAATTTACGTTTTCAAAATGTGAAAAAAGGAGGAAATGCATTTCTACCGTGCTCAGTGTGTGTATATGTGAGCCATAGAGTCATAGGCTAGTCATAACGCTCCAAAGTGTCAAAAAAGGGGATTTTGCATGATATGACCCCTTTAAGGGCCACCATACTACAGGGCCAGAGACAGGTCCATCACAGAGGTACCTGGTTATTATTGGAAACTATGAATAAAATGTAGCAGAAGAAATCAACTGAATTAATGAGTTGAATGTTACTTTTTAACTTCTGTATATGTATATTGAATTTAGAACTTTTAGACTAAACCACACACACAAACATTGACCATATCCTTTGTGAATCACAGCAGAATGCTGGGTTGTTTGTCAGCTGGCTGTCAGTAGACCGGCTGTGTAACTTTGTGCTCTGGCTTTGCTGACCCTAAAAATATACCTCACCAAGTGCTCAGATCAAAGGGGACGGCCACGAAACCCGCCCAAGCATTTAAGCCAAAGCTTCTTAGAGGAGGGGCATGCAGACTGAGCAAAGGGCCCGCGGCATCCAGAACTGTGCAGGGGAGAGGAGGGTGGCTCGGGTTTCACAGACACAGTGACGGCTCCACATGATTCCTCTGAGCAGAAGCAGCAAATGGGAGAACGGAGCAGCACGCATTGCAAGAGCGTCGCGGAAACGAGTAACTGATCTATAGGATGGCTTTTTGCGTATTTGAGTAATTTGGAAACAAATTAACAAACAACAAGAAAAGGACAAAAGCCAAACTTTCCCGTCAACAGAGAGACAATCTCTCATAGGATCGTGGGCTGCAGGTCTAATTATAGGCATTTACGTCTGAATAAAACCAAAGTTCCACGCCAAAGATGAAAGAGGGTCATGAGTCGAGAGCCACTGGGAAACCAGGTGAGGAGAAGAGGACTAACTGTCAGCAGCAGCGACCGTTCAGTGTGAGGAGACGTTGCAGCGATTCGCCAGGCGTAACTATTTGCATTCTAGCATCTGTGCTGTGCCTCGGAGTCTGCACCGTGGTGTTTCTACGGACCTCAGAGCTGCAGTCCAGAATAATTAGTTTGGAGCAGCAGCGGGACGCGCGCCTCTACGCCTGGACACTGTCTCTGGAGCAGGTGGAGCCCGTTATCCTGGGCCGTCTTGACCAGATCCTGGACGAGGTAAGCAGCCAACTGGCGAATGCGTGAGGAGCGGTAGGAAATGTTGACTGGGCTAAATATAAAAACAGGTGGACTCTTCGTCATTATCGAACCATGGGCTGTGCAGCCGTTCACCGCGGGGCTAGCGAAGCATCAACGGCATTTAACCCATGAACCCTTTACGAGCACATGTTCCTATCAGTTTGCAAAACGGCATTCACCTGCAGAGGTTGGCGTGGGAGCGCGCACTGCCTCGACTACAGCCGCTTATTGCGGTATCAAACCACCAGAACGTGTAAAGACCAGGATCGTTGTGTTTTGCATCTTAAATAAGTCCTTATAAAGCAGTCGTCGGTACTAAGGGTGTCGTATTTAAGCCTCTTATAGTATGTCATGACGTCAGGACATTGCAGCTTGCAGCAGAGAAAATGAAATAATGCACTTTGTCATATGCTGCACATGCTAACAAACAAAACATTAGGTGGAAAGTTATGCTAGAGCACATGGATGGAGGGGCCCCGTCACCTTCCTCTTTGTTTAGTTGTGTGTATAAATAGTTATTATTGATGGGACACAAGCACAGATGTGACCTTTTGCACAAAGAACAGACACGTGTTGCACTTTTCCACCCATCTCCGTTTCATTTCTTGCCAGATTGCATCGGTTTTCATTATCTTTAGGGTTTTGTCTTTTCCCATTGGAGCATTAAGCAATAAATACTGTACACACTATAAAACAGAATTCTGTCATAATAAAGGAACAGTTCAGTTCTGTTGATAAACTCAAAATACCTCGATTGGTGATTTGCAGGCTTTAGTTTGAGTTCTGTGTTTTATTTTCAGACATCTCTAACCTCCCCTTCCCTTTGACTATTTTTCCCCAAACATGGCCCCTTTACTATAAACTACAAAGTGCTCTCTGCAGACCAGACCAGTGCCTAGTGCAGAGGCAGGATGGGAGCTGGAGGTCGAGTACTGTGTGAGCTGCGAAAAACTAGTCTCCATTCTTCGCAGAGATGTTTCTTAGTAGTGCCTCAACATTTTTACTGTGGAGTTTTGCACACAAGCTGATTTATGGAGGAACAGAACAGAAAAGGTTAATAAGTAACAATACGTTTATGAAACACATCTTATATCCTTGACTGCATTATTGATAACCTCATTAATGGAATTGTTGATTACAGCACACACTAGTCCAAAAACAAACAAAAAAAAAGTCTGCTGTTTTTTTCAGAGAGCAAAGAAAGTCAAAATCAATAAGGCATTTTAATTAAGTATTTCATGTCCTCTTTCCAGGTTAGTGCTACTAAATGGGCCATTACTCATTCTGAGTGAGAGACTCCATACTGTACACAGAATATGTAGAGTAACTGGTTGGAGAGATTGTCCTTAATATGATGAAGAACATGATTTTTTTCCAAAATATAGATAATATACAGTAGTTGTTCAGTGTAGAATTACACATTTTTGAATACTAAAGTCCAAACCACAGTGATACCACAGCAACTGCTTAACATCTACACTTTAATGTCCAAGATGTAAGTGTAACAACCTGCTACATTAATGGTGATGGAGCATAGAGTCTGGCTGCGTACCTCTCAGGAGTCATCCTCTGACTAGGTTTCGTAGTATTATCTTGATACATTTTCATTATTATTCATTATTAATTTAAAAACCAGTGAGCAGACACTTTCAAATGTACTTTCCAACTTTTTCAATGTACAGTAATGTGTACCCATAGGAAGCCAGACTCATTTAAACCAAATTTAATGGATCATGTAGAATATATTTAATACATTTGCAACGTGTGCAATTACATTTAATATTGATGGTTTATGTTCAGAGAAAAAAGGGAAAATGGAAGTAATATGTGTTGTGGCTGTAGATGACCATATCCTGCAACACTCAGAATGCATTGCACTCTGACAAATCACCTGAGCTACAGTGATTAGACCTATCGGTCGTTTAGCCCCAACCCCCTCTCTGGCCCGACTGTTGTTGGGACAGGTACAAAAAAAACAGAAGGCCCTAGTTGTAGTCTGTGAGCGCATGGCAATCAATCCCCTGACATGTCTCAGGGGACTTTGCAGGGGGACAAATGATAATTCATTTGCATAGAAAATATGGAGGAATCTGAGTGTTCCGTCATTCCTAAATACTACCCGCCATTGTTTGGGTCAACCCCCACTGAAAATCAGTGAAGTTTTCCTTTCCTACCAGAAATGAGAGTTCCAACATCAACCTTCTCTCTGAGTCTGCATGCTTTACAAGTACTGTGGTGTTTTGTGCAGGATGTACCCAACATCTGTTTTTTTGTGTTAGATAGATGATTACAGAAAATGTATACTTACAGTGTAGATGCAAAAGCATTGGACATTAAATCAGACTAAACCTTTTTCTGTATTAGGTCAGTAGAGATAAATGTTAAAATAAGATTAAGGATCAGTGCAGCATCCAGTCATAATCACCTCTGCAGAAATCTGAACTTTGCAGTGGTGGTGTCAACCATCCATGTGGACCTGTGGGTTTTCAGTTACTGTAAAAATAAAGAGAGCACGGTATCTCTGCAAATACTAAGGGGAGACTATGTGCCCACTACCCACACGAAAACAAAGCATTGTTGATCAGACATATTTGGGGTGATTCAGGCCGACTGAAGATACTGATCTAATTGATGCTCTATGCTTTGATGCTTTAAAGCATTGTTTCTTAACCTGGGTTCAATCAAACCCTAGGAGTTCGGTGAGTTAGTCTCAGGGGTGCAACGGAGGTCAGGACACAAGACACGCACCTGACTCATATGATTTGTGATTTCCCGCAGTGGGGAAATTACGTCTCACAACAGCAGTACAGATGAGCGAGAATACAGGTACAGAACAGTATGTGTTGGCACAGTACAGAGCAGTACAGTACAGTTAGAGTGAGGTAATTGCAGGGTTATTGCACAGTAACGGGTATAAGATTTGTACCGGTAACAATATACATGATTGTTCACAGATTTACACAAATATTGTGCAGAGCAGGTTGTTATATAAACCACCGATGCAGTGGGTGAGTGACTGTAGTGGGACGTGGTCAACAGTTCTGATTATACAGTCTGACAGCAGCAGGTAGGAAGGATCTACAATATCTCTCCTTCACACAACAACGGTGGATCAGTCTGCTACTGAAGCTGCTCTCCAGAGCAGACAGTGAGTCCTCCAGTGGGTGAGAGTCCTGGTCCATGATGGATGTCAGTTTAGCCAGGACCCTTCTCTCACCCACCTCCTGAACCGTGTCCAGAGTGCAGCCCAGGACAGAGCTGGACTTCTTGATCATCCTGTCCAGTCTTTTCCTGTCCCTCACTGTGATGCTGCTGCCCCAGCAGACCACACCGTACAGGACGGCTGATGCCACCACAAAGTCATAGAAGGTCTTCAGGAGTGGCCCCCTCACTCCAAAAGACTGCATCTCCTCAGCAGGTAGAGTCTGCTCTGACCCTTCCTGTACAGTGCATCCGTGTTATGAGTCCAGTCCAGTTTATTGTTCAGATGCACTCCCAGGTACTTGTAAGAGTCCACTCTCTCAATGTCCCTTCCCTGGATGTGCATCGGTGAGATGACAGCAGGCTGATCATCATCATCATCTGTGATCAGTCCCCTGATCAGACCCTGATCATCCCCTGATCAGACCTCAGACCTGCAGTGTCAGACACACAGTCCCCGGCTCTCGCAAACTGAGGCCAGTTTGTGAGATAGTCCATAATCCACTCCGTCAGATGAAGGTCAACACCAGCCTCCTCCAGTTTGTGTTTCAGAAGCACCGGCTGGATGGTGTTGAAGGCACTGGAGAAGTCAAAGAACATGATCCTCACAGTGCTGCCGGGCTTCTCTAGGTGAGAAAGAGCTCGATGTAGGAGGAAAATGACGTCTACTCCTATGCCATGTCGGTAGGCGAACTGCAACGGGTCCAGGTAGGTTCCCACCGCAGAGCGGAGGTGACCCAGGACCAGTCTCTCCAGTGTCTTCATCAGGTGTGATGTCCACCTTTTTGTCCAATTTAATAAAATTTAAAAAATAATTTTAGTAGCAGGAATGACCAACGCAATTTGCTCCTACAGTTTATTATTTGAGACCCTATGACCTTCACAAAAGAAACCTCTCTGTAGATTCAAACTCACGACCTCTTGTTCAGCAGCGCAACACTGTAACCACTGTACCAACATACTAATACTGGTTCAGTAGGTCAAATATATACAACTCTTTACAATCACCTTACCTGACTTTTGATAAAGTGCTTCAATCAGAAATTTAAATTTAGTTCGTGCGTTTTAAACGACTGATATATGTTCGTTCAAATTAACAGTATTATGTACCGTTGAAAACAATCAATATTACGTTGATTCAACATAACTGCCTTGGTTTTCCTCACTAAAATTAACCTTTCTTCGTAGTTTCAACGTAATACAACAGTGTAATGCTAACAACACCCAAAGTTCATTTTTTTAGTGTACATTACTTCATACAGTGGCAGCGGTTCAAAGTGACTAGGGTTTTTACTGCAGTACCGACGCGTCGCCACGGTGCAGTGAGTGCGTCGCTGACTAAAGATTTTTAATCCTGCAGCCGGCTGAAAAAAATCAGGACGCTAGTCTCGTTTTAACCACCAGGTGGCGCAGCGTTGATTAGAAGCCTCCAAAGCACTACAGCGTAACTGAGGTCCGACTGTTCATTTCTACCTGTAACACACATATATTACACCAGACCTGTTTTACTATTAAGTTTTTACTATTAAGTATCTGTTGTGTGCTAAAACATGGGGAGTAGGAAGGGCAACAACTTTTTGATGGCTTAGTTATTTTCTGTTCACTGCGAAGTTATAATTGTTCTGTGTGGTTTAAAACAGGCAGCGCCACAGCAGCAACACGTTGTTGTTTTCATTCTCCTCAGCTTTTTTGTGTCTTTAAATAGAAGGCGTCTCTTAAAAATATGTACACACCCACCGCTCTAACATCTGATACAACATATTGACTTCACATAATACCATGATTATGCGTCGCGGTTGAATTTATATAATTTGAATTGCGCATGGCCAAGTAAAGACATAGAGCGCAGTCCATCTGCGACTACAGCCGCTTATTTAGGTTTTAAACTTTCACAACTTGTTAATGAATGTTTTCCAATATTCGTAGATTTTACATAAATAACCGTAATAATCATAGGAATTTGTTTTACAGCAGTTGTCGGTCGTAATTTTGACAGGACGCCAGAAATCAGCAGATCAACAGCGACGCTTTACAGCAACATATTTGTTCCTACGCGTTTACTCTGTGTCTGCAGAACTGCAGTTTGACTTGTTTTGACTGTGCGTGTCATTGTAACTGAGTGGCTGAGATCACTTATTCGACCCGTGTACTTTTCAACATTTTCATTTCCCATCCGTCCATCCAGCCACTTTCACCGGCGTTTTCGTTTCTCTTTCAATGAGCGGCAAATGGATTTTAATCAAAGCACCGACTTACAAACCAATAAAACAGGCAAAAAGATTTGATTTTTACAAAAAGACACGGAATTGGAGGTAATATGTTTTTATTGTTTAGAGACAAACGGAAAACAAAAAGTCGTTCTATCGTTACCTCTGCTTATAATTTGGTGGTGACATCAACCTCTTACACAAACACGTGACGTGTTTCGGAGTCATGTGTCCAGACAGCGAGTGACCAATACACAAATGTATGGATGTGCAAATGCAGGCTACGAGAGGAACGGGGGAGTGGCGCACTAGATGTAGCGAGAATTTGTTTTGACTGTGCGTGTCATTGTAACTGAATGAGTGGCTGATGTGACTTATTCGGCCCGTGTATGCTTTAAAACTTTGATTTCCCATCCGTCCATCTATCCTGAATAAAAGCACCGCATTACAAACCAATAAACCGAACAAAAATATTTTTAACAAAAACACGCGGAGTTGAATTTAAAGCTGTTTTTTCGTTTAGAGAAAAACAAAAAACCTCTGCTTTTAATTTTTAATCGAAGCTCATCCGTGGATGGGTCGCGGGGCAGCAGTCGTAGCACAGAGCTCCAGACTGTCGCTTGACTGAAACACGAGATCCAATGATATGTGATGTGTTTCGTACTCAGATGACTTGAATCTGAGTTCGACCGAGCTTTTGTTTGTCTCATGTTTGCTCACAGTCGCAAAGGCAAACTTCTCACCCCTCCCCTCCCTCGTAGAGGCGCATAGACATGCTAATGTGTTGCTACCACTCGATCAGCATGTGAGAAATACAGCTACGGGACAAAGCTCCGTGGGAGACTGGGCAGCATCGGGCGGCGTGATCAGCTGCAGGTCTAAGACTCATTAATGCAGCAAGTAGTTTGTTCTACATACTTTTACTCTGCAAAAATAAACGTATGTATTTATCGTAGCTTTCTGGTCTAATTTATTTGTAGCACTTCGACATTCGTCTAAAATATGCAGTGCATTTTAAAATGAAAATACTATTATTATTATTATTTATTACCTTTATTGTAAACACAGTATTAATTGCACAATTTGGACTGGCGAAGATTTGCGCTTCTTTCATAATAATCATGGATAATCAAGGAAGAAACTGCAGTTCATAGATGTTATTCAGGGACGGTTTGTAAAGATTCAGTGTGTTTTTCAACTGAACTCTCAGCCAAGGTACGTGCATTATCAAATGAATGCGCCTGTCAGCGGGGAAGACATCAACTCTATTCAGTCGCTCTTCAGTCGCTGCTGCCGTCTCCTCCCCAGTTCACACATCTTAACACTAGGACTACTGGGTTTTCTAAATATACCAGTTCCTACGAAGTTAACCAGCTGTTTATTTCGTTATTACTCCTTTCACCTGTACCACATAAAGTCATTGCAGAGCTACAGCCGTGTTCCTACAAAGTTAACCAGCTGTTTATTTCGTTATTCCCTCTTTCATGTCCGTCTGGTGAATGAAAGTGGGCGTGGCCATCCACGTCCCAGAGCAGGGACACTGGGGGAAGGGGAAACACACATCAACACGCAGGACAAAGATCTGCGTTTCTCTGCTGCTACAGCCTCGCTGCGTTGGGTTGTTAGTCTCCCTTTCACCTGTACCATATAAAAAGTGTTCCTACGAAGTTGATCAGCCGCTTTTAGAATCAGAATCGTTTTTATTCCCCAGGTTTGAACAGGGCAAACATTATTTTTATTTACAAAAAAAATGTAAACGTTCACATGTGATTTGCAAATGCTGCACTGAGCTCTTTTGCTTTGACGAGTTTTGTGTCTACATGAAAGCGGGCAGAACAACGTCCGAACCAATGAATGCGTTTCCAGATTGACCGGTGATGCCGCACGGGTTGCTCTCAGTTAAAACAGCTTTTTGAAGCAGGGAAAAGCGAGTTAGCTGTCCTTGTCGATGCCTTGACAATGTTTTATCATCGGTTAGATCTCTGAGCCCTGACTTTTATGTCCTCTTTGGATTAAAAAACAAATGTTGAATGTTCTCAAATAATATAATATTGCCACCCTCCGCGGCTCCCAGTGTTTGTTTTTTTCATTTAAAACGTGGGTGTTACCGGTGGCAGACCTCTGGTCTAGATCATCCTTATTCACTTTTTTAAATTGTAGTAGTGTAACCTTAGTTAGTATTCCTTTTTATTTTTTTATTTTATGTTTGGGAAACGTGACATTTCAGCTACTGTGATTTTATTTGTCATCAACATTAGTTCCTACCTTCCCTTGTTGACGGGGGACAGGAAAAAGGTGACGCGCGTTGGATAAGAGCGGCGTAAAGAAAAAAGTGTAAATGTGCCGTACTGTCTTGCCGTGTGGTGCATTAAAGAAGCATTCCACGTAAAGAAAATTGTAGCCCGTATCAACAGCGAGAAATCAGGGTTACAGTAGCTTGTCTGCCACAAATCGAACGCTGCACGCGGGAGGGCGCACCGTTCAGCGTCTTATTTTCGGTTTTAAACTGCCATAATTTGCCATAATTTACTTACGTTCATAACTTCATACTATAACACGACCAGCGGTTCATGGTCTTGGCGATCCATGCACTAAGTAATACAACGGTGTCATCTCGTGATCACATGATGATGATGAGACGCTGTTTTTTCCAATAATTACAATAAAAAAACTGCTTCCACTCAGACTCGAACCCCGGACAAAAAGTTTCATTGCCATGCATGTTAACCATTAGGCCACCAAAGACCTGATCATAAGTTGTTCTACAAGAGATTATATGACGTAAGCAACTACGGTGTTTTAGGACCAAAAGTGGGAGTCAATCGCCACCTACAGGCCAAACGGACGTAACACAGTCTTCCCGCAGTACAAACCCGGCACTGACACGGCAGTTTTGAATCCCAAACACGGTGGGGATAGACACTTTTACCGGCTGCCTCTGTATGAAAGTTTTAGGGGTCTGTACGATCTATGATATTGTAAAGCCAATATACAATAGTTTTGACACTGCTGTTCGTCATGTTTTGATTTCATTTTGATTGCTGTCCACATCACCAAAAACTGTTTTCACTCATAGCTGGTTGGCTCCTCCCCTCTGCCAATCACATCAGCAGCACTGCTGATTAGTTTATTATCTGCTCATGTTTGTTTGCACAGTTGCACCATTCATCCAGCATCGCAACAAGAATGAAAATAAGCAAACATGAGCGCAGAACCAAACCAAACTAGTAAAAGAAAAGACCCTGGTGGTGCAGAGACTGGTGAATAAACCAAGCAGCTTTATCGGCCTAGTGAATTGGATGCAACGTTTTGAATAAGAATACGGCTGAATCATTTTGTCGCTGCTGCAGTGTTCAAGTGGTGTCGGACATAGCAGTGTTAAAAAACACGTAAAAGAAAACAGTAAATATTCCAAAATATTGTAGCGGTGTAGCCGGATGGAAATAAGGTGATAAGTTATTATTGGAATACATAATCCACCGGCAGCAGGGCGTGTTACTCCTCCAGTTTACAGACAAACGTTGGGACATTACTCTACATTTTTAACCAAAAGATTATATTTTAATATTGTGTTTGAATTAAGACATAGTTCCTAAGTTTTTTAGCAGCCTTTTATTTTGAATCAAGGGAAACAGTTGTTAGAAAGCCACAGATTCTTTATTTATTCCAAACAGTGGCAGCTCTTACTGTAACTGTCCTCAAGCTTTACAGTAGCGGGGTTGTTCGTGAACGTTTCATTCACTATGAACTAATCTTTTATATGACTCGGTAGTAATCCTCTCCTCTAGTAGTCCTCTCAGTGAACGATTCTTTCATTTTCATGCAGTACCATCTCTTGCCACATGGCAGCAGCTGCATAAGCTCAGTCAGCAGGACAGAATATAGAATTGATTTGTTGACGACTCACTCCAGTGAGCGTCTGTCCTCAGAGATTCGTTCTTTTGTCATGTGACAGCCAGGCCGCTCAGGCTCTGTGGCGAGCAGCAAGCTTTACAGTTTGTTTGCGATTCGTTCATACGGATCCATACGAATCCATACGGATCATTCAGTGGTTCCTTTGTCATGTGACTGCTACCAAGCAACTGTCACATTGTTAAACAACAATGGCAGGTAGGGAAAGGCAAGTCACTTTACTGTGGTGTGTATTTTTTTTCATAGTTTTTCACATGGTTTGATTTGCTTGTGGAATTTTGTGTATTATAATTTGTTCGCTGAAGCAAACCATGTTTTCTTCAGTATATAATGTTTGAGACCTGTGGCCACTTTTACAAGGCCTTTTACAAGGCCACTTTTACTTTTACAATGAACAAACTACTTGAAATGATTTTTTCACTTTAATGTTCGAGAGTTAAAGATCTGATTCAGTTAAAATAATTGAACTTCTCATCTCTACTTCACAGAGCAAACCTAAACAATAAAAGGTCTAATATATTACTTACTCTATGCTCAATTGACCATTCTGTCCTGGTTGTTTTCTTATTGTTTGTCCTTGGCATCCTGAAGCTAGTTTCGACTGCTGCTTTTTTTACATGCAGCACAAGAATTCAAACTGCATATTCTCAGTGACTGATAAAAAAAATCATCTCTCACACATTTTCAGCACAAACAAACCAACAAACAAAAAAAAGAAATCTTAGCTTCAGAGGTGAAAAAATAAATTACGAGAAAGATTTCTTCACTAACTAGGTTCTTCATCTTTGGTATGAAATGTGCTATCTGTTTTTGAGCAACCTGATCCATAACACACAATAACCCATACCCAAGTGTAACCTGAATAGTTAAGGGTCCTCACGTTACCTCGTTGAGAGCACTGTGTTAACTGTGGGTTTCCCACAACAGATATCACTTTAAAATGAATAATGGAACGTGGGGAAAAAATTACAATAATCTTTATTACAATTTTATTTAAATGTTGTTATCCAAACCCCAAGAAAAGAACCCAACTACCCAAACATGACCCAAAACACTGAACAACCAAAAACGAACACAAACAAAGCATAGAGCAAAGCACCAAAACAAAGCACAAACAAAGCATAAAAACAAAGCAGCAGTGGAGCCACATGACATGCTAATGCTGCAAATTACAGAACAAACCAGATAAATACCAGGCATGCCCTCTTTCCATCCTTCGGTCTCCTCCACTATCGCAAACAAACCGCCTGGTGGGGACTTGCACTACGTCTCTATTTCGGCTGTTGTCGCACTGAGCAGGGCTTCATCGGAACCGGGGAGAGAGAGAGTAAGGAATCACGCTATGCCGCCCCACCTATTTATATCTGGGCTGGACACCACCGAGACCTGTGGTTACTTGTGTAACTGGGTGGTCACCGAACAATGAATATCATACTGTACTAATCAGTAACCGTAATTTTCTTTTCAGTTATTTTTGACCTTATTTGTAAACATAGCTTTTTTCTAGATATATTATACTTAAAAATTTTACATGCCTGGATTTCCTTGCGGCAAACGCATCTGTGACATCATCAAATGTTACCTGTCTAGCAACTTCACAATTAACTTATTAAAGTAAGTCCATTAAGACTCTGTGATCCTGTTGGAAAATTGTGGAAGTTTGGAGAAGCTGCTCTCTGCAGCAGCATCTGTCACAAGAATAGTGACAGCAATTCTTAGGGCCACCCACCTATTGGGATAAACCTTCTTCAAATTCTTCTCTTGTAGAAAACTAAGAAGCTCTAAGGCAGTCATTTTATGTTTTGGCAGATGTTTTGGCAGATCTGGGAATGTAACTCTAGTGCCAGTTCCCGTCCATCCAGATTGGCCACTACAGCTCAGGGCATTGCTTAGTGTTTTACACTATTTTTCCAGCTTCTCATTGGGCAGCTGAAGGAAGTTGACAAGCACACCGAACTGCTTCTCGACTTCACCCATGGTCTGTTATCTTTCTCTTAGTGACACAATGCAGACATCTACTACCTTACTAAAAAATCTTCCTTGGTCAGTTCCTTATCAGGAGCCTCAGAGGGGAACAGTCTCATAGTTGTTTGCAGTCTCTTCTGCTTAAGAACAGCTTCAACATTCATCTCCTTACACATTTCTTTGGCAGATGCTTGTGCTGATGTCTCTGTAGCTGGTAAGAGAGGCTTCAATTATCTTCAGGAGGTCAACTGCAAAATCCACCTGGTACAGTATATGACCAGGATTTAAGGGTTATGTCAACATGTTTTTCTAACAGCAAATGCTCTGCTAGTGCCGTCACCTGTAAGCAAATAAAGCATAGATGCAAATCTATATTAAAGATACACAAAGATTCATAAATTAGAGGTATCCAGTAATAAACACATCTTAATGATAACTTATGAATAATGGTAGTACAGTTTAATTGTGAAAACGAACAAAAGTTAACCAACATTTTTTATGTAGAAATAGACTCCTCTTTATAAAGGATACGTATGTTGCAATATGGAAAATTTGAATCTGTGTGTGCAAGCCATACTTACCCTGTTTTTTTTGTCTCTGGACAGAAAATGAAGGTTTATGAATGTTTAAAGGTTTGGCCAGTTTAATAGCATAAAATAGACTTTTATCACCACCTGTGTGTGGACAAATGGAGAAAAGAATTTCGGATGAACAAGCCAGGAACAGTTGCATGTGTAACTGATTTGATTACGCTGACATTAAAAATATGACTACTGTAACATACTATTACAGAACTCACCTGATTCAAGCTGTGTCTCAGCCATGCTGCTGCTTGTGGTCTGACTTTTAGCTGTATTCAAACATACAGTACATCCACACTGTTAAACACACATAATGTTAGAAAAGACGACATACCTCCATACTGTGATCTCTTTTCAGCCTCCTCTTTTTTTCTTTTCTGAAAGCTGTCCCTGAGGGCTTTGATGACCTTTTTATGATGGCTTTGTCACGTCTGTCAATATTAAACTGCTGCTTGAGATGCACACCGATAAGTGTCCTCCTCCCCCCTCCCCCTTGGTGAAGTAATAAATAAAATATAAAACAAATGGAGAGATTCTGGTCAAAGCTAAAATACCTAAAATCTTAAATTTTCCAAGAATTTTAAAATGGCTGTAATATGGTGATGTTAAGTCCAGCCACTCATGGTTCAACCTCTTGTTGCAGCATTCTAACCTTAACATTTGCTTTTTGTGCAGAAACTTGCAGACCGATTGCCAAAGACAAGGGAGGTGAGGGACGCTGCACATGGTTGTCTGTGTCCCCCAGGTAGGTTCCCCGCCCATTATTCATTCAGAGCTTGGTCTTGTGTTTAGCAGTTTAATTTTTGCAGCTCAGAATTTGAAAAAAATCTTAATTTAAGCCCTTAATGCACAAAGTAAATTTCCACACAACTGTGCTGATTAACATAATTGCAGTAATATGTGTGAACAGTACCGCTTTGTGTGTTTATGCTGATTGTTTTGTTATATTTGCTGTGCAGTAGAGTTGACTGGATTGACTGGATTGTGTAAAGCATAAAAGGGACTGCATCTGAAATCATTTTTCAGTAACTGCAATATTTAAGTCCCTGGGGGACAGCATTGTCCAGCAATCATTTTGCATTTTGGTGACCACCGAGTTTCAGTTAGGATCAGTCACTTCAGTTTCTCTTCCCTCTTTTATGTTCATGGAGTCACTAATGTATGAAGAAAATGGCATCAACCTGCTGTCCTAAATACATGATGCTGAGTTATATAGGTCTTTGTACTAGTAATAGCTCGGCCTACTGATATCAGCTCCCCTAATGGAGAACATGCTGTTCACGGGAAAATACGTTTTAACTTTTCTACAGACATTTGGCAGGCAACACGAAACAGTTTCTATGGCTCTGTGTATATATAGAAAAACGGCTCTAGCCACAGGAAATGGCCCAGTAAATATTGTGGAATCCTGTAGAAATGGGGGAAAATCTTATTAGTGACTGTATATGATGGATTCATACAGTACGGTTGGTACTCATTTTGACTCCAGTACAACTTAAACAACAGCTAATGGTGAGTACGCGTTTTACCACTGCTGCTTATTGGTCTTGTCAGTGTGCCTGTGGCCCATAAATGTTTATAGTCGCTGTAGGTGTGAAGCCTTTAAATCTAGAGCAAATGGTCTCTTTACAGCTTCTTGTCTCTTCCCATCACTGTTTACAGTTCTGGAGCAAAGGGAACAACATATTTATTGTGAAGCCGTTGTTTGTTTGTTTGTTTTGTCACTGAGACAAACTAAGAGTAGGCGGTCAGAAATTGGAATCTATTAAGTAAATAGTATTTAAAAGATCCAAGATTTGTATCTTTAATTCAGGCTCTGTAAAAGAATGTTGTGATCTATCATGTGGAATGCAGTACTAAGATCTAACAGGACGGTTATAGAAACCAGAGGCTAAAAAAAGATTGTTAGTGATGAGTTAGTGAAGAGGGTTGGTCAGATGTCACCGTATTTGTTTGCTCTCTTATTTTAGTCTGTTATTTACAAACCTGCTTTTGCAGTTTAACTTAGTTTTATAAGCCTCTATTCATATTATTATGACACAATAGCTGTCACACCTTTAAAAAATAAATAAAAAATATTGATTAAAACAGCAGCCACAATTAAATGAAAGGTGAAATATTATTTATTACACATTTTTAACCAAAAATTAAAAGAATAATAAGATGCAAATTTGTATTCAATTGTTTTACATTGTATTTGTCATTATATTTGTCTATTTGTCTATATTTGTTCGCATCACAGAGAAGCTGCTTCAGAAACACAGCGCAGAATTGTGGTCACCTGGTCCTACAACAAATCAGACCTTTTCCTGAACATATGTGAGAGCTGGACTTTAGGGTGACGCTATATACTGTAATTAATTGCATTACAGAACCATGCTTTTCAAAATGTGGTAATGTGGTTTAAAATGTTTGGGTGGATAAATACGCAAAGCTGAGGGTAAGGCTACAAGGTGATTTAGGTTCACAAGCCATCCTATGTGAATGGTGGGAGAAAGCCCTGAGACAGGCAGGAGAAGAGTGAAACTAGAAGGGCTAAAATCCAACGTCTCCAAAGATAACTAGTCAATAAGTCATTTTCTGTGGCTCCAACCTTTACAACTGATACAACTGTATCACTGAATTGAATATTGGACAACAGTAAAAGTTGCCATTAAAGACAATGTCTGCAATATTTTGCAGAATGAGAAGTTTGTGCAGCTAAATTATTAAAAAATATGAAATAGTATTTTTGTTAATTTTTAATAATACACCCACAATCATAGATCACACTTTTTAAAAGCTCACTGGTTGGAACTAGACAAACCTTATGGAGAGCATTTCTCCCCACAGAGCAGTGGCTCATCGCCTTTAAAAAAATTGAATAAATGAAAGAAAATCTGGCAGACTAAGGGTATAAAGTGGATTCATTCAGAATCAGTGTTATAGCTACTGAACATTTGTAGCCTGTAGAGGCCCTAGATGTTACCATCAGTAGTAAATATGTTGCAGAAAAAGGTGCAACTCTGATTTAATCATGAAGAGTATAATGCAAAAGCCGTTATACAGTTATACAGAACCATGCATCAATCATTGCAAGGGTCAGTCCTTCTCACACCAGTTTCTGTTAAAGTGCATTACCCATAAGGCATTGCGCTCTAAATTTGCATATAATGCTTAATGCCGTAATATGTTTCATCAAGAAACACTGAAAAAAATAGCTGAAAGTGGTTGATAAACGGGCGGCACGGTGGTGCGGTGGGTAGCACCGTCGCCTCACAGCAAGAAGTGTTTGCATGGGTTCTCTCCGGGTTCTCCGGCTTCCTCCCACAGTCCAAAGACATGCATTAGGTTAATTGGCCGCTCTCCATTGCCCATAGTGTGTGTGTGAGTGTGTGTGTGTGTGTGTGTGAATGGTTGTCTGTCTCTATGTTGCCCTGCGATGGACTGGCGACCCGTCCAGTGTGTACCCTGCCTCTCGCCCATAGCCAGCTGGGTTAGGCTCCAGCACCCCCATGACCCCACATATGGGAAAAAGCGGCTTGGAAAATGGATGGTTAAACAAAAAGTACAGCTGAATACATTGATCTAAAAAAAAACAAAGCTGAACATCTTGAAGCAAAAAGCTATAAGAAAAGACAGACAAAATCAAACACTACTACAGCCTTACATAACAATGTTAAAATGCAAGTATCTCAAGTTTGCAAAGATGCCAAAATTTCAACGCGAGTCATCGAAAGGGTCACTCGTTCTTACACACTTTCTGTTAGGGTGCCACAAACTATTCACAACTCACTGCCTATAATGTATTGCGCTCTGAATTTGCATATAATGCTGAATGCTGTAATATTAACTTTGCTTCTCAAAAAAAGCTTAAGCATTTTAAAAAATAGCTAAAAGTGTTGAATACAAATAAAGTATAGCTGAATTGATGTATCTAAGAAAAGAGCAAAACTGAACAGCTTTAAGTGCAAAGTTTAAAAGCAAATTAAGCATATGTATTACATGCAACAGAGAATGTAACATTGGTAAAATCCAACACCACCATATTCTCATAAAACAATATGAAACTGCATTTATCACAAGCTGCAGCTTACAGAAGCTGACTTGCAAAAACATCAAAACATCATTGGAGCTCAATCATTGGAAGGGTCACTAATTTCTGATAGGTGGCCACAATATTTTACAATTCACTAACCATAATGCATAGCGATCTAATTTGCATACAATACTGAATGCTTTAATGTTAACTTTATTTCTCAAGAAACAACAATTTAACAATTTTACAATTTGAAGAATAGCTGAAAGTGGTTGATACAAAAGGGAACACTTAGATATAGCTATATAAGTAAAAGAGAGAAGGTTAAAAGCCTTTTCTGAATTTCTTTAAAAAAAAGTAAATAATTCATTTAAATGTTTAGTATTATTAACATAATAAAGATAGTGAGAACTAATAAAAAGCTAAATGTTGCAACACTTTGAAAACTACAGCTCTGACGTAAATCAGTCCTTGCAAGAATTCACATTCTGTTAGGGTGCATTACCCATAAGACATTGCACATTTCTCCATTCATTTCAATGGGACAAAAAAAGTTGAAAAACATGTGACCAGCGATGACATCGCTCCACCGCTGGTTGTCTAGGTGGTGTCCTGCAAACGATGTGGGCTTTGTGGCTAATTGGAGCACTTTTTGGGGAAAACCTGGGCTGATTAGAAGAGACGGCGTCCATCCCACGTTGAACGGAGCCTCTCTGCTCTCTAGTAACATGGCCATGTTGCTTAGTCCCCCCACTCCGTGACAACTCAGAGTGGAGCCCAGGACGCAGAGTCGCAGTCTTACACGCCTCTCTGCATGTTCTCTACAGCCGCGACCCACTCTTAGTCTTAGTTATCGCATAGAGACTGTGTCTGCTTCTCGACCACCTAAACTATACAAGTCACAAACAAATCAAAGAGGAGTGACTTACCAGAATTTAATAAACATCAAAACAGTTCCTCTTACGGAACAAAGTAATAGTAAGCTAATGAAGTGTGGTTTATTAAATATCAGATCTCTCTCATCTAAATCCTTTTTAATAAATGACTTGATAAGTGACCATCACATAGATCTGTTCTGTCTCACTGAAACCTGGCTGCAGCAGGATGAATATGTTACTTTAAATGAGTCGACTCCAATGAGTCACATCAACTATCATGTTCCAAGAAGTACAGGTAGAGGTGGAGGAGTAGCAGCAGTTTATAAATCAGATTTATTAATTACTCCTAAACCTAAACATAGTTATAACTCATTTGAGAGCCTCACTCTGAGCCTTTCTCACCCAGACTCTAAAACTCAGAAACCAGTTGTGTTTTGTATTGTTTACCGTCCTCCTGCTCCATATTCAGAGTTCTTAACTGAATTCTCTGAATTCTTATCTGACTTAGTTCTTAGCACAGATAAAGTCATTGTAGTGGGAGACTTTAACATTCATGTAGATGTTGACAGCAACTGTCTCAGCACTGCTTTTAACTCCTTAATAGACACTATTGGTTTTACACAGCAGGTAAATCAACCCACTCATCGTTTTAACCACACTCTAGATCTTGTCCTGACATATGGAGTTGAAATTGATAAATTAATAGTTCTTTCCCAAAACCCTCTGTTATCTGACCATTTCTTATTAACTTTTGAATTTAGCACAACTGACCCTATAACAGCTGGAAAGAAATGTTACTATAGCAGATGTTTATCTGACAATGCTGTTGCCAGATTCAAGCAGATGATTCCATCATCTTTTGCCTCAATGTCTTGCAGATACACAGAGAACAGTCACCTTAATCCTTATGAACAGGTTGACTGTCTTGTAGATGATGCTGCAGCTTCTCTACGTACAATGTTAGACACAGTGGCTCCTCTGAAGAAGAAGACAGTGAATCAGAGGAGGTTAGCTCCGTGGTATAACTCAGACATCCGCAGTCTAAAGCAAAGGACTAGACAACTAGAAAGACAGTGGCGTTCCAACAAAATAAATGTAAACTGCATTGCATGGAAGGACAGTCTAATGAAATATAAAAAAGCACTTTGTGCTGCTAGAAAAACATATTATTCCTCCCTAATTGAGGAAAACAAAAACAACCCCAGGTTTCTTTTCAGCACTGTAGCCAGGCTGACAAAGAGTCATAGCTGTATTGAGTCTACTATCCCCTTAAATCTCAGCAGCAATGACTTTATGAACTACTTTACTAATAAAATTATTATCATTAGAAAAAACATTCAGCAGCGACTTCTTCCAAATGACAGAAAGCACTGTCTAGATCCATTAACTTTAAACTTATTAAATCCTCTGTCTTACCTAGACAGCTTCTCCCCCATAACTCATATGGAGTTAACCTCAATAATCAACTCTTCCAAGTCGTCCACTTGTCTTTTAGATCCAATCCCAACCAGATTACTCAAAGAAGTTCTACCTTTAATCAGATCATCCATATTAAATCAAATCAACCAATCTTTACAACTAGGCTATGTACCACAGGCTTTTAAGGTGGCTGTGGTCAAACCTCTATTGAAAAAACCAACCCTTGACCCTGGACAACTAGCCAACTATAGGCCCATTTCAAATTTACCCTTTATTTCCAAGATTCTGGAAAAAATCGTGGCTAAACAATTATCTGACCACCTTAGTGGGAATAACCTGTATGAAGATTTTCAGTCAGGATTTAGAAAACATCATAGCACAGAAACAGCTCTGGTTAGAGTCACTAATGATCTTCTATTAGCTTCGGACAATGGTCTAGTTTCTGTCCTTGTCCTGTTAGATCTTAGTGCTGCATTTGATACAATTGATCATCACATTCTATTACAGACACTAGAACATAGAATCGGGATTAATGGAACAGCATTGGGATGGTTTAAATCCTATTTGTTGAACAGATTCCAGTTTGTTCATGTTAATGATAAATTCTCCACACGCACAAGGATTAGCTATGGAGTTCCACAGGGTTCTGTGCTGGGTCCAATTCTGTTTAGCTTATACATGTCTCCTCTAGGTGAGATTATTAGAAAGCATTCTATTAATTTTCATTTTTACGCAGATGATACTCAGCTATACATGTCCTTGGAACCAAATGAAACAGATCAACTAGTCAAAATTCAGGGTTGTTTAAAAGACATCAAATCCTGGATGTCCCAAAACTTCCTTCAACTAAACTCAGATAAAACCGAGATTCTTATTGTTGGGCCTAAAAATCTGAGAGAGACACTATTGAGTCAGATAGCCACCCTGGATGGCATAACATTAGCTTCAGATTCTACTGTGAGGAACCTTGGTGTCATGTTTGACCAGGATCTCTCTTTTACATCATACATTAAACAAATCTCCAGAACCGCCTACTTCCACCTTAGAAATATAGTTAAAATCAGAAGCATCCTCTCTCAGAGCGATGCAGAGAAACTGATCCATGCATTTGTTACCTCTAGGCTGGACTACTGTAACTCCTTACTCATAGGATGTCCTAACAGCTCCTTAAAAAACCTACAGCTCATTCAAAATGCTGCAGCCAGAGTTCTGACAGGACTTAGAAAGAGAGATCACATTTCTCCTACATTAGCTTCTCTGCACTGGCTGCCTGTAAAATGTAGGATAGAATTTAAAATTCTCCTACTCACATACAAAGTACTCAATGATAAAGCTCCTTCTTATCTTAAAGACCTTATAGTTCCTTATGCTCCCAGCAGAACACTTCGTTCTCAGAGCGCTGGGCTACTTGCGGTTCCTAGAGTGTTTAAATGTAGAACAGGGGGCAGAGCTTTTAGCTACCAAGCTCCTCTCCTCTGGAACCAGCTCCCTCTTCAGGTTCGAGAAGCTGACACACTCTCCACCTTTAAGATTAGGCTTAAAACCTTCATTTTTGATAAAGCTTATAGTTAGAGATGGTTCAGGTCACTGGCAATTATTGTTAGTCACAGGAACCATCTCTTAGTTAAGCTGCAATAGACATAGACTGCTGGGGGACTTAATTTATACACTGAGCTCCTCTGTTTCCTTCTACCTCCTCTGTCCCATAACCTCCCATCATTGTCCCATGTTTAACTAACCTTGTCTCTTTCTGTCCAGTAGTTGTGCTTCTCTCCTCTCTCCCCCCCCACCCCCACTCTTTCTCCCTCTCTGTCCTCACCCACAGGTATCATTGGACTCAAAGTTTGGTGTCTGTGATGGGCAGCTGCGGATCCAACCATCCTGCCTGCATCCAGTCCCTGGTCCTACCATCCTGCCTGTGCTCTGTTGTTGCTTGTTGTTGCTTGTTGCTGTTGCTGTGCTTTTCTATCTCTCTATCCTCTCACCCCAACCGGTCGAGGCAGATGGCCGCCCACATCCAGTCTGGTTCTGCTGGAGGTTTCTTCCTCGTTAGAGAGGGAGTTTTTCCTCTCCACTGTTGCTGTCAAATTAAATGCTTGCTGTATGTGGGATTTGTTGGGTTTAGTTGTGTGAGGTTTTAAACCTTACTTTGTAAAGTGCCTTGAAATAACTTTGTTGTGATTTGGCGCTATATAAATAAAATTGAATTGAATTGAATTGAAAAGGCTTAACAACTTAATAACATATGAAGCATATGAATGAGAAAAATAATAGCCCACGTCTCCTTAAAAAGTTGCACGTTTTGATATTTGAATGGTTTCTGTAGCTTAAAGTATGCAGGACTAGTTAGATGCAGACAGAAGAACTATAACTATAATAATAAAGATTAAAAAAAGCATTTCTAATGTTTATTTAAAGTTAGTTAATTAATGTATCTGAACAAAACTGGGAGTAAACAGCTGAATATTTACAGAAGAAGCTGAAGCAGTTCAATTCAAGAATTGCTAAAATGAAGGAAGTATGTAAAGGATTGCAGAATTTGATGAAATACAGAATTCATCTAAATAGGTAAATAGAGCTCAAGAGCTGAAAGAATATGTGAAAGTTGTGGAAACACTTAAAACAGCTGTAGCCTTAAATTTGAAAAAGTTGATCATTGGAGGAAGCATGTGCAGGTAATTGCTAAACAGTAATATAGTCTCATTAACTAATCATAATTAACCAGTCAAAAGTAGAAAAATTGGATTGGTGCTTTTATTCTGAAAGAATATGAAGGTATTGTATGCCTAATTACTAACCTGTAAAAGATTCATATAGAAAAAGTCATAATAAACCAGTCGAAAGCAGAAATATTGCTATATAATGCTGAAGATCTGAATTTGTGCTTTTATTTCGAAAAGTGTGTGTGGTTAATTGCTAACGTGTAAAACAGCGTGAATAACTGGTCACAGATGACCCTTTTATAATATAGCTGAAAGTTGCTGATATATTAAATATATAACTCAATTTATCTGAAGAAAATCAATGTAGTTATAATAAGAACTGAACGCATCCAGTAAACATGCCTCCAATGTGAATCAAAACCAGAACTCCTACTTCCGGGTCATGGACTTATACCATTGAGCCACAGGATATGAGTGGTGGATAAGAAAAAAGCCTGTGGCTGTTGCCTGTTCTTCCCGTGTTCGCGTGGCTTCTCTCCAGGTTCTCCGGCTCCCTCTTACGGTCCAAAAACATCAGTTAGACTGATTGGGGATGCGATAGGTTGATTGGTCAAATGTGAAATGTGCACAAAGGTGTGAGTATGGGTGTGAATGGTTGTTTGTAAATGTGTGGCCCTGTGATGGACTAGCGACCTGTTCAGGTTGTATCCTGCCTCTCGCCCATAAGCCCTAAGCGGAATAGAAGATGGATGGATGGATGGAAACATAACTGAAACTACCTGATGAATAGAATTTATAACTGATCAGATCGGCAAAGAAAAAGTGGCAGAGCTGAATGTGCACAAATAAAACCAAAGCAGTTTGATTTGAATAAAAATGATAAAATGTTTTGCCTAGTCCTGTAAATCCTTCTTCTGAATTTTGTTAAAAGACTTGTTCTAGTTAGGTTTCGAATCAGGATCCCCTGCATCAGAGTCATGCTCTTTGGCCACTCATCCACAATAGCTGCTTAAAGTGCTGCTCAGAGTAGCAGTATACATTAACTGGAAAAACTGATACTAATATATATTACTAATATAGTAATACATTAGGCATATAACTCAATATATCTAGGAAATACAAATATTTATATTATAATGTGATTGCATAAACATGACTCAGATGGGAATCAAACCCACATCCCCCACTCAACAGTAGATATGTCCAACTCGAGACCTCCCACGGGACTCAGCATCAACCTTTTGAAGCGGAAGTGTCGTTAAGCAGAATCTCGAACGAGTTCCAAATCACGTGACCAATGAGAGCGAGAGGTGTCGATACTTCATATGACTGCAGAGTGTCTTATCTGCAGTTTAAACGGACTGGTTGTTTCAATATGTCAGACCTTTATAAACGTGGCAAGTGGACCGGATATGATCTAGAAGATGATAGATGATCTATAAGATAGAAAGGTTTCACATTACAGATATCTTAAATGTATTTATGACAAGTTCAAGATGTAATCAAAGACAACTACAACTACATTTTGAGAAGGTGCAATTCCAATAAAAATATCTTTATTAGTCAGACATCAGTGCAAACGGCTCTTCTCCAAAGCTGGAGAGGTAGTGAGAATGTGATTAAAGTCATGTTCTGTGTAAAAATAAAATAAAAGTCTTTATTTAACTGAATGACAAACATGTCTCCTAAATATAGTAATAAACAGAGTTGCAGAGGAACCAAATACAGCTCTAATAACATCTGACTATTAAACATATTTACCACATCAAGGCTATTTATATATTATTATCCACAAAGAAACACAATTACACACCTTTAATTGAATACAAGTTTTTTTTACAATAAAACATGGACTGTGATCCTGAAAAACCATGTCTCAGCGAGGGTTTGATGGTCAGTCGGCGCTGATGCAGTTCTCACACACAACCAGCACATGTCGTTTTCAGCCCAACTGTGTCATAGTTGCTCAGTGATTCATTAGGCTTCGATATCGCCATCTCTACTCCACATTCAAGAACTTAGGCCATTGAGCTACAGGATATACCAGCTGAAACACGACGTAGCTGAAGAGCTTCCTCCAGATGGAAAGAAATGCTTAGTAATTTTAAGATATTTATTTTATTAAACGAAGACTTGAATGTTGCAAAAGTCACAAAGGTGTAAACCTAAAACAAATGTGAATATTTTAATACAGAACCAGGCATCAAACATTGCAATGGTCACTCCTTCTCACACCAGTTTCTGTTAGGGTGCCAGAAATACTTACTATTAATACTATACATACAATTTATAATATTAATACAATACAATTATGGCTAAATATACCTATATAAAAATGATCAAGTAGTTTAAAAAAGCTGAATGTGTACACCTGCTCTGATCAGTAATGGACAGTGTAGACATTGTGGACACTGAGAAGTAGAGAGTTTGACCTGTCAGCTGTGCCGTTGTCATGGAGACAGCTCTTCGAGGGCAGGAAACTCCACAGATGAGCTCAATGAGCTGTAGTGAAGCTGATTTCTACCCCTGCTTAACAGGCTTGTTACAGCAAAACCATAAGGGTTATAACAAAACTAACCTCACTTTATAAATCCCAAGGCTTCAATGAGCAACTGATACTGTATGAGTTTTATGTTTGAAGACTAAACATTGTGGCCACAGTTGCAATTTATAAAAATCTTGTACATCTGTGTTTCTCTGAAAATTCTTACAGACAAATGCATTAGAGTCTATGGGAGGATTTTTGGAACTCAGGGTTAGGCAGCTACAGACTAAATTATAGGTCTGCTGGCTTAACCTGGTACATCATTAGAAAGAAGACAAGTATGACTACGAATGAGTGATAAAAGTATGTTCAGAGTGTGAAAACTGTGGCTGTAGTGACGAGTTAAAGAGAAAAGTTCTGTCTTAAAAAACACGTTCTCACACTCTAGCTGTGACATCATGCACTCTAGCTCACGCAATACACACTGATGGAAAAGCTGAGAATTTCTCAAGGACCACCCTTGATTTTAATAGAGAAATCTGAAAAATATGAAAAAGTTATATGTAAGCACACTTCTCTTTAAAAAGCTGAATATGTTGATATTTGAATGGTTTCTGTAGCTGAAAGTACTGTATGCGGGACTTGTTAGATGCAGAAAAACGTACATAATAATAATAATAGTATAATAATAATAACTAGAAAAAGCATTTCCAGAATGCTTCCATTGAAGGAAGCATGTGCAGGTAATTGCTAAACAGTAATATAGTTTCATTAACTAATTTAATTTAATTTCTAAATTAACCAGTCAAAAGCAGAAAATGTGGTATTTAGTGTAAATATTTGGATTGGTGCTGTTATTTTGAACTGATATGGAGGAAGCATGTGCCTAATTACTAAACTGTAAAATAGTCACAATGAAGCCATAATAAACCAGTTGAAAGTAGAAATATTGCTATACAGTATAAAGCTGAAGATCTGAATTTGTGCTTTTATTTGGAAACGTGTGTGGTTAATTGCTAAAGTGTAAAACAGTGTGAATGACTAGTCACAGATGACCCTTTTATAATAAAGCTGAAAGTTGCTGATGTATTAAATATATAACTCAATTTATGTGAAGGTAATCAATGTTATATTAAGAACTGAATGCATAAACATGCATCCAATGGGAATCAAAACTAGATCTCCTACTCTCTAGTCAAGGACTCATACCATTGAGCCACAGGGTACGAGTGGTGGATGAAGAAAAACCTGAAGCAGTTGAAAAATCTCCTACGAAAGCTAAAAATTTTGACCTAAGCTTTCATTCTGAAAGGATTTGGGGTATGTGTGTGCTTAACTGGTGTAAATAAAAATTATAAAATATTTTAATTATGACTACAGTCCTGTAAATCCTTCCTCTGATTTTTGATGAAAGACTTGTTCTATTCAGGTTTTAAACTAGGAATTCCTGCAACAGAGTCATGCTCTGTTGCCACTCAGTCACACTAGCTGCATAAATCACTGCTCAGAGGAGCAGTATATACACTATTTGAAAAACTTAAACTTTCTTCATCTATAATATAGATTACTAATATAGTGATACATTAAGCATATAACTCAATTTATCTGGGAAATACAAATATTTATATTATAATGTGATTGCATAAACATGACTCAGATAAGAATCTAACCCAGATCCCCCAATCTAATGTGCGTCATCATTAGATGATGCAGGCTATTACTTTTCACATTTTCAGCTTTTCAACTTTTAACGTCATTGTTAGACGATCAATGCTCCTACTTGTCACGTTTTCAGCTTTTTGAAATTTAATGTTATTCAACATTTTTTATCGTGTTTTTATAATGGTCGTCTGTGGGAATCATCGTTAAACTTTTTGTCAACTTGGCTCCTTTTATCAGCTTCTGTCATTGTTATACTTTGGCGTAGAAACGTCATTTACATTTCAAAAGTTTCTATCATTGTTCAACTTTCATTTTGTAAATCAGCGTCCTCGTATCTTTTATAGTTTTCGACTTGTGAGCATTTAAATATCGTGTGGTTTTCAGTGATTTTTCAGCGTTCCCATTAGTGTGTATTGCATGAGCTAGAGTTTGTGATGTCACTTTAGTCGCTATCGACCTCAAAGCACAGAGAGATTCTGAATTTCCCCTATAGACTCTAATGATAATTTCTGCCAGAGGTCTGGGGATAAACACAGAAGAAGACGCATTTTGAAATTGTGAGTGTAACTGCAATCTTTAGTCCTAAAACATAAAATGCAAACCAGTTGCCCATTGAAGCCTTGGGATTCATAAAATGGAGTTAGTTCTGTGATAACGTTTTGTCGTTTTCATCGTTTTGTCGTAGTCAACTTTGTGACGTCAGCAGCTTAATCAGGGTTTGGCATCGTTGCAGCAGCAGATCAGCACTCCCACGTAATTTCTTGAGAAATTACTTTTTCTAGTTTGATTAGTGTCACCTGTTTCTCAGTTTGTGGACAGTCTGTTGGCTCGTTGTTAGATTTTAGATGTTACCCTTATGTCAGAGGAGTTCATTGTTCATGTTCAGGTTTGTTTTGTTTGAGTGTTTGTCTTTGTCTTTACTCAGATGTCCTTTTGTTTTAGCTTGCCTGCTCATGCAGTGATTCTCAGTTAGCTTGATTTGGTAATTAGTTTGAATTGGCAACTATTATCTACCCTGCTCATGCAGTGCTCTTTGTTTGTTGTAAATTATTTAATAACTTGAGTTTGTTTCTAGGTTTTGGCATTTGGATCCTCACCCCTCATTAATTCATGTTTGCCCTGCATCTGAAACCTGATTTTGTAACACAGGGAACTTTAATAACTTAACTTAAACTTAATGTTTTCTGTAGCTGAAAGTATGGGTGACTACTTAGTTATCGATAATTGTGAAAAAAAATGTCTGCTAGGAAAAACAATACAGTGAATGCTGGAAGCTGGACACACAAAGACACCATACAGGACAAGAGGCAAAGAAGCATAAAACAATTAAATACAATATAAAACCACAATTTCAATAAGCTATCTCAAATATGTGAGCTTTTAATCTGGATTTAAAAAGTGAGACTGACGTAATATTGCAGATAGGAAGAGTTCCGAGATGGGGTAATGTAATTGAAGGAGGGAGACATGGTGATGATGCGGGCTGGCGCAGCTAACCCCCCAGCTCTCTATCCGAGAGGAAGGGGGGTTATTAATCATAACTGAGGAACTGAAACCTTTAGTTTTGCTAAATGTTAATTTTGGGCCAATTAGTAAAATTTCGGTATAGTTGCTGGTTATTTTAGGAAATTAGAGGATGGAAGGAAATTCAGATTGTATTTTTTTAATCCTTTAAAGGGCTCATATCATGCAAAATCCACTTTTTAGAAGAACTTTAAGCTATACAGTTGAAGCGGCCATAAATAAAAAGCATATAAATTATATATAAATAAAAAATAAAAAAATTCTTTGAGTATTGCACTCACAAAAAACACATTTTTACTCAAATGGTAAAGGAGCTATTCCACAGGTGGTTTACAACCATCATACAATGAGTGTTTTAGTGTTTTATCCATCAGGAAACTCTGCCTTCATCTACAACCCAAGCATGAAGAGATGGCAACTCAGATTCTTCACCCTAGGAATCCTCAGCACCAGCCCACTAGCCTCTGTAGATTAGATACCTGTAACAACTTTAGATACAGAGACATATTACTGTCAGATTTAACAAGAATGACAAAAAACATAATTAAAAGCAGTAAAAATACGTTGGGTCAATATATAATTTGAACCAATGCTTTTTGTTCCCAGGAAGGTCATGCAGTGATTGCTCTAAATATTAATGCACATTTCTAAATAAAATTATGTCAGAGCAGCAGCACAAGTAAGACAAAACAGTGAAATGTGTAAATGTAAAATGTATTTATATTATTTCCGCTATGCTCTCAAACTTATTTATTTGTATAACGTGAGCTAAAGTAGTGTTATCTATTAACGAGAGTTTTCCAGGTAAGTCGTGTTGTGAATATTGAAGCTGCACACGCCATTTAGCATACGCATTAGCAACCGCTAGTCACTTTGCAAAATACATAAATCAATTAAATTGAAGTAAATGCGACATTACCAATGAGACACATCTTGCATCAGCCGAAATGTGGCGACTTCAACAGCCTCCTCTTCAGCCTTAGGGTCAGATTCGGGATCGTAGACGTATGGTTCTACTACGCTACGAACTAGCTGGCTGGCTAACGTCGTGCAGTTCTGTAGTGGGTCGTCTTCTTCTGTGGAGGATTGCGGTGGATTGTATTCTCAACGTCGCACTACTGCCACCTATAGTATCCTAACCGTGCGGTGGCTCGTATCCATGGAGCCAAAAAACAACAACAACAAAAAAGGTATGCGCTTCCGCACAGAGGTGTGGCGAGCAGCTTCGCTTGCGACACGCCCAGAAAACACAGCGTTTGCTGATGGGGAGTGAAAACAACATATTGACAGGGGCAGTGTGGACGATCTAAAGAGTTTTATGGAATGAAAATTTACAGAGACCTTACTGAGACATTAAAGTCCAATATTCTTTAGAGTGAAAAGCTGTATGATCAGGGAGCTTTAAAATCCTTTACTCTTTATACAGTACATGATCTTATTAACCATAGACACCACCTAAATAACCTGTTTATATTGCTTAATCCGTCAGTGTTATTGTCATCAAGTAAACAAGTAAAGAACCACAGACTTCTCTCTCCCTGGACACTTGCTCCACCTTTTCCAGGATGGTCCCAGGCATTTCCAGGCTAGCTGAAAGACACAGCCAACTTGGCATTAACCAAGTGTGCAGCTATTACTGTGCATACTATTACTATGAATGGTTGGTCTGTTCAACCAACGGTCATGTATTGTTATCACCTAAATATTATTCTTTGTTACCTCATGGAACAGCCTAATACTTGTTCTTAGAATAAAATCAGTCCTAGATAATTTTTCATTTCATATATTTGTGCTTTTTTTAATGTATACAGTTCCTGTATGACATGTATGACACAAACATGATACTGTACGCTATACCTAATAGATAGATAGAGAACTTTATTGTTCCTATAACAGGGAAATTTCTTCTGGCAGCCACGCTAGCGGCACCATCTGACACTGGAAGCAAGTTGCAATAATACAAAAAAACACACAGTAGCACCCAGTACAAGTGGAAATCTTGCTGGCATTTTTTCATTGATACTGTACATCAGGATGAAGGTCAGAGAGCAGACGGTGAGACTATAAGGTTGTGGTGGTTGTGAGGGGGTGGTATCTGCGTCAGTATAGTAAAATATGAAATGTTTATAGATGTATGGACGACGCTGACCAAGATGTTTACAGATCAGTCCAACCGTTGTCCTTGTCCTTGTACACAGTAAGAAAAAGAAGATAGAAGCACAGCTGGTGAGCTAGATTAAATCCAGAAGGGGGGAAAGGGGAGAAGGGACAAAGATAATACTCAATTGTAGCAACATTTTTAACAATCCAAGGCTAATTTGTCTAGATCAATAATCCAATTCAGAACTCAGAGCTTCATTGCCTCTTGCGGGTCTATTCGAGGCTGTCACCATTTTCCCCAAGTATCCAGTCTGTCTGCAGATGTTAACCATCTGCCTCCTTTTGTCCAATGAGTGACCTGTTGATTAACTCCATGTTCCAAAATATTTATTTCAGAATAGCAGATCAGGGTGCTCAGTAAAGGCAAGGACACTGCAAGCAAAAGAGTGGGGAACAGAAAGAAAACACGTCTGCACTCCTCAAGGGGCAGAAATGGAGAAAAAAAGCAAATCTACCTTTTCTAACAGCCAGGGATGACCATGACACAGCTATGAGGGTGGATTGATGCTGAAAACAACAAACGATAAGGACTTTAGCAGGAAAGACACAGCGTTGGGGAGTTATGACTGCTGATTCGAAGACGGGAAGTGGGCTTTGCAGTTTACCTGGCAGAAATGTCAAGGGAAGCCATGGATTGAAAGTAGAAGCATGTAATCTGACCTCACTACTGTGATCTCTCTATTTCCTTTAAGACATTACAACATGAGTTTGCCTGCAAAGGTTTGACTTCTGTAAAAAAGTCTGTTACTGCAAATCCAGACATCACAGTTTCGTTGAAGAGCCCTGTTAGAGAGAGATTTTTGTTGTAGATCAAGATGTAGCCAGACTTACAGCCTCCAATACCCTGTGAACAAGAGGTTTCCTTTAATCTGTGCAGCTGCCAGAGGAAGCCGGAGGGTCATGGACCTGGTTATTTAAGGAGTCCCCCAAGTTCACCTTGACATCTGTGCTGACAGGAAGAGAACACAGCAGATCCCCTTTCTTCACTCATGATAGGTTTACAGTGCAGCTGCCACTGTGTGGCTATACTTAGAAGAATGTGACAGACAGGATACAAAGACTTATGTTAACAAAAGAAGAGGAAAGGCAATGATTTAAAATGCTCTGTAGAATATTGGCCACAGTGAATGTTCCAGGAGTTTCATCAGACTTCATTCCATAGTTTGCAGCAGAGTGCATGCCGATGCAGACGTCCTCACTGCGCATCAGAATAATACCGTCTGTTTCATGCATGCATGCAGCTGTGCAAAGCATCAATTGACTTCAAAGAAAGTTGATGCAGATGCAAAAAGCAGCAGTTCAGCCATCAGTAAATATTAAGTTCGCTGCCCTTACTGTATGTTTTCTGTCTCATCTATCCTTTTTTTCTTCTTTTTATTTGTTTCATCCTAAATATGTGTGATGTTGCTGTGCTGGTGGACAGGTTGAGTTTGCAAACAACAAGCACCTCCACCACCACCGTGCTAGACATGGCGCAGTACCCGAGCTCCACAAATCCCTATTTGGAAATGGAATCAATCAGAGTCTAGGTTTGGTTATTGATTTGAACAAGCAGACAATGTCTCTAAGGTGGTGTAATTTTCTATTCTTCTTATTCTTCTACAAAATAGTAGCCTCAGACAGTGGCCAAAGGTTATTAACGAGTCTATTAATTACATTTATTTGTAAATGCACAAACTGAACATGTCTTTTTTGTCACTAACAACCTCTAATACTCAAATTCCTGTGGCCAGGAGCCTTATGTCTTCTTTCAGCCCTTGGTACATCTAAATCTTTTCATGCTCCTTCTTCCTGATGTTGCTGTCACCTGTAATTTTAGTATTAGTTTTAATACATTTGTTTTGATGTTTGATCTAGATGGTAATGCATACTTGAGCTGCTTTGCCATTCTGGGGCAGAATAAAGTAGCCCTGCTGTTTCAAATAGATCATGTTAAATAATGAAAGCTCTAGCTGATTGGTGGATTCCATATTTTTGAAAAGCACAAATATTTGTGTGCATCTTTAGCAAAGCATAGTGATATTGTGGGCATCCAGCAGCGCTCCAGGGCAAGTCATGGGCTGTGAAACGTGTCACAGATGGTTCCAATGGATTGATGGTGTAGCACACACGGGCAAACATCTTAGCTTAAGTATGTGTGCATGAGCAAACTATAGTATGCAGCTGCTTTTGCAGATAAAATCAAAAAGCATCTGAATAAAGAGCAGTTGCTTTTGACTGGAACTCTTTATATTGTATTTGATTGTAGGGAGGTATGCTCAACTTCAAGAGTGAGAAAAGAAAACAGTTGCATATGTGGTTTAAAGGAATCTCTGTAGTTTGAGATTATTCTCAGAAGTGTTCCCATATACAGTAGGAGCTAATTATTTGCTTTTTGTCTTGTAAAAACATTAACCTAAGTCTCTAAGGTACGCTGAAGAATGCAGAAGCTCTATAGGTTTCCCAGAAACACAGAGTCCTGCATTAGTCAGTGGGAAGCAGTGGATATTTTGGAAAAATGAAATAAGCTCTAGGCTCTTTGGCCCACTCCTGTGGGTGACGGTGATCTGGTGTGTTTTTGAAACCTGATGAACCTTAAAAATCTACAAACCCAAATAATTTGTTTATTTTACTGTTTAGGTCTGAGAATGCACAACCCAGGAGACAGAGGCTACAGTTAGGTTAAGCTTTTATCCAGATTGATGCTATTTTCTAACTATGAATGCTATATGGAACTACTCTGTGAACTGTGCGCGCTACTCAGTGGTATTTATATGGATATGGATTAAAGATTTCACCAGACAATCACAACACAACGAATGGAATACAATTTTCTACTAGTAACACAATTTCTTAAAATATTCAACCAATTGTTTCATATTGTTTGACACAACTATAGTTACACTTATCAGTTAAACCTGGATTTAACCCATTGATTTTTTTTAACATAGTAGTGTATTGTCGTAATAAAAATGTTTTATTAATTTCTATAATTCCAATAAGACTCAAACACAGTGTGGTACACACCATTTGATTTAGGTCAGAAGCTTAGTTTCCTTCAAGCAATATGTTCATGCAATAAGGCCTAAATGAGAAAACCAGTGACACAGAAAAGAGGTTAGTGTAAGGTTAAGGATATTAGGTTAAGTGTGTTACTACATGGGTTTAGGTATAGCACCAAAAACTAGCTGTGACTCTTGAGTGTGTGTGTGTGTGTGTGTGTGTGTGTGTGTGTGTGTGTGTGTGTGTGTGTGTGTGTGTGTGTGCGCTTAATTGATCACTGTTAAGGCAATAACTTCTTGAGTCACGTAGCTAAATCAAAAGCTGAATGTAGGTTTTGTTTTGAGCACCTTGTCTGATGACTTCTGCAGCTGTGAAATGATGTGCTGGTGGAGGCTGGGTTGGGAATCTCTAATGCCTTCAGGGGAAGAAGGACAGTTGGTTTGTTCATCTAACTTCTTAAGCAACTGTTTGATGTTCTTTGCTTAAAGTGCAAGTAGGAGATTGAAAAAAGGTTCTCAAGTTTTCTAATAGAGCAGAATTAACAGAAATCAACCAAGTATTTTACTTGAAAATGAGATAATGTGTAATTGAACTTTTGCACCAAACCTTAATTAGCTTTTTTTCTTCTAAAACTAAAATTAAATTACCGTTGGTACCATTGGTTTTCTGGTCAGACTTTGGATTCTGAGAACAAGATAAACATGGTCTGTGACATCTAAAAGCAACACATATCAATGAGGGATCAATGGCAAGGCTAATGTAGTTTTTACACACAGCCAGCAGGTGTCACTGCAAAAGGTAATTTAATGCATACCTCGTCCTGGTGCTACAGTAATGGCACTATTTGATAGAAGATATACATAATTCAATAGACAGAGCATACAGGTGAACTCAATCTGAATAATGAGTGTGAAGCACAATACAGTACAATAATAACTGATCATCTCCATCCACGAAAGAAACCAAAACAGCTTTGAGTCCTCTGAATGCTAAATGTAGTTATATATATATATACAAAACTAACAACGAAATTCTGAGTAACCTCCTAAAATAAAACTGATGGTCTCAAATATATGACTTTAAAAAAGCAAAACTGGAGTTTAGAACGTAGGTCTCCTCTTGAGTCAAAGGCACACATAAGAAAAGACTTTCAATTAAATTAAATTAAATTTTATTTATTTAGTGCCAAATCTCAACAGGTTTATGTCAAGGCACTTTATAAGGTAAGGTTTAAGACCTTACAAAACTAAACCCAACAGATCCCACATACAGCAAGCATTCAATTAAAATTTTAAAGCAACAGTGGAGAGGAAAACCTCCCTCTCTAACAAGGAAAAAACCTCCAGCAGAACCACACTGAACATCCTACGACTAAGGAGTTACAGTAGTCCAGTCTAGAGGTAACAAATTCATGAATCTGTTTCTCTGCATCGCTCTGGGAGTGAATACTTCTAGCTATATTTCTAAGTTGAAAGTCGGCGGTTCTGGAGATTTGTTTATTGTATGATATAAAAAGAAAATCCTGGTCAAACATGACACCAAGGTTCCTCACAGTAGAATCTATAGCTAATGTTATACCATCCAGGGTGGCTGTCTGACTGAATAGCGTCTTTAGCTTAATAGCGTGATTTTTAGGCCCAATGATAAGAATTTTGGTTTTATCTGACTTTAGTAGAAGGCAGTTTTAGGATATCCAGGATTTGATGTCTTCCAAACAACTTTGAATTTTGACTAGTTGATCTGTTTCATTTGGTTCCAAAGACATATATAGCTGAGTATCATCTGCATAACAATGACAATTTATAGGATGCTTCCTAATAATCTCACCTAGAGGAGACATGTTTAAACTGAACAGTATTGGACTAAGCACAGAACCCTGCTATACTCCAAAGCTGATCCTTGTGCATATGGAGGATTTGTCATTAACATGAACAAACTGGAATCTGTTCAACAAATAGGACTAAGATCTAACAGGACAAGGACAGAGACCAGACCATGGTCTTAAGCTAAGGGAAGATCATTAGTGACTCTAACCAGAGCTGTTTCTGTGCTATGATGTTTTCCAAATCCTGACTTAAAATCTTCGTAAAGGTTATTCCCACTCATGTGGTCAGATAATTGTTCAGCCATGATTTTTTTCAGGAACGTTAGAAAAAAAGAGTCAATTTGAAATGGGCCTATAGTTGGCTAGTTCTCCAGGGTCCAGAGTAGTTTTTTTCAAAAAAGGTTTGAGCAGAGTCACCTTAAAAGCCTGTGGTACATAGCCTATTAGTAAAAATTGGTTGATTTCATTTAATATGGGCGAGCTAATTAAAGGGAGAACCTTTTTGAGTAATCTGGGTGGAATTGGGTCTAAAAGACAAGTGGACAACTTGGAAGAGTTAATTATTGAAGTTAACTCTATATGAGTTATGGGGAAAAGGCTGTCTAGGTAAGACAGAGGATTTGGTAAATTTATTTAAGTTGTTGGATCTAGACAGTAATTTCTGTCATTTGGAGGAAGTTGCTGCTGAATGTCTTCTCTAATAGTGATAATTTTATTATTAAAGTAGTTCATACAGTCATTGCTGCTGAGATTTAAGGGGACAGTAGGCTCAACAAAGCTTTGACTCTGGGGTTGTTTTTGTTTTCCTCAATAAGGAGAATTAAAATGCTTTTCTAGCAGCACAAAGTGATTTTTTAAATATTATTAGACTGCCCTTCAATGCAATGCAGTTTGTATTTATTTTGTGAGAATGCCACTGCCTTTCTAGTTTTCTGGTCCTGTGCTTTAGGCTCCGGATCTCTAAGTTATACCATGGCGCTAACCTCATCTGATTCACTATCTTCTTCTTCAGAGGAGCTACTGTTTCTAACATTGTACGCAGAGAAGCTGCAGCATCATCTACAAGACAATCAACCTGTTCAAAAGGATTAAGGTGACTGTTCTCCTCTGTGTAGCCAAGACAATGAGACAAAAGATGATGGAATCATCTGCTTGAATCTGGCAACAGCGTCAGATAAACATCTGCTGTAGTAAGATTTCTTTCCAGCTCCTGCAAGGTCAGTTATGGTAAATTGAAAAGTTTGTAAGAAATGGTCAGATAACAGAGGGTTTTGGGGAAGAACTATTAAATTATCAATTTCAACCCCATATGTCAGGACAAGATCAAGGGTATGGTTAAAAAGATGAGTGGGTGTAGTTACCTGCTGTGTAAAACCAATAGTGTCTACTAATGAGTTAAAAGCCCTAAGACAGTTACTGTCAACATCTACATGAATGTTAACGTCTCCCACTACAATGACCTTATCTGTGCTTTATGTGTGACTTGGAAGAACCAAGTCAGATAATAATTCAGAGAATTCAGTTAAGAACTCTGAATATGGAACATGAGGACGATAAACAATACAAAATACAATTCTGAGTTTTAGAGTCTGGGTGAGAAAGGCTCAGAGTGAGGCTCTGAAATGAGTTAAAACTATGTTTGGGTTTAGGAGTAATTAATAAATCTGAGTTATACATTCTGGTAAGTCACTCCTCTTTGATTAGTTTGTGACTTGTATAGTTTAGGTGGTCGGATAGCAGACACAGTCTCTATGTGATAATTAAGACTAAGAGGGAGTGACGGCTGTAGAGAACATGCAGAGAGGTGTGTAAGACTGCGACTCTGCGTTCTGGGCTCCACTCTGAGTAGGGAGGCTAAGCAACAGTTACTTTTAGGTAGTTAAACTGAGTCAGATGAGTAAATTGCGCATAACCTATGAAGCAGATCGCAAAAGACTTGGAGTGGTGGTTGTATGTGATATTCCCATTTTTGTGCACTAGTAAATGGATGGTTTAGTTTTCAGGTTTTTAACTGGTAGGCTAGGACTTTTCCTAACCCATCTGTTGGGCTGGCCAAATCTCTGCATGATTAATAATTTTAATAGAGGGTAGGGTGATGTGGAAGTAGTCCAGGCAAGAGTGAGAATGGTGAATATTAGGGGTGGGCGAGACTGCAAACTTTGGAGTCGATCTGATACCAAGTAAATACTTGACCAGTATTGCCGATATCAATACCAATACCAATACTTTTTGACAATTAATGCATTATCAAATATAAATACATTTTCATGACTTTCAGGTGTTTTGTTTTAAATTGTATTCATTTAATAAAGCCCAGACAAAGTTGAACAGTAAAACTAAATATAAAATGGTAGTGTTGGCACTTTATTTAACACCCTTTTTGCAGAGGGGGGTTGGTGTGTGTCTGCTTTGCTCTGGCATACGGCGCACAGGCACGCCGCTTACACACAGGCACTTAGAGATGCAGACAGACAAGATAGTTAGGTCGCGTCTTTGTAAAAAAATGAGTAAAGATTCAACCAAAGTATCAATATTTTTGTCGGGGTATCGATTAATATTAATACTAGCGATGCGTAGGGCCCACCCCTAGTGAACATGAGAGAAGGATGTGTTTTCTTCCAGGAAGTAAGATTTAAATGGTTTAATGCTTTAGTTCTTCTTATTGATTCCAAGCAACAATGGTATCAAAGTGATTGTTGGTGCCAGGTAATGTTCAGGTAACAACTGTTGCATTTCCAGCAGATACAATAAGGTCACATGCTCAACTTTAAAAGACTGTTATACAGTCAACATTAGACAATTTCATTTTTAAAGCTTGAATTTGGGTTTTAGGTGTCTTACTTTCGTGAATGGCAGGGGAATGGAAACAATATACTGTAGGAAGAAGGCTGTTGGTAAGGGGAAGGAATGCAAGAGTGTCCTGCCAGTCCTACTCCTGCCAAACTGGAGGTAACTTGCTGTTTCTGTGGTCACGTCTGTTTTTCTCATTTGGGGCCTCTCTATGTGAAACATGATTCCATTGGGTGATTGAGCTGATCATTGCATTTGTTTTGCACTGGCAATGGCATCTCATTAGTTAACATTTATTTTGTCTGAAAGAAAAGGAAGATGACCAAGATAATTCATGGACTATTGCTCTGATGTTTCCTGCAGGAATATTATGCCCCCTGTGTGTATCCATTGTATTGCATAGTGTTTGATTACAGCAGTACATAGCTGCCCTTGTCATGCTAAGAGAGAATAGTTTATGTGCCTGTCTACTGTGCATTTTGTTTAAATGTAATTTGAGTTCTACATTTTTTTTCACGTTTGGTATAACAGGATCAATTAGTGTTTGGGCTGCAACAGTGCTGTAAATGCCTCTGAGTTTCCACCGTGTTATCCTTGTGCAAAGCTGCTGTACATACTACATGTCTTTCTCATTCCTGTTGAGGAGTTCAGTCTTTGCAATTCACTTAGTCTCCTCTTTCTGTTGCCTCTCTAAACAGTATCAGTCTTTCCCTCCTATCATATGATTAATTGCAGAGTGAATCTGAAGGACTATAGTCATTTAATGACAGTGATAAGTGAATTTTGGTGCCACCTGCCTAACTAGCAGAAGAAACTAAGAAAACTAACTAACTAACTAACTAAAAACTAAGAAAATAAACAGAAGTAGGCCAACAGTCAACCCTGTGTGATGGCTGTCATGACATATGATGCCTACCTGCTTCGATCCATGTCCACCATTGGAGACCAAACAACTCCTGTCTCTGTGATCTGAAACACCTTAGTACTGTCCATTATAGTCCCACCCAATTTCACACTCTGTCAAGAAGCACTTTGTTGTATTATAAGCTAAGCTGAAATCAAGCAACATCAGAAGAGATGTTTAGCAGAATCATTTTTGACATTATTGTCATTCAACACCATACTGTAGATTAGAGTTAGTTGTCTGATCCAGGCTTGCACATGCATGAACCCTTGCACAGCAGTCTTTGGGTTTGACCTGAGCACCACCTACAGACAATATAAAGTAACTTACAGTTTCAAGGCAATGATGACCACAATGTCTGGGCAGCAAACGTGGTCAATAAACATGGTAATGTCTGCTGCTTGGATTGCAAGTGGTGATATATACAGCTCGCCTGTCATAAGATTAGTCATCAGTCATAAATAAGGACAGTGTAAAATACTTTAAATATTACAATATTTACTTTATTCTATATCATTTGCTATTGTATTAGTGTCCAGCTACTTTGTTGTGAAATCAAACCATGTGCAAGCCAATGTGAAATAAAAGAAGGGGAGATGCCCATGCCCACAGTCAGCATGGCATTTTGTGATTTTCCTTGTCCAGCATTCTAATCTACATAGCCTGTCTTCCACGGATGGGACGACTCCTGGGTGCAAGATCCTGCAAGTCTGAAAACAGAAACGGAATACACAGTGTGCAACAACACACTAATTCATATGACCTGGAACATGAAACTGCGTGATAACTGAAAGGGAGCAGCCCTTGTCATTGTTGCATTGCACTGGTACAGTAAATGGAGCTTTTCTACCTTATGAGTAGTGTTGGGGATATGTGAGGAGCACAAATTATAACAATTTGATTTATAGCTCCTGAGTGGAGATACTAAATATGTTTATAATTTAGATTCACAAATTTTGGTTATTAGCATAAATATATAACTATATATGACAATGGTTTATAGTTTGGTAAGTGAAACAATTATTATTGAATAATAATTATTAAGTGAATTAATTATTAATTAATTTACGGGGCACCATCCTGTTTCCAGGGACCAATAACCAATTTGGAATGGCCAATACAGTCTCAATTGTATTTAAGTTGGTTGAAGGGTGAACTCCGTACCATAGTCACCAGTGCTGCAAAACCATATACAAATAATCACAGACTCCAGTATCAACAATATCTTGAATAACTCAGCAAATCACAACTTAATCGTATGGTGTGTTCGTCTGGAAATACTGTATGTATGTGCGTGTTACCTGAGATAAAAGGGTGTGTGTGTGTGTGTGTGTGTGTGTGTGTGTGTGTGTGTGTGTGTGTGTGTGTGTGGGTGGGTGTGTGTGTGTGGGTTGGTGCGTGTGCGTGTGCAACCGCACAGTACCACATAAAGCAAACTTAAACTAGCACAATCACAGATCACAGCACTTCAATGTGCACCTCATAGATTCACGCATCTATAACAGCGTTACAGTCATGTGATCGCAGAAATATACAGTGATCAGATCCCGTGTTCAGCAACAAGAAAAGAAAACAACACAGCAATAAAGCAATTACTGATCCCCTAAGAGTTCTACTCTGCTCAGACTTAAAAGAATGCCTCTGCCTTACTGCTCAATCCTAATAAAAATCTAATAAAAAGAACGCACAGTGGTAAACCTACACTCATTAGCAGCAGTTCACTTCTTGCCAGGAGTTTTGTATGGGTTTAAGGGGTATAGTTCTTTGTGAGTTAAAGCAGTTTGGGTACAACTTGATCTGCAGCCTATGCTCTTGTACCTCTTGTCTGGTGGCAGGAGAGAAAACAGTCCATAAGAGGGTTGCTGGGGATCCCCAGTGATGGAAGCTGCTCAGCGTGTGCAGCGTTGCTGATAAATCTCTTCCAGGAATGGGAGAGGGGCACCAACAATCTTGCTGGCAGTACTGACAATGCTGTAGAACCACTGATGGCTCTGGGCTCTGCAGATGCCAAACCATGGTGTGAAACTGTTTGTTAGGACGTTTTATATGGTGCCCCCTGTAAAATGTGATTAAGAGATGTGTAGGATAACGTCAAGATCAAGATAGGAATGTGTTCTCCTCCTGTAAATAGAAATTTGTTAAACTTATTATTATCTTAGCTATTATTATGAATAATACTATTGTTAATGTTTAGACTACTTTAATGTACAGAAAATATGATGACTGATGACAAAGATGCTTGCTTACAGTACAGCTTACATCGTGGCCTGTAGCACTGAAGAAAAAGCCGGAAGAGAATACTGTAAATAAACTAAAATAGCATTAATATTTTTTCATAAAAAAATATTTACCTATCCTTGTCTTTGTAAACAGGCCCATTCAGAATCACTCTACTCTACTTCATACTGGCACATCCAGGATCACATACAATGTTACAATGAAATTTGTCTACTGCATTTAACCCATTCCCTGGGGGAGCAGTGGGCTGCCATGCCAGGCAGCATGGGGAGCTAGTGCAAAATGTCTTACTCAAAGAGACACGTGCTCTGGTGGGGGTTTGACCTTCCGCTTCCCAAACCAACACTCTGTCACTGAGCCACTAAGCCATCTGCAACCACTTACTTAAAACCTAGGCAAAAGGATTACAAGTAATTTAATGTAGAATTTTATTTTCTAACAATGATTCACCCTATAATTACTTTACATTGATCGATAAGATAACTACATATTGAAATAATGCTTTGTATTTACAGTGTTTTGTATTTTTTCCTCTAATGGAACATTGACATGACATACAGGTATTGTCATAGGGATAATTGCATACAAATATGACCATATATGACCAATGCCACCTCTATAACATAATTTAATGGTTTAATATTTAGAAAATAGTAAAACTTTGTTGGAATAAGCTGAACCTGTATTATTGTTGTTGTTGTTGTTGCTGTTGTTATTATTGTAGCGGATTCAAATTAATAGTTTATGCAGAATATTAATGCAGAAACATTAATATCCCTCTAAGGTGGGGCACCAGGTTTGTTTTAAAGCTGAAACCACGCTTCTATCAATCTAGTCAACACTAGATGTCAATTTAATGCGTTACCAGTTATGAACAACAATAACAACTTTCTTGCAATAAGAACAAATCAATCTCTAATGTTGTGAATTCTTGTCGTGGTTCAGTGACCTCTGCTTAAATCTGAAGAACAATGCACACAAAACCAGATTCCTTTAAACATTTTATTAATCTAATACTACTGGATATAGGAATAAAATAATATGAAAATACTCAATGAAAGCAATTAAAACAGGAAATGAACAAACAATCAGCATGAGATGATCAGCAATGGATGAACAGAGAACAGAGTTTTGGTGAATGTGTGTGTGTGTGTGTGTGTGTGTGTGTGTGTGTGTGTGTGTGTGTGTGTGTGTGTGTGTGTGTGTGTGTGTGTGTGTGTGTGTGTGTGTGTGTGTGTTAAAAGTTTTGTATGACAGGCAATGTTAACAGCAATTAATGAACATATGTGAACACAATCACAGAAAACACAGCAATCAGCAATGAATGAATCAATAAGTGAAAGGACAAGGAATGGTGAAGACCTAAGTGTGTGATGGCTTTGATCAAGCGAAAAGAGTATTTGTTTCTAACTTATAAAAACCAAAGGATAACTAATGAATTTGGAATGTTCAATTTTAGCGCCTTAAGAAACACCAGACTTCTCAGAGGATCAGAGATGTTCGTCTTGCCTTAGTTTGGAGCTGTAGCCGCTGTGCAGCGTCTCCCGTTACCGGTTGGTTGAGCAGGCGTGCCCTCTCTGGTCCAGGTGCCACAGCCTCTGGGCCAGGAATCGTCGCCCGCATGGCATCAATTTCATGACAGTTAAATGTTCTGGTGCATCTAAACCAGAACTTGTGTCCAAATGAAGAGTTTTCCTTTTATTACTTCACATTCCTGGTTCACGATTCCGATCTCCTGGGCCATATGTGTGTTGTTTATGTTAAAGTCACATTTCTGTTGTGAGAGGAAACAGGATACCGTTTCCTCTCACAACAGAACCAATCATCTCCACATATTTATCAACTTATCTACATGTGTCCTAAATTGAAGTTGAGTCTTTGTGTGAAGATTTTGAAGTTCCTGCTGCAGGTCACTTACATGTAGGTGGAACTGGAGAGAAATGTGCAATAAACATCTGTAAGGAAGCTACTGCTGTCTGTTTTTGCCTGAAAGGAATTACAGTAAACCTTGTTGGCTGCATGACAACGTATATTAAAGCAATGACCCCGTGTGCGAGTAAAAAAAACGCAATCTTAATACATTAGTAAATAAGTAATTTCCTGTAGATGCCGCAAGATTTCTAGTGGTGCCACGGCAGGTACAGTAGATGCCGTGGCATGTGCCATAGATACAGCGGCATGTGCCAGAGACAGCGGCCGGAGAAGCTGTAGATTTGGTGGCCACGGCATCTAGTGGCAGCTGCCAATGCCGCCATTACTCTAGATTTGGTATTTTGCATTTCCAGCCTTGCTTTATACTTCTTAAATTCTTGACATTTCTCTTGACTATTCTTGCCCCTGAGTCTAGCCTCTTAGCTACAGTATAGTGATTGTGACACACTGGTACACCCCAAAACCCCAATCCTGTGGAAGTGATTGCCATTTAACAGACTAGAATGGAAAGGTCTGTTTGAACTATTCTGTTTTGTCCACCTTGCAGGCTTTGACATTATCTTTAATGAACCCAGTTAGGTTTCAGCTGTAACTGACTTGACTTCCTCACTGCATCCCTAAAAAGGTCAAATGGAGGCAAATTGGAGCCTGTTGACCGGTCTATTTAATAGAAATATGGATGAATTGTAGGTCTGTCTTTCTATTTCCCATGACACATAGGCGCTCTCTAAGCTATAAAATGTGCAATAAAAGATGCCTGTTTTAAACAGGTTTTGTTTATTGTTTGTGACATTTTGAACTGCAAAGAATTTGTTAGCTCATAGTTTAGGTCTATTTTATGCTGTAACAGGTCAACCAGTCATAATCTAATGAACCAATTCCATTTGGAACCTTTATGAACCTTTGAAGTTCATGCTGCTTGTACAGCATATGCTTAATGTAGTGTACAGTTTATTGTTATAAATGTAAAAGTTTTGTCTTTGTGTTTTTTTCTCTTGCAGGACCCCCAGTAAGTAGATCAGCCCCTCATGTGACCAGCATGTGGTAAAGTGTTTTTGAATTTTGCTGTGAAGTAAATGAAAGTGCTGTATAAATAGTGTCTGTATATGTTGCCTTCTTTGGATGCACTGAAGGTGTGACTATAGCTCTTCAGTATTTTCTGACAATATTTGTATTCTAAATTCATATTGTCCTAAGATTATTCACACTCTTATTGTATAGAAATATATGACTAACAACATAATAGCGCAAATGTAATTCTGTTAGACTAGCATGGTTTTACAGACTGTAATACACATCCATGACAAACAGTGCAGTTTAACTAAGTACAGTACACGGTTTAAACAAAGCATAGAGGCAAGCAGTTTGAACAAATTTTAAGTTACTAAAGTAACTGGATATTTGAACAATCAGCTTCTAGTCAACTGACCTTACCATGAGCTACCACCACCTGCCTTTATACCGCCAATACAAAGGCAGGTGATGCATATAAAAGTGACTGGTACAAAGTTGTTTTGTTAAATATTGTAGGTCTGGAATTAAAAAAAAAAGTGAATGCTCATTTCATGCTGTGTCACTGATTAGATCAGCTATTCATTGCATTTTAGTGAACCACAAGAACAATAAATATATTACAAACATTCTGAGGCCGGTCAAAAGACCTTCTAATTACATCTGTCCCACAAGGAGTGTCACTGAGCAGACAAAACAAGAAAATATAGTCTCACAGTCAATTGACTGCCCTGTCTAATTTGTGAGGGGAAAGACATGTCTTATGGATAGTTCCACACACATGCATTTTTTTCATGAAAATAGTACCCAAAAAATTTTTTACACATATGCAAAAAATAAAAGGCATGTGACAGTTTTTTCAGGCTTTTCTTGATTTCTTCCATCCATCCATCCATCCATCCATCCATCCATCCATCCATCCATCCATCCATCCATCCATCCATCCATCCATCCATCCATCCATCTTCATCTGCTTATCTGGGGCCGGGTCGCGGGGGTAGCAGTCTGAGCAGAGAGTTCCAGACTTCCTTCTCCCTGGACATTTCCTCAAGCTTTTCCGGTCTCTCCAGCGTGTCCTGGGTCTTCCTCGGGCCTCCTACCGATGGGACATGCCCGGAACACCTCCCCAGGGAGGCGTCCAGGAGGCATCCGAACCAGATGCCTGAGCCACCGCAACTGGCTCCTCTGGATGTGGAGGAGCAGCGACTCTACTCCGAACTCCTCCTGGGTGACAGAACTCCTCACCTTATCTCTAAGGGAGCACCCAGCCACCCTACGGAGGATGCTCATTTCAGCTGCTTGTATCCGTGATCTTGCCCTTTTGGTCATGACTCAAAGCTCATGACCATAGGTGAGGGTAGGAACGTAAATTGACTGGTAAATTGAGAGCTTTGCCTTTTGGCTCAGCTCTCTCTTCACCACGACGGACCGATACACCGACCGCAGCCGCGGCAACCCATCTATCAATGTCATGCTTCTTCCTTCCCTCACTCGTGAACAAGACCCCAAGATACTTGAACTCCTCCCCCTGTGGGGGTCGAGAACCATGCCCTTAGATTTGGGGGAACTGATTCTCATCCCAGCCGCTTCACACTCAGTTGCAAACTGCACCAGCGCACGCTGGTGGTTCTGGCCCGATGAAGCCAACAGGACAACGTCATCTGCAAAAAGCAGAGAAACGGCTTGCCAGAATCTCTTTGAGGCCGAGCAATAGTCCTCCTCAATGGCCTACCCAAACTTCTCCCAGGCCGATACCCTGCGTCTGCAGCTCCGAATGGCCATGTTGACAATGGAGGTGAAGAACATGGTCCCCTCAGACTCTATGTCTCGAACCTCCCTCGGAGTGTAGTCGAAGCTCTTCCGGAGATGTGAGTTCTGGTCTGTCTGACAGAGGGTTCAGCACCGACAGACCCTCACAATACGTTTCCAGCCTCCTTCCCTGCCAGCAGATCCTACTCACCACCAGGTGGTGATCAGTTGACAGCTCAGCCCCTCTCTTCACCCGAGTATCCAAAACATATGGCTGAAGGTCAGGTGAAACGACTACAAAGTCTATCATCGACTTCCGCCTAGGGTGTCCTGGTGCCATGTGCACCGATGGACACCCTTATGTTCGAACATGGTGTTTGTTATGGCCAAACTGTGCCTAGCACAGAAGTCCAATAACATAACACCCTTCGGGTTCAGATAAGGGAGGCTGTTCCTCCCAATCATGCCTCTCCAGGTATAACTGTCGTTGCCCACGTGGGCATTGAAATCTCCCAGAAAAATGGGGTCCCCGGTTGGAGCGCTTTCCAACACTCCCTCCAGGGACCCCAAGAAGTAGCTACTCCAGACTACCGTTTGGCCCGTAAGCACAAACGACAGTGAATGACCTATCCCCCACCCAAAGGCAGACCGGGAAAAACTTCAACACATGGCGGCTAAGCTGGGGAGCTATGAGCAAGACCACACCAGCCCGCCGCCTCTCGCCGCAGGCAACTCCAGAGTAGAAGAGGGTCCAGCCCCTCTGAAGGAGTTGGGTTCCAGAGCCCAGGCTGTGTGTGGAGGTGAGCCCGACTATTTCTAGCCGGTACCGCTTGACCTCCTGCACAAGCTCTGGCTCCTTCCCCCCCAGTGACGTAACATTCCATGTCCAATAGCCAGACACACACAAGTTTTTTACTACATAAAGTCAGAACTCAAAATTTTTTACATATAAACTCAGAACTCAAAGATGCACCGTTTTGGAGGGAAGCAGTATCTGTGGGGCTGTGTGAGGCCAGCCTGGGATGGGCACATTTCAGTATTTCAATTTTGATTGTGAGTGACTGCTTAAATCAAACTTATCTTTTATTGGTATGTTCCCAAATATATGAAAAAATGTTTTATTCTGTATTTTATCAATTAATCTAGATAGATAGATTTGTGAAAGACCTCAAACTGTTTCATTGTACTTTAGATTTTTAGCACATAATGTAGTACAAATGGTAGCACATACACTGTTTTTTAGACATAAAGTCTCTCCCTGGTGGCTTGGTAGCTCACTTGTTACAGCATTGGCTTGGGAAGAAAGCGGACTATAGTACCTGCGTGACCATAGTACCTGCGCGAGTGATAGCCCTGTTTATACAACAAAAGCAGCCATTCACAGGATGTCGGCTGCAGCAAGGTTGTCACATGCCCACTGAGATAGAAAGAGTCAAATGACACTTTGAAGGTGTGCTATTGTTGAGTATGTAGTTTTAAACTTGCAATAATATTTTCACAGTTTCCACAGCTCCTAAAGGCAACGTGAACACAAGACGCTTTGATAGATCCTCTGTGTTAGTCCTGCCCCCCCACACGCCATGTAGACCCAAAAGTCCAAACGTGAAAAAAAGAGAGCTGAATCTAAAAAAAGAACTGTAACTAAAAAATTTGTACTTGAAACTCGAAGACATAAAAAACTGAAGCTGAAATATATTTGAATTGAAAATCTTTGCATACACTTTAAGGTTTTAGTTTCAAATTGTTTTATTTCGCTTTTAAGACATATGGGCCCAATTTAGCTCCATAATACTGTGGTATTAAGCACTGTTGTATGGTAGTTTTATACAGTTGTTGTAGCTTTAATGTCATCAGAATCACTTACTGGCCACTTTAGTATGTAAACCTGTACATTCATGCATATAATGTAAAAGTAGAGTTGTATTCAATCTATATGTAAGGAAACACGTGGTGGACTGTTCATTCAGCAGAGGCCTAATGTATACACAGTCCAGTTGGTCACTGAGGAGAACATCAAGCATTAAATCAGAGCCAGGTCAATAGTGGAGTGCATTATAGACAGTGTAGAACCAGTCAGGAGACATTAGAGGTGACATAAATGAGGTACAACCGAAACTACCTCTTACTGGTTTCGCAATAACCTCACTTAACATAACACTTAACATAACAAATTTCAAATACCCCACCCCCCAGCTAAGCCAGGGGACAGTTTTAGAAGGACATCTCATGGAATTACTTCACTGCTCATCACCAAATGAAGTTTGGATTTCACTTGAATGTTTATATGGTAAACAGCAGTATTTTGTCTCCAAGAAGGATTGTGGCTTGGTCACATAAATTTTGGCTTTCTCTGCGGTCTGCAGATCAGCTTGAACATGTCTGGAGGTTCTTTGTGGTTCTGTATCCACTATTTGAGCAATCCTACAATTCCATCCATCCATCCCCTTATCCGGGGCCGGGTCGCGGGGGCAGCAGTCTGAGCTGAGTTCCAGACTTCCTTCTCCCTGGACATTTCCTCCAGCTCTTCCGGTGGGACCCCAAGACGTTCCCAGGCCAGCCAAGAGACATAGTCTCTCCAGCGTGTCCTGGGTCTTCCTCGGGGCCTCCTACTGGTGGGACATGCCAGGAACACCTCCCCAGGGAGGCGTCCAGGAGGCATTCGAACCAGATGCCCGAGCCACCTCAACTGGCTCCTCTCAATTTGGAGGAGCAGCGACTACTCCGAGCTCCTCCCGGGTGACAGAGCTCCTCACCTTATCTCTAAGGGAGCGCCCAGCCACTCTGCGGAGGAAGCTCATTTCAGCCGCTTGTATCCGTGACCTTGCCCTTTTGGTCATGACCCAAAGCTCATGACCACAGGTGAGGGGTAGGAAGGCTTTGCCTTTTGGCTCAGCTCTGTCTTCACCACGACGGACCGATACACCGATCGCATTACTGCAGCCGCCACACTGATCCGTCTGTCAAACTCATGCTCCTTCCTTCCCTCACTCGTGAACAAGACCCCAAGATACTTAAACTCCTCCACTTGGGGCAGGAACTCTCCTCCAACCTGGAGAGAGCAAACCACCTTTTTCCGGTCGAGACCCATGGCCTCAGATTCGGAGGAACTGATTCTCATCCCAGCCGCTTCACACTCAGCTGCAAACCGCACCAGCGTATGCTGATGGTCCTGGCCCGATGAAGCCAACAGGACAACATCATCTGCAAAAAGCAGAGATGCTATCCTGCGGTCCCCAAACCAGACCCCCTCCAGCCCCTGGCTGCGCCTAGAAATTCTGTCCATAAAAATAATGAACAGAACCGGTGACAAAGGGCAGCCCTGCCGAAGTCCAACATGCACCAGGAACAGGTCTGACTTATTGCTGGCAATGCGAACCAAGCTCCTGCTCCAGTTGTACAGAGACCGAACAGCCCTTAGCAAAGAGCCCTGGACTTCATACTCCCGGAGCACCCCCCACAGGATGTCACGGGGGACGTGGTCGAATGCCTTCTCCAGATCCACAAAACACATGTAGACTGGTTGGGCAAACTACCACAGACGCTCAAGCACCCTTCTAAGGGGAATAAGGCTGGTCCAGTGTTCCACAACCAGGCCGAAAACCACATTGTTCCTCCTGTATCCGAGGTTTGACTATCGGCCGAATTCTCCTCTCCAGTACCCTGACATAGACTTTGCCAGGGAGGCTGAGAAGTGTGATCCCCCTATAGTTGGAACACACTCTCCTGTCCCCCTTTTTATGAAGAGGGACAACCACCCCGGTTGTCCAGTCCAGAGGTACTGTCCCCCTTGTCCATGCGATGTTGCAGAGGTGTGTCACCCAAGACAGCCCCACAACATCCAGAGACTTGAGGTACTCAGGACGGATCTCATCCACCCCCGCTGCTCTGCCACCCTACAATTCCATGGGCTGTAAACCTTGTAGTGGTGACACAGGGACAATATCGTGTTTTTCCACAATTTCTTCTACCTCACATACCCACTAGGGGGCTACGGTTACCTTCATGATGTGGTTTTCTCACCCGTCAACATCATCTTTCTCTCGCACAATCATTTCAACTTTTAATGCAATAAAAGTTATAGACTTGTCATTCACGATTCTTGTGTAAGTGAAAAACAACCTATTAGGGTCCTTAGTATTTAGAAAATACATGTTTCTCAATGTGACAGGGTTCTTAACGTGGCAGAGCCACATGCACAGCTCAAGACACGGGAATAAGCATAAGCTTGCTTTAATGGCTTTGGCAAGATCCAGTAAACAGGCAAGGGTCATACACAAGAAGACTCACTGGTGACGGTACACACAAGAAGCAGGCAGACTTAGGTAAGTAACAGGCAGAGTTGCTACCAGGCGGGCACAGCAAAAGTACAGACAGGTGGTCAAAAAACAGGAAACAGGCGGATGATCAGAACACGATACGAGTACATAGACGAAAAGCTGGAAAGTAGAGAAATCATGCAACAATCTGGCAGAAGACTGGAGTAATTATTGGAGGTTAAATATAATGTTGGATAAATACAGAACCCATGGAGCATGGTTCACTCAGACCCCCGAAGACCCGGGGATATCCAGATGAGTGTGGTGGAAGTCCCGGATAAGGGTCTGGTCCAGGATGTCCCGAGCCAGAACCCATAACCTTTCTTTGCTGAGTGCAGGATAGGTGCAGAGACGAAGCTCTGCTTGAGGTGCCAAAAAGTGGCATCAGCCTCAGCAGACCAATGGAACCCTAGGTGAGGTAAGTTCATGGAAAGGTGAAGCAATCCTACTGAACCTGCAAATAAAGCGCCAATAAAAATTGGTGAACCCAAGCAACCGCTGCACGCATCGTTAGCATTGTGGCACTGGTCACTCCTCCACCCATGTCTTGGTCATCCTGAAAGCCCCTGTGAGATGATGAAACCTAGAAATGGCACTGTGGGTACGTGAAACATTCATTTCTCCGCCTTCACGTATAACTTGTGCTCCAAGAGGCGCTTCAGGACTTGCCAGAGGTGCGAACGATGCTTCTCTACTGTGCGGGAGAAGATAAGAATATCAGCCAAATTAACAAAGACAAAGACATTGCTCATAAGGCCCAAGACACTGTTGACAAAGGCCTGAAACACAGCTGGAGCATTGGTTAAACCAAAAGGCATCACTCAATATTCATAATGCCCGTTAGGGGTGTTATAGGCCATTTTCCACTCGTCTCCCTCTCTTATTCGCACCAGATGGTGTGCAATGCGGAGGTCTAATTTGGTGAACACCTTGGCCTCAGATAACAGTTCAAATGCAGAAGACAGCAGAGGGAAAGCATAGGAGTCCCATATGATTATGTTGTTGAGGCCCCGGTAGTCAATAAGTGGGTGGAGGGACCTGTCTTTCTTGTCCACGAAAAAGAAGCCATCCGATGAGGGGCGGATGAGACTGGAGGCTAGCGCAGTGTTCAGGTACTTACTGATAGCCTGTCTCTCCTTAGGGGAGAGTTGGTAGAGTCGACCTTTAGGCAGAACTGATCCCGGTCTCAGGGTTTATGGCGCAGTCGTGGTTGTGATGCGGGGGAAGCGACGTAGCCCTTGCTTTGCTAAACACGGTGCGGAGATAACGGTGGCAGTCAGGAACTCTCTCTATCTCCGCATCGTCTTGTCTGGAGGCTTCCAGGGTACAAAACGACATACGATCCGGTATGGGCATCAGTCGGGAAACAGGAACTGAAACAATCTGCTCAGAGTGAGAGTCAGAGAACACCATAGATACTGGTTCAGTGTGATGAGTAATTCTCCAGAGCCAACAGCCAACTAATGCTGCTGTCTTCACCGGTGAGGCAAGTGGTAACATGGCGATCCCCAACCTCTCTGCCAGCTTGGCATCCATGACGCTTGGCATCCATGACGCTGGCGTCGGCTCCAGAGTTGATTAGCAACACCTGCTGGACAGCATTGGTACTACAATACAATGTGACAGTAGGTAAGGAGCGGGTGGTGGCATTACACAACATGGTTTGGCTCGCTACTATCCTCCATCTTAACAGTGAGCCTAGCCATTTAGCGGACAACCCACTGCATAATGTCAGGGATAGCCACAATACATACACAACCCCTGAGAAGGCCGTCTCTGTCTTTCTGCTTCGGAAAGACTAGCTCGGCCCAACTGCATCGGCTCCTCTGCTGGCGAAAGGTCTCCTGTGGCTCGGGTGAAGGGTGGGCTTGACGGTAAATCTGGATTGCCAAGGCAATTAATGCGTTCAACTCACTTGGTAGATCGCGGGCTGCCAGACAGTCCTTTAGGTGTCGGGGGAAGACCTCTGATAAACACAACCCCCAGCGCTGTGGCATCCCAACCGGCCTCTGCTACCAAGGTGCGGAACTAAACGGCATACTTTGCTGTGGTACGTCTGCCCTGCCTCAGGTTAATCAACCTCTGCGTGGCTTCTCGTCCAGGTCTCTCCTAAAAATTCTGCTTTAGTGCATTGGAGAACCCCTTAAAGGTGGACATGCATGAGGACTGATTTTGCCACTCCACTCTGGCCCAGGCTTCTGCCTCCCCAGTCAGGTGGGACATCGCGTAGGCCACCTTGGATTGTTCGGTGGGCAAAGTTCTGTGAATGCAACTCAGAATGGATATCACACTGTGCAAGGTAAGGATGACAGTAAGTCGTCCGCAGACTCAGGTAAGTAGCAGGCAGGTTCGGCAGCAGGCGGCCACAGCAAAAGTACAGACGGGACATAGAGAAACGCTGAAAAGTGGTGAGATTATGCAACAATCTGGCAAAGGACTGGAGTGAATACAATGATAGGTTACTGATTAGCAGCAGCTGGTGAATCATGTGACCGGAGGTAAAGCAACCACTAAACATGATGGGACAGAAAACCAGAAGTCAGCACAATAAAGCAGGAAATGACACAAGTAAAAATTGCAGATTCTGGTGTAGTGACACAATGCAAGGAAAGTGCTTGCCGAAGTTAGTTAAGGCTAAACAAAGGTTTGCAGAAATATAATTCATCTACTTAATTTAAATTCAGCATGTGAACTTCTAAAACCAACTCCTGCATGATGTTTTTAGTAAAATGTTTTGTCTTGAAATTCACTGAATGACTGTTGGTTAGAATATAAATAGGCATGTTACTTTATGACAGGATTATGTTCTGTGTGTTGTCAGTTCATTGCAAACGCCAAAATAAAACATATAGATTATGTCTCCTCTATTTATTTTATTTTGGCTTGGTTCAATCTTTAGTATTTCTGTACCAATTCTCTGTCACCCCTTTTTCAGGGTCCTCCTGGACGAGCAGGCTTTCTGGTAACTGTCTTTTTAACTTGGGTCTTTGTATAAAGTACTTCAATGTGGAAATGCTGTTTACTGCAGTACTAATCTGTCTGGATGGGATATTGTGTACCTGTACTAATTGGGACGTCAAAATCAGAAAACAACTCAACAAAACAAATATTCAAATGTTGCTCTTTGAGTATCATGCAGTTTAACTACTGTAGTCCTTTAATTATTAAAATAAGTAACTCACTATAAAAAAGCAAAACAAAAACAGACAAGGACAGGTTCAACAGTCTGTCCTTTTTACAGTTCTATAAAGATAATGGTCACAATTGAATCCAGTGAGTCCATTTAAAGGACATATTCCATAGTCTGCTTTTCTTATAAGGAAGAATTCTCATGAGATACTTCAAGAATAGAATCTGTGGTAAACAAATATTTTTGCTTCAATTGCCTGATATTTATTTACTTTTTCTTTCTAAATGGCACACCACTACCACCTTTAGGTAGAGCAGCATATTTCCTTGAGCTATTGTTGGCACTCAGAAGGGGCTGAAGACCGTCTCCTATATTTCATGACTGTGCTATGGCCAGAAAAGAGTTGTATTAAAAGCGTGAACACAGTTCTCTGCTCCTTTGTGCAGTGGGTTCCTCTCAGCCACATTATGTAAAGCAGGGGTATCAAACTGAAGTCCTCGAAAATCGCTGTCCTGCTGTTTTTTAACTCTTGTCATCTCCTGTCCCAACTACTACTGATTACCTTGACCATGTGCATTCAGTCAATAAACAGATAATCACTATGTCACCAGTGTTCATCTGTGTAACGTGACCAGAATGAGTTTTAAGTAGAATCCAGCTCTATTTACCGTATAACCTCTGCTAGGAATCAGAGCGACAGCAGAACACACACACACACACACACACACACACACACACACACACACACACACACACACACACACACACACACACACACACACACACACACACACACACACACACACGACACACAGATACAGACACACCCTTGTACTTACATCGAAGTGAGGACCTTCCCTTACATCACATAACTAACTCTCGAACAGGCTTTCAAAGACATGAGGACCAGCCAAAATGTCCTCACTTTGTCAAAATGTCCTTACTTTGTTAGGAAATAATGTTTTTTGGTTCTCATAAGTACACACACATACGCACGCACGCACGCACGCACACAGGCACACACACTATGGGACTAATGAGAGAATTTCCTTTCCTTCCTTTTTCTTTCCTAATCAGCAAATAGAGCTGGAAAACCAGCAGGGACAGTAGCCCTTGAAGACTGGAGCTTGACACTTGTCATATAGAGTCTTCATCTCCAAACCCAAAGCAGCTCCTAGTTTGTCATTTTCTTCGGACTCTCCTGCTTCAAGATTTATTGTATAATATACAGTATATGTAGCCCCTTCCCCTCTCACACGCACAGTAAGGGGTCTCTCTTGACCTCTAGACCTTATAAACCAAGTGCGCGGTAGCGGAGTACTGGGTCTACTTTGTATTATTTAAAACAATAGTAACTAGAAGGTACTGTATAAGAGGCCTGGTCAGATGCCAGGCAGCTTTAATACTATGTGAAATCGGGTCCAGAAGGACTAAGCTCAATTCTAAACTAAATAGAGAACAACAAACGGTAAGGACATAGACTTGGGAGAAAAAAACTAGGGGAGGTATGATGTGGGAATGAGAGCTAAAGGGGCTGTAGCAAGGGAATGAAAACTAAGGGGAACTATGGCATATAGGGAGAAACTGTGGTAAACATTAATAGGCATGGCTAACGGCTATCACAACAAGCAGAATGCACGACTTACATCTACTGAAATGCATGACTTACATGGAAAACAGAAAGAGCATGGCTAGTGGTAGCTGAGGTTGCACATAGATTCTTGCTGTACTCAAGCTAGGCTAGTAGCATAAATGACTTGACACTCTGCACATCTAATGAGAAAAAGACATAGTTCACCACAGAACTGCTTAAAAGTTATGCCTGAACTGAGAACTTAGACCTGCAGAGAATCAAGTATGTATGCTCCAAGGTAGCATGTGGCACATAGTGTGACTAACAAGAGAGAAGAACATGTAAAAGGACAAGGACAGAACAGAAACAGAACAGAAATAACATTGTACAGGACCAGACCATGACATCAAACAATAGTGCTCTTGTAATCGTCTCCTCCTTCACTAAACTACTGTAACACAGTTCCATCAACAGGTGTTTCCCATGGTATGAAGTATTGAGCAGGTGTAGGCGCAGACACAAATAATGTCCATAATATATATAATAATATATAATATAATAATATCCAAACAATGACCCAGCACCGACTGATGGGCTGGGAGGGTATTTGAAAGGAGCAGGTGTTGAACCCGGGATGTTGTCTCTGCAGTCTATGGTACCATACTATTGGCGTGCATGTTGGAGCTTATGTGGGCTGCTGCTGTGTTTTAATGGTTACTTACTGTTCCTGGGTTTACCAATCACTTTTATCTTAAATTTTTTATTGTGGTAATTTTCAACATTATTTTGTTAATTAAAGGGTTAAAAAGGTTTACATTTTACATGCTTGTGAACTAGGCACAGTACAGTGGTCACAGTACTGGTTAGAACTGCATCACGTCCTAGAGTATATTTATATACGGTCAGCCTGGAATTATTCATACCCCTGCAAATTATTTTTATTCAAACCAAAAAAAGCATGACACGGTGTACACAAGAGGCATCATTGTGGAAAAATTGAGATTCTCCAACCTCAAAGGGTTGGAGCCCACCTCTAAAGGAGACTAGTCAGTAACTAGAAAAAGTAATTTCTCGAGAAATTACGTGGGAGAGCTGATCTACTGCCGCAACGATGACAAACGCTGATTAAACTGCTGACGTCAAAAAAGTTGACTACGTCCAAAAGTTGACTACGGCAAAGCGATGAAAACGAGAAAACGTTGACAAAGAATAAAACGATGACAAAAGATGGCGATTAAAAAGATGACCAATGTCATACTAGGATAAGATTAAAATATGACAATGATTCAAAAGTTGACCAGGGTAAAAAATATATCAAAGATTAAAAAGTTGACCAGAGTGCATTGTTGACAATCATAAATAAGCTGACTAGCTTTTTAATTTTTTTTTAATAAGAAAGTATTTGTAAATAATTACCTGTGTAATAGTTTAATAACTAGTAGAAATTTACCAGTCAGAAACAAAAATCTTGCCATTTAAGGTAATAAATTACATTGGTGCTTTTATTTTGAAAGGATTTAGAGGTTGTGTGTGGGCGATTACTAAACTATAAAATAGTCATTAGATAGTCATAATTTATCATTCAATAGCAAGAATAGCCCTAATAAAGCAAAAGATTTAGATTTAGCCCTTTCAGAATAAAAGCACCCTAATAGGTTTGAGTGGCTATTTACTGAACTCTAAAGTAGTCTCTATAACGATTGGCAAGTATTCAGAACCACAAATTTTCTAATCAATCTTGCCATTAAAGGTAATAAATTGTAATTGGTGCTTTTATTTTGAAAGGATTTAGAGGAAATGTGTGGGGGTAATAGCGTAACTGTCAATTAGTCTTTAAATAATCATAATTACCCATTCAAAGGCAAAAACAGTGCAGTTAAAGCTAATAATTGGCATTGGTGCTTTTATTTTGAAAGGATTTAGAGGAAGCATGTGTGGGTAATTACTAAACTGTTAATCTATCTTTAAAAAGTCATAATTACCCATCTAAAAGCAGAAATACTGCTATTAAAGCTAATTATTTGGCTTGGTGCTTTTATTTTGAAAGGATTAAGAGGAAGTGTGTGCTTAATTACTACACAATCCAATAGTGTAGTTGAGTAATCAGTAATATGCATGGAACTGCTGTCTACACTGAGCATCAGCAGTTTGACCTGTCAGTGAAATCTGCAGCTGCGCCGTCGCCATGGAGACGAATGGCGGGAAAATCAGGCTCACTCTGCTCTGTAAAAGCAGAGTTTCACCCTGTATAAACAGGCTTGTTCCAGCTAAACCATGATAGTTATCACAAAAATTATTTCATTTTACGAGTCCCAAGGCTTCAATGAGCAAATGGTGTGAATTTTATGTTTGAGGACAAAAGCTTGTAGCCACAGTGGCAATTTCAAAATATGTCTCCTCTGTTTTTCTCCCCAGACGTCTGCTGAAAATTATCATTAGAGTCTATGGGAGAATTTCGGGATCTCTCTGCGCTTTGAGGTTGATAGCGACTAAAGTATAGGTCTGAGGGTAAAGCCAGACACATCATTAGAAAGAAGACAATTATGACTACGATTTAGTGAAGTAATTACGTTGATAGAGTAAAAATTGTGGCTGTAGCGACAAGTTAAAGACTGAAGTTCTATCTTAAAAAAACGTCCCCTCGCACTCTGGCTGTGACATCACGCACTCTAAATAACGCAATACACACTAATGGAAAAGATGAAAATTGACCAAAAACCACCCAATATTTAAACTGCTATAAATCAGAAACTATTAAAGATATTTAAACGATTTCTGGAAGATTAATAGTTGAATAGTTGAAGATTATTTTGTAGTTTAAATGGTGTCTGTAGCTTAAAGTATGCAGAAGTAGTTAAAGCTGAAAGTAGACAAAGCTGAAGAGAATTTGAAAAGTTGTTCCCATTCATTTTAATGGGAAAAAAAAAAGTTAAAAAAAGCTTAATAACTTGAAAAATATGAAACATATGAATGAGAAAAGTAATAGCACACTTCTCCTTAAAAAGCTGAACATTTTGATATTGGAATCGTTTCTGTAGCTGAAAGTATGCGGGACTAGTTAGATGCAGAAAAACGGGGGGAAGAAAAATAATAATAAAGCTTAGAAAAACAATACAGTGAATGCTTTGCAGCATTCACTGTGATAATAAAGAGCGAAGATCTCAATAGTGTGAGAGCTGTTCAGCTCTCCCACTAATAAAGAGCGAAGATATCAATAGTGTGAGAGCTGTTCAGCTCTCCCACTAATTATAGGAAACCTTTGGTTGCTGTAATAGCCAATAAACGCATTTCTATCAATTGTTGAGAAGCGACAAATATGGTGGAAAAGGACATTTTTTGTTCAAATGTAAAATGCTTCTTGTACATTGTCTTATCAATTCCGGTTAGCAAAACATCTTGCTGGTTAAATGAAAGTAACTTTCAGTTAGAATTTGTTAGGGGGAATGAATCATTAGTGGTGATGAATTTATCATGGTAATGAATTGTGTATGCCATCAATGGAAAATAAATCAGGCCCAAGAATAGCAGCCTGGTCTTTTAAAATGCTTTTTACAAGCATTTCTCTATCCTAAATGTGGCCCTGCACATCTATGCTACACCCCAGAATGAGGTTTTACTTACAATGTATAGGCTGATGATTTTCCCAGTGCATGTCCTGAAGTGTGTGTATCTAACACTGGTTTAATGTCTCTTTGTTTTGTCTTTCCTCCTTTCACACTTCTTTGCATGCAACTGTGTCTGCTGTAACTGATCCCAGGGCTTAAAAGGACACACAGGGGAGAAGGTAAGCTTAGAAGAATGTATCACTCTGTAACATGCAATATACGGTATGACCAGTAAAAGGTTACGGTAACCACGCTCATTGTATTCCTCCTTTGGTTTAGTATAACTTATGGTCTGGAGAGTGTGTGAGGTGAAGTTTGTCCGTAGATGGCTGTACTGTGTGCCCAGGTGGAATGAGGCCACATAAGCCAAACAGAGCACAATTATTTTAGGCTGAAATTGTTGCCTCGTAAATTACAAAAACAGAGCATAACAGCACTGTTTTTAAATGTATGTGAATGTACGTAGTTCGAACATCAAACCAATTTTTTGAAGTTCAACAGCTGGGAAACAGCTCTTGGTCTGGAAAACTGGTTACACACAATAACCCCAGCTCTTTGCTTGTCTAGAACCAAAAACTGCCTTCGGCAGGGGGCAAAAGTGGTGGAGCAGTAGACTGAGATGTTTTGCAGGAGACCCAGTTTATCCCCCCAGATGGTGGGGTAGAACACACACACTTAAATTGCACACTATTTTACTTTATTAGCATTAGGAAAATGCTAAAAGTAATAGAAGCTATGCTTAATGTAGCAAGAGCAACCAAAAAGATCAAACCTACAGTTAGCACTGTGTGTGGTGATTTCTATGAGCAGATTGGGGAGGAGCAGTAGTTGTAGTTTTAGAGGTACAGAAATGTCTGTACTGTATTTCTTTTCTTTACTAGAAGCTCTACTAGACATGTTGTGTGCATGCCCACCATTAACTTAGAGAAGGTACTGTATTTATACTGTGTGAGGGTACAGGATGTACATTATGGACATCTGCTGTCTTTGACCACTTGTATTGTGTTGATTTTCTTTGATCTTTTGTCACCGGCGACATAAGAGAACCGCATATCCATTTTAATGCTATGGTGTTTTGTCTTACTTTTGTGTTTGTCCTCAGGGAGCACCAGGCGAGCCAGGGCTGTCAATCATTGGACCAAGAGGGCCTCCTGTAAGTATCTGCACCTCTCCCTAGCACTATTAAGCATCTAATCTTAAATGATTGCTGCTTTCCTGCATGCCAGGCTACTCTGCTTAATATGTTTGATTCAGAAGACGTTTCACTTGAAATAGGATAAATAATTGTTGTGTCTTAAGAAGTACTGTGCAGTAAAAGAACTTGGCTAAGGTTTATGTTACTGTATTATGCCTGAATTCTTTACTCAAGACCGATTAAATGAACCACATATTCTATTTGTCTATAGCTGCTAAAAAATGTTCTTTTTAAAAAGTGTGGAGTTTGAAGCTCATTTGCAAATTGTGGTAATGCCAACTGTATTCAATAAGTGTGAATGGTGACCTTGAACCAATGATAGAGAAGTGAGTAAGGCAGTACGTCAGTAAGTAAGTGCTACAGACTTCTCACAGTAGTCTCATAAAAACAAAACAAACTGCGGTCCTCGGGCCCATGTCCCTGCTGGTTTTCCAACTCTCCCTGCTGATTACCTTGGACAGGTGTGTTAGTTGGCTCACCCAGCTGCTGATTGACTGAACACCCTTGATCAAGCTAATCAGCAGGCTAGCAGGGGACTGGTTTGAGTTTGAAACCCCTGTCATAGAACTTCTTTTTCATCTTTTCATCTTCATCTAGATGGCTGGAAGACAAGCAGAATGATGAGAAAGACAATTTATTTTGCAATCACAAGCAGAACATAAGATGTCATCAGCAGAATTAAACATATGCTGTTTCTAGGTTCGTGTTTTCAATATTTGAGGCTAAAATAAATTGACTTGGACTAGAAATAAACCACAATATTTTATTGAGTTTGCTTTGACAGTATGTGGTTCATTTAATTGGTCTTGAGTAAAAAATTTAGGCATAGTACAGTAACATAAACCTTAGCCACGTTCTTTTACTGCACAGTAATTAGACACAACACTTATTTATCTTATCTCAAGTGAATCTTCTTCTGAATCAAACATGTTAAGCAGAGTAGCCTGGCATGCAGGAAAACAGCAATCATTTAAGATTAGATGCTTAATAGTATCTCACTAAATCTTTAAGAATAACTGAATGAATTACAGAAGTATTTGCATCAACAGGCAGCATGTGTACAGTAGCTCCTTTACTTGTCCCATTTTTTTTGCTCTCCAATCTCAACAAAATCATGAGGAAAGATGGGTAATGCACTTGTCAGAAGGGTGGAGGTGTGTATAGCACCTACTGTCCTTTGACTGCAATTGCAGGAGGCGAGAAGGGCAATGAGCATGATCCTGGACGCTTGGTAGTGGCTTAGTCTGAATGTGTAGATCATTATACTGTAACAATAATCCAAGATAACATGCAAAAATCATGAATGAAGTTACGATGCATTTAACACAAAACACAGTGACAATACTGGTCTGTGTAGTAAATTTTGGGCGATGTCAGCCTGGATACAGATGCTGCGCCATCAATGACTGGGCAAAGAGCAGGCGCAACAAAGGTGTCACGCAGTATTATGACAGCATACGTTTTTCACATTGAAGCTGTCATTGTGGCAACTCGCCGGTGGTGATGCAGCTCACTTCCCTTGTGTGTGCGACCCAACATGTGGCAGACATGAAGCGCATCAAATGTAAAATAACGGGACTGTTACGGGGGTAACGCTTTCAGGTTTTTGGTGAACTAGAGAAAGACTTTAAAGTTTTTTGCTCACCATTCGCCGTGAACCCATTTGATCTACCCGTTATCATTTAACTTCACAGCGTGACTTTGATTTGAACGACACATTGGCTGCAGGTGGCTTCAACACATTTTATAAGAATCGCTTGCCAGGTTACCCCAACTTGACAGCCCTTGCTGCAAAACTGTTGTGTTTGGAAGCACATATCTTTGTGAGCAAGTTTTCTCTGTAATGAGCATAAATAAAACAAAGCTTCAATTTCATGCTGAAGTTGGCTGCTACTTACTCTAGAACGTGAGGCCTGATATTGATGCGCTGGTGAAAGCTGAAAGATGCCAGGTATTAGGAATCAAATACAGTAAACTATGCAACCCCACTTAAAGTGCTGCATGAGAAACCCTGACATAGGTCTGTGACATACTTCTGTGAATCATTGAGGCGATGTGTGTTCTTTGTCCTTGCAATTTTCAAATAACTTGAGGTGTTTTATGATCAATGGAGACACGTATTGGGCTTTTGGATACACTGTCTTCAGGCTCCAGCTCTATGTTTTATCTTTATCATAACAAAGAAAACAATCTAAAGTTGTTGTTTTTAAGTTATATATGCCATGATTTTACCAGTCCGGCCCACTTGGGAATAGATTTTCCTCAATGTGGCCCCTGAGCTAGTTTGACACCTATGAGCTAATACAATGATCTTCTATTTTATGCCGTGAGTAGCTGAATGCTGGAGCCATGCATGTTCCTAAAAAAATGACAAAATCCTCCTCTTGGGTAAAACCATCACATCTCAAAAGTCATTTGTCACACATGTTCAAATTCAAGGACATTTATAATTTCCAGGAATTGTGATTTTGTATGAGAGAGAGACATATTGAAATACATTTAGTCAGTAACGAAGAGAGGATGTTCTACTTACATTAGGTACTTTATTATATTTAAAAGTATATCGTTCACATTGTTTAATCTCAGACATACCTGCTTTATACTGTTTAAGATTTTAGATTTTTATATGTCAATAAGATAAGTGGCCACTGAGCTTTCTATCCTGGCAGTGATCCAATCAGTGGCAAAATACAATGTGCCACTTTTTTACAATTTACTAAGAATTGTGTGCATTGGTGGGAGACACCTAGATTATTGCAAAACTGCTTAGGCGAGTCCTTAGTTGATGATGCTGGCTTCACACAGTTTGTAGGTGATGGTCTAAAAGTGGGGCATCCAAAAACAAGCCGACGTGCCTCATTACCACTGCGAAGGCAAAAATTATATAAACAATTATTTATTGTTCAAAATTAATGAAAATTCACCACATTGATCATAATCTGGACATGGTTGTCAGGTAGGCTTGGAAGATAGCAGAATTTTTCTGGTCCAGAATAACGCAGCAGCAGTATACCACATGGTCGACATCAGGTGAAACAGCACCCTGCAGCACTGATCTCCCACTCATTACTGCATACGAGTACCATTCAGTTAGTTAGGTTATTTTACATTGTGCTTTCTGAAAAGAGCTTTAGCGTTCAAAGTACTGTAACTCATCAGCCTGCTGCCTGAAAACGACCCTAATTTCGGGATGAGAAATCTTTCCATCTGGACATTAACCTGATGATTCTGTTGTAAATTTGTGTTTCCTCTTGACACCATAAGCTCAGACTGAGGTTTTGGACTGTGGCTTCTGCAGGCAGAGTAACACTCAAGCTCTAGTGAAACATGCCCACAGAATGTGCCAACATCAGAGCCAGTAAATACTCTAATAAATAAATAATCTGTCCCTGCTTTTCACTTTTTCTCAGCTAGCAGTCACTCTTGCAACCCAGTCAGGTTCGCAAGACTGGTGGCTGGTCCTGGTGACAAGTGGCTACATATGACACACGGAATAGATAGATGATGGTTGTTGGGTGCTAGTGAGTTATTTACAAAAATGAACAAATAAAGAATATAAACTGCAGCTTTCTGTGTCACATTTAACAGTGGTTATTGCACGAAGACTGTGTCATTGAGTCATTGTATTGTGTAACCGGTAGAGTTCAGCTCAGAAAAAGCCTGGGGAAAGCTGGCTCTGTGTCTGGTGGTCCTGGTGGCCATAGCTCTGTGGCACCTGTCAGAAGGGAGGAGTTTGAACAGTTTGTATGCAGGGTGTGTGGGGTCAGCAGTGACCAGTTTTTTTTGTCTGGGCCGGTACAGGTGCTCAATTGAAGGAAGCTCAGTACCAATGATCTTCTCTGCTGACCAGACCACCCGCTGCAGTCTATGTCTGTGTGCTGTTTGGTGGCTGAACCAAATAGAGGTGGTGGAGGTGCAGAGGACCAACTGGATGATGGTCGTGTAAAAGACTCATCACCATCCTGGATAAACCCAACAACGGTCATCTTGTCTGCATACTTCAGGAGTTTCACAGACGGGTTCCCTGAGATACAGTTATTGGTATAAGGAGAGAAGAGCAGTCGGGAGAGGCCACATCCCTGTGGTGTGCCAATGCTGATGGCGTGGGTGCCAAATGTGATGCTGCCCAGCCTTACCTGCTGTCCCCTGTTGGTCAGGAAGCTCCTGATCCACTGACACGTGGGATTGGGGACGGTGAGCTGGGTCAGTTTATAGTGGAGTATTCTAGGGGTGATTGTATTGAAGGCTGAGCTGAAGTCCACAAACAGGATCCTGGCATACTGAATGTACCCGAGAGATCCAGCTGCTGCAGGATGTAGAGGGGTCCCAGGTTTATTGCATTGTCCGCTGACCTGTTTTTCTTGCGAACTGCAGGGGGTCTGTGATGTTTTTCAGATGCCTCAAGACCAGCCTCTCAAACGTCTTCATGACCACTGACGTCTGGGCAACAGGTTGTTCAGGCTGGTGATGGTAGTTTCTTAGGAAGTGGCACAATGGTGGGCTGTCTGAAGACGTTGGGCACTGTACACAGCTGCAGGGAGAGGTTTGATATCTGGGCGATGATTGGTGCCAGCTGGTCAGCAGTGACTCTGAGGCAGGTGGGAAAAACACCACCAAAACCAGAAAGGTCCGGGGGCCTTCAAACGAGCAGGTGAGCAGGTTTGCTAGCCTCAGGTTGTGGAGATGGCTTTCTGTAGTTGGTTATGTGCTGAAGGCCTCTTCAGACTGACGCAGAGTCACTCAAAAAAACAAACATCATAACATGAGCTATTTACGTCAAACCGTTAGTCAGCTTGATACTGAACTGTATCACTAGTGAGTGTAGTTCAGTCAATCACTGAGGGACTGGGTAATATTGACTCCCATTATGTTCATCTTTCTTTTTAGGGACAACCTGGAACAAGAGGATTTCCAGGATTTCCAGTAAGTCATTGACACAGTAAATGATGTACTATATTATTCCACTTACTGTCATTTTCCAATGCTGGACCTTGGTTACATCTAAATATTTCCTACAGTATACACTGCTCAAATCACAGGTCAATAACATAAACAGTTGAAAAAAACTCATCTGCCCATGTTTCAACATAATTGTGTATTATAAGTAAGAATAAACAATTAACTTTTTGAGATTTGAGTTTTATATAGCCAAAATAAAGAAAAGTAACAATTTAATGTACAACTGTAATAAAGCAAGAATACATCAAAACTATAAGTAAAACAATTTAACTAATTCCCAATACGAAAAATACCCTGTTCTCTATTGTGAACTCAGTGATTGTTTGATCTCCGACTTGTCAGGGTGCAAACGGTGTTAGGGGAAATTGTACGTGCTTGCATGTGTGCGTGAGAGAGAGAGAGAGTTGCGGGTTTCTGTGTTAAGTTTGCTCTGTCGTGTGTGCAGTACTTACTGGGTTGGTTAGCTAGCTGGCATGCGCTGCACTCTGGCCGTGCCCCTCCTTCACTGGCTGCGGGTCGGCGGTGAGGTTGATCCCTCACGTTGGGTCCTTGTTGAACCGATTGCCGTGTTTGGCTTGTAAACTGTCAGGTCTGCTTCTCCAGCAGCCTGTGTGAGCACAGCAGCACTTGGGTTCCCATTAGTGATCCTCGCGACACCGTGCATATGGAAATGCCACATTCATGCCTCTCACTGTTTATCTAGGTGCTTTTGGACACATACTCCTACATTTTGTAGCTAAGTTCCGTACTGGAGCATAGCGCAGAAAAAGTACCAGGGTGGCTGAAGAGGGGAGAGAGTGTGGCGCTCTTGCCAACATTATTTGCAGTTTATTTCCTGTGTTTTGAGAAAGAAAAGAGAACGCTTTCCTTTGATTTGGCAGAAGCCGTTTTCTATAAGGAGTTGTCTGCAACACCTCTAGACCAGTGACATTTACTGTATAACTGTGGCACCACTGATGCCCACCACCTCTGATCAGTTAACGTTTTTTAATAACAGTCACTATGGTACATAGCTGTTGTATTGGTTGAAACATGTCTGCACATGCACACCTGTAGAGGATTTTTTGCATGGGTTACATGGTTACAGATTCGATTTTTTTTTTAAGAAAGAGGGATAAGGGGAAATATGTAGTGCCATGTCCCTATTTGTATGGTCGAAAGTGAAGGGGGGGGCGTTTTACCCACTCCTGGGCCTCCCCTGGTTTCAGGCTGGATTCTTGTATGCACAAAACCACTAATAAATGAAATTGAGCTTTGCTGACGTTTCCTTGCATCAGGCCTCACATGGCAGCTTTGGCTGCCCATTCCTCACGAGTAGAGGAGTGGGGACTGAAGCACCACAGCCTGTTTTGGCAGCCTCCTGCAGGGCCAGTGACTCCTGCACTGGCTGGCTGGTGCATGCAGTGTCTCATGGACCTAGGCAAGGCGAGCTGAACAGAAACTGAGTTGACCCAGATGATTGGGAATGGCCCATTGAACTTCTGCGCAACCTTACGTGAAGCAACACGTAGGGGAAGGTCCTTAGTGGACAACCAATTCTTGTCTCCTACTCGAAGCTCCGGTTGGCTGCCGCCTTCTGCCCTGCCTAGGACCGCAGCATGACCTGCAGAGCCTGCCGCCAGGACCTTTGGCAGCGTCTAATAAGCGCATGTGCCGACGGAACCCGGACCTCCTCCTCTAATGCTGGGAACAGGGGAGGCTGAAACCCGTAGGCACACTGGAACGGTGTTAGGTTAGCCCTGTGGATGAACACGGGAGGGTATTGTGGGCGTATTCCACCCACACCAGTTGCTTGGACCAGGCGGTGGGGTTCTTGGAGGCAAGGATCCGGAGTTTCGTCTTCAGCTGCTGGTTGGTCCTCTCCATCAGGCCGTTGGATTCTGGATGATACCCAGACGTTAGGCTGACCACTGCTCCCAGCAGCGCGCAGAATTCTCTCCAGAATTGGGAGACAAACTGGGGGCCCCTGTCTGACACCACACCGGTAGAGCCTGAAAACATGCTCCAGCACCGCCTGGGCAGTCTGCTTTGCGTTGGGCAGCTTAGTCAGTGGTATGAAGTGCGCCATCCAAGAAAACTCGTCGATCACTGTCAGTACCACCGTGTGCCCCTGCGAGACTGGCAGACCGGTCACAAAATCCAGGGCGATGTGTGACCACGGCCTGTGCGGCACCGGAAGAGGGTGCAACATGCCCGCTGGAGGTGTATTTGGCGTCTTGTGCGTGGCAAAGTGTGGACACGCGGCCACGTACTCCCTGACGTCCCTCTGGAACCCCGGTCACCAGAACCGGCTCCCAACCACGAACGCCGTGCGGCGCCCTCCAGGCTGACCACTGATCCAGCATGTGTGCGCCCATTGTAAGACGTCCACTCTTAACACTGGAGGTACAAATAACCGACAAGATTGTGGCACTGGCCTGTTCTGGATGGCTGCCTTTAGAAAGAAGAAGAAGAAGAAGAAATTAACCCTTAATAGTCCTACAGTGGGGAAATCCATTCTCTGCATTTGACCCATCCCCCTTGGGGGAGCAGTGAGCTGCCACATGAGCGGCGCTCGGGGAGCTAGCGCGAAGTGTCTTGCTCAGGGACACACCTGAAGCCGAGGCGGGGGATCGAACCGCAGACCTTTTGCCTTCCGAGGTCGACACGCTACCAACTGAGCTACCAGGCCGCCTCGTGCCTCGATTACTCGTGCCTCGATTCCCCACGTCACTGCCCCGACCACGCAGTCCGCCGGCAGGATGGTGGCTGGTTCTGCCTCCTCCAGACCTGTTTCCTGCAACCGGGACATGGCGTCTGGCTTGGTGTTTTTTGACCCTCGGCGGTAAGATAGATGGAAAAATAAAGCGTGCAAAGAATAGTGACCACCGTGCCTGACGGGAGTTCAGACGCTTGGCCAACTTCATGTACTTTAGATTTTTGTAATCTGTATAGACCAGAAATGGCTGGTCCGCTCACTCTAGCAAGTGTCTCCGCTCCTCCAGCGCCGCCTTAATTGCTCGCAGTTCTCGATCCTCGATGTCATAGTTCCGCTCCACCTGTGACGGAGCCGCTATGGAGCTGAAACACTGTATGAAGTGCCTGTAAAAGTTGGTGAACCCCAGGAACAGTGGACGTCTCGCCGACTCTGCGTGTGGGCCACGCCTCCACCACCTGGGTCTTACCGGGATCCATGCCAATGCGACCCTGGGAAAGGATGAAACCTAGGACTGACACTGTGGAGACGTGAAACTCACACTTCTCGGCCTTCACGAAAAGCTGGTTCTCCAACAGCCTCCCTAGGACTTTCCTCACGTGCTGGCGGTACTCCTCCTCTGATTTTGAAAAGATCAGGATATCGTCAAGATAAAGTAATACAAAATTGTTAATCATCTCCCCCAGCACGTCATTTACCAACCCCTGGAACACTGGAGAGTCCAAATGGCATAGCTAAATATTCAAAGTGTCCTTTAGAGGTGTTAAACGCCGTCTTCCACTCGTCCCCCTCTCTTATACGCACCAGGTGGTAAGCAATGCAGAGGTCCAGCTTGGTGAAAACCCACGCTTCAGCCAATACCTCGAATGCGGAGGCCAGCAGCGGGAGTGGATAGGAGTCCCGGATGGTAATGTCGTTCAGTCCCCGGTAGTCGATGCAAAGCCGGAGGGACCTGTCCTTCTTGCCCACAAAGTGTCAGGGAACGGCAGATGAAGAGGACCCACATGCACAGCACAATACACGATTTTCTGGCGTTAAAGCGTGTGGTTTATTCCAGTATGCGGAGTAAAGTCCAGGCAGGGTCATACACAGGTGATCAGACGAGTTACATGGGATTAGGCGGAGACGTAGTCAGGAGCAGGCGCAGATCAGATACAAGAGGTGAGTACGATACCAAACATCAGGCGTAGAATCGTGGTCAGGCAGGCAATGGTCGGCAACAGGCAGTAGTAACAAGGTCGAGCATCAAAAAAAACCAGGAAACACGAAGACACGGCAGGAACAATGAAACTGGGAAAGCACGACGACACACGAGCAACGATCTGGCAAGGGACTGAGGACACTGGTGGTGGTTAAGTACAACGTGACTTGATTACTGATACAGTGCAGGTGTGGGTAACGACCAGGTGAAGCAGGGACAGCTGTGACAAGAACAAAACCCGGAAGTAAAGCTAAAACAGGAACAGAAACCAGGAGATTACCAAAATAAAACAGGAAACAACTAGACCCAAGACCCAGATCGTGACAGTACCCCCCTCCCAAGGGCGGATTCCAGACGACCAAAAAAAACAAAAAAAACCAAACCCGAGCAGGGCGGGCGGAGGGAGGACTGGCGGAGGGACAGAACCAAAAACAACCCGCACAGAACACAGACAGGGCGGGCGGAGGGCGGACCGGGGAGGGCAAAACGGGAACCCCCATCAAACAGAATTCACGCCCGAATACAGACCGACCAGAAAAACAAAGAACAAGTCTCATAATCAAGAGAACCCAACATGAATGTCCACAAAACAAGAACAAAAGTCCACGACCAGGAAAACAACAGAGTGCAGGGAGTCCCTCACGGAGGGTGGGGACGCGGCGAGATCCTGCTCAACCGCTGCTGAGGCAGGGGGGCACCCCCAGCGCCCCTGGGCTGGGCCAGCGTCCACGGGGACCCCCCCGAACGGCGACGTCCTCCAGGCGGACGCCGATCCTGGAGACCGAGGGGTCGAGGTGGACGTCGCCGCAGGAGGCAGCGCCATCCAGGCAGCAGGAGGCGCCGAGGGCGAGGCCACCAGTCCGGCAGCGGAGACCGAGACGAGGCAGGAACCGATGCAGGTGCGGCCGGAGCCGAGCCGCCAGGAACCGATGCAGGTGCGGCCGGAGCCGAGCCGCCAGGAACCGATGCAGGTGCGGCCGGGCCTGAGGCGCCAGGAACCGATGCAGGTGCGGCCGGGGCCGAGCCGCCAGGAACCGATGCAGGTGCGGCCGGGGCCGAGCCGCCAGGAGCAACACCCTCCTGGAGGTGGGCAGGAACTATGACGGGCGCGACCCCCTCCTGGAGGTCCGCCGGGACTGCGACGGGCGCGACCCCCTCCTGGGGGTCCGCCGGGACTGCGACGGGCGCGACCCCCTCCTGGAGGTCCGCCGGGACTGCGACGGGCGCGACCCCCTCCTGGAGGTCCGCCGGGACTGCGACGGGCGCGACCCCCTCCTGGAGGTCCGCCGGGGCTGCGGCGGGCGCGACCCCCTCCTGGAGGTCCCCCGGGGCTGCGGCGGGCGCGGGCCCCTCCTGGGGGTCCGCCGGGACTGCAGCTGGCGCGACCTCCTCCTGGAGGTGCGCGGGAACTGCAGCTGGCGCGACCTCCTCCTGGAGGTGCGCGGGAACTGCAGCTGGCGCGACCTCCTCCTGGAGGTGCGCGGGGACTGCAGCTGGCGCGACCTCCTCCTGGAGGTGCGCGGGGACTGCCACCCCGAGACTGACAGGGACAGGAACGGCATCTACTTGGCCGACAGGGACGGCATCTACTTGGCCGACAGGAACGGCATCTACTTGGCCGACAGGAACGGCATCTACTTGGCCGACAGGAACGGCATCTACTTGGCCGACAGGGACAGGAACGGCATCTACTTGGCCGACAGGGACAGGAACGGCATCTACTTGGCCGACAGGGACAGGAACGGCATCTACTTGGCCGACAGGGACAGGAACGGCATCTACTTGGCCGACAGGGACAGGAACGGCATCTACTTGGCCGACAGAAACAGGAACGACCCCAACTTGGCCGACAGGAACAGGAACGGGGACGGCCGCAACATGGCCGACAGGAACGGCCTCAACATGGCCGACAGGAACAGGAACAGGGACTGGAACGGCCTCAACATGGCCGACAGGAACAGGAACCGGGACTGGAACGTCCTCAACATGGCCGACAGGAACAGGAACGGGGACTGGAACGGCCGCAACATGGCCGACTGGAACGGCCTCAACATGGCCGACAGGAACAGGAACAGGGACTGGAACGGCCTCAACATGGCCGACAGGAACAGGAACAGGGACTAGAACGGCCGCAACATGGCCGACAGGAACGGCCGCAACATGGCCGACAGGAACGGCCGCAACATGGCCGACAGGAACTGGGACGGCGTCCCCTCTGGAGCCGGCATGACTGCTTACAGCTGCCGAGCTCGACGGAGGAGATGTCGGGCCTGATCGGGTGTGCACAGCACCCGTTCGACAGGTGGAGTCCTCTGACTGGGATAAGACCTGCGCGTGACTGGACTGAACTGGGACAGGAGCGTGACTGGACTGAACTGGGACAGAGCTCGACTGTACTGGGACAGAGCTCGACTGTACTGGGACAGGGCTCGACTGGACTGGGACAGGGCTCGACTGGACTGGAACAGGGCTCGACTGGACTGGGCTCAACTGGACTGGGCTCAACTGGACTGGGCTCGACTGGACTGGAACCTGAACTGGGCTCGACTGGACTGGGCTCGACTGGGCTGGAACCTGGACTGGGCTCGACTGGACTGGGCTCGACTGGGCTGGAACCTGGACTGGGCTCGACTGGACTGGGCTCGACTGGGCTGGAACCTGAACTGGGCTCGACTGGACTGGGCTCGACTGGACTGGGCTCGACTGGGCTGGAACCTGAACTGGGCTCGACTGGGCTGAGACCTGGACTGGGCTCGACTGGGCTGAGACCTGTACTGGGCTCGACTGGACGGGAACCTGGACTGGGCTCGACTGAACTGGAACCGGGACTGGGCTCGACTGAACTGGAACCGGGACTGGGCTCGACTGGACTGGAGACTGAACAGGGCTCGACTGGACTGGAACCTGGACTGGGCTCGACTGGACTGGAACCTGGACTGGGCTCGACTGGACTGGAGACTGAACAGGGCTCGGCTGGACTCGAGACTGAACAGGGCTCGGCTGGACTGGAACCGGGACTGGGCTCGACTGGACTGGAACCTGGACTGGGCTCGACTGGACTGGAACCTGGACTGGGCTCGACTGGACTGGAGACTGAACAGGGCTCGGCTGGACTCGAGACTGAACAGGGCTCGGCTGGACTGGAGACTGAACAGGGCTCGGCTGGACTGGAGACTGAACAGGGCTCGGCTGGACTGGAGACTGAACAGGGCTCGGCTGGACTGGAGACTGAACAGGGCTCGGCTGGACTGGAGACTGAACAGGGCTCGGCTGGACTGGAGACTGAACAGGGCTTGGCTGGACTGGAGACTGAACAGCTCGCGGCTGGACTGGAGACTGAACGGAACACGGCTGAGCTGGAGACCACGGAGACAGGGGACCGCACGAGTGCAGGAAATCCTCCCAGCGGAGCAAACGTGGGGCTGGGCAGGCTGGTGCAATCGTGACGGTCCGACGGGGCTGGGAGGAGGAAACCGAAACCATCGGCGGTGCGACCGGCGCTGGCGTGGTGCGGAGCGCGTCGCTTAGCTCATCGAACCTCGCGCACAGCCGCTCATAGAGGCGACGAACACTGGGGCGCTCTAACGCGCTGTCATCGTCCTCCAGCGTCAATATCGCCACCTCCACGGCGCTGCGCTGGTTCTCCGGGTTAATCGCCCGTCGGTAATCCTCCGCAAGGATTTGAAAATAAACGCGTAGGTCGCTGGGTAGCTCGGCGCAGGTGAACTCCATACTTCCTCGCAGGTGAAGGAGACTCGCCGCCAAAAAAAAACCAAGAAACAAAACAGTCACTGACCTGGGCGACGGCTGAGTGCTGGCTGGGTCCAAGTTTGGCCAGATCGTTCTGTCAGGGAACGGCAGATGAAGAGGACCCACATGCACAGCACAATACACGATTTTCTGGCGTTAAAGCGTGTGGTTTATTCCAGTATGCAGAGTAAAGTCCAGGCAGGGTCATACACAGGTGATCAGACGAGTTACATGGGATTAGGCGGAGACATAGTCAGGAGCAGGCGCAGATCAGATACAAGAGGTGAGTACGATACCAAACATCAGGCGTAGAATCGTGGTCAGGCAGGCAATGGTCGGCAACAGGCAGTAGTAACAAGGTCGAGCATCAAAAAAAAACAGGAAACACGAAGACACGGCAGGAACAATGAAACTGGGAAAGCACGACGACACACGAGCAACGATCTGGCAAGGGACTGAGGACACTGGTGGTGGTTAAGTACAACGTGACTTGATTACTGATACAGTGCAGGTGTGGGTAACGACCAGGTGAAGCAGGGACAGCTGTGACAAGAACAAAACCCGGAAGTAAAGCTAAAACAGGAACAGAAACCAGGAGATTACCAAAATAAAACAAGAAACAACTAGACCCAAGACCCAGATCGTGACACAAAGAAGATCCCCCGCCTTCTGGAGAGGATGACAGACGGATCAACCCCGCCGCCAGGGCTCCATCCAGGTAGTCCTTCATGGCCACCCTCTCCTTGGTTGACAACTGAAACAATTGTCCCTTCAATGGGGTGGCGCCTGGTTGCAGGTTGATGGCACAGTCGTGGGTTCAATGCAGAGGCAGCTCCATGGCTTTGTTTTTGCTAAAAACCTCCTTCAAGTCCATGTCGAGAAACTTCATTCGTACCGGTTTCCTGTGGTGCGTAATTCTTCGCAGCGGCCACCCATCCAGTGCTGCAGTGTCTCCTGGTTCCGCCAACGCATTAGTCGTCAACCCGGCATCCATCAGGCTAGCGTCTGCCCCTGAGACTGCTGGTCTGATAGTGGGGATGTGTTCTGGTGCTAAGGCTCGAGGACTGGTTTAGTCCATCACTTTATTTTTCTGCCGCGGGGCAGCCTCTGGTCTCCGTGCAGCTCGCTACTCCTGGGTGAACTCGCCTGTCCAAGGTCGGAGCTCCTCGGTCTCTGTGTGCTGTTCCTGCTTGCTCGATCAGCGAATCCAGCTCTCATGGCAGGTCCCGAGCTGCCAAACAGTCCTTCACTTGGCGAGAACACGTCCCCTAACACGGTGGCATCCCAGCCCTCTAGCGTGCAGAACTCAATGGCATATTTTGCCGTGCTGCGTGAGCCCTGCCTGATGTTGAGGAGCCGCTGAGCAGCGCCTTGGCCGGCGGTCACCTCCCAAAAGATATGCTTCAGGGCTTTGGCAAAACTGGCGTAAGTGCTCATACACCCCGACTGGTTCTGCCACTCCGCGGTCGCCCATACCACTGCGGGTCCCGTGAGGTATGACAAAATGAATTAATCTCACATTGTGTTAAAAAAGTTCTACGGTCACCTGACTGGCTTTCCAGCAGCTGCCACTGCTCTATTGATGGGAAGGGGTCCAGCTGCTGCTGGATCCTGTTTATTTGCTTGTGAGCGCTTGCACTGGTGTCTGGACGGACATGTGTCGTGGCCGTGCCCTAGCAGTTTGGTGGCAACTCCATTTGGGGTCTCCAAGGCCCTGGCCTGAGTCAGCCTGGCTGTTCAATGGCCTGGTGGTGTCACCATAGGTCTCCAAGTTGTCTTGTTACTTTCTCACAGCTGTTTAGGGTGTTTGCTGGCCTGTCCTGTCCCCACCTTTGGCCTTTGTAGTCATGACGACTGCCTGGCCCTGCTGTGGCCTGCGCCAGCGACATATTCATCAGGTTCAGCAGGAAGGGCTCTATGGCTGCCACAATACAGAAGAACAGGCTAAGCCTCTTTGTTCTGGATGCCTGCTTTGGTATGCGCCAGTGGCATGTGCTTCATGTTGGCCTGGCGCTCCAGCTACCGCGATGTGCAAAGTCTGGACAGACATCTCCATGCTGGAAGCAGTGGGGGCCATCGATCAGCCTTTATGTGCAGGGTGGCATCGGTCTGCCTGCTTGAGATGACAGACGAGACAGGTCGGGGAAAGAATACTGTTCTGATGCCAAAAGTGTGTCCGCCTCGTGCTTTACTGTGTCCCAACAAACTATCACTAAGTTCACACCGCCGGAAGGGCTACATAGCCTCAGGAGGAAGCCTGACCAGTAACACCTATGTGTCTTAAAGCTCTATCCATGTGCCCTGACCGTGGTAGGTCTAGTTTCTGTACATATGTACAGTAAGAGAGAGATACACTCATAACCCTGACGTTATTTTCTTTTTTGTCGGGGGGCTAGTTACAATCAAGCTAAGATGGTATGGTTTGATCTGCAGTAGGACAATGGCAAATAACTGTATGTGTGTGGTGCGGTTGGAGTGTGGGGGGTCCGGTTTTCCGCCCGGGGTACGTTGATCATCTGCCTGGGTGGTCTCTTTTCTGCTGACCCCCACCAATTGCTGGCCTTGTGCTGCAGGCCGGTGTGGTGCCAGGGGGTCGGCCCCGCTCCGCTCGTGTAGGGGTGGTGGACTGGGGGTGGACCCCACTCTGGATGCGGGGGCATCTTCTAGCGGGCTCCCTACAGACCGTGGGTCCTCGGGCTCCACTCTTTCAGGCCGACCCTCCCGCCGGGGGGAGTGTTTGCCCCTGGTTCTCAAGGGGCGGACAGCGTTGACCCACGGTGGCCCACTCTGATCTCTGGTGCTGTGTCTGTGGCTGCTGCAGCTCTGCCTGTGGGGCTCTGTGTGGGCGGCTTGGGTCGCAACAACTGCCCTCCTGGAACTGAAGGTGTGCGGGCTCCCTGGCTGCTAGGATTCTTTCCTCTGCTTGTTGGATGGGCGTAGTGGCCGAGCCCCTCACATCACCCTGGCTTCCACAAGTGGCATTGTTCATGCACCAACATCTGCCATCTGGGTGAACAATGTTAAGCTACAGCTTTACTAACCTTGTAGTGGGACACTCAACAACCTGAGCTGATAAACAGGCTTTCCAAACCCAACTGTAAGTATTACTGATACTTATCACTACCAATATCAATAATGTGTGAATATGGAAATTGTGTTGTTGTATGTCATGGCTATTATGAAGTAGTATGGGATATGTATAAAAATGTATATGTGCATGTATATGATATGTATATGTTTGTATGAGTATGTGCACATACCTTAACACTATTATTGGTATTAGTATTTATTGCCAAGGTAAACCACAGTACAACAGTTGTTTAGTTATGAATGTGTTAGCCTAAGGCATATCCCTACTTATTTATTTTGCACAGATTGTTTACTTAGCAGATTTGCTTGGTTTCAGCAGCTGGTTGCACCCTCTAAAGCAGAAACTTAACCTGTCCACCAACACAGCAACATCTTAGCTCTCAAGGCCCCACACTGGGGATTCTACAATCTACTCTGACTGCTTATGCAAAGCCGGCCAGGACAAGCAAATAATAAAGTGAGGAGGTCTCCAATTGCCACATCATTCCATTCCATTCCATTCCATTCAATTCAACTTATATAGCGCCAAATCACAAGGTTATGTCAAGGCACTTTACAGGGAAAGGTTTAAGACCTTATACAACTAAACCCAACAAATCTCACATACAGCAAGCCTTTAATTACAATTTGACAGCAACAATTGAGAGGAAAAACTCCCTCTCTAATGAGGAAGAAATCTCCAGCAGAACCAGGCTGGATGTGGGCAGCCAACGGGTGGGGAGAGGGGAGAGAGAGAGAGAGAGAGAGAGAGAGAGAGAGAGAGAGAGAGAGAGAGAGAGAGAGAGAGAGAGAGAGAGAGAGAGAGAGAGAGAGAGAGAGAGAGAGAGAGAAAAGCACCGCCAACAACAATGAGCAACAACAATGAGCAACAACAGAGCAGAGGCAGGATGACTGGACCAGGGACTGGACACGAGCAGGAAGGTTGGATCTGCAGCTGCCCATCACCGACACATAGTCCAATGATACTGGTAGGTGAGGACAGAATGGGAGAGAAGTACAACTACTGCAAAGAAAGAGACAAGGTTAGTTCAACATGGAACAATAATGGGAGGTTATTGTATAGAAGAGATGGAAGGAAACGGAGGAGCTCAGTATATAAATTAAGTCCCCCAGCAGTCTATGTCTATTGCAGCCTAACTAAGAAATGGTTCCTGTGATTAACAATTATTGCCAGTAACCTGAACCATCTCAAACTACATTTCTAAAGACTCTAGGAATCACACATAGCCCAGCGCTCTGGGGACGAAGTGTTCTGCTGGGAGCATAAGGAACTATGAGATTTTTAAGATAATGAGCTTTATCATTAAGTGCTTTGTAGGTGAGTAGGGGAATTTTAAATTCTATGCTACATTTTATAGGCAGACACTGCAGAGAAGCAAACGCAGGAGAAATGTGATCTCTCTTTGTGAGACCCATCGAAATTCTGGCTGCAGCATTTCGACCTATTATATATATTTGAATTATAATAGCTGTAGGCTTTTTAGGAAGCTATTAGGACATAGGACACGAGTAAGGTGTTACAATAGTCCGGCTTAGAGGTAACAAATGCATGAATTAGTGCATCGTTCTGAGAGAGGATGCTTCTAATTTTAGCTATATTTCTATGATGAAAGTAGGCAGTTCTAGGAGATTTGTTTAATGTATGATGTAAAAGAGAGATCCTGGTCAAAGATGTCACCAATTTTTCTTACAGTAGAATCTGAAGCTAATGTTATGCCATCCAGGGTGGCTATCTGACTCAATAGTGTCTCTCTGTGATTTTTAGGCCCAACAATAAGAATTTCAGTTTTATCTGAATTTAGTTGAAGGAAGTTTTGGGACATCCAGGATTTGATGTCTTTTAAACAACCCTGAATTTTGACTAGTTGTTGTGTTTCATTGGGTTCCAAAGACATATATAGCTGAGTATCATCTACGTAACAATGAAGATTTATAAAATGCTTCTTAATAATATCACCTAGAGGAGACATGTATAGACTAAACAGTACTGGACCAAGCACAGAACATTGTGGTACTCCAAATCTAATCCTTGTGGATACAGTATGGAGGATTGTCGTTAACATGAACAAACTGGAATCTGTTTGACAAATAGGATTGAAACCATCTCAGTGCTGTTCCTTTAATTTCAATGCTATGTTCTTATCCCTGTAATATAATGTTATGATCAATTGTACCAAATGCAGCACTAAGATCTTAAAAAATATACAGTATAACCTTTGTACATGTTGTTCCTCCTCAGGTGGTCAGATAATTGTTTAGCTTACATAAACCTAAAACATTCCGTAACACTACGGGCAAAACCTAAACATGAACACAAGACACTCAAAAACCTGACAGGGAACAAGACATCCAAAAAAAAACTCCACTGTATCAAAACTCTCTTTAAACATAACGTCCAGCCACGACCTTGTGACACAACAACAATGTGTTAAAACAAAGCCATGCCTTAAATACCCATAAAGGCAGGTGGGTATCATCAACTCATTACACAGAACAGGAAATGAAACTCAGGTGATTACCCAAAACACAGGAGCGCCTCTAGCGTAACAGAAGAGCTCAATGTAGGAGGAAGATGACAGCATCCTCTACTCCTATGCCAGGTCAGTAGGCGTACTGCAGCGGGTCCAGGTAGGTTTCTACTGCAGAGCGGAGGTGACCCAGGACCAGTCCCTCCAGTGTTTTCATCATATGTGATGTCAGAGCCACTAGTCTGAAGCTGCTGAGGTCTTGAGGCATGCGGTGTCTTGGGTACTGGCACCACGCAGGAGGTTATACAAAGCCGTGGTACCACCCTCATCTTGAGGCTCAGATTGAAGACATGACCCATAACTCCACACAGCTGTGCAGGACTTTAGGAGTCTGGAGTCTCTAGGTGATCATTCTATTGTCATTGCTATGCAGATGATAACTAGCTATATATATGTCTTTGGAACCAAATGAAACAGATTAACTACTCAAAATTCAAAGTTGTTTAAAAAACATCAAGTTCTCTATCCCAAAACTTCCTTCTACTAAATTCAGATAAAACCCAAATTCTTATCGTTGGGCCTAAAAATCACAGAGAGACACTATTGAGTCAGATAGCCACCCTGGATGGCATAACATTAGCTTTAGATTCTACTGTGAGGAACCTTGGTGTCATCTTTGACCAGGATCTCTCTTTTACATCATACATTAAACAAATCTACAGAGCTCCCTACTTTCAACTTAGAAATATAGCTAAAATCAGAAACATCCTCTCTTAGAGCGATGCAGAGAAACTGATTCATGCATTTGTTACCTGGACTACTGTAACTGCTTACTCGTAGCATGTCTTAACAGCTCCTTAAAAAGCCTACAGCTAATTCAAAATGCTGCAGTCTGAGTTCTGACGGGACCTAGAAAGAGAGCAGAGAGCAGAGCCTTTAGTTACCAAGCTCCTCTCCTGTGGAACCAGCTCCCTGTTTAAGTTCGAGAAGCTGACACACTCTCGATCAGGGTTAAAACCTTCCTTTTTCATAAAGCTTATAGTCAGAGATGGTTTAGATCACTAGCAATGATTGTTACTGTAGTCACAAGAATCATCTCTTAGTTAAGCTGCAATAGACATAGACTGCTGGGAGCAGTTGCGAATCCAACCATCCTGCCTGTGTCCAGTCCCTGGTCCAACCATCCTGCCTCTGCTCTGTTGTTGCTTGTTTGTTGTTGCTGTGCTTCTCTCTCTCTCCCCTCACCCCAACCGGTCGAGGCAGTTGGCCGCCCACATCCAGCCTGATTCTGCTGGAGATTTCTTCCTCATTAGAGTTTTTCCTCTCCATTGTCGCTGTCAAATTGTAATTAAAGGCTTGCTGTATGTGAGATTTGTTGGGTTTAGTTGTGTAAGGTCTTAAACCTTACCTTGTAAAAGGCCTTGAGATAACCTTGTGATTTGGCGCTATATAAATTGAATTGAATTGACTTGAATTGACTTGAATTGAATTGAATTGAATTGAATTGAATTGAATTGAATTGAATTGAATTGAATTGAATTGAATTGAATTGAATCGAATTGAATTGAATTGAATCGAATCGAATTAAATTAAATAGACTGCAGGATGTGGCAATTGGAGACCTCCTCACTTTGTTTGTTTGTCCTGGCCGACTCTGTATGTCAAAGTAGATTGTAGAATCCCCAGTGTGGGGCCTGGAGAGCTTTGAGTTTTTGAGTCACTCCATTTGGCAGACCATGGGGAGTAGTTTTAGAAGTTTCGAATTACTCCACATCACCTGTTAGCAACCACCTTTTTGTAATATGATCAAGGTAACAGTGACACGGTAACATACCCAGAGTAACCTATCTAAGGGACTGAACCATAAACAGGAAGTCAAAGGAAACAGAAACAGAAAGTGACACCACAAAGACAAAAATCAAAGGTCCTCCCAAGACTGAAGGGCTGGATTTTCATATGTAATGTACACACACACACACACACACACACACACACACACACACACACACACACACACACACACACACACACACACACACACACACACAGATACATACATGAAACATGATTTACATCAGCTTTGGATTTTCTCATTCTTGGATGTTCCAGTATTTGGAAATACTAGTGGGATGGGGGAGGATGTGTCAGATGGTATTTAATGTGTGAGTTTAGGGAACAAACTCATTTTATGTGCATGTGATTATCCTACTGGGACTGGTTGAAAGCCTTTTTTAGGTCATGGAAAAAGGATGTTAACACTAGTCACCCCAAGGACGGGTCAGGATACCTTTTTTTGAGGGCGTCCCACAGCTGGGTCCAGAGATCCGCACACTTCAGCCATCATCCTGTTAACGGCTTCTATTGTTCCGTAAATGGGGCATTTCCCCCCACAGCGAGGGGGAGTTCACGCTGAGCCACTTCAACAAAACCTGTGTTTTCTGTCACAGGCTGTGCTGTGGTCATCCAAACTACCTCTCATGGAGACATGAATTTGCACAGTACCAACATTTCTTACTGTACTATACAATCTTACTGTTGTATCAGAAAGGCGCAGTTGCCTGCTTCGGCCAGAGGCGGTGCAACGAGGAAGGTAAAATGTGCATTTTTCCTACAACTTCCCTTTTATTGTCATTTGCAAAGATGGAAGATGTGATTTTACCAATAAATCCCCTAAAAGAAAAAAAAAATCACCTTTCATTTATATTTACAAACATATAAAAAATGTTGTTTTTGCATTTTTATGAGTTACCAGAAGGGCCCATAGCACTAAGTGTGTCCTGCAAACTTGAGAGAAGCAGCCTCCCCCGCTCTGCGCCGAGCACATTCATTTACATGCATTGAATACAAGCAAGCATTCAGCAACCTCCTTCCTGTCTCTTGGTGCTATGGTGGGCTTGAACCTGGTTAGCCTGGTAGCTCAGTTGGTAGCCACTTGAGTATTGACTTTATCTTTAAATTTATTGTATGTTTCACTTTTGAAAAACATGACATAAAAGCAAAAAAGAAGTCCCTGGTTTATCAGATTGACAAGCAGCACAATATCAATTGTGGTGTTTTTCCCACACCTGGCCAAGGAGGGGGTTTGAACTGCAAACCTTTGCTTTCTGAGACCGTCAGTCGACCAACTGAGTTGAATTTTACAGATAAAGTCAGTACTCAAGTGTGGCCCATTCCCCCACATACTGTAGCCACTTCTAGAAAAGTGGCTATGTGTTCCACATGTGTTCCGGCCGTGTCTCCATGTAAATGAATGTGCTCGGCCACAGAGCGGGGGAAGCTGCTTCTCTCAAGCGATGGAATGGGACTCTACATTATGCTGCACAAACCTGGTTCTTCTTCCAGGATACTCTTGAAAACCCAGCCTAGCATAGGTGAAACAGACCATGACAGAGTAAGGCTTTAATTTGAGGGTATTTACATCAATTGCAACCTGACCTGAATCCGATTGAGCTTGCATTTCACTTGCTGAAGACAAAACTGAAGGGAACTGAAGACAGTTGCATTGGAGGCCTGGCAGAGCATTACCAGGGATGAAACCCAGCGTCTGGTGATGTCTATGCGTTCCAGACTTCAGGCTATAATTGACTGCAGAGGATTTGCAACCAAGTATTAAAAAGTGAAAGTGACTGTTATTATGTCCCATTACTTTTGGTTCCTTAATAAGTGGGAGATTGTGGTGGTGTATAGAGCCAAAAATGTGTCACTGTCCCAATATTTATGGACCTGACTGTACATCGGCTTCTCACTCTCTACTGGCTCCACCCACTAAACTACGGCCTCTAACATCAAACCAGAGATGAATATCTGGAAAGCTATGTTCAACTGTTACCGTCTTAAAAAGAAGTTATTTTTTTCCTGCAAACTCATGTCTTTTACTTCCTCTTTCAGGGTCCAATTGGGTTGGATGGCAAACCTGTGAGTTTTTTCAAATTAAAAGGGATACAACTTTAGTAGTGAGATTCCAATACCACATTTGCATGTTATTGTGCTTGATAGGAGACATGTTGTGGGTGTTCCAGTAGATTTGAACTGTTTCTCATTGTACCACCTGTACTGACTATTCTAACTGTTGCTACACAGGGGCAAAGCGGACTGAAGGGAGACATGGTAAGCAAGTGTAGTTGTTGTTAATATTAGTCTAACTGGCCATGCCTTCAATTGTCACAGTAAATGTAAAAAGTCAAATCGAGCATTGAATTATGAACAGTGTTATACCTATACTTAAAATTATTCATTACTAAAATTAAAAATTGCTATTATTTCCATAATCATACATTAATTTAGTTGTTACAATAACCTTGTTTTTCTAATTACCAAAATAGCACCAGCAACTATTTTACATGTGAATAAATCTATACTGTACATAAGATGTACATATTGTGTATGTACATACTCTACATAGATGTGTAAAACACATGTATGCATGTAAAACAGAGCTACATACAAACATAACACAGTATCTTCAGCATAACTGAATTTCCCAGTGCGGCAATGAATCTACCGTTGCCAGTGCTGTGGCTTTTTAACAACTGTCTGCTGTGAATCTACCGTTGCCAGTTCTGTTGCTTTTTAACAACAGTCTGCTGTAAATCTAGCGTTCCCAGTTCTGTGGCTTTTTAACAATTGTCTGCTGTGATTCGAATGAAAAGTTGCTAAACAACTTAGAAACAATATCTTTATTCAAACACACTGTAAAAATATAACCTACAGTGGCAGCGGTTCAAAGTGACTAGGGTTTTTACTGCAGTACCGACGCGTCGCCACGGCGCAGCGAGTGCGTCGCTGACTAAAGATTTTTAATCCTGCAGCCGGCTGAAAAAAATCAGGACGCTAGTCTCGTTTTAACCACCAGGTGGCGCAGCGTTGATTAGAAGCCTCCAAAGCACTACAGCGTAACTGAGGTCCGACTGTTCATTTCTATCTGTCACACAGATATTACACCAGACCTATTTTACTATTAAGTATCTGTTGTGTGCTTTTTTTTTTTTTTTTTTTCTCCGGCGCCGGTCGAGCTGGCTGCTGGTCACAACAGCTCCTGTCCTCTTACTTCTATTTATTACTTTTTTCACTTATTTAAGTTTACCTTTCTAGTGTGTTGTTAGTAACATTAGTGTACACAACCTGTACACAGCTTTTTTATAGTTTTTCTAAGTTTGGCGCAGTACAAACGCTGTTTTTAAAGCTACGATGTGCGTCGGGGTCAGAGCGCGCATTGTTTACACCGCGGAGCAGCTGATCGCGCTGCGCAGCGCCGTAGTTCTGCCCAGAGACAGACACGAGATCACCGCTGAGGTGCTGGTGAAGTCCCGACGTGGGCGCCGCGCTGGAAAACTACGACGGGAGAAAACGAGACGCTTCAGGCCCGCTGTCCCCTCCGTTATCATGGGGAACGTGAGATCTCTCGCCAACAAGATCGACGAGCTCGCGGCGCTCACGTGGTACCAGCCGGAGTACAGAACGAGCAGCGTTCTGCTGTTCACGGAGACCTGGCTGACGTCACTCATCCCGGACTCGACTGTCGCACTGGACAATTTTCATCTGCTACGTGCGAACAGAACGGAGAACAGCGGTAAGAGGAAGGGAGGGGGTCTGGCTGTGTTTGTGAACATCAGGTGGTGTATGCCACGACATTGCACTGTCAAAATGAAGCTGTGTAACAGAGACATTGAGCTGTTGGCGGTGGGCATGAGGCCATTCTACCTGCCAAGGGAGTTCACACACGTTATAATAATTGCTGTGTACGTCCCACCCTCCGCTAACGCTGACACAGCTTCTGAGACCCTGCTCTCAGTCACCAGCAGGCTGCAAACACAGCACCCACAGGCCCTCTTCCTGATCTCTGGGGACTTTAACCATGCACCTCCTTCAGCTGCTCTGCCTACATACACCCAGTATGTGACCTGCCCCACCAGAGACAATAAAACACTGGACTTATTCTATGCCAACACCAAAGAGGCCTACGCTGCATCCTCCCTCCCACTGCTAGGCAGAGCTGACCACAACATCCTGCATCTCCTGCCTGTGTATAAACCTGTTGTACACAGGCAGGCGGTGGTGCCCCGCACAGTGAAGAGGTGGACAGCTGAGAGCGAGGAGGCTCTCAGGGACTGTTTTAACACCACTGTGTGGACGGAGCTTTGCGACCCACATGGGGAGGACATTAACGCAATAACAGATTGTGTAACGGACTACATAAACTTCTGCTGTGAAAACACTGTTCCCACCAGGCGGTGGGAACAAAGCTCTGCTAAAGGAGAAGAAGAGAGCATTTAAATCAGGGGACAGGGAGGAGCTGAGGAGGGTGCAGAAGGAGCTGAGGAGGAAAATCCGTGAGGGGAAGTCCAGCTACAGGAGGAAGATGGAGGAGCAGCTGCAGCAGAACAATGTCAGTGAGGTGTGGAGGAGCCTGAAAACCATCTCAGGCTTCAAAGCTCCACACCCACAGGCTGAGGGGGACCTGAGCTGGGTCAACGAGCTGAACTCACACTTTAATAGGTTTGACCAAGCACCCACTCACACCTCCCAGCAGCTGCTTCCGAACCTCTTGTCACCTCATACCACTGGATTACCAGCCCCCACAGCCCTTCACACCTTTACACAAAGCCCTCTACCCTCAGCCCTGACGACTGGTGACTCATCCCAACCACACCCCCTCACTTCACACCACACTGAGTCACTTCCTCAACCCCTCACTTCACACCAGACTAAGACACTCCCTCCACCCCTATCCTTCTCCAGCACCCAGGTGAGAAGTGAGCTCAGGAAGATCAAGGCCAGGAAAGCAGCTGGACCAGACGGCATCAGCTCCAGACTCCTTAAGTCCTGTGCAGGCGAACTGTGTGGAGTTATGGAGCATGTCTTCAACCTGAGCCTCAAGCTGAGGGTGGTACCACAGCTCTGGAAGACCTCCTGCGTGGTACCAGTGCCCAAGACACCGCACGCCAAAGACCCCAGCAGCTTCAGACCAGTGGCTCTGACATCACACCTGATGAAGACACTGGAGAGACTGGTCCTGGGTAACCTCCGCTCTGCAGTGGGAACCTACCTGGACCCGCTGCAGTTCGCCTACCGACACGGCATAGGAGTAGACGACGCTGTCATCTTCCTCCTACATCGAGCCCTTTCCCACCTAGAGAAGCCCGGCAGCACTGTGAGGATCATGTTCTTTGACTTCTCCAGTGCCTTCAACACCATCCAGCCGATGCTTCTGAAACACAAACTGGAGGAGGCTGGTGTGGACCTTCATCTGACGGAGTGGATTATGGACTATCTCACAAACAGGCCTCAGTTTGTGAGAGCCAGGGACTGTGTGTCTGACACTCTGACCTGCAGTGTGGGGGCCCCACAGGGGACTGTACTGGCCCCCTTCCTTTTCACCCTCTACACGTCAGACTTCAGACACAACACGGACAGCTGTGTTCTGCAGAAGTTCTCTGATGACTCTGCGATCGTCGGACTGATCACCGATGATGACGATGCAGAGTACAGAGGACTCACTCAGAACTTTGTGGACTGGTGCCAGCGGAACCACCTCCTGATCAATGTAGGGAAAACGAAGGAGATGGTGGTGGATTTCCGCAGACAGCAGCCTGCTCTCATCCCACCGATGCACATCCAGGGAAGGGACATTGAGAGAGTGGACTCTTACAAGTACCTGGGAGTGCATCTGAACAATAAACTGGACTGGACTCATAACACGGATGCACTGTACAGGAAGGGTCAGAGCAGACTCTACCTGCTGAGGAGACTGCGGTCTTTTGGAGTGAAGGGGCCACTCCTGAAGACCTTCTATGACTCTGTGGTGGCATCAGCCATCCTGTACGGTGTGGTCTGCTGGGGCAGCAGCATCACAGCGAGGGACAGGAAGAGACTGGACAGGATCATCAGAAAGTCCAGCTCTGTCCTGGGCTGCACTCTGGACACGGTGCAGGAGGTGGGTGAGAGAAGGGTCCTGGCTAAACTGACATCCATCATGGACCAGGTCTCTCACCCACTGGAGGACTCACTGTCTGCTCTGGAGAGCAGGTTCAGTAGCAGACTGATCCACCCTCGCTGTGTGAAGGAGAGATATCGTAGATCCTTCCTACCTGCTGCTGTCAGACTGTACAATCAAAACTGTTGACCACATCCCACCACAGTCACTCACCCACTGCATCAGTGGTTTATATAGCAACCTGCTCTGCACAATATGTACACAACAATGTGTAAATCTGTGAACAATCATGTATATTGTTACCGGTACAAATCTTATACCCATTACTGTGCAATAACCCTGCAATGACCTCATACTCACTCTAACTGTACTGTACTGCTTTGTACTGTGCCAACACAAACTGTTCTGTACCTGTATTCTTGCTCATCTGTACTGCTGTTGTGAGAGGTAATTTCCCCACTGCGGGACTATTAAAGGTTTTCTTATTCTTATTCTTATTCTTATTCTTATTCTTAAAACATGGGGAGTATGAAGGGCAACAACTTGTTGATGGCTTAGCTGTTTTCTGTTCACTGCGAAGTTATAATTGTTCTGTGTGGTTTAAAACAGGCAGCACCACAGCAGCAACACATTCTTGTTTTCATTCTCCTCAGCTTTTTCGTGTCTTTAAATAGAAGGCGTCTCTTAAAAATATGTACACACCCACCGTTCTAACATCCGATACAACACATTGACTTCACATAATACCATGATTATGCGTCGCGGTTTAATTAATATAATTTGAATGCGCAAGTAAAGACGTAGAGCGCAGTCCATCTGCGACTAAAGCCGCTTATTTAGGTTTTAAACTTCCACAACTTGTTAATGAATGTTTTCCAATAGTCGTAGAGTTAACGTAAATAACCGTAATAATCATAGGAATTTGTTTTACAGCAGTTGTCGGTCGTAATTTTGACAGGACGCCAGAAATCAGCAGATCTACAGCGACGCATTACAGCAGCATGTTTGTTCCTACGCGTTTACTCTGTGTCTGCAGAACTGCAGTTTGACTTGTTTTGACTGTGCGTGTCATTGTAACTGAGGCTGAGAGCACTTATTCGACCAGTGTACGTTTCAACATTTTCATTTCCCATCCGTCCATCCAGCCACTTTCACGGCGTTTTCGTTTCTCTTTCGTTGAGCTGCAAAGGGATTTTAATCAAAGCACCGCCTTACAAACCAATAAAACAGGCAAAAATATTTGTTTTTTACAAAAAGACACGGAATTGGAGTTAATATGTTTTTGTTGTTTAGAGACAAACAGAAAACAAAAAGTCGTTCTATCGTTACCTCTGCTTATAATTTGGTGGAGACATCAACCTCTTACACTAACATGTGACGTGTTTCGGAGTCATGAGTCCAGACAGAGAGTGACCAATACACAAATGTATGGATGTGCAAATGCAGGCTACGAGAGGAACGGGGGAGTGGCGCACTAGATGTAGCGAGAATTTGTTTTGACTGTGCGTGTCATTGTAACTGAATGAGTGGCTGATGTGACTTATTCGGCCCGTGTATGTTTCAAAACTTTGATCTCCCATCCATCTATCTATCCCGAATAAAAGCACCGCATTACAAACCAATAAACCGAACAAAAATATTTTTAACAAAAACACACGGACTTGAATTTTAAGCTGTTTTTTTCGTTTAGAGAAAAACGAAAAACAAAAAAACTCTGCTTTTAATTTTTAATCGAAGCTCATCCGTCCGGGTCGCGGGGCAGCAGTCTTAGCAGAGAGCTCCAGACTGCCGCTCGAATGAAACACGAGATCGAATGATATGTGATGTGTTTCGTACTCAGATGACTTGAATCTGAGTTCGACCAAGCTTTTGCTTGTCTCATGTTTGCTCACAGTCGCAAAGGCAAACTTCTCATCACTCTCCTCCTCCGTAGAGGCGCAAAGACATGCTAATGTGTTGCTACTACTCGATCAGCAGGTGAAAATACTTCAGCTCCGGGACAAAGCTCCGTGGGAGACTGGGCAGCATCGGGCGGCGTGATCTGCTGCAGGTCTAAGACTCATTAATGCAGCAAGTAGTTTGTTCTACATGTTTACTCTGCAAAAATAAACGTAGGGATTTATCGTAGCTTTCTGATCTAAGTTATTTGTAGCACTTCGACATTCGTTTAAAATATGCAGTGCTTTTTAAAACGAAAATACTAATATTATTATTTATTACCTTTATTGTAAACACAGTATTAATTGCACAATTTGGACTGGCGAAGATTTGCGCTTCTTTCATAATAATCATGGATAATCAAGGAAGAAACTGCAGTTCATAGATGTTATTCAGGGACGGTTTAATAAAGATTCAGTGTGTTTTTCAACTGAACTGTCAGCCAAGGACGTGCATTATCAAATGAATGCGCCTGTCAGCGGGGAAGACATCAACTCTATTCGCTCTTCAGTCGCTACTGCCGTCTCCTCCCCAGTTCCCACACCTTAACACTAGGACTACTGGGTTTTCTAAATATACCAGTTCCTACTACAAGGTGTTCCTACGAAGTTAACCAGCTGTTTATTTCGTTATTACTCCTTTCACCTGTACCACATAAAGTCATTGCAGAGCTACAGCCATGTTCCTACGAAGTTAACCAGCTGTTTATTTCGTGATTCCCTCTTTCATGTCCGTCTGTTGAATGAAATTGGGCGTGGCCATCCACGTCCCAGAGCAGGGACACTGGTCCTGGAGCAGGACAAAGATCTGCGTTTCTCTGCTGCTACAGCCTCGGCTGCGTTGGGTTGTTAGTGTCCCTTTCACCTCTACCATATGAAATGTGTTCCTACGAAAGTGATCAGCCGCTTTCAGAATCAGAATCGTTTTTATTCCCCAGGTTTGAACAGGGCAAACATTATTTTTATTTTTAAAAAAAAAATCCCATACGGTTTGCACTGTAACGTCACCAAAAATTACGAAAAAACGATAGTACAGTTTTAATAAATGTGCATTAAAAATATAAACAGAAAACGCTTGAAAGCGTTTCCTTTTTATATTCCGTTTATTTCGTTATTTTCCCTTTCACCTGTACCACATAAAGTCATTGCAGAGCTAGAGCCATGTTCCCAAGAGGTTCACCAGCCGCTTTCAGCGTGACGCACGCATGGACGTTGTTCTGCCCGCTTTCATGTAGACACAAAACTCATCAAAGTAAAAGAGAGCTCAGTGCAGCATTTGCAATTACAACAGGCTGAAAGAGGAGGCTGTGGCAGAGGAACACAGGTCTTTGTCCTGTATGTTGATGCGCCCAGCCCCCACAGTCAGCGCTTACCTTTGCTACGGGACTGATAGCCCCGCCCACTTTTATTATCAGACAGATATGAAAGTGAGACTAACAAAATAAACGGAATGTAAAGTAAAATGCTTTCAAGAGTTTTGTCTACATCAAAGCAGACAAATCACATGTGAACGTTTTATTTTTTTTTGTAAATAAAAATAATGTTTGCCCCTTTTAAACCTGGGGAATAAAAACGATTCTGATTCTGAAAGCGGCTGATCAACTTCGTAGGAACACATTTCATATGGTACAGGTGAAAGGGACACTAACAACCCAACGCAGCCGAGGCTGTAGCAGCAGAGAAACAATTTATTTATTTTTATTATATGATATCCTCTACAAGTTAGCAGTGGTAGTCTGCCAGACCTGTGTTAAATGCCATAAGAAGAGCGTTTAAAAAAGTCAAGTGAAAGGTTTTGGCGTCTCACAGCTGTAGGTGCATCTGATCACGCGCCCGATCTCCCATGGAGCTTTTTCTTTGTCTCGGAGCTAAAGTATTTTACACCTATTGACCGAGTGGAGACAATATGTTAATGTCTCTGTGCCAATACGTAGTAGGGGATGGGGTTTGAAGTTTGCTTTGCAACTGAATCAACGTCAGACGCCGTAACTCGCGCGGAGCGAGTTCCAAATCCACTGTGTTGCCTGTGTAATAAAACATTGTTTTTCTGCAGATATTGTGGTAAATGTCATTACGGTAAAGTATAATACTGCAGCTTCCGTTTAAAGGGCACATTGCCTATGTCTTAGTGTTTTAACTGTTTAATTGCACCAAATCGTTGAAACCAAATGAGAAAACGGAAAGCGACTTTAAATCTTTTCAGCTCGATTTTTCGTTTTTAACACGCTGCTTTGAATAAATGCCGTTTGTTTCTTTTTAATTGAGAAACGGAAAACGGTCCGTGTATGTTCCAACTGTTTGATTTGTCCCCCAGAATAAAATCTTTTTTTCCACAAAACGAGAAAACGGGAAACGGCTTTAAATCTAATTCCAGGTCTAGTTTTGAAAACACTGTTCTCAGCTCGTTTATTTGGTTTTAACATGGTGCTGTGATTAAATTCTGTTTTCGCTTATATCAAGAGAAATAAGGAAGCGGATGTTCTTTGTATTTTATTTTCTGGACAATTTACCTAGAAAACGGCTTGATTTATTCTAGAGGGGGAAATCAAACGTAGAACGTACACAGACCCGACACAGTACTTACACACAAGGACATACTGTATAAAGGCAGCAGCGAGATCAGCATTTGACAACAAACACTAGCGCGCATTGACAACTTGATCCAAGTCATCTGCCTATGAATAAGCGGCTCCTCAGCACCATCGTTGGAACGTCACATCACTGTCTGCTTCAGACGGTGACGCCACTTTCGCCCGATTCTCTCGTTGCCTGCATTATCACATGCATACATTTCTGGTTAAGCTCTACCTGGACACATCAGTTGTCATTCGGGCTTTTCATTCAGAGTCAGAGCAAACTATAGGTCATTGCGGTCGGAGTAAATTTTAAGAGTTTGGTTAAACTTAAACGCTGCTATAATGAGAGAACGACTTAGTTTTTCGTTCTCTGCTTTTTTCTCAAAACGAAAAATCAGCTTTAAATCCAACTCCGTGCCTTGTGTCGAAAAAACAACAACACTTGAATTCCGTTTGTCGCTCATATAAAGAGAGGACGAAATGAAACGAATCCAGTTTGTTTTGTATTTTTTCCTCATGATCAACACACCAGAAGACGAGTGCAAATATGCATATAAAATACATTTATAACACAGATTGATGAATAAATATAGATTCCTATTTTATGTTATTATACTTATATTATTCTATTGGATTGGCTGGAGGAGGGACTGTGTCTCTCGGCTGGCCTGAAAACTGTGTAAAAACATCAGCAGCTTCGGCAATTGACAACAAACACTAGCCCACACTAGCGAGCAAAGGCACATAATAATCTATACTATTTATAATAATTAATTTATAAAAAAAATTAAATATAATATAAAATGAACTACTCTACATTTAATGATACAATACCATGCCATCGTTTTTTGTGCTTAATGTGCAGACACAGATAGAAATGAACAGTCGGACCTCACATATTTGCGCCACCTGGTGGTTAACACGAGACTAGCACCCTGATTTTTTTCAGCTTGCTGCAGGATTAAAAATCCTTAGTCGGGGACGCACCTGTGGCGCGCTGGCGACGCGCACGTACTGCGGTAAAAAAGGTGGTCGCTTTGAAGTGCTACAACTGTAGGAGGGCTACATATGGAAGTTTTTCAGTCTCAAAATCCAATTCGCAATACATTTGTTAATTGGCAATTCAATATGCTATATCGTTGTTCAATTTGGCAAGTCAATATGCAAGTTGGTCATGTAATTTAAAAATGCATTTTACATTATGAAATTCAATATTAAAAGTGACAGTTCAATTCAAAAAAATTGCATTTAATTTTCTCGGGGTTCAGAGGTGTTTTTATTCAAATGCAACAGCAGACAGCCGGAATGCATTGCATGATCTGTGAACGAGGAGTGTCAAAATTTAAAGCGTTGTTCAGACTTGGTTGGTCGGGGTTAAACTGTCCTAACCAATCAGAGCCCACTACTGCAACTTCAGCAAACAGAAAGAATAGCGGAGCCAGCATTGAAGCTGCCAAGCGCCGCTGAGGCTTTTCTGACTAACAGAATAGAAATAGCATTATTCATTCACCGTTAGACAGGCCTGTGTGCTGCTGGGTCACCAGTGCTGTGTCTGTCTGTCAGAAGTTTACTGTAGTTGTCGTGCCACCTGCGATGTACTCTGGCTCATACAACTAACAATGAATATTAGACTGTGTGTGCTGAAGTACTCACTATGATAATTTCTCTGCATAGAAAATATGGAGGAATCTGAGTGTCCCTTCATTCTTACATACTACCCGAGGTTGTTTTGTTCAACCCCATTGAAAATCTGTGAGGTTTTCTTTTAGTCAATATAATCTTGTTTGCAGAAATAACTCCCTTAATAGGTCCAGCATTAATTAATTAGAACACCACAACAGACATTTGATTGACTACAAACCACTGTTGCAGCAAGAAAAAAAAACTGTTACTGAGTTAAAAACTGAGAACTTTTTCGTTACGCTTTTAAATATCATTATTTTTTTACAAAGCAGGACAAGTCATTAAAAAAGAAATGAACGTGATGTGTTTTTTATTATTACTCTATTTACATATTATTACTCACTTGTACTCTATAACCCAACTCCTGCAGAATGGTTTGATCCATCGGAAAAGTACATGTTGCCACCCAACTGACCCAGAAATGTTTTCATCTTCACTGCATGTGTACTGTAGGTTTCTTCTTCTATGTAACAAATAAGGAGAGGATGAGTGATAGACTTGGTTAACAAAAAAACAAAGCAAGAAACTATTGCAGTCAGTTTAAACAAGATAAGCAAGATTTAGCAGTCATACTTACCCCCAGTATTAAAGGCACAACACACTAGTCAGCACAACTATCTTAGGAATAATATGAATGTGAAAACCTTTATTAGTAAGTAAAATGAAATACTTCTAACAAAACCACAATTTTATTAGTTACATTTACATATTTACATGTTTGATTCATGTTACAGTTTTAGTGCCATGTCATTTAGTTTTAATGTCATTTATGTCTGACTGTTTCTGGTGTTTCTCCAGGGCCAGCGTGGTCCGACAGGATTGACAGTGAGTGTTTGAAGTCTGAAATGGAAATCTGTGAATCTTTTCAGCTGCAGCAGCTCTGTACCTACTTACTGACTGAGCTGTTTGGATCTGTTCTTTAGGGGGAACCTGGACCCAAAGGGGAGAAGGTAAGACTCTGCACTCATTTCACAATTGTGAATAGAACTATGTACTAATAATACAATCAGCAGATGATAGTATTCACAAGCATACCTTTATGTACAGTATAAACTAGTAATGGAACAGTTCACCATAGGGTAACATAAACACAAAACTGTACGTAACTGTATGGTCTTATGTGACCCATATTGTCAGGGCTCAGCTTGAGCGAACAGGGGTAAGGGACCCAAACGCACAGCTCGGGATACAGGTCTCAAAACAAAACTGGGTTTATTGAATTTATATCCAAGTGGCAGGCAAAAACGTGAAACAAGCAGGCAGTCGTCAACAAACCAGGAGTCCAAAGGTCTAGCAGAGGTACAGACAGGGACAAGGTAAAACCAGGGTCAGGTACAGGCACGAGTCAAAATAAACCGAGAACTAACTAGATGTAACTGGGGCCGACAAACCAGGTGCATGGACAAAACTAACTGGCAAACGGAACAGGTGAGTACTGGAGTTTAAATGCTGGAACCTAATGACGGAATGAAAAACAGCTGACAGGGCACATGATCAAAAACGTAAAACAGGCAAAAGACATGACAGAATAAAACCCATAAACACTACCAAAATAAAACAGGAAATGAACATGGCAAACCAAAAAAAAAACACAGGAACCATCCTGGTTCATGACACATATGTGGAGCCGACATCTTCATGAAATTGCACTCATTTTGATATTATGCAACATAAATGTTTATCCAATTTTGCTAGACTTTGTCAGTATTGTTCATCTTTTGCCACCATTACAAGCAACCTCTGTTTTATATTAGTGAGTACAGTGGTGTTTCTTCTTAGAATGATCTGATCTATATATGTGAAATTTGTGAATTAATCAGCAAAGCTTCTTCTTCTGTTGTCTGCAGGGTGTATGTGGTGACTACACACATCGGGTAAGACAATAACTGTTTTCAGAATATTATTATTATTATTATTATTACACACCGGGTAAGACAATAACTGACTTCACCAACCCCAGACTGCGGTTAAAGCACTGGGAATAGTGTTCAAGCTTATAGTCTGATTTTACAAAGCCTTCATGTGGGAGTGACAAAAATGCAATATGCCTTGTAATTTATTCTTTTACTCTATAGACCAGTGCTTACTACCCTGTTAAACTCCTCCTAAAACAAGAGTGATTGGGAGTCTTGGGTTGTGAAAGTCAGTTTCCACTCGTGGACTCATGAACTCCAAGTTTGTTTGCCTGATTGCTATTCTGGTGTCCCTGTCTAGTTGTCCAAGCATTTTAAATTTCCACCCTCCACCATCCAAATGGAGGAGTCTGAGGTTGCTTTTCTTATGGACTAAGCCAACTGAACAGAGTGGACATGTCACTTACTAGATGCCATAGAATCCGCATTAGCGCTTAGCATTTTAATTTGAGACTTCTTTCAAAACAAGCACTACCAAATTAAAGCTTTTGTTTAGCTTTTGTTTTTGTGTGTAAACACTTATGCCTCTACTCTTTTGTTTTTGTGTGTAAACAGCTTTTGTTTTTGTGTGTAAACACTTATGCCTCTACTCTGAACTGCTGCTGAACCTGGTATACTTGCTTTATCAACATTGAGACCAAGCTTCAGCCCCAGTAGCCTTTCCTCCCTTACCTCTAGGTTGGCACCCTGCAGTGTCCCATACTCAATTTTTCATGCCTACGTTCCTTACAAGGAGTGAGTGAGTGAGTGAGAAGTTGAGACTTATCGTTTCTTCAAGACAGATAATTCACATTACAGATCTTATTATAATGTGATTTTAACACATTTACTGTAGATTTTAAACAAGAGCCACAATTCCATTATACAGGTGCTAGTCATATAATTAGAATATCATCACAAGGTTGATTATTTTCCTTAATTTCATTCAAAAAGTGAAACCTGTTCATATGTTCAATATTCGTTCATTACACAGAGACTGATATATTTTAAATGTTTATTTCTTTTAATTGTGATGATTATAACTGACAACTAATGAAAACCCCAAATTCAATATCTAATGAGAATATAATGAAAGGTTTAATATTGAAAACATCTGGTGCCACACTCTATGGTTTGGAGTAATATTCTTATCACAAAATGCCACAACCAATTCAAACCATGTGAAAACCTAGCAAATACACACCACATTAACGTGACTTATGTCCTGCATCTTCCCTGCCTTGTTTAACAGCGCGACAGTCGCTTGGTAGCGGTTACATGATAAATGAACGAACAAACGAATGATCCATCAAAATACGTATGAATGAATCAGGAATTAATTGGAGCGCTTGCTGCTTGCTACAGAGCCTGCGCGGCTCGGCTGTCACATGAAAAAACAACAAATCCTTGAGTAAGGAGGTACTGCATGGAACTGAACGAGTTGTTCACTGAGAGGACTCGTCCCTCCTGAGTGATATAAAAGATTTGTTCATATTGAACGAATCATTCACGAAAAACCCATTTGATTTGTGTGTATGAAATTTCAGCAAAACTGAGCAATGGGGGCTGAGGATTCGACTCTCCCCGGCTGGAGTTCAGCTCTTCTAGAGCTAGCTTATTCAAGAACGACAAATCACTACTTTACTACTTCGTCCTGCTGCTCGCCAACATTATGAAAAATTAAAAATATGAAAATGTTATTTTCCAACAGTACTTTGCACCTACACACAATACCAAAACTACCAGTACCAGGTTTAAGAACCATGGTATCCCTGTTCTTAATTGGCCAGCAAACTGGCCTGACCTTGAACCCATGGAAAATCTAGAGAGAGTTGAAGGCCACTATCAGAGAAACCTGGGCTCTCGAAACACCTGAGCAGTGCCACAGACTGGGCGACTCCATGCCACACCGCATTGCTGCAGCAATTCAGGCAAAAAGAGCTTTGACTGAGTATTGAGTGCTGTACAGGCTGATACGTTCATACGTTAGTAGAGCTTTTTATAAAAAAATAAGTTTAGACTACTTAATCACTTTAATTATTTTGAACATTCAAATTTACAGTGCACCTAAGACCACAGGCTTTGTTGAAGTGGCTTAGCTTGTCAGTCAGTTAGCCAGTACTTAAATGTGGCCCATTACCCCATACAGTATGTGGGTGTGAAATTATTATTATGTGGCACATGCAGAAGGGAGATATCAGAAGGTCCCAGGTTCAAACCCATCATAGCACAAAGTGGAGTCCTGCAGTTTTACCCATCCTCTGAGGGATCCAACCCCCCTTTCATGGAGACATGAAAACTCAAATGTCGCCCATTCCACCGCCTGAGAGAAGCAGCTTCACTCGCTCTATGGCCGAGCACCTTCATTTACATGCATTGAATACAAGCACGCCCTCCATTCTGTCACAGAAACACACAGGAACATATAAGATTTTGTGCTGCCTTTTTGACAGACTTGGGACTTTTTTTACTTTTATATATATGTTTTTTTACAGGCAAACACACAATACATTTTACAGACGGAGTCAGAACTCCAATGTAGCCCATTCCACTGCTTGAGAGAAGCAGCTTCACTTGCTCTGTTGGTACTGTGTGTTTTCATGTCTCCATGAGAGGGGGTTTGGATGACCACAGCACAGCCTGTGACAGGTCTGATGAACACAGGTTCATACAGGTTTTGTTGAAGTGAAGTTTATAGAACAAAGGCAGCCGTTCACAGGATGTCAGCTACTGTACAGCAAGGTAGTCGATTGACTTTTGACTGCTCTGTGGGCTTGCTAGTGTTTTAGGTAATATTCTAATTTTCTGACATATTGAATTTGGGGTTTTCATTAGTTGTCAGTTATAATCGTCACAATTAAAAGAAATAAATATTGGAAATATATCAGTCAGTTTGTAATGAATGAATATAATGTACAAGTTTCCCTTTTTAATGGAATTAGTAAAATAAAAAAGTTGATGATATTCTAATTGTAACACTATCTCTAACTAATCTGTGTACAAACTGTCAGTGATCACATAAGGACAAAGTGCTATTCAAAATTCAACTAAAGGTAAATAGACAAATACAAAATTTGTTTTAAAATAAAGGTAAAGAGTGTTTATTTATTTGTAAGTTGCATGAAGCTTGTCCTACATGGCACCAGTGAAGACGTATCCTAAATCATTTGCACTGCCATTCTGCTGATCTGATAATGCTGGTCATCTCAACAGAAGCGACGTATTGTACAGCCTTGTGTTGGACAGTTAGCCACAGTAAGTCTGAATACGCACTGTTATACTACTGCATTATCTTTATGGAGAGATTGGGTCCACATCCTTTTTTCTGCAATCTAGGGGTCTGGCTTACTGTTTTTGGGGAGACTGATCTGCCCAAATTGTGTAGGAACAATTCTCAATTTGCAACTAACATTTTTAAAGAAAATTGCAATTGCATTTTTTATTTTAAATCAAGGTCTTGTAGTCCCATCACCATCCCCTTTGCCATTCCAGGCCCATAGCTTGCTGTGTTGGTGCCTCTTTTTAATCTTTCTTTTGTTCATCCTTGTTTCATTAGTTTTGCATTTGTCTTCCAGTTTGTTGCTCTTTGACTCTCAAATTCTTTCTCTCTTTCCTTCTACCACCCCTACCTGCTGTTTCTTTTCTTTTTCTTCCTGGTGACCTTTACCCTGTGCTGGGCGTCTGTGCTTTCTGACGTCCCCCAGCAGTTGCTGCCCATCACTGTGCGAAACATGCCCTCAATAAGTCCTCTAATATTAAAACGCCTCAAGGTACAATTGTCTCTTTCCCTCTTTTGTTATTACCAACTTCCTTTATCTGTAAATGCCTCCCCAACTTAACTCACATGGTGTCAATACAGCATTTGCCTGCTTTGCTTTGGAATGTTTTCAATCCTTTGCTAATCTTTAATGAACATGTTAGCAATTGGTAATAATAATAATAATAATAATAATAATAATAATAATAATAATAATAATAATAATAATAATAATAATAATAATAATAATAATAATAATAATACATTGGTTTTATGATTCACTTGACACTTGCCCAAGTTGGCCTACTTGGGATTTGCTCTGAATTATACACAGCATACAGTTGCATTTGACATATATACATAAGTGAGGTGTTTTGTTTATAAATAAAGAACTGATACTGTTACTAGCGTTAACAAGTTTCTAAGCAACTGCTGCTCTGTAGGGTTGAGGATCATTTGAATTGTATAAATACATTAAGTATAATTAGCACATTAAGATATTAACTTTCTTCCATTCTTGGTTGATTTGTTTGCAATAATAATAATGTCAATACAGTTGGAAAACCAGCTGGACAGTATCTCTTGAGGACCAGTATTGGACACCCCTGGTCTAGAAGTCGAAGTATCCATAGTTCCCTGATGATTGTCTGAACATACCTGATCTAGGCGACCAGTATTAGCTGGGGCAGGGAGAGTTGGAAAACCAGCAGGACAGTAGCTCTTGAGGACCAAGATTGGGCACCCCTGAGCTAGACTTACACCGAAACAACTAGTAGCACAGTGCTCTAATATCAGTCACAACCTGAGCTTGATGAAGTACAACAGAAATGCTACAGCAAGGAGGAGCCAGGTCAGCTGGGAGATAATAACATCCTCCCCACAGTCAGAGGTTCCAAGCCCCAATAATAACAAACCTTAATAGGAGAGAAGCTGACCTAAGAATGAAAATCATGGCTAACATAGACACCTGGAAACCTGAGGCCAGTTACCAAGAATAAGTGAAACACCCTCTGAAAGTCTGCTAGAAGATGTGAATGCTGCACTACAAACAATACCAACTATGACCATCACTGAGACCAATCAGCTGATATACAGCACAGCAGCTGTGATCCTTGAGCAGGTGCATTGATCAATACATGAGCAGCAGACATACAGTAGCAACCTGTGCACTGCTCCGTTTGCTTACAAGAAAGCCTATAACATATAACAAGAACAACAGGATCCTAAAAACTGAGGGGGATAGCACTACCAGAATGCAAGATAGCAAATGTGGAAGAAAGCTACAAATACCTTGGAATACCCCAGGCAAATGGTAACCATGAAGAGGCCGCAAGGAAAACAGCAACCACTACGTACCTCCAAAGGGCTTGAATGAATGCTGAATGGGAAGAATAAAGTCCAGGCGATCAACACCTACACCCCCCCCCCCCGGTCGTCAGGTTATAAAAAAAAACATTCCAAGCCTTGGACAGATTACACATCATTGTTTAATCATTATCTGTTTAAAACATTGAGAGTAGCTGCAGAGTAGCAGCTAAGTCCATGGTATATCTCAGCTAAGACAATCTGTCTCTGTATCAGTCACATACTCCCATTGTTGAAAGAAAGTCAATAGAGGTCCTGTTTGCAACAAACCATGTAGGAGAGACAGAAAATGTGGAAGAAAACATCTGTTCAGAGGCCTTTATGCAAAACACGTGAGGTAGAAGACTAACAATGCTTAGTGGTTGCTTTTCCTCAATCAGCACAGGGAAGCTGGTCAGAGATCAGAAAATCCAAATGACCTGAAGACCTGAAAATAAATTTTCTCAGATGCTCTCCATCCAGAATGCTTAAGCTTGAGCTTAAGGCCGAAAATTCACTCTGTAAAGATGCAGCGCTGGAGGACCCAAAACGTAGGCCTTCAGCCTTCAGGGGGTTTAAAACAAAACACACCTGTTCCACCTTTTCAGACATTCCTCCTGAAAATCTTTATGACACTTTTGTGTTGCTTTATTACCTAAAATCCTGGTCAATATGTTTAGGTTAGTGGTTTTAACATGACATAATGGGAAAAGACTCAAGGGATATGAATACACTTGCATTGCTTAGTATAGATACATACTGTAGTGTAGGACGTGCCATGTGGGACATAATTATCCTCTCACACACACACAAGTGAGCAGTTAGCTCCCCTACTGTCACAATGGCACAATGGTGGAAGGACCCAAATGCACAGCGAGGCTTGAGTAAATGAGTGTTTTAATAAGAACGTAGTCAGGCAGGCAATGGTCATACACAGGTTGGCAAAAACAAGATCCGACAAGGCGTGGGCAAAGACGTGGTCAAAAAACAGGCAGAGGTCAAACACACTAGACTGGACTATCAGAGACTGGGCTAGAATCAAAACGGTATTACCAAACTGGGTCATGCACGGGAACTGGAGACTCGACAACGCTGGAATGCTGATCATGGAATGAACACAGACAATCTGGCAAGGTGCTGGGGTGAGAGGTGGTGCTTAAGTAATGAACTACTGATTACTGATGATGTGCAGGTGAGGTTAACAAGGGCCAGAAGTAAAGCTGGTCTGACTGGATATGGGAGCTAAACAGGAAGTGGTGACAAAATAAAACCGGAAATGACTAAGACAGTGAAGTAGTTGACTAAGGTTGTGACAGAATCCCCTCGTCTAGATTCCTAGATGGCCCAGAGAGGTCCGGGTGAGCTTGGTGGAACTCTTGGATGAGGCTGGGGTCCAGAATGTCCCGGGCGGGAACCCATGATCGTTCCTCCGGACCGTATCCCTCCCAGTCCACAAGGTACTGAAGTCCGCGGCCTCGGCGGCGACTGTTTAGCAGGGAATGGACAGTGTAGACTGGACCGCCATCGACTAGGTGGGGTGGAGGTGGTAGTGGAGTGGGCTTGACAGGAACGGCTTGATTCGGCTTACGTGAAAGGTAGGGTGAATCCTCATGGTCCTGGGAAGAGTAAGTCTGACCGATGCGGGATTAATAATGCGTTCAGTGGCAAATGGTCTGATGAATTTCTGTGACAACTTACGTGACTGGGTTTTGATTGGCAGGTCTTGAGTGGATAACCAGACTTGCTGGCCGACGATGTAAGTAGGTGCTTGGGATCGATGTTGATCCGCCGATCTCTTGTAGCGAGCCTGGGACTGAATCATGGCTCTCCTGGCCTGGGCCCAAGTACGCCGTCAGCGTCTAAGCAAGGCATGAGCTGAGGGGATGATTACCTCTTTCTCCAGGGATGGAAACAGAGGAGGTTGGTAGCCGTATGCGCACTGGAAGGGTGACATTCCGGTGGATGTGCATGGTAACGTGTTGTGTGCGTACTCTACCCAGAGGAGCTGCTGGGACCACGTAGATGGGTTGGTTGATACCAGGAGACGGAGACCAGTCTCAAGTTGTTGGTTAGTGCGTTCGGTTTAGCCATTGGACTCAGAGTGGTAACCGGATGTCAGGCTGACCTGGGCCCCCAATAGGTTGCAAAACTCGTTCCAGAAACGTGACACGAACTGTGAACCACGGTCAGACACGACATCTTTCGGGAACCCATGTAGCTGAGAAACGTGCTCCAGGACTGCTTGGGCTGTCTGCTTGGCTGTGGGAAGCTTCGGAAGTGGTACAAAGTGGGTAAGTCTGGAAAATCGGTCAATTATCGTGAGTACGACGGTGTTGCCTATGGATGGGGGAAGTCCGGTCACGAAATCCAGGGTGATGTGATACCAAGGACGATGCGGAATGGGAAGCGGCTGGAAGAACACAGGAGGTGGTCTATGAGAGGGTTTGTGGACTGAACAGACAGGACAGGCGGTTACATATTCTCGAACATCCTTAATTACTGATGGCCACTAGAACCGGCGGCCGATGACCCCGCTGGACCCCAGGGTGGCAACTGAAAGAGGATGTGTGGGCCCAGTGGACTACCCCCCCCCGAAGCTCCGGAGGGACGAACAGCCGATTAGGTGGACAGGCTGGTGGAACTGGCAGACCCCTCGTTGCTTCTTGGACTCGACCTTCTATGGACCATGTAACTGCCCCTACTAGGCATGACGCGGGGATCCTTTCCTCCGAGTCAGCCTCATGAATACGGGACAAGGCATCGGGCTTGGCATTTCTTGATCCGGGGCGATATGACAGGTGAAAGTTGAGACGGGCGAAAAATAGCGCCCACCGGGCTTGGCGAGAGTTCAGGCGTTTGGCGGTGTTTAGGTATTCTAAGTTCTTGTGGTCTGTAAACACGTGAAATGGCTGTTCTGCCCCCTCCAGCCAGTGACGCCACTCCTCCAGGGCCACTTTGACAACCAGAAGTTCCTTATTTCCAATGTCGTAGTTTCGCTTGGCAGGGGACAGTTTCCTGGACAAGAAAGCACAAGGATGTAATCGCCCGCCTTCCATGGTTCGCTGGGACAGGAACGCCCCCTGACTCTTGAGTCCAAGGCGTCCACTTCCACTACAAACTGCCTACGAGGGTCCGGCATTCAAAGGATGGGTGCTGTGGTGAAGGCTGCTTTGAGCTGCTGGAAGGCGGCCTCGGCCTCTGGCGACCACTGAAAGGTGACTCGGGATGAAGTCAGAGCGTGAAGAGGTGATGCGATAGTGCTGAACCGATGAATAAAACGGCGGTAGAAGTTAGCAAAACCAAGGAAACGTCGCACATCTCGGCGACACTGTGGTTGTGGCCAATTTTCTACGACCTCGGTCTTGGCTGGATCCATCTGGATTCCTTCGGGAGATACAATTAAACCCAGAAATGAGATAGTGGAGACGTGAAACTCACATTTCTCTGCTTTAACATACAGGTTATGTTCCAGGAGTTTTTTCAGAACTTGACGGACGTGGCTCTTGTGTTCTACTTCATCTCGGGAGAAAACCAAGATGTCATCCAGGTATACAAAAACAAACATATTTGTCATGGGACTCAGGATGTCGTTTACCATGTCTTGGAAAGTTGCTGGAGCGTTGGTGAGGCCGAAAGGCAGGACAAGATATTCATAATGTCCGGTAGGGGTGTTAAAAGCTGTCTTCCATTCGTCGCCCTCACGAATGCGGACCAGATGGTAGGCGTTTCGAAGGTCGAGCTTGGTGAATATCCTTGCATCTGCAAGGAGTTTGAAAGCCGATGAAAGCAAAGGTAAGGGATAAGAGTCTCGTACCGTAATGGCGTTCAGTCCCCGGTAAGCTATGCATGGACGGAGTGAACCATCTATCTTGCCGACAAAGAAGAAACCAGCTCCGGCGGGTGAGGACGAGTGCCGGATGATTCCTGCGGCCAAGGACTGCTCGATATACTCCGACATGGCCGTGCGTTCTGGACCTGAAAGGAAAAACAGTCTCCCCTTGGGGGGTGGGGTGCCTGGGCGTAACTCAATGCAGCAGTCATATGATTGATGCGGTGGCAAGGTGGAAGCCCTCATCTTGCTGAAAACTCTGCTGAGGTCATGATAACAGGACGGAACTGTGGATAGGTCGATCTCCTCCTCCGATGGAGCAGGGTCTGGGCTAGACGGGGGCTCTAAACTTGACGAAAAACATAAATCTTGGCAGAACGCTCCCCAGCCAGTCACCTCCCCGGTCCTCCATTCCAGGGTGGGGTTGTGACGTCTAAGGTATACCCCAGTACCACCGGAAATGCAGAAGACTCAACCACGTGGAAATGGATCTGCTCGGCATAAGAATCTGGAAAGACCATAGTGATTGGGCCGGTGCTGTGTGTTACGTTCCACAGATGATGACCGTCGGCCTCCATTGAAGTAGGTAAGGGGACCAGGGGAACACCCAGGCGTTTAACCAGGTCAGCGTCCATGAGGCTAGCATCAGCGCCCGAATCCACGAGCACCGCCTGCTGGACAGACTGGTCACCTACAGTGAAGGTGGCAACAGGTAACGGTCGAGCGGAGGACTTACACATGGCTGACTGGCTCACCACTATCCTCCGTGCTAGTGGTGAGCGTTGTCTTTTACCGGGCATGACACGGCGATGTGACCAGGTTGGCCACAGTATAAGCATAGGCCTGAAACTCTTCGTCGCTCCTTCTCTGCGTTGGTGAGGCGAATCCTTCAGAGCTCCATGGGTTGGGCCGCGGAGGCAGCGTCGGCTGACTTCGCAGTTACTTCGGCGCGAGCGTGGAAAGGCGGCGTTTGTTGCCAGAAGGATTGCCCGGTGGTGTGTTCAGGTGTGCTGGGAACTCCGGACATTGACTTTAGTGCAGTCCTGAAGTGTCTCGTTGACGCCGCACGTTCCTCTTTGATCCACAACTACATACTAGTGAAATCCTTTCATACATACTAGTAAAATCCTTTCATACATACTAGTAAAACCCTTTCAGACGTACTAGTGAAATCCTTTCATACGTACCAGTGAAATCCTTTCATACATTCTAAGAATAAGAATGCCTTTATTAGTCCCACAGCAGGGAAATTGGACCTCTCAGCAGCAACATGACAGAAAATTTGAGCGAAACCATACATACCACACAAACACACATACATAACAGAGCACACATCCATGAACAGAGCAAATGCAGTTAACAGTTCTGATTGAAGAGTCTGATAGGAAAGATCTGCGTTATCTCTCATTTGCACAGCGAGGGTGGATTAGTCTATTACTACTGTACAGCTGCTCTCCAGGAGCAGACAGTGAGTCTTCCAGTGGGTGAGAGTCCCTGTCCCCGTCCCGCCCTGTGAATTGAGCCAGAACCCTTCTCTCACCCACCACCTGCACCGTGTCCAAAGTGATGCCCAGGACAGAGCTGGACTTTTTGATGATCCTGTCCAGTCTCTTCCTATCCGTCACTGTAATGCTGCTGCTCCAGCAGACCACACAGTCCAGGATGGCTGATGCCACCACAGAGGCATACAGTAGAAGGTCTTCAGGAGTGGCCCCTCACTCCAAAAGACTCAGTCTCCTCAGCAAGTAGAGTCTGCTCTGACCCTTCCTGTACAGTGCATCCGTGTTATGAGTCTATAGTAGTCCAGTTTATTGTTCAGATGCACACCCAGGTACTTGTAAGAGTCCACTCTCTCAATGTCCCTCCCCTGAATGTGCATTGTGGGATGACAGCAGGCTGCCGTTGGCGGAAATCCACCACCATCTCTTTCATTTACCCTGCATTGATCAGGAGGTGGTTCCGCTGGGACCAGTCCACAAAGTTCTGAGTGAGTCCTATGTACTCTGCATCGCCATTATCGGTGATCAGTCCGATAATCGTGAGTCATCAGAGAACTTCTGCAGACAGAGCTGCCGGTGGATGAAGAGGAAAGGTACCAATACAGTACCCTGGGGGGCCCCCGCACTGCAGGTCAGAGTGTCAGACACACAGTCCCTGGCTCTCACACCTGGTAGTCCATAATCCACTCCGTCCACACCAGCCCCCTTTAGTTTGTATTTCAGAAGCACAGGCTGGATGGTGTTAAAGGCACTGGAGAAATCAAAAAACATGATCCTCACAGTGCTGCCGGGCTTGAGGTGATCCAGGACCAGTCTCTCCAGTGTCTTCATCAGATGAGACGTGAGAGCCACTGATCTGAAACTGTTGCAGGGCTTTAGGAGTCTGGAGCTGATGCCGGTTCGGCTTGGTTGAACAGATTGAATTGTGAGTTCAGGTCGCTCACCCAGCTCAGGTCCCCCTCATCCTGTGGTTGTGGTGCTTTGAAGCCAGAGATGGTTTTCAGGCTTCTCCACACATTACTACCGTTGTTCTGCTGCAGCTGCTCCTCCATCTTCCTCCTGTAGCTGGCCTTCCCCTCACGTTTTTTTTCTCCTCAGCTCCTCCATGTTCCCTGACCTAAACGCTTTCTTTTTCTCCCACGTGACCCACGGCTGGCTGTTAGCGAAACACTGTAGCACCCTCGAGGGAACGGCAAAAATTAATATAGTCTGTAATGCAGCCTGTGATGCCGTTTATGTCCTCCCCGTGTGGGTCACAGAGCTCCGTCCACAAAGTGAAGTTAAAACCGTCCCTGAGAGCCTCCTCGCTCTCAGCCGTCCACCTCTTCACTGTGGCTACCTATGTACAACTGGTTTATGCACAGGCAGGAGATGCAGGATGTTGTGGTCAGCTCTGCCCAGCGGTGGGAGGGAGGATGCAGTGTAGGCCTCTTTGGTGTTGGCATAGAATAAGTCCAGGGTTTTATTGTCTCTGATGAGGCAGATGACATACTGGGTGTATGTAGGCAGAGCAGCTGAAGGAGGTGCGAAGTCCCCAGAAATCAGGAAAAGCGGCCTGTGGTGCTGTGTCAGCAGCCTGATGACTGAGAGCAGGGTCTGAGAAGCTGTGTCGCCGTTAGCGGAGGGTGGGACGTACACAGCAATTATTATAATGTGTAAACTCCCATGGCAGGTAGAATGGCCTCATGCCCACCGCTAACAGCTCAGTGTCTCTGTTACACAGCTTTTCTCTGATGCAATGTCCTGGCTTACACCTTCTCATGTTCACAAACACAGACAGCCCCCTCCCTTTCTCTCACTGCTGTCCTCTGTTCTGTCCACACACAATAGGTGAAAATTGGACAGTGTGATAGTTGAGTCTGGGATGAGCGAAGCCAGGCAGGTCTTCGTAAACAGCAGGACGCTGCTTGTCCTGTATTCCAGCTGGTGCCCTGTAAGCACCGCAAGCTCGTGCATCTTGCCGGGGAGAGGTCTTGGGTTTCCCATGTTGACGGATGGGAGAGCGGGTCTGAAGCGTTTTGTTTATTCCCGTTGTAGTCTTCCAGCGTAGCGTCCACATCGGGTCTTCACTAGGAGCCCAGCGGGGACCTCGTGTCTGTCTGCGCTCTGGCCCCGATGCACATCATCGCTTTTTAACAGTGTTTGTACTGCTCAAAAAAAGCTTTATACAAGTTGTGTACAGTTATGCACACTAATATACTTAACGAAAACAAGAGAGAATAAGCTTAAATTAACAAAGAAAGTTTTAAATAGAACAAAGAGGACAGGAGCTGTTGTGAACGGCTGCCAGCTCAACCGATGCCGGACGTGAAAGAGTATGAGAGGATAACTTTTCAGTAGTGTGTATGAGAGGATTTCACTAGTATGAATGAGAGCTAACTTTTCACTTGTGTGTGTGAGAGGATAATTCTGAATTATGTCCCACACGGCACCTCATAGTAGTGTACTTAGTTTTTATATATTTAGTTAGTTATACACACCTAACCTTTGTTTCTCGTAGCCTTTTACCCTGGACATAAATAATGACTGCGTTTACATGCACGTCAGTGATCATGTTGCCTCTGTTAAAAATGCTTACATTTAGAAAAATGTTGCTAAAATCTTCTGAAATTTATGTTAGCCTTGTTATGCACTCGCACCAGTCAAACTTTGCATGGCGACAGGAACATTACGCGGTGCTGCCATCGGGAAGCCAAAAAGCAAACCCACCCTTGCACCAACCTTGCAGGCCAGACGAGGTGCAGTTCTGGCCGCTGCCAAAAATCCAGACCGCAGTACTGGATCCCGCTGCGATGGCGAGTGTCCGGCCAGCTAGGCAGCCAACTCCTCCCGTAACACGGGGAACCACGTGACCAACCACGGAACTCCCAGGATTGCGTAGAACGAACAAAGACAAGGACAAGCTAAGACAAAACTAAACACTTACAGTAGCTGCGCTAACTAGTCTAAAAAGAAAACCACTAAACACAAACTATGGGTCGGCTGGTTGGTGTGTTCTGTTACGCACTTGCCCCGTTGGTTCCGAACCGGCAGGGTTTGACTGAGCGCAGGAGAGGAGATGTAGTGGCGGGGTTTGACTGAGCGCAGGAGAGGAGATGTAGTGGTGATCGAGGAACAACAACCCCCGCTCCGAGCGGGGAAGCTACGGTCTCACAGAGCCAGGAGGAGAAGCATGCTCTCACTGAGTCGAGCTTTCTGGCACCACTGCCAATGTGCATCCAGCACCATGCTGACACGTCGCACTAGTAAAACCCTCAGTCACCCTTCACACCGCAAACGGATGCCCAGGTAGCAGGAAAACAAGAGGGATACTCCAAGTGCACGACCCAAACATAGAATTAAGAGTTTACGTAAGTCAATTTATTAAACACAAAACCACTGCAAAGCAGGACTCAGCTCCAACACAAAATGCAAAAACTAAAATTCACTGCAATGCAGGAAAACACTATCACTTACATAAACCTAAAACGCTCCGTAACTCTACGGGCAAAACCTAAACATGAACAGAAGACACTCACAAACCTTGACAGGAAAACAAGACATCCAAAAAAACCAAAAACTTCACTGCATCGAAAACCCTCGGCGTAGCATCCAGCCACCACCACTGAGTGTTACACTTATGATTAAATGCATTTAAGACGTTTTCTCAAATTGGGTCGCAGCTTGTCATTATGGGTGATGGTGGGTTCTGAAGCCTTTGACTTAGAGGAACTAGTTTTCTACTTGTGTACTTGTGTTACTACAAATTCCAATATCCATGCCAGAATAAGATGAAACTGAAAATCAGACCCTTCCTTCTAACTAAGGAAATGAGCCCAGTGGACCCTGGCTACTAAAGTCCATGAAAACGCATTGCATGTAGCATGTGTATGGGAGGTTGATAACCAACATTTACCTTAAATGTAGAATAGTTTGCGTTCCCAAAGTAACCTTGTGGTCAAGAGTAAATCTTTGCTACACATCTAACACTTCTCTCCGCTACCTCCATGCCCCCATTCCTCTGCCACAATTACTGTGGCATAGTGTGACGTTTTGGTTTGTAATACTCCAGCACAGCATGTTGTAACTCAAGGTCTTTCAGCAGGGTGAGCCTGGAATGCAAGGACCACCTGGACAGCCAGGACCCCCTGGTCCCCCAGGTGCTCCAGGCCTCACCGGAGCCAGTGGCTCACCAGTAAGTAACAAATGTTTTAAGTAAACATGCTTCTAGTTCTTTTTCATCCAGCTAAAGGCATTCCATGTGTAGTAATATGGAATATGACAGCCCTGGCACTTTAATGTTACAGTTAGTCCCTCTGGCTTGCCGGGGGTGCCTTCATTTTGTTTCTGTTCTGTCTGCTTTATGTCGGTGATGTACTTCCCAGTCTGTGCCTGTTGCAAGTATTGTTATCAATTATCCATGTCCAAGTTTAAAATTGGTTCATTGAATTTAGGCTCTATCAATGTAAATAGATTATTTGATCATACCAAAAGAAAATTGTACTAATGCAGTGAGAACTAAAGGTTTTGGAACTCTCAATGGGGTAATGGAGCATAACTTCTCACATAGTACAAAACATTACGCAGGACTTGCTGTATTGTTGAATAAATTTAATGGCAATGTATTAGAATCTGGTGCTTCAGAAGATGCATTATTTTGGTCTAAAATACGTGGATAATCAACTGTAACAACCACCCTGGTCATGAACTGTTTAGCTTTCTGTCCAATGTGAGGAGCTACAGGTGCGTAAAACCAGAACAAACTGAAAAACAGCTTTTATCCATGGGCTGTAAGAACTCTAAATGAGGATAAACAGTCCTTTTAATGTGCAATTCTGGGACATTGGAGTGCCTATTTTAGTTCTATTTTATTTTAACAAATATTCAAAACACATTTTTAATTTAATATGACGGCTTGTATGTAACTACTGCTTTTAAATTTAAATATTAGTGTTATATGCATGCATGGGCAATATTTGTATGGTTGTATTTGTATTTGTATGTATGGACTGTTGAGAGGCAGCATCGCAATTTCATTGTACTGTACAGCAACTTGTTTAGTAAACTTTCTATGTATGCATTATTTTTCAATCTTAATTGACCGAACTGGGCAAGTCACGCAAGGGACTTGTTTCATACAGTCCACTATAAAACTAAAAGCTTTTGAGGAAAGGTGCCAAGAAGCTCTTGATTATTGAAAGAGACTTTAATGATGTACCAGAAAATATTTTGATGGCCTTCAGGAATAATTATATAATCTGGATTTAAACCTACCACCCATCTCGCTTTAGTGATCACCGCAAACTCTGATGCTCAGATATTTTTAAATCCTCATACCAAACCAAATTCTAATCTTAAATTATACTTATAATTACTATACTTGCATTTTAAAGGACAAAATGGTCCAACTCAGAAATGGGAATTCTTAAAATTTAAAATAATGGAGGTGGCGATACAGCACAATAAATAAAGAAAAAAAACTACAAAAAATGTACAGTATGTTATACTGTATTATATTTCATAATATCTAACATATATTTATTTATATATTTAAGCTGGAACACTTTGGAGTTCTATTCTGAGTGTGACTGACTGTATGTGTACAGTAACTTGGGTGTATCATTAGTAGTTACTATATAATAGTGCCACATTTTAAAGATTTCCAAAACTGCACTACACTGCACTACAGATGTTGATTTTTATTTATTTTTATTGAAGCTAGTGTAGTTTATTGTTTCTTTTTTCTACCTAGCAACAGTAAAGATACATATATTTTTATTTTTGTAAGAAGTGAGAAAAATTTTAAGTACATAATTGAAACTGTGCTTCAGGGGAAGCCTGGTGAACCAGGGAAACCAGGAAAAGATCTGAGGGTAAGCTGTGGTTACTTGACTGTTTTCAGTGATGTTTTAGTTTTATTCCGTTTAAGAATCACGTTATTATTTAAAGGTTGATATGGAATGATAAATTAACCATATGATTTTTACGTTGTTTCTGCAGCTACTACCAGGATTGAAGGTAAATAAATGAATTAAAAAGACAATTATTTAAACTGAAAGAAGGTACAATAACAAACTCCAATAAAAAAGGAGGTACTTTGTACACTTCTTTCTACCTTTCCACCATGTTCATACACCCAGGAGACTATTGAAGACTATTTTGACACATCTGTAAAGAACCAAAGGGCTGTAAGTACAGCTGTACCCATCACAGCCCGGGTACAGTACAGTATGTCAGATTTGGCCTTGTTTCCTGTTTTATTTTGTAACACTTCTGGTTTCTGTTCATAGTGTTAGTTTCTGCTTTTGTTTTGAAATGACTTAGTTGTCATGTTTTTGGTTCCAGTTTCATTTCCTGTTTTATGTTGAAGGACTTCCGGTTTTTGTTCATGTCACAGCTGTTTCCTGTCACTCCCGGTTCACCATGCACACCTGTCTCAGATCAGTAATCAGCCACCCGGATTTAAGCACCAGTAGTCACCACAGTTATCCGCCAGATCGTTGTACGCATGTCGTCACTTTCCATCATTCAGTTGTCAGCTTACCTCGTCTTTGACCCTGTTCCGTGTTCCCGATTTCTGATTCTCGCCTGATCCTGACTGGTACCGTATGCTGTAGATTCTGTTATCGAACCTTGCCTGTTTACTGGAAGTGATTAAGCCTGCTCCCTCTGTGCCTCAATCTTCGTGCTTACAAGTGTATGATCTGGACTGTCTGAGACTACGATTTCTGTATTAAAGCCCTTACTACTTATCCCATCTGTCTGCTGCATCTGCACTGAGCATTTGGGTCCTCTCTCTGCCGTTCTGTGACACAGTACAGTACAGCAACCCAGCTACTCACTCTCCGTTGTGTGCATTTAAAATGTATGCTAAACAGTGAATATAATAATCAGAATATAATAATTGGATGATGCTGTTCTTCATCAAAACAAAAGAAACATATGTATACAGTTGTAGCAAAACAAAATGACCACCATTTTCCCTGTAGTATGGTTTTATCGCCAATTAGTCACAGGTGTGTTGCAGACTAAGGAAATGTAACTCTGCAGCGGGCTGAAAAACATAAGGATGCTAGCCTTACTTATTTTCTAAGACTAGTTGTGCCAGTTTACCGTAACCTCAAATATCTCAGCGGTGAAGCTGAGTGGCTGCTGTCTATGGAGTGCAAGTTTGATTCTTCATCTTTGCTCGCTGATGCAACTTTGATTTTTTTTTCTGAAAAACATAGTTGATGTCTTGCATTTTTTTTCTATTTGCTGCAAAGTTAGAATCGCTCTATATAGTCTAAGACAGACCTGCACTTTATATTACAGTATTTATACCGTATGAAATTAAAATGTAATTAATTAAATGATCAAAAAGTTTAGTGACGTGTCCTACTCTATAGCATAAACCAACAGGTTATTTGACCACTTTTAATATCTGTATGAAAGCAGTTAAACCAGTAAGATGTTTTCAGTTTGGGCCAATGTCCTTTAAACAGAAGCTTCGATCACATGGCAGGGGTGTGAAGGTTGTGAAGAGTGTTGTCATTGTATTGGACTGCTCACAAGTCGTCTGCCTAATTATAAGAAAATAAAATTGAAAGACTGCTCCCACCGAGACCCAAAACCAGGTCAAGATCTTTGTAGCTCTGCACATTAACTACTACACTATCTAAAACTTGAACAAGATGTCTCCAACATGAGGCTTTATAAGACAGTCAATTTAGCAGACAGCAATTTAGGACTAACAGTATAACCATCTACAGGCCAATAAGACAGACAACACACACTATAACGCAGTTAAAATGCTGTGAGAACGTGGGGGAAAATGACAACAGATTGCAATAGTGGCTGATACTTTTTTTTGCTACAACTGTATGTGTTACATACACTGAGAAACAAACTAGAATAAGAGGAGGACCCAAATGCAACGACCCACAAACAGGACTGACAATAAATGGGTTTTAATAAACAGCAAACATAGATGGAAATACAAAACTAAGGGCGCTGCCAAGCAGGGAAGCAAATAAATGTAAACATGAATCTAAATAGTAACAAGATCTAAAAATCACTGCACTAGCAGGTTAAATGACTCAAACTATTAACTACCAACCTAAACAAAGAATACAGAGACACCACACAGATCAACAGTACGAGCAAACAAACCTGGACGGGTACTGAACACAACCAGGAGGCAAAGGTGAACACAGGTGACAGCTATGTAACAATCATAACGAGCCAGCAAAGACTCAACTCGCACTAGATACTAAATACACAGGTGGACATAATGACACTAACTACAAGACAGGAAACAACTAAGAGGTGACAACAAACACACAGGACCAAAACTCAAGGTGTCCCAGGCAGGCCGGAGGGACAAACTGTAACAGTATGTCCACACAAAGTAAATGTTAAGTCCAAGAAACATTCTGTATTTTGTAAATTCCTTCATTGGTTGCAACTCGTACATCAATATAATAGTGGAAATGTTTACACTGACTGGATAAAAATATTGTAAATAAAACAGTTTTGTTTTCTCTATTCAGGGGGAGCCAGGTGTGCCAGGACAAAAGGTGAGCATTCAGTTTAGGTTTCAGAAACATTGGTTTATATAATATACTCTGATGAGTTTGTATGAAATATATTGTCACATTATCTACACAACCCATCTAAAATAAATACATCATATTTGATATAAACATGAAGCTGTTAAGTCAATGTTAATGTTCCAAACTAAACATTGCAGGGAGTAAATCATTCACGTGCTCATTCACTATTTACACAAGGTTCCAGTGTACTGACAGATGACAGCATTTCTTAAAGAAATTATGTTGGTTGAGCACTACAGTGTTAACAAGATTTTCATTTTCAGTTTTCGTTTTACATTTACCACAGTTTAATGTGAGCACACTTATGTCAGCACACTTGTTTTCTTATTTATTCTTTCAAACATGTAAAAGCAATTCATATGTCAAAACATAATTTCACATGTATATAAAAAAATGCTAATCATCTTTCAATTTACTTAGTGTACATGCTTGAACGGAGAAGGAAGAAGTTAGACTTATCTAGTCCTTACCGCCTGACATTACATTTCATTCGTTCATTCTATTACTATTTTTTCTTCACCTAATTTACCACCACTTAATTTTTAAATTTAACTGACCCCTTACAGTAAATTACTGTATATTCCCCGTCTCTTTCTTTAAATAGTTTTTGAATTCCAACAGGTAATAATTTGCTCCAGGCTTTATACATGAACACCGCAGTCTTGGATCCTACTACATCAAAACATTTTAACAATTTAGACTGTATAAAAGCTACATTCGTGTAATCTGTTATGATACCAGTGTGAGGGCAGCTGAGCTGGCGCGAAAGCCTTGAGCAGAGCTCAGACTGAGCACTGAGCGAAAGGTGGAAAACTGGGAGCCGGCTCTCCCTTTTCTGATTCACTACAAAGCATCGGCTCGCAAAACCGATTCTTTTGCTCATGACATGATCACTAGTGAATACTGGTGTAAGAGACATCTGGTAGGAGTTATTTACTAAAACGTAATCTATATGGGATTGGGAGTGGTGAAGTGGAGAGAAGAAGATGTATTCCCTGGGAGGTGGAGTGAGACCAAAATCATCCATGTACTGTTGTAAGGTCCAGCTGGGCGATGTGATGAACACTGTTGTAAAAACTGTCGACATAATTTGAGCTAGCGGACTGTACCACAGGGGGTTTCAAGCTTTCTTATCTGACGTGGATGCTGAATACAGGGATGTACTCTACCACTCTAATGTCACTGGCTCAGCTGTGGCTGTTTGCTGCAGCGGTTTTATTCGCTGAGATCAGACATTGACAAGTTTTTGAAAGAGAAGGGGCGACCTCTTTATGAACTGAGTGACCCTCTGTGGCTGGCAGACCTGGAATTTTTAGTTGATCTCACTCATCATCTGAATGCACTGAACAAGAACCTACAAGGGAAAGAACAGCTGGTGTCACACCTGTATGCACACATGAAAGCTTTCTGTGTAAAGCTCCCCCTGTTTGAGACACAACTACGTAGCTTTAATGCTGCAAACTTCACTGCACTGTCTGAAATCAAGTATGCTTTTCCAAAGGCAGACCTTTCTGCTAAAAAGGAGAAATATGCTTCTGTAATACATCTCTAGTGACAGAATTCAACCAGCGTTTTCAAGATTTTTTTTTTTTTTAAAACCAAATCAAGCTGTTCTCGACCAACCTTCCTGGTGGATGCACAAGAAGTGGAGGAGAGTCTGCAGTTGAACTGATTAAAATGCAATATGATGATTCTCTGAAGTTTCCTCCGATGAGACGCCACGCAAAAAGAACGATGAGCCTGTTTGGCTCAACATATATATATATATATATATATATATATATATATATATATATATATATATATATATATATATATATATATATATATATATATATAAAACACTCTATTCTCACCCTCCGCGGGTGGTCTCATCCACTTTCCAAGCTCGGGTCCTCTACCAGAGGCCAGGGAGCTTGAGGGTTCTGCGCAGTATCTTTGCTGTTCCTAGGACTGCACTTTTCTGGACTGAGATTTCGGATGTTTTTCCAGGGATCTGTCGTAGCCACTCCTCCAGTTTGGGGGTCACAGCCCCTAGTGCTCCGATCACCACAGGCACCACTGTGGCCTTCACCTTCCAAGCCTTCTCCAGTTCTTCTCTGAGCCCTTGGTATTTCTCTAGTTTCTCATGTTCCTTTTTCCTGATGTTGCCATCGCTTGGTATTGCCACATCCACCACTACGGCTTTCCTCTGCTCTTTATCCACCACCACAATGTCTGGTTGGTTCGCCATTACCATTCTGTCAGTCTGGATCTGGAAGTCCCACAGGATCTTGGCTCGCTCGTTCTCTACCACCTTGGGAGGTGTTTCCCACTTTGACCTTGGGGTTTCCAGTCCATACTCCGCGCAGATGTTCCTGTATACTATGCCAGCCACTTGGTTAAGGCGTTCCATGTATGCTTTGCCTGCCAGCATCTTACACCCTGCAGTTATGTGCTGGACCGTCTCTGGGGCCTCTTTGCACAGTCTACACCTTGGGTCTTGTCTGGTGTGGTAGATCTGGGCCTCTATGGCTCTGGTGCTCAGGGCCTGCTCCTGTGCAGCCAGGATGAGTGCCTCTGTGCTGTCCTTCAGCCCAGCCCTTTCAAGCCATTGGTAGGATTTGTTGAGATCAGCCACTTCAGTTATGTTCCGGTGGTACATCCCGTGCAAGGGCCTTTCCTCCCATGATGGTCCCTCTTCCAGCATCTCATCCTCTGTTCTCCACTGCCTGAGACATTCACTCAGCACGTCATCTGTCGGGGCCTTATCCTTGATGTACTTATGGATCTTGGATGTTTCATCCTGGATAGTGGCTCTCACGCTCACTAGTCCTCGGCCTCCTTCCTTGTGGCTAGCGTACAGTCTCAGGGTGCTGGATTTGGGGTGGAACCCTCCGTGCATGGTGAGGAGCTTTCGTGTCTTAACATCTGTGGTCTGTATCTCTTCCTTTGGCCACCTTATTATTCCTGCAGGGTATCTGATCACTGGCAGAGCGTAGCTGTTTATTGCCCGGGATTTGTTCTTGCCATTGAGCTGGCTTCTTAGGACTTGCCTTACTCGTTGGAGGTATTTGGCTGTTGCCGCATTCCTTGTTGCCTGTTCAAGGTTGCCGTTTGCCTGTGGTATTCCAAGGTACTTGTAATTGTCCTCAATGTCTGCTATTGTTCCTTCTGGGAGTGAGACCCCTTCTGTGTGGATTACCTTGGCTCTCTTTGTCACCATCCTCCCACATTTCTCGAGTCCGAATGACATCCCGATGTCCGAGCTGTAGATCCTGGTGGTGTGGATCAGCGAGTCGATGTCTCGCTCACTCTTGGCGTACAGCTTGATGTCATCCATGTAGAGGAGGTGACTTATGGTGGCCCCGTTCCGGAGTCGGTATCCATAGCCAGTCTTGTTTATTATTTGGCTGAGGGGGTTCAGACCTATGCAGAACAGCAGTGGGGACAGTGCATCTCCTTGGTATATGCCACATTTGATGGATACTTGGGCAAGTGGCTTCCCATTGGCTTCAAGGGTGGTTCTCCACAACCTCATCGAGTTTGCAATGAAGGCCCTTAGAGTTCTGTTGATGTTGTACAGCTCCAAGCATTCAGTGATCCATGTGTGTGGCATTGAGTCATAGGCTTTCTTGTGGTCGATCCAGGCTGTGCACAGGTTGGTGTGTCGCATTCTGCAGTCTTGGGCGACTGTTCTGTCTACCAGGAGTTGGTGTTTGGCTCCTCTGGTATCCTTACCAATGCCCTTCTGTGCTTCGTTCATGTATTGACCCATGTGCCCACTTATCTTAGCTGCGATGATGCCTGACATGAGCTTCCATGTTGTGGAGAGACAGGTTATTTGAGGGATCCTTCATTATCAGGATCGTTCGCCCTTCGGTTAGCCATTCAGGGTGAGTCCCATCCCTTAGCAGCTGGTTCATTTGTGCTGCCAGGCGCTCATGGATTGCAGTGAGCTTCTTTAGCCAGTAGGCGTGGATCATGTCAGGGCCAGGTGCTGTCCAGTTTTTCATACCTGAGACTCTATGTTGGATGTCTGCCACTGTGATAGTCACTGGATTCTTTTCAGGGAGGTTGCTGTGGTCTTCCCTCAGATCCACCAGCCACTGTGCATTACTGTTGTGTGATGCCTCCCTTTCCCATATACCCTTCCAGTACTGTTCAGTTTCCAGCCTTGGTGGGTCTGTTCTGTTGTTATTACCCTGCCATTGAGAGTACACTTTCGCAGGTTGTTTTGCGAACAGCCGGTTTATTCGTCTGGCTTTGTTATCTCTGGTGTATCTCTTTAGGCGGCTGGCCAAGGCTTGTAGCCTTTGCTTGGCAGTTTCGAGTGCTTCAGGTATGGTCATCTGGTTGTACCTCTTAGGCATTGGTCTTTTCATTGCACCTCTCTGGGCCTCTGTCATTTGGCTCACTTCCCTCCGAGCTGCCTTGATTTTTGCCTCCAACCTTCGTTTCCATGGTGGGTATTGTTTCTCATGGCTCCCATGGTTGCTCTTATAGCCAAGCACCTCTAGGATCCTGATGCTGAAGCGTATATCAGCTCATTGGTTTCTGTGATTGTTGTGGTAGGGATCGCTCTCAATGCTGCATTCACATCTTCCATGAGACTTTCTGATGGTACTTCACTTAGCCGTTGTAGTGGGGTTCGGGGTTGCCTGTTTAATCTCGCCATGATCTTATCTTTCAGGTCAGTCGCTGCCTCGCTCAGCGTATCTGTGCTCATTGGGGCTTCGTACCCAATTTCCGGTTGGGGAGATGGTGAAACCTCCCCTCTGACCTGGCGTCCTGGCTCCCCCTTGCCGTAGCATTTGTGTTGTATCTCGTCAATCTCAAGTTGTGATAGCAGTTGCCGTTTGTGGATGTTGGAACATTGAGCTACTAGTTGCTTCGCAGTCAGCCTTGAATGTGGGTTTCTCCGTTCCCATTCACCGCACATTCTTTGCATGTAACCCCTCTGACTAGGGTTACTTGAGTAGTAGCATTCCAACAGAGCCTTGTTCTCGCATCTCAGCCATTTCTTTCTTGTTCCAGTAGCCCATTTCTCGTCAAGGTGCTCTGGTTCCCCAACACCTGACGCAGACCTTGTTAGACCGGGCGACGTCTGAGCCGGTATCTCATGTGGTTCACTGTCTCTCATGGTATGAGGTAGGCAGTAGCTTGAAGGGTCTTGCCCAAGGACCCACACTGGATGCCTATTCGCCCTAACGGGGATTCGAACCGGGAACCCCCCCGCATGCAAGTCCTGTGACTTTACTACTGTGACTTTACTTGATTGAGCTATCCAGCGATAGATATATATATATATATATATATATATATATATATATATATATATATATATATATATATATATATATATATATATATATATATATATGTCAAATCAGAACGAAAGCAGACTGAGATCCAGAATGACTGTGAAGTCCTTTGTGTCTCAACCACTGAAACTTTCTCCTGACATCCCAGCCATCCTTAAATCCAAAGTGCAGCACCACTGCTCCCACTGAGAACAATGTTCTTCACATTATAGGTGAGTTAGAAATACACACAGTAATCATGTGTCAATATGTCACCTCTTGTGTGTGGCCCGGGCCTTTGCTTATTTTTCTGTATTTCTGTATTTGGCCCCCACCAAAAAAAACTTTGGACACCCCTGGTCTAGGAAGATTCCTGTCTGACCTCATCTGTCAGTCTGTCCATCAGCATAGCACACAAGAAGGGACTCGAAGCTAATCCTTGTTGTAGTCCCACCTTCCCCTTGAACTCCTCTGTCTGACCTAAAGCACATCTCACCACTGTCATACTCCTCTCATACATGTCCTGGACTACTCTGATATACTTCTCTGCTACTCCCGGCAACCTCATGCAGTACAACAGCTCCTCACTTGGCACCCTGTCATATGCCTTCTCTAAATCCACAAAGACAAAATGCAGCTCCTTCTGACCATCTCTGTACTTTTCTATCAACATTCTTAAACCAAAAATGGCATCAGTGGTCCTCTTGCGGGGCATGATACATAATGCTGCTGACAAATCTCCACCTTCTTCCTAAGCCTGGCTTCCACTACTCTTTCCCCCGCTTAATTGTGTGTCTTATCAACTTTATTCCTCTGTACTTGCTGCAGTTCTGCGTGTCACCATTGTCCTTAAAGATCGGCTTCTCCTCCATTCCTCAGGCATCTTCTCACTCTCTAGAATCCTGTTGAACAAGCTAGTTAGAAACTTTACTGCTATCTCTCCTAGACACTTCTACATCTCTACAGGTATGTCATCAAGACCAAAAGCTCTTCATCCTTTTCAGAGCTTTCCTCACCTCATCCTTTCTAATCTCTGCTATTTCCTAATTTCTAGCTTTAAGCTCATCTTCCTGTCTGAGACTCTTTTCACCTCTAGAACATTGTTCACAAACTCCCCCTTCAGGATCACTCCAACCTCTTTTCTTCGACACCATGGTAGAACCGTTTGTATCCTTCTCCAATTTTAAGTGCTTTGCTGCCCTTCCACCTTGTCTCCTGCACACACAGGACATCCACTTTCCTTCTCTCCATCATGTCTGCCAGCTCTCTGCCTTTTCCTTTCATTTTGCCAACGTTAAGAGTCCCTATTATTATATCTATGCTCCTGCCTTTCATCTTGTCTCTCTAAATGCAAATCTTCTTCGACCAACAGTAGTCCGATTTCCACCCGCACCCTGGCAGTTAACAGCATCGGTGGTGGTTGTTGTAAACCCGGGCCTTTACCGATCCGGTATGAAATTCTTATGGACGATTTGCATGTTTTTTTGGCAAGTTTTATGCCGGATGCCCTTCCTGACACAACCCTCTCTATTTATCCGGGCATGAGATTGGCACAGAAGTCACTGGCTTGCAACCCCCGTGGCTACATTAGGAAGGTTCCGGTTTGTGTTCTGTTTAACATTATTTTGCTATTTTGCGACTTTGTTTAGGTTTGTTTGTTTTGTTTAACTCTGTTGCCATGTTTAACCTTTAGTAGATTTATTCCGTTGTCTAGCCATGTCTCTGTTAGCCCATGTTTAGCCATGTTGTCTTGTTTAGCTTGATCCATGTAAGTCACGCATTTGTATTTAAGTTGTGTATTGTTCCAGTTGCACTGTTTAAACTTCCTTGTTGTTGTGTCCCTTGCCATGTTTTGTCCTCTTTGTTATGTTTAGCCTTTTGAGTTACGTCTTTGGTTAGCCTGTTGTGCCATGGTTAGCCTCCCTGGCTATATTCTGCTTCCCTTGTCATGTTTAGTCTGCCTCACCTTGTTTAACCTTCCTTACATAGTATTTATTTTAGTTTTTAATAGTTTTGTTTTCTGGGTTGATTATTATTAATGTTTAATAGGAGTGGTTTTGGTTTATTTCAGCACTGTTTATAGTGGTTCATTTCTTTCAATCCTGGATTTATGTGTGTGTTGATATAGTTATTTAAAGTCCTTCTGTTTTCTTAAGTCCAGTTTGCATTTTCTGACTCTTGTCCCATAAACTGCCACAGATACAATCTGCCTTCTTTGATGGATGGGGTGAATGAGACATGCAAGATAGTTAACCCCCGCTTCCTGGCTAGGGCTCATATAGCCTGTTGTGACCCCTCTTCTTTACTTTCTCTATCGTATTTTGACCTGTTTTACGGGTTGCGGTCAACCCTGCTTGAAGTCCACTCACAGAGAGACCACTTTTATTTCTGTTGTGGTCAACATTCCTTCCATCCATCCATTTTCTACCACTTTATCCGGGGCCGGGTCGCGGGGGCAGCAGTCTGATCAGAGATTTTCAGACTTCCTTCTCCCTGGACACTTCGGACCAGCTCTTCCGGTGGGACCCCAAGGCGTTCCCAGGCCAGCCGAGAGATATAGTCTCTCCGGCGTGTCCTGGGTCTTCCTTGGGGCCTCCTACCGGTGGGACATGCACCTCCCCAGGGAGGCGTCCAGAAGGCATCCGAACCAGATGCCCGAGCCAACTCAACTGGCTCCTCTCGATGTAGAGGAGCAGCGACTCTCCTCCGAACTCCTCCCGGGTGACAGAGCTCCTCAACTTATCTCTAAGGGAGTGCCCAGCCACCCTACGGAGGAAGCTCATTTCAGCCGCTTGTATCTGTGATCTTGCCCTTTTGGTCATGACCCAAAGCTCATGACCATAGGTGAGGGTAGGAACGTAGATTGACCAGTAAACTAAGGGCTTGCCTTTCGGCTGAGCTCCCACTTCACCACGATGTACCGATACACCGGTACATCAGCCGCACCAATCCGTCTGTCAATCACACGCTCCTTCCTTCCCTCACTCTTGAACAAGACCCCAAGATACTTGAACTCCTCCACATAACATTTGTTAGAGATTAATTGTTGTTATGATAATTATTAGATTGATGATATTAATAATAATATTATTATCATAAATATATAATATAATTGCAAGATGGCGTGGCCTGAGTAGCAGCCTGCTGGAACAGCTCCTACTATCTCTCTCCTCTTCTTTACTTTCCCTATCGTATTTTGACCTGTTTTACGGATTGTTGGTCTTAGTGGTCAACCCTGCTTGAAATCCACACACAGGGAGACCACCTTTATTTCTGTTGTGCTCAGCATTCCTGTCTTTTTTTATTTTTTGGGAAGACATTAGAAGACAGCCCTACACATACCTTTCTTTATACCAAAGACCAGCTCTGCACCTCCCCACACAAGTGGGTCCACCTGAAATACGGTGGAAAAGGAAAGGCCGCAGAGCAGGATGAAGACTCCAGGAGAGGAAATGGAGGTATATACCGACTCTGCTTCAGCAGAAGTACAGGGAGTGTAGTTTAATGTGGAAACATGGCTGAACACATTGATGCTGGACTCAGTGGTCAGTCTGGGGGGCCAGGAGCCTGAGAGAGACTGAGAAGAATTAGCAGCAGGTGGTGTGGCACTGTTTATTAACAACAGATGGAGCAGCCCAGTGCACATCTCTGTTAGAGAACATTTGTGCACCAGGTACATTGAGCTTCTTGCTGTCGGTATTCAACCTTACTACACCTAGAGGAAGTTCTCATATGTTGTGGTGCTTGCTGTGTATCCCCCCTGGCCAACGTTATAGCAGCAAAAGCGACTGCACAGAGTGGTGACTCGGACGCAGATAAACGTTTGAACATGCTGTTAGTGACTGGCAAAACAAGATAGAGTCTCTGGCCTGACCCAGAACAAAGACAGAACGCTGAGGAGGAATAATTTCTTGATTTTGTGTGTGTGTGTGTTGTTGTGTTGTACATAACTGAATACAAATGTCTCAATGTATACATTGTGTTGCTTTTGGTAATGTGACAAGGGGGAAAATCATAAGCAACATAACTTGCCGATTTTGGAAATATTGCTTCAAATCACCAGCACACAAGCACCAGTGTGTAACACTATGTTGTAGTGTGTATGTTTGAGGGCTTGGGAGTGGTGTCTGAGTGCAAAGCTTCATTGTGACAAAACGAAGGGGAAAAAAGGATGTTTGGTGAGATGTTACGGATTTGTGTGTACTGTTGTGAGAATACATGGTGTAGCTAGTAATGTGTGGCAATTGAGAACATCTGTAAGACTTGCGCATTGAACAGTTTTTGGGAATGGTGTTATCCTCTGTTACTTTTGGTGGTTAGAACAGACTGCCGGCATTGCCAAGTGCTAAAATCAGTAATAATAAATTTAAGATGGCACTTTTTATTTACATCACTTGAGAAACAAACATTAACTTGCAATAAAGTGAGTTTTAAACCTAATTAAATGGGCAAAGTGTAAACTATACTTGTATCACACTTTTTGCTGACCACATTTAAAGATTCAGGCTACAACTGTTGTGCAGATGGATCACTGCGTATGAACTATTTCTGGATTACTGATGCACTCAGCCTTTATTGTCTGTTAGTTTTTTTCCTTTGTTTAATTCTAGCGGTCATTTTCCCTTTTTACATAATATGTTTTTAACCTTTTAGACCCCATGTCACCAAATTAGGAGACCTTGGGCTATGGTCCAGGTTACATCATACAACAAATGCGTATAAAATGTTGGAATATAAACATGCAGCAATTTAAACAGCAGAGTCAGGGCTACAGTGCTATATAAGCGTCGTCTTAGTGCATCAAACACAGATGAAAATATGATATAATAAACCGTAAGCATGTAGTTAGCATTATAGCACCACCTACGTTAGTATGTGATGAATTTATAGCTCTACTACTGTGATACTTTATGCAGCAGAAATAAATGAATAAATAAATGGCTCAAATGAAAGTAAAGATCCTAAGGAATAAGGATATGCGTGAAGAATGACATATGCTAAGCTAATCACTAGCTATAGCAAACAATGTAAACATTTAAATATTGTCATATTTAGTCAATATTACTGGCGACGATATTACTGATTATGAACTCCCCCTGACGGTTCCTACCTGGCAAATCAAATGCTCAAATGCAACAAAATAAAGACTTAACTGGAATTAACGCATTAACACAGAGAAAACATAAACTCATTGTAAGGCAGGATTAAAGCTCTGAACCAAAGGTCAGTACAAAAAATCACTGCTATGCAGGACAAATGCTAAACTAAAGACTGCTCTGTTTTACAGGCTAAACTACCAAACTGAACACAGCACTGCAAACTATAGGCTCTATCAAACACAGAATGACATGATAGGTACAAAACCTAACAACAGATTGGAACAGAACAGGATACACAAACTCCACATCTTAAGAAAACTCCTCCGATTATTTCTCAAAGTAAGTAAGGTAAGCAACAGGCAGAGGTACAGACAAGGGGTGGTAAAGGTGAGTTCTAGTGGCTAAATAGTAGATCTGATGACTAACTGAGAACAGCTGATGGTGACGATGTAAACAGGACCACCATCGATGTTCTGTAGAGGAGGACGGAGCATGAATCTCCTTTCCCAGTGAAGGGAATAGAGGAGGCTGGAAACCGTAGGGGCAGTGGAAGGGGGTGAGACGGGTGGATACACAGGGCAGAGTGTTGTGGGCAAATTCTATCCAGAGCAGCTTCCATGCCCAGGTAGTGGGGTTCTTGGAGGAGAGGAGACCCATCTCCGGCTTCTCCATCTGGCAATTAGATTCCGGGTGATAACCATAAGAGTGGCTAACTTGAGCCCCCAACAGAGCACAGAACTCCGCCAAAAGCAGGACACGAACTGGGGACCCCTCAGAAACAATATAAACCATGCAGCCTGAACACGTGTTCCAATATCGCCATCGTCCAGGGCGATATAGGACCACGGACGGTGGGAAACCAGCAGAGAAAGAAGAAACAGAGAAACCTAGCCAGTTGTTGATGTGAGGCCTTGTGGGTGACACAGGTAGGGCAAGCAACCATGTACTCCTAGACATCTTTCTTTACTCATGGCCACCAGAAATGGCTTCCCATCACAAACGCTGTTCTCTTAGAGCCAGGATAACCACAGAATGAGGAGGCATGTGCCCAGTGGATGACCTCGCCACAAAGCTCTGGGGGAGGACGGGTAGGAGGACAAGCACGCACTGCCGGTAAGTCCCGGATGGCATCCTTCGCTCAAGCGTTGATAGACCAGATGACAGCTTCAACCATGCAATCGACTGGGAGAATGAATTCCGGTTCCTCAGGGTCGTCTTCGATCTCGTGGATCTGGGACAAGGCGCCCGGCTTTGTATTTCTGGAACCTGGATGGTAGATGTATTGAAATTGAAACAACTAAAAAACAGGCCTGATGTGAATTGAGTCTCTTTGGTGTTGTGAGATATTCTAAATTCTTATAGTTCATGCAGACCAGGAATGGTTGTCCGCATTCCTCCAGCCAGTGTCACCATTCCTCCAATGCCACCTTGACCACCAACAGCTCTCCGTTACCAATGTCATCGTTTTTCTCCACTGATGACAACTTATGGGGCATAAACTCACAGGGATGGAGCTTGCCTTCCTCCAGGTCCCGCTGTGACAGCACCACCCCAACTCTGGAGTTGGAGGCGTCCACCTGTAAACTGACGGGCGGGGTCTGGCATGCAAAGGATCGATGCACAGGTGATACACTACTTAAATCACTGGTAACTTCCGCAGACCATTGGAGACGAGACCTGAAGAGGTAAGACCATGGAGGGGTGAGGTTGTGTTACTGAACCCACAGATGAACATCCAATAGAAGTTGGCAAAACCAAGAAAACCTTACACATAATGACGGCTCTGTGGTACAGGCCAGTCTTCCATGGCTTTGGTCCTAGCTGGATCCATCCGTATCTGCCCCTGGAAGAACACAAAGCCCTGCCACACGTGGAAATGGTGCTCCTCTTCTGAATGGGGAAAAATGAGAATATCATCAAGGTACACAAAAGCAAAATCATTGATCATGGCTCCAAGAACGTCATTAACCAAAGCCTGGAACACAGCAGGGGCGTTTGTTAACCCAAAAGGTATGACCAGGTACTTGTAATGTCCATTTGGGTTATTGAAGGCTGTTTTCCACACGTCTGCTTCCCTGATGCTAAGAGTTGCAGAGATCCAGCATGGCAATGATCTCAGCTCCCGACAACAGCTCAAAAGCGGAGGACAACAAAGGTAGAGGGTAGGAGTCCTGGATGGTGATGCCGTTCAGCCCCCAATAATTAATACACAACCGAAGGGAACCATCGTTCTCAACAAAGAAGCAAACAGCGCCAGCCGGAGACGAAGATGGACAGATCAGACCGGTGGCTAGTGCCCCCTCCAGGTACTCCTTCATGGCCTGCCTTTCTTCAGCAAGAGCTGACGCTCTCTTGAGCTGAACTGAGCCGAGCCTCAGATTGATAGCGCAGTCATGACTACGATGCAGGGGTAATGAAGTGGGGTTCCTTTTACTGAACACAGAACGAAGATCCCAGTAATATTCTGGTACGCTGTCCAGCTCCAAGACCTGGTACGATCAGACTAGGAGAGCTGGAGAGATCAAGATCGGCGTCCAACTTGAAGCAAAAACTGGTGCATCCTGTACTCCACTCCTCGAAATCGCAGCTCCTTCGATCCAGGCGGGGGTTATGCAGGCGAAACCAGGTGTAGCCCAGGACTACAGGGTGGTAACAGGCTTTAACAAGGAAATTGATAACTTCGGTATGAGCATCAGAAAACACCATGGTAACGGGTCCAATGTGGCGTGTGACACTCCAGAGCAGGTGACGGTCCAGCGCCATGGTCTCCATTGGCGAGGTGAGAAGCAAGATGGTGACTCCCAGCTTCTCCGCCAGGTTAGCGTCCATGAGACTAGCATCAGTGCTCGAGTCGATAAGCACCACCTGCTGGAGGGAATTATCCCAGACTGCAAAGTAGCATTAGGTAAAGAACAGGCGGAGGCATTGCAGAAAACAGTTTGGCTCACCACTAAACTCCGTCTTAACAGTGAGCAGTAGTGGGCAGTAGTGGGCAGCCTGCATCATAATGACCTGACTGGCCGCAATACACAAACATCCCTTGAAAGTGCCACGCTCTTCTCAGCGTCACACAGATAGGCTCGACCCAACTGCATGGGCTCCTTGGCAGGAAGCTGAACCCCAGGGAAACTCACCTTTGCAGACTGTGATGGTGCCAGTAGAACCTGGTGTCCGGAACTGTCGTGAACGTTGCGTCCGCCCATGACGCCCCTGGCTCGCGGATCAACAGCCTTCATTTCCCTGTCCTCGTCCCCGGTCTACCGGTTGCTGTTCCACAAACGGTGATCAATCTGTATGGCCAAGGCTATCAAGGCATTAAGGTCATTTGGCAGGTCTCGGGCCGCAAGACAGTCCTCAACACATGGGGAGAGTCCTCAAATGAACGGAGTGGTGGTGTCCCAACCCGCCTCTGCTGCCAGTGTGCGGAACACAATTGCCTATTTAAGTGCTTCGCTTACCCTGTCTAAGATTCACTAAGCTTTGCGCGGCGTTGCGTCCTAGGGACACCTCCTGGAACATCTGGTTTAGGGCCTTGGCAAAACGGAACGTGGTCTTGCAGGACGACCTGTTCCGCCACTCCGCCGTAGCCCAGACTTCCTTTTTTCCCAAATGGGACACCGCTACGCTACCTTCAAGCGCTCGGTGGGAAAGCTCAGAGCATGCAACTCAAAGTGGATTTCACACTGGGTAAGAAACGCTCGTCAGTCACCTGATTCTCTGGAGAAATGCATAGGAGCTCCTAAGTAAGTGTCTGGAGCTGGAGAGTAGTCTGCTGGCATGGCGGTGGAGGTAGCCGCCAGTTCTGGTACCTCAATTGGCAAGCTTCTGCTCACTGCGTTCGGCGAGAGATGCTTAGTCAGCTGGCTAAGCTCCGTCACCGCGTTCTCCTGCTGGGTGGCACAGCGCGCCAGCTCCTGGAGAGCCGCATTGGTCTTTTCTTAATTAAGAATTAAGAATGCCTTTATTAGTCCCACAGCGGGGAAATTCCCATCAGCAGCTAGGTTACCCGGCGCTAGTCCGACAGTGGAAGCAAATTGCAGTACAAACAGTAATAAAACGCACACACATACAGTATCACACAGTACAAGTGGAAACCTTGCTGGAATTTTTTCTTGGGTTCATCAGGACAGATAGATAAGGTCGGAGAGCAGACAGTGAGACTGTAAGGAGGGGAGGGGGGGGGGGGGTGTATCTGAATCAGTGTAGTGAAGTGTTGTTTATAGAAGTATGACCGAGGCCAACCAAGATGTTTACATGTCAGTCCAACAGTTGTCCTTGAAGGGAGTCACAATAAGGGGAAGAGGATAGATAGAGGCACAGCTGGTGAGCTAGATTGGACCCGGGAAGGGAGGGGTGAGGGAGAAGGGACAGAGTAATACACAGCCAAATTTAATACATTTTAACAATCCATGACTAATTTGTCTAGATCAATACTCCAATCGGTCAGAACTCAGGGCTTCTTCGCCTCTTGTGGGACCATGGGTCACCCGTGACATCTCCTCAAGCCTGTCAGACAAGGCTGTCACCATATTCACCAAGTGTTCAGTCTGTCTGCAGATGTTATCCCTCAGTCTCTTGTCTTCCTCCGTACGGGCTGAGATCTTATTAGTCAGTCCTGTAATCCGGGCATCCGAACGGGCTGAGATGTTACAGATCAGTCCTTCAATCCGGGCAATCCTCTGGTGTAATTCCGTCAGCCGAGTAACCATGGCCCCCGTCGGCGTTTGCAGCTCCACAGCCGGTGGACACGCCGATGAGCCGGCCACAGATTTTCCAATCTTTCCAATCTTCCGATAAAGCAGGGCACCACCAAAGCCAATCATGAGTAGCCCAGTTATCAAAGTCCAAAATATGAATAGATCCTCTGCATCCTCGATGGACAGAGGCTCCAGACACAGGGGGCACCAGGAATCCCCCGCGTCCCGCACGTAGCCGGAGGCAAAAGTCCCCAAGGGGCAGAGGGGTTCTCCCGGAGATTCTTTCCTTTGTGAAAACATTTTGTCCAATGCGCTGAGTGACCAGTTGATTAGCTCCATGTTCAAAAATGTTATTCCAGAATAGCAGATCAGGGTGCTCAGAAAAAGACAAGACAAGGACACTGCAAGCAAAAGCAGAGTGGGAGCAGAGAGAAAACACGTCTGCACTCCTCGAGAGGCGGAAGTAGAAGAAGAAATGGCTGTGGATTCGTTGCTTGTGTGCCAGGAGAGTGGAGCATGCTGGTTGGTTCCATTTCTGGCCAGATTGTCCTGTCAGGTGGCTTAACGTAGCACACGCACACACACACACACACACACACACACACACACACACACACACACACACACACACACACACACACACACACACACACAGTAAGATGAGTAAAAGATTGTTAAATCACAAAAAAGGAGTCAGTGGTACAGGCCGAGGTTGATGCACAGGTGAGCAACTAGCAGAGGTACAGACAAGGGAGCACGTAGAATTGGCGTACAAAAACAGGCAATCAGCCAAGGCTATGGTATAACAAAGGTACGGCAGTTGGCAAAAGCAAGGTTGGAAACAAGGTCGAGCACTAGACAAGAACTGGATACAACACTGTAAAGTGGTGAGTACACACAACAATCGGACAAATGAGCAAGATCTGATGGCTAATTAGGACCAGTTGGTAAGGTCACATGACTAAGAGTCAAGAAAAAACACAGAGCACCGAGGCTATAAAACGCGTTCGGCCACGTCAAATGCTACTGTCAGTTGTTGCTAGGCATGAGACATGGCCGACCAGCTGGCTATGGGCGAGGGGTGGGGTACACCCTGGACATGTCGCCAGCCCATCACTGGGCAACACATAGACGGACAACCATTCACGCACACAATCACACCTACGGGCAATTTAGAGTGACCAATTAACCTAATGCATGTTTTTGGACCGTGGGAGGAACCCAGAGAGAACCCACGCGAACACCTGGCGGTCTGCAATCTCCACAGATAGGCACTTGGTCAAACCCAGGCCCTATTGCTGTGACGCCACAGTCCTACCCACTGCACACCGTGCCGCCCCCTCGATTAATCTGTCCCAATTAGAAATCACCTATCAGGATTTTTATAAAGTTTTTAAAACTAAATTTTGGTTTTGACTCATTAAATCTTAAACAAAACACAAGATCTAGCGTTTCAATAATAAAACTTCCGTATCCAAAATATAATTGAACAAAGCAAGCATAGAGTTTTGTTCTAATGTGAAGATCTGCAGCAGCTCCACTTAACCTGACTAGGGGGGAGAAAACCCCACAAAACTAAACTAAACTCCACAGATTCCTGGGCTCCTTCTGGCTCTGAGGCAACAGTGACAACCACTAAAACCATGCTGTCATATTTTAATGCTGCTGTTACATTTAGTGTCTGCACCGTTGTGCGGTGTGGTGTGCTGTTCTGTGGTGGCGACGGCGCATGGCATTAGCTGGCTGCGCGTCATCTCATTCGCTACATAGTAATGAACGGTCATTACTATGTAGTGAATGAGATGACGCGCAGCCAGCTAACGCTCACAGCAGAACAGATTAAGTAACGAAGTAACACAGCCGCACTTAATGTAGAGACTTCTTGTGATGGATAAACAGTGTTTGTTACTGCCACTACATCCTGGACACCAGTGTTTCATTCTTATGTTCTTTTGTGTCGCTCTAGCATTTACTAACCAAGAGCTGAGCTTTGTATGACTTGCAGGTTAATGTTGTCTGTGTTCAATATTTAATGCTCTTATGAAGGAATTAGGGCGCAGCCTTTCTCCTGCTGCCGCTTGGTTTGCTTTCTAAGGCATTTCGCCAGTGGCTGCATTATTTTGCGTCATGCTGTGCTGTAAAATGAGCAGGCCGACAAATCGACAACGATAAATCATTATTGATAAATTTCCATCATCAGTTATCGAGTCGTTGATTCATTATTCAGCAGCCCATTTGAATTCCTTTGAATGTAGCTATGCCATGTTTCAGAAAATAGGCTTGGGGTATAAAAAAGTTTTTCTTCCATCTCTATCTTCTGTGATCAATACATGTGGTCTCTTAAACAACTCAGTGAACAAACGCTTATCGCAACTTTTTATATCAAACTTGACTTACAGTACCTGTTCCTTCATGTTACTTGGCAAGAGAATAAACCAGGAAAGAATAGATCATGCAAGTTTTTCACTGGATAGCAGAATTCTACTTTTTTGGCAATACCTTTGGACAAAATCGTGGAGGTTGTTGTGTTTCTAAATCTATTTCTATTAGATTAATTGAATAGAATGTCCCCGGGTGCTGCACTATGGCTGCCCACTGCTCCCCCCAGGGGATAGATCAAATGAGTATCAGCTCAGTCTGTTTTGAAGTACTGTAAACTGATACTTTTATGTCTGAAATACTAACATTTTAATAAATCACTTCATGACATTTCTCTACAGGGAGACAAAGGTGACCAGGGACATAAAGTAAGTTAAAACCTTATGAATGAACCTAATATATTTAATATATTGATGTTTTTTTTTCAAAAACATTTGAAAACATGCCAAAACGAACTGGTAACCTCCTGTAATCTCCAGGGGGAAGCAGGCCAAACTGGACCTAGAGTAAGCTATTGATGGATTGACACATTATCTTTTCTTTTTAGGTTTTTACACATTCTCCTATTTCGTTGTTTACATGTTTTTTGTTGTTCTTGTTTTTTTGTTACTGTGTAGGGTGATCCAGGCCCAAGTGGAGAACCAGGAAAGGCTGAGATTCATAACAGTGAAAATGTATGTCTGTTTTATTTTTCTGCATTTTTAAATATGGAAACACACAAAAATAGGTTTTGTAACGTAAAATTTGCCAACAGGATATTCACAACATACCTCTTATGGTAAGCATTTTCTAGGATTTATCATATAATATTGTTTAAAAGCCATTTTCGAAATGTAATCAGTAATATTATATCCTCTTAGGGTCCACCTGGATTGCCTGGACCTCCAGGGATCCCTGGACTCCAAGGTGCCAAGGTAGGATACATTTTAGAGTATAATATTGTCACACTGCTTTCTTTCAAAGTATGTTTCGGTGGAGATTCTCAGACATCCAGGTGGAATAGTCTAAAGCTTGAGTCATGTCAACTGGATTTCTTCTTTTCAGTAAAAATGTTTCACCACCAATCCACGTGGCTTCCTTAGTCTGAAAGAAGTTGGCTGAAGGCCACATATTTATCTTTCAGTAAGGTTTTCCCCTCCCACCTGTAATGATGGGCTCGTTATGAGAACAAATGTCGAAGGAGAGGAGGCAGAAGAGTTTGTAGATAGAGAGAGAAAAGGAAAGATCTGAGAATAGGGACTCTAGGAAAGGCAGAGAGCTGGCACACATGATGGAGAGAAGGAAGGCAGATGTACTATGTGTGCAGGAGGCGAGGTGGAAGCAGCAAAGCACGTAGTATTGGAGAAGGATACAAACTGTTCTATCATGTTGTAGATAGGAAAAGAAATGGGGTAAGAGTGATCCTGAAGGGGAATATTGTGAACAATGTTCTAGAGGTGAAGAGTCTCAGACAGGGTGATGAGCCTAAAGCTAAAAATCAAAGGGGTAATGGTTAATGTAGTCAGTGGGTATGATCCACATAGAGAGTATCCCCAAAGGAGAGAGTCTAGTTGTTGGAGCAGACTTCAATAGATATGTTGGTGAGGGGGGAACAGAGGTGATGTGGAGGTAATGGGCAGGTTTGGTGTAAAAGAAAGCAACCTAGAAGGACAGATGGTGGCGGACTTTGCTAAGAGGATGGAAATGGCTGTAGTCAACACTTACTTCCGGAAGAGAGTGAAACAGAGTGATGTACAAGAGTGGAGGTAGGATGGGGAAGGTTCTGAAAAGGATAAAGAGTGGAAAGGCTGTTGGTCCTGATGATGTACAGTCTTATGCAAAAGTTTAGGCACCCCCTGATACAGAACCCGTCTGACCACATAACAGACGTGGAAAAGAAACATCCAGACTCCCTGCAGATCATCATGGGTAATTTTAACAAAATGAACCTGAGCCAGTGGAGGTCCACAGATACAAGTGTCCCACCACATGAACACATGGGGCCACTGCTCTGGGCACTGCACTGGGCCTCTCTGACCACTGTCTGCTTTACATCATCCTGACTTACATGCAGAAATCCAGAACCTGTAGACCTGCAGTCAGGACAGTGAAAAGGTGGACGGGCCAGTCCAAACTGCAGCTGCAGGGCTACTTTGACTCTACTGTTTGGGATGTTTTTGAAGCTGCAGTGAAAGACATTCACGAGCTCACTGAAACTGTGACATTGTACATCCGCTTTTGTAAAGTTATGTGTATTCAGAGGAAAACTCTACGCACAGTCAACAGCAACACGTCATGGTTCAAACCAGACTTAAGGAAGCTGGGCCAGGCCAAGTAAGAGGCCTACAGAAGAGGTGACCGATTGCTGTACAAGCAAGACAGAAACAGGCTGACAAAGGATTTTAAAGCAGCTTAAAGGGGCTATGGTGAGAAGCTGCAGAATTCAACAAATGATCCTGCATCAGTCTGGAGAGGCCTGCAGCACATCACCATCTACAGGAAACAATCTCCACACCCTGAGGCTAGCAAAATCTGGCAAACGACCTTAAAAGGTTCTACTGCCGGTTTGAAAGGAACCACCTCACACCTCCTGGCCAGACTATAGGCTCACCTACACCCCCCAACATTCACAAACTCCCACCATCAGACCCCCTACCGGCACTGAAGATTTGTGAAGGAGAATTCTGTCGCCTTTGAGAGGCTGGTGCTGAGGCATCTGAAGGACATCACAGGTCCCCTGCTAGACCCCCTGCACTTTGCCTACAGAAAAAACAGGTCAGTGGATGATGCAGTAGACCTGGGACTGCACTACATCCTGCAGCACCTGGATCTCCCTAGCACATATGCTAGGTTCACGGACAGATCAGGACCTTCTTGACTGACAGGAGGCAGCAGGTAAAGCTGGGCAGCATCACATTTGGCACCCACACCATCAGCACCGCCGTCCTTTCCCCACTGTTCTTTTCCCTCTATACCAACAACTGCACCTCAGGGAACCTGTCTGTGAAACTCCTGAAGTATGCAAATGATATGATCGTCATTGGGCTGATCCAGGGCAGTATTGAGTCTGCATACAGACGGGAGGTGGAGCAGCTGGTCCAGTGGTGCAGTCAGAACCTGCTGGTGCTTAACAGGCTTCATCTTATTCTATTTTTTTATTTCTTTCTATGTTTATAACTCAAATTAATATGTAAATAGTTAATGTTCGGAATGAGGGTTTGAAAGGACGGGGTCAGACCAGATGCAATTCCTGCAAAATTGGTGAATAAAAATGATTCTGATTCTGATAAATAACAGATTTTGGTGATTTTTAAAAAAAAAGATGTTAACACAGTCTCATTTGTAAATAGGAAAAATGTGCATATTTTCAGCAAACATTGGTGCATAGTTACTTCTTATGCCATGAATTGAACAAAGATAAAAAATAAAAAGATTATTTTGTCACTGTGCAAAAGTTTGGGCACCCTACATAATCAATATTTAGTACCAGTAACACTTATTCTGGCACATATCACCGTTTGCAAACATTTGCAAACACTGTCCGCAATGTTTTTTACTACAACGAGAAGACATGTTTATCATTGTTTTTTTTTGTTCTGTCCAGCAGTTTAAAGAGCAGCATATGTTACGCTGAATGCCATATTGTGATGGACAGCTTTGCTTTAACAAGAGGAGTATATATAAAATATATATATATTCTTCTTGATTTATGGTTTATTTAATGGTTTATTTAGCAAATCCCAAATATGTGTGATGTTGCTGTGTTGGTGGACAGGTTAAGTTTCTGCTTCAGGGTGTGTGGGGGGGGGGCAACCAGCTGCTGGAACCAAGCAAATCTGTTAACTAAACAATCGGTGAAAAATAAATAAGCAGGCTAACACATTCATAACTAAACAACTGTTGTACTGTGGTTTACCTTGGAGATTAATACTAATACTAATAATAGTGTTAAGGTATGTGCACATACTCATACGAACATATACATATCATATACATACACATATGCATTGTTATACATATCCCATACTACTTAATAAAAGTCATGACATACAACAACAAAATTTCCATATTCACACATTATTGATATTGGTAGCGATAAGTATCATCTCAGTATCAGTATCAGGTGTTGAGTGTCCCTCTACAAGGTTAGTAAAGCTGTAGCTTAACATTATTCACCCAAAGGGTGAGGCAGACGTTGGTGCATGAACAATGCCACTTGTGGAAGCCAGGGTGATGTGAGGAGCTCGATCCCAATACGCCCATCGAACAAGCAGAGAAAAGAATCCTAGCAGCCAGGGAGCCCACACACCTTCAGTTCCAGGAGGGCAGGTGTTGCGACCCAAGCCGTCCACACAGAGCCCCACAGGCAGAGCTGCAGCAGCCACAGAGACAGCACCCGAGGTCAGAGTGGGCCACCGTGGGTCAACGCTGTCCGCCCCATGAGATCAGGGGCAAACACTCCCCCCGGTGGGAGGGTCAGCCTGAGAGAGTGGAGCCCGAAGACCTACGGTCCGTAGGGAGCCCGCCCAGAGTGGGGCCCGCCCCCAGTCCACCACCCCTACACGAGCAAATCGGGCCTACCCCATCGGCCCTACCTCATCCCCTGGCTCCACACCGGGTCTGCAGTACAAGGCCAACAATTGGTGGGGGTCAGCAGAAAAGAGACCACCCAGGCAGATGATCAACGTACCCCGGGCGGAAAACCGGACCCACCACACTCCAACCGCACCACACGCATACAAACTCACACTAACACAGATGCTTACACCCACCCACACGTACAACACACATCATCACATCAACACACATACACCATAAACTCTCTCACAACAATCATACGTGAACCAATGGACTCTCAGATACATTCCATGTGGCCCCAGGCAGGAACCGCAGCTCCTCCCGAGCACCGCCCAACCTGGGAGAAGCATAGGGCAGCAGAAAAGGTACTCTGCAACCCAGCTTGCACGTGAGTGTGTGGAAGTGCACTGAAGGTGGGTGACACCTCCAGGAGCACGACCGCTGGCTGACGGTGTGTCCCCCGGACAGTGCCCCCCCACCACACTAAATGTCTTTTTGCAGTTAAAACTGGCTAGTGATCTCTCCACCAGGGCCAGTGGGCGAGGCCACCTAAGTGGATAATTGTGAAGAAATGTAGTTGGGAAGCAGAGCACCAGGGTCTGCAGAGCCAGGTTCCCGAGTGGCTCTGTTACCCATCCCACCGCCCCCCACAACCCCCAGCCAGGAAGAGACAGCCGAGACTCAGGGACCGCAGTACTACTGCCCAGGCACTACACGCAGCACAGCCAGAGCCATCATCACCCTTCTTTCACACTTACCCATTCTCTCGCTAAAGTATACCTATGCTCGCCCCGTGTAGTGCTACACTCAAACCTACACACATACGCGGTTGTGCATTGAGGGCCAACCTATGCCCAGGGCCCAATGAAGGTCGTAGCCCGAGTAGTCCGCCAACCCCCCCAACAGGCCCAAGCAGTTACCAGAGGGCGTCAGACCTTTAGGGCAAGCAGCGCCCCACCCGAGAGAGACACCCCTCCGGGCGCAGGCAGGCACCACCGGAGGGAGTCCCCCGGACACAGGTCACTCAGGTCTGCACCCCCAGGTCCGCCCCCCGCACACCGGCAGGGAGGCCCGCCTTCACTCCCTGGAGACAGGCACATACCAACCCTCAAAATGGCCCTACCCCGGCACAGGACCGCTGGTCTAAGCAGCCACCACACCCCCGCCGCAGGGGACCCATGCGGCCAGCCCAGAATCCACCAGTCCCGTTGTCCCGGTTCCTTAGGTAGGCAGGCACCCCCAACCACCAGTCACCCCACTACCACTGTGCCAGACATGACGCAGCACCCGAGCTCCACGCATCCTTACCTGGAAATGGAATCAATCAGAGTAGAGTTTTGGTCATTGATTTGATGAAGCAGACAATGTGTCTAAGGTGGTGTAATCTAACAAGCTGTTCAGGTAGGAGTAATGCTTAATTTATTTTTAGTTTTCCAGTTCATAAGGATGATTTTCTTTGTGACACAGAGGGCAGAAAGAAGTGTGTGTGATGAGTTTGTCTCTAGATCAAGCCCACTTAGATCTCCTAGAAGACAAAGTGCAGGGGCCGCTGGGATTGGACAGCTTAACTGGGTTGACAGGTGTTCACATACTCTTTGCCAAAATTGCTGCACAGGTGAACATAACCAGAATGCATGTAGGAAACCAACTGCTGTGTTATCTGTAAAGTGAGGGCAAATATTTGAATGTGTGAGACCCATTTGGAACATGCTTTGTCCTGTATAGTGAGTTTTATGAAAAATTTTATATTGTATTAGTTGTAAATTTGTATTTTTTGTCATTCTGAATAAATTAGAACATTTATTATTCCAGAACGTGTAATTAGTGGTGATGTTGAGTTCAGCTTCCCATTTAGAGATTGGAAGGCTCACTGTCTGATTTACATTGGAAATTAAGATATAGATTTTGGATACTGTCCTTTTCCCTGATATATCAATAAATCGCTCTATTACGAGTGGTGGTTGCATGTGGATGGGCGTATTCTTACTTTTTGCATTAAGTATTGACTTTAGTTGTTGGTATTCTAAGAAATTGGCACTAGTGATTTTAATTCTTCAAAAGAGGTAAACTTGTCTCTTGTAAAAACATGTTTCAGATGTGTTATCCCTTTGATATGCCAAGTTAGAAAGTAGAGAGGTGTGTTTTGGCAAAGAGTAAGCGACGACCCATTAATTTTAAGAAAATTCCATCAGGCTGTCAGAGATGCTTTTATGCTAATACTCTGGTAACAACTATGATGTTGGATTTTGGTGCTGATAAAGGGCAGCTCTGCAACTTTAATATTTCCACAAAAGGTTTGTTAAATGTCTATCCAGGAGGAGTCTGCTGGCATGGGTTTTATCCATTTGTGGACATGGTTCAGTCTATTGGCAAGAAAATAGTGGTGGAAGTTAGGTAGTTCTAGGCCGCCGCAGCGTCTGGATTTTTGAAGTTTTTAAGCTAATTCGTGGTGGCTTGGTTTTTCACAAAAACTGTGAGATGTAGGAGTCTAATGTCTTAAACCACGCCTGGGCTGGCTGAGTTGGAATCATTAAGAATATGTAATTAATTTTTGGCAGGATCATCATTTTTATGGTGGCAATTCTTCCCATAAGTGAAATTGGGTAAGGACTGCCATCTTTTAAGGTTGGCTTCTATTCCTTTTAATAATGGATTATAGTTTAGATCAATAAGCTCTGATAGCCTAGACGACAATTCAATGCCCAAGTATTTAATGTTCCCTGAATGGAGTAGCACTATAGATTTGGTCCAGTTAATAGAGTATTCTGAAAGTCCTGAGAATTCATCTATGAAGCTGATAGTTGTAGGAAGAGACGTCTGTGGCTCCAGGAGAAACAGTAACACATCGTCAGCATATAAACTTATTTTATGATTTACTGATTTGGTCGATATTCCAGTAATTCCTTCATGCTGTCTTATTGCTGCGGCTACAGGTTTAATAAATATTGCAAATAGTGATGGGGAAAGTGGGCAGCCCTGTCTTGTCCCTCTATGCAGATTAAACCTTGGTGAGATCTGGTTGTATGTTCTAACTGCGGCGTTTGCTGAGCTGTATAATATTTGGATCTAGTCTATGAATGATTTCCCAGTGCCGAATTTTGTGCAGAGTGGCTAAAAGAAACTTCCAGTTTACTCTATCGAAAGCTTTTTCTGCATCTAAGGAGACGACGGCTGACTCTAATTCATGGGTGGTGACATAATCAATTAAGTTGATTAATTTTTTCATATTGTTTGTTGACTGTCTACCTTTAATGAAGCCTGTTTGGTCAGAGTGAATTATATATGGAGTGATTTTTCTACTCTTCTAGCAAGTGCTTTACACACTATTTTTAGATCTACATTTATTAGTGAAATTGGTCTATAACTTAATGGGAGTGTAGTGTCTTTTCCTGGTTTTGGAGCAGGCTTATGAAGGCGGAATTCATATTTGTTGGTAATGAATGCTGTTGTTTAATTTCAGCTACCATTTTGTAAAAGCTGGGTGCCAGCATGGACCAGAACTCCTTATAAAATTCAGTTGGGAATCCATCTGGTCCTGGAGCTTTTCATCTCCTGCAGAGCTTCATGTAGTTCTGCCAAAGATAACAATGAGTCTAGAGTTGTGGATTGTTCTTCCTTTAGCTTTGGCAGTTCTAGTTTATTCAGAAACTCCTCAATGGCTGAAGTGGATGAGTGGATGGATCTATTTGGGACGTATATAACTCTTGGTAAAAGTTTTTAAACTATATATATATATATATATATATATATTATATATATATCTACCTCATATCATGAGAGACAATGAACCACATGAGATACCGGCTCAGACGTCGCCTGGTCTAACAAGGTCTGCGTCAGGTGTTGGGGAACCAGAGCACCTTGGCGAGAAGTGGGCTACTGGAACAAGAAAGAAATGGCTGAGATGCGAGAACAAGGCTCTGTTGGAATGCTACTACTCAAGTAACCCTAGTCAGAGGGGCTACATGCAAAGAATGTGTGGTGAATGGGAACGGAGAAACCCACATTCAAGGCTGACAGCGAAGCAACTAGTAGCTCAGTGTTCCAACATCCACAAACGGCAACTGCTATCACAACTTGAGATTGACGAGATACAACACAAATGCTACGGCAAGGGGGAGCCAGGACGCCAGGTCAGAGGGGAGGTTTCACCATCTCCCCAACCGGAAATTGGGTACGAAGCCCCAATGAGCACAGACACGCTGAGCGAGGCAGCGACTGACCTGAAAGACAAAATCATGGCGAGATTGAACAGGCAACCCCGAACCCCACTACAACGGCTAAGTGAAGTACCATCAGAAAGTCTCATGGAAGATGTGAATGCAGCATTGAGAGCGATCCCTACCACAACAATCACAGAAACCAATGAGCTGATATACGCTTCAGCATCAGTGATCCTAGAGGTGCTTGGCTATAAGAGCAACCATGGGAGCCATGAGAAACAATACCCACCATGGAAACGAAGGTTGGAGGCAAAAATCAAGGCAGCTCGGAGGGAAGTGAGCCAAATGACAGAGGCCCAGAGAGGTGCAATGAAAAGACCAATGCCTAAGAGGTACAGCCAGATGACCATACCTGAAGCACTCGAAACTGCCAAGCAAAGGCTACAAGCCTTGGCCAGCCGCCTAAAGAGATACACCAGAGATAACGAAGCCAGACGAATAAACCGTCTGTTCGCAACACAACCTGCGAAAGTGTACTCTCAATGGCAGGGTAATAACAACAGAGCAGACCCACCAAGGCTGGAAACTGAACAGTACTGGAAGGGTATATGGGAAAGGGAGGCATCACACAACAGTGATGCACAGTGGCTGGTGGATCTGAGGGAAGACCACAGCAACCTCCCTGAACAGAATCCAGTGACTATCACAGTGGCAGACATCCAACATAGAGTCTCAGGTATGAAAAACTGGACAGCACCTGGCCCTGACATGATCCACGCCTACTGGCTAAAGAAGCTCACTGCAACCCATGAGCGCCTGGCAGCACAAATGAACCAGCTGCTAAGGGATGGGACTCACCCTGATTGGCTAACCGAAGGGCGAACGATCCTGATAATGAAGGATCCCTCAAAGGGTGCAGTCCCATCCAACTACCGGCCAATAACCTGCCTCTCCACAACATGGAAGCTCATGTCAGGCATCATCGCAGCTAAGATAAGTGGGCACATGAGTCAATACATGAGCGAAGCACAGAAGGGCATTGGTAAGGATACCAGAGGAGCCAAACACCAACTCCTGGTAGACAAAACAGTCGCCCAAGACTGCAGAGTGCGACACACCAACCTGTGCACAGCCTGGATCGACTACAAGAAAGCCTATGACTCAATGCCACACACATGGATCACTGAATGCTTGGAGCTGTACAACATCAACAGAACTCTAAGGGCCTTCATTGCAAACTCGATGAGGTTGTGGAGAACCACCCTTGAAGCCAATGGGAAGCCGCTTGCCCAAGTATCCATCAAATGTGGCACTCGCTGATCCACACCACCAGGATCTACAGCTCGGACATCGGGATGTCATTCGGACTGGAGAAATGTGGGAGGATGGTGACAAAGAGAGGCAAGGTAATCCACACAGAAGGGGTCTCACTCCCAGAAGGAACAATAGCAGACATTGAGGACAATTACAAGTACCTTGGAATACCACAGGCAAACGGCAACCTTGAACAGGCAACAAGGAATGCGGCAACAGCCAAATACCTCCAACGAGTAAGGCAAGTCCTAAGAAGCCAGCTCAATGGCAAGAACAAATCCCGGGCAATAAACAGCTACGCTCTGCCAGTGATCAGATACCCTGCAGGAATAATAAGGTGGCCAAAGGAAGAGATACAGACCACAGATGTTAAGACACGAAAGCTCCTCACTATGCATGGAGGGTTCCACCCCAAATCCAGCACCCTGAGACTGTACGCTAGCCGCAAGGAAGGAGGCCGAGGACTAGTGAGCGTGAGAGCCACTATCCAGGATGAAACATCCAAGATCCATAAGTACATCAAGGATAAGGCCCCGACAGATGACGTGCTGAGTGAATGTCTCAGGCAGTGGAGAACAGAGGATGAGATGCTGGAAGAGGGACCATCATGGGAGGACAAGCCCTTGCACGGGATGTACCACCGGAACATAACTGAAGTGGCTGATCTCAACAAATCCTACCAATGGCTTGAAAGGGCTGGGCTGAAGGACAGCACAGAGGCACTCATCCTGGCTGCACAGGAGCAGGCCCTGAGCACCAGAGCCATAGAGGCCCAGATCTACCACACCAGACAAGACCCAAGGTGTAGACTGTGCAAAGAGGCCCCAGAGACAGTCCAGCACATAACTGCAGGGTGTAAGATGCTGGCAGGCAAAGCATACATGGAACGCCATAACCAAGTGGCTGGCATAGTATACAGGAACATCTGCGCGGAGTATGGACTGGAAACCCCAAGGTCAAAGTGGGAAACACCTCCCAAGGTGGTAGAGAACGAGCGAGCCAAGATCCTGTGGGACTTCCAGATCCAGACTGACAGAATGGTAATGGCGAACCAACCAGACATTGTGGTGGTGGATAAAGAGCAGAGGAAAGCCGTAGTGGTGGATGTGGCAATACCAAGCGATGGCAACATCAGGAAAAAGGAACATGAGAAACTAGAGAAATACCAAGGGCTCAGAGAAGAACTGGAGAAGGCTTGGAAGGTGAAGGCCACAGTGGTGCCTGTGGTGATCGGAGCAATAGGGGCTGTGACCCCCAAACTGGAGGAGTGGCTACGACAGATCCCTGGAAAAACATCCGAAATCTCAGTCCAGAAAAGTGCAGTCCTAGGAACAGCAAGGATACTGCGCAGAACCCTCAAGCTCCCTGGCCTCTGGTAGAGGACCCGAGCTTGGAAAGTGGAAGAATAGAGTGTGTATATATTATATTATATTATATTATATTATATTATATTATATTATATTATATTATATTATATTATATTATATTATATTATATTATATTATATTATATTATATTATATTATATTATAATATTCCCTTTCTTATTAGTTATTGAATGGATGATTTGTTTCTCTTTATTATTTTTAAATTGGTTAGCTAGAAATTTACCACATTTGTTAGCATGGTCAAAGTTCTCCCAGCGTAATTGATCTATCTGAAACTGAGATTTGCAGTCAATTATATTATTTAATTTCAGCTTTAGATTTCTTAGGTCTTCTAGGATTCTATCATTGGTTGGTGAGGCAGCATATTTAATCTATAGAGATCTTATTTTTTGCTCTTATTCTAATTCAAGTAGCATGTCCTTTTTTTTCTTGTGCGATGAATATGAAATTATTCTACTGTGCATAACTGCCTTCCCAGTCTCCCAAAGAACACAGGGTGAGGTTCCCGGTGTATCGTTGATTTCTATAAAGGTTGCCCATTCTCTCCTGACATAACTGTTGAAGTCTTTGAGTAATCATTGAGTCATTCATATTCATGATCATTGAGTAATGATTTATTAAACCTCCAATTCCTGGTTGATGGTGTGACTGTCTTAATCAACAAAATGGACATTGGGGCATGATCACTGATTGTGATAGAGTGAATATTGGTGTCAGAGACATCTTGTAAGACTGAGTTATTTACTAAAATATAATCTATATGGGAGTGAGAGTGGTGAACTGGCGAGGAAAAGGTATGTTCCTTGGATGTAGCATGAAGAAAGTGCCATGTGTCACAAAGACCGAAGTCTTCCATGGACTGTTTTAAGGTCTGTACTGATTGCCAGTTCCTGTTGCTCACAGCTTTGCTTAGCCTGTCCAACTCTGGGTTAAATACTAAATTAAAGCCCCCTCCTACTATAAGTTTGGAACCAGAATGAGTAGACAGTGATGTGAAGAAGCTGTGAAAGAAAGAGGGGTCGTCAACATTAGGACCATAAACATTAGCTATGCAATATTCAATGTTTCCTATCAAGATATTAATGATTATATATCTCCCTTCTGGATCCACAATGGTATCGTTATGAGTAAAGTTAATCTTTTTATTTATTAGGATGGCGACCCCTCTTTGTTTAGAATTGTAACCGGCTAAGTAAGCACGTGGGAACTCTGTTGATGCCAGAGTTTAATCTATAGTTTTGGGAATATAAGTTTCCTGTAGTAAAGAAATGTCTGCTTGTAGGGTTTTCAAATGATTAAATATTTTAAATCGTTTCTCCTTCTTATTGATTCCACGTACATTCCAAGTGACAATCTTCAGTGGTGTCATATCTTACCTGACTGCTGTGGATTACTAGTCTTGTGTTTATGTAGCGTGACAGACTTTAGGTGTGTGGCTAACCTTAAGTATCTGTGTTTTGTTGTGTGTGATCTATGTATGTGCACGTGTTTCCCCTGTGCAGTAGATGTTTGTGTGTGGCTGCTGGAGGGCTACATAGGTGGCTGACTACGTGGGAGAAGAATAGAGAAAAGAAGGATGTAAACAGTGTGGAGTGAAAGTAGGTGAAGGAAAAAGAGTAAAGGGAAGAAAAATTAAAGTAAAAGGAAAGTGAGTGATTAAGCATGATGAGCGCTTTGCAAAGTGAGTGGGTGAGTGACATTAGAATGACAAAAAGAGCATTTACATGAAACATCTGCGAGGGAATGAGTTTGAATACTGGATGTAAAGTTATAACACTTAGTTGCATTGCATCTATTATTTTTCAACAAACCTTTAATTTTAAACCATTTAAACCATTAAACCATTTTTGTTACAAACCACCGCTAGTACAGCCACAGAGTTGCTTCCCGGTCCCGGTAGAGCTCTCCGTTGACGTACAGTTTGTCGACGCTGATGACAGCCCTGCAGCCTTCTGCCATGAACTTTTTACGGATGGGGAACAGATCTTTGACGCTGTAGTCGGTTCCCTTCAGCTGTCTGGCTCGACTCTTAACCAGTTCCTTCTGCTTAAAGTCAAAAAACTTGGCAACGATGGGTCGAGGGCGCTGGCCATCAGGCCGTCTTCCTCCGAGTCTGTGAGAACGGTGAAACACCATCTTGTTGACAACTTCCACTGGAAGCTTCATCTGTTGTTTAAGGAAATTTTTATCTGTAGTTTTCGCGTTTTCCTCCGCCTGCTCTGGAATCCCCGAGAACACCAGGTTGTCCCTCATGCTGCGGGCCTGCAGATCAATGATCCCTTCTTTTATTTTTTTATTTTCGGCCGCTAGCTGAGTCACATACTCCGTCAGGGACTGCACCGTTCCCTTCAGGGCCTCGTTCTTGGTGGCAAGAGAAACCACCTGCTGCTGGCTAAATTTCAGGGAGTTGCGGAGGGCCTGAAACTCTTTGTGGAGGAGTTCCACTAGCGGTAGACGCGCGTCGAAGCTTGATATTTTTTTTTCTATGGACTCCAGTCCATAGAAATGATCAGATGTCCGTGATGTTTTTGTCTGCCGAGCTAGCTCCAGGTGACTCAGGTGAGTAAGACGGACGGGATCTTTTGTTTGGAGCCGTGTCCTTTTTCCCCATTACCAGACGCTCGAAGCACTCGTCGATGTACTTGAAACTTTCTTCGGTGTTATCCAGAATGGTAAGATGGTTGATTGTTTTCCGTAGAATAAGGTAGTTATTTATTTATTTAAATTGGCTGATAGTTTGTCGCGCTGTTTTTTACTATCGGTGTCGCGCTGCCTTGTTGAATTTCTCGTGCTGTTCTCGCAGAGTCTTGCGTTCTCTCACAGCATTGCGCTTCCTCATCGTTTTGTTAAATCAAGATTTCTATTTTAAAATAATTTCCACTGAATGTGGCATTCACTACCTCTCCACGTCTGAGAGACGTCTACTTTTACCACAAACTGCCAGGACCTGGAAGAAGTGAGACCGTGCAAGGGGGGAGGCTATGGAACTGAACCTTTGGATGAACTTACGGTAAAAATTGTCAAAGCCCATGAAGCATTGAACATTACATCGGCATTGCAGAGTCGGCCAGTCCTCCACCGCCTGCGTCTTGGCTGGCTACAAACAGATCTTCCCGAGAGATGACAAAACCAAGAAAAGACACCGGCGGACACAGCAATACAATAGAGTAGGCAAGTTGTCACGAGGTAAGCTCGGCTAAAGCACAGAGGGACTGGATATGGAATCAAGGAAACAGGCTAATGTGAAAAACACAAGACTGGATAATCGCTGTAGAGTTGACCCAAAGAACTGAGCTAACAATCTGGCAGAGGACTGAGGTGAATAGTGGATACTAAATACTATGACTGATTATTAAACGGAAACAGCTGAAAGGTCACATTACTGGGGAAGAAAAGCAAAAACTAATATAACTGAACAAACCCGGAAGTAGTACAAAATGAAACAGGAAATGGCAAAAAGGCAATAATAATGGTGAAGACAAAAAAGATGCTGAGGTATGACAAGAGAAACCCGTGGTTATTGAGAGTTGCTGTCTGGCTAGACAAGAGTCAAAATATTTGTAAAGCTTTGTTTGGCAATTATTAATAACATCTGTTGCCATGCACCAGAGCTAACGAGCTGATTAAGGGCTGACACCGTATAAAAAGAAAGAGACTTTGGAACTCCTAGGGTGCTCAAACTTTTGCACAGTGCCACAATAATATTTTTATTTTTTGATATTTGTTCAATTCATGCACCAATGTTTGCTAAAGAGTTTGTGCATTTTTTTTCTATTTCCAAGAGTGACTGTTAACATCTTTTCAATAAAAAGTCACCAAAATGTATAATTTATTTAGGGGTGCCTAATCTTTAGTATAAGACTGCACATGTGGAGGTGTGGAAGTGTCTAGGAGAGACAGCAGTGGAGTTTCTAGAGACAGCAGGATTCTAGAGAGTGAGAAGATGCCTGAGTAATGAAGGAGAATCATTCTGGTGCCGATCTTTAGGAACAAGGGTGACATGCAGAACTGCAGCAACTACAGAGGAATAAAATTGATTAGCCACATAATGACGCTGTGGGAAAGAGTAGTGGAAGCCAGGCTCAGAAAGGAGGTGGAGATTTGTGAGCAGCAGTATGGTTTTATGCTCCGTAGAAGCACCACTGATGCTATTTTTGTTTTGAGAATGTTAATGGAAAAAGTACAGAGATGGTTGGAAAGAGCTGCATTGTGTCTTTGTGGATTTGGAGAAGGCGAGTGACAGGGTGCCTAGGGAGGAGCTGTGGCACTGTATGAGGTTGTCAGGAGTGGCAGAGAAGTATGGAGTAGTCCAGGACATATATGAGAAGAGTATGACGGTGGTGAGATGTGCTGTAGGTCAGATATAGTAGTTCAAGGTGGAGGATCAAACTTTGAGTCCATTCTTGTTTGCTATGCTGATGGGCAGGCTGACAGATGAGGTCAGACAGGAATCTCCCTGGACAATGATGTTTGCGAATAGCATTGTGGTTTGCAGTGAGACTAGAGCAGGTGGAGGAACAGCTGGTGAGGTGGAGATTTCCTCGGAAAGAAGAGGCATGAAAGTCGTAGTAAGACAGAATACATGTGCTTAAACAAAATGGGTCAAGGTAGAAGAGTAAGGTAACTGTACAGGGGGCTGAAGTAAAGAAGGTGCAGGAGTTTAAGTACATGGGGTCAACAGTTCAGTGTAATGGGGAGTGTGGAAAAGAGGTGAAGAGGCTGGAATGGGTGGAGGAAAGTCAGGAGTTTTGTGTGACACAAGAATGCCAGCAAGACTCAAAAGAAAGGTGTACAAGACAGTGATGAGAGCAGCTCTGCCCTATGGGTTAGAGACGGTAGCAGTGAGGAAGAGACAAGAGGTTGAGATGGTGGTACGACAACAAATTTACCTTGCTTTTCTGAGTATGTTTAGGCCAGTAAAGAAGGCATTGCTTGCACTGACAGTCCACCACTAGTGAATTTATTTTTTCCTCAAACTGTTTTCATGTATTTCATGTCTTACACCTTAGTAAAGCAAAACACCCCCACAACCTAAGACAGAATTTACAATTAAACTAAGCATATTAAACTAGTTGATATAGGGATATGACAGTTAACCATATTTAGTATGTCCTCAGGGAGAAGTGGGTCTACCAGGTGCTCCAGGACTGGATGGTGAAAAGGTAATGTGTTTGAACTGTTACATGAATGCATATAGTGCTGGACATATAAAAAGAAATGGTTGAGTGATTATTTACCTGTCACTTGAAATTTTGTGTTCAATAAATCCTGGCTGTCTGTTTTAGGGCCCCAGAGGAAAGCCTGGAGAGCCTGGTCCCAAAGGTCCTGTTGGCTCAGAAGGTCCAAGAGGTGAGAGTGGTTTAATCGGATTCCCAGGACCCAAAGGAGACAAGGGAGACATTGGTCCATCTGGATCTCCTGTGAGTGACAGTGTGAACCACACAACAAAACACAATTAGAATGGCTATTTGCACTCAGCCAAGATAAGACATTGACATTGTAAATGAAAAATACCAAACTGAAAGCTTTTATTTAAAATTTAATTAAACAACTAAATTATTGTGCAAACTATTATTGTCAATATTTTTATAACAATGAACTGTAACTAAACTAAAATGAATAAAACTTAACTTTCTATTTTTTCCACTTCTGATTTAATTTTAAAATGAAAACCTCATCATCATCCTGTCTGTCTGTGTCCCCTTCCTCTCGCTGTGTAGGGTTTAGACGGTCCTACTGGTGAAAAGGGGACCACGGGTGTCCCAGGCCCTATTGGATTACCTGGTGCAATGGTACACAATGTTAAGAGCTGTGTTTTTGTGGGCATATACGCTGCCTAGCTAAAAACAAATCTACCACCTGGATTAACACTAACATGATCTGCAGTTGCTGCAGTTGGTCAGGTCTAGGTTCAGTGCTCAAAAACTGAGGTCAGCTGACTACCTGGATATACTGAATGACCAAGTTATGCCATCAATGGATTTTTTCCCTGATGGGCATATTCCAAGATGTTAGGACCAGAGTTCATTGGGTGTAAAAGAGTGGTTCAGGGAGCATGAGACGTAATATTCACACATGAATTGACCACAACAGATTCCAGATCTTAACCCTCTTTGGGATGTGCTGGAGAAGGCTTTGTGCAGCAGTCAGACTTTACCATCATCAGTGCAAGATCTTGGTGAAAAATAATGCAACACAGGATGGAAATGAATCTTGTGACATTGCAGAAGGTTATCGAAACAATGCCACAGCAAAAATGGACCCGTTTGAAAATAAAAAAAAACTACTTCTGCTTGGCTTATTAAGGGTAATCAGTATATAAAATAAAAAATGGTTCATTTCACATGTATTCAATTCAATTTAATTTTATTTATATAGCGCCAAATCACAACAAAGTTATCTCAAGGCACTTTACAAAGTAAGGTTTAAGACCTTACACAACTAAACCCAACAAGTCCCACATACAGCAAGTCTTTAATTTGACAGCAACAAGGAAGAAACCTCCAGCAGAACTAGGCTGGATGTGGGCGGCCATCTGCCTCGACCGGTTGGGGTGAGGGAATAGAGAGAGAGCAAAGCACAGCAACATCAACAAGCAACAACAGAGCAGGAGCTCAGTGTATAAATTAAGTCCCCCAGTAGTCTACAGTATGTCTATTGCAGCTTAACTAAGAGATGGTTCCTGTGACTAACAGTCTTTGCCAGTGACCTGAACCATCTCTAACTATAAGCTTTATCAGAAAGGAAGGTTTTAAGCCTGATCTTAAAAGTGGAGAGTGTGTCAGCTTTTCCAACTTAAACAGGGAGCTGGTTGCACAGGAGAAGAGCTTGGTAGCTAAAGGCTCTGCTTCCCATTCTACATTTAAAGACTTTAGGAACCACAAGTAGCCCAGCGCTCTGAGAACGAAGTGTTCTGTTGGGAGCATAAGGAACTATAAGGACTTTAAGATGAGAAGGAGCTTTATCATTAAGTACTTTATCATTAAGGTGAGTAGGAGAATTTTAAATTCTACCCTACATTTTACAGGCAGCCAGTGCAGAGAAGCTAATGTAGGAGAAATGTGGTCTCTCTTTCTACGTCCTGTCAGAACTCTGGCTGCAGCATTTTGAATAAGCTGTAGGCTTTTTGAGGAGCTGTTAGGACATCCTATGAGTAAGGAGTTACAGCAGTCCAGCCTAGAGGTAACAAATGCATTGATCAGTTTCTCTGGATCGCTCTGAGAGAAGATGGTTCTGATTTTAGTTATATTTCTAGGATGAAAGTAGGCGGTTCTGGAGATTTGTTTAATGTATGATGTAAAAGAGATCCTGGTCAAAGATGACACCAAGGTTCCTCACAGTAGAATATATGCAACAACCCTCTACATGTTTACATTACATAGATGTTGTTCGGGTCAGTTTGATCCGACAGTAAACGTAAAGGCTAAAAATGCTTAAAAGGGACATGTATCATTGATTTGTTTGAATGTGTGAGACATTTACACATTCACCTTCTCTCCATCTAAAGTACAAAAATGCAGGTGTGCTATGAGATTTTAGTGGAAAACCATCACCTTTATTCACAAAGTTCTAAAGAGAAAGCTTACGATGTTCAGATTCATCCAACAGGCCTTTACTCTCTGCTAAACATAATCAAATATTCAAAAACAAGGCCCCTCAGTCTTCCCAGTCAGAACAGCCTCGATGTTTTACTGACCTAAAAGGGGAAAATTTTGTTATCATAAGCACAAAAATGCTGAAAGCAGCACAAGGGAACTTGAAAACAAGTATAATTCTGGATCTATATGACTAGATGGGGTGGACAAAGTCACAGGTTCCTACAGCCTCAATCACTGGCTGATGGTCGTACAACATGATGACCTATGTAAGATGTGCAAAATTACACATACATATGCATTCATGTTCTTAATATTATATTGTTGCTTCATTATATTTTTTATTTCTGGTTTGGTTCGTCTAAGTAAAGGTGACTTTTATTTGCCTTGATTTTAAGTCACCGGTTCAATATTGCCCTGAACAGAACCAGGATTAAGTGTTGTTTATAAACATCACACAATTAAAAAACATTTTCAAAATGTTCAAAAGATTATTGCTTCACATTCTCAATGGCTTACTTGTCTCCTTTCAAACAGTCGTTTCCAGAGTGTTTATTGCACATGGTTCTATCCTGAAGATGACGAAAATATGATTTATCAATCAGCCCTAAATGAAATGTGCTTTGTGTTTAGTTTTCCATCATTTTGAATTACTAATAATTTTATTAATAAAATAGTGTTTTTTCATGCTTTTTTTCAGGGTCCTAAAGGTGAGGCTCGAGAACAAAGGACAGAATTTGTAAGGGTCAGAAAAACACTTCATAATGTACATATCAGTGCACACAGCATTTGTGTTCTTAAACTTGTCTGTTTTTTGTGTGTTTAGATATATGGTCCACCAGGGCCCCCAGGACCCCCAGGACTAGTTGGCCCTGCAGTGAGTCAAATATTTCGTGGACCTTCAATCTGTTTAAATGCTTGTATTTTTATCTTTTAATAGCTTAGTTTTACTCATTGGTTGTACTGTTGGAAGAGGGCAAAAATAGTAGTAATTTATTTTTCTTTAGGGACCTCAAGGACCTTCAGGGCCTAAGGTGAGATATTATTCATATGATATAATATTTGTTTTCTTTTATTTTTTTCATTTATTTAAATTCTGTTTTACCGTGATTGCCAGGGGGAGCCAGGCATAGGCATCAAAGGTGAAAAGGGAGCAACAGGTCAGAAGGGTGACAAAGGAGACAGAGGCCATCTTGGACTACCTGTAAGTTCACAAGGTTCAATTAAATTCACCTCAGTTCAGTTGATGTTTAGCATGTAGCTAACGGCACACGCAGGAAGCTTGACAGTTGACAAATCGAGTTAATATACCCACTACTCTAATTCACCAGCAAAGTTATTGCAAGGCAATTTATAATGTAAGCTTTACAAATTCTAAAAATACATCTACTATAGAAAAGACAACAAATATCATTCGAGCTAGTACACTAGGCAACAATGAAGAGGAAGAACTCCTTTTAAGAAACCTCCAGCAGAACTCGGCGCAGAATGGGTCCCTTGGGGTGAGAAAATGGAGCAGAGAAAGGAACAAAAAGGTTCAAAAGGCATGGGGGCCTGGATGTAACTTTCATCTACTAGATTTAGAGAAGAGATAGCATTAAATCTGAGATATGTTACTGCATCAGAAGGTTGGTCTGGATGAACCAATGCTGGCATCAGACACTACTGTGTGGAATCTTTTACCCATATTCCTCATTTTTCTATTCTATTAAAAAAATTAAAAAACAGCTTACTTCACTCAAGGATCACTAAAGTCCATGCATTTATTTAGGCTGGACTACTGTAGCTCCCTACTTGAGCAGAGAGATCATACATTGGCTCCTTGTGAAATCTAGATACATATTAGATTTCAGAATTCTTTTTGTACTGTATAGGCACCTTGTAAATACGAAGCATTTATTAGTTGTTATGTTCAACGTAAGATCTAAAAATTAGTCCTGTATTATTTCATATGCTGCCAGTATAAATTGCACTGGTGTTAAGAATCAGTCTGCAGTGTCCAGTAACCCAAAGGTTCCCTACAGTATAATGGTGTTGTGTCACTTCGAGCATGTATCCTTCTCTCTGCATAGACATCAATCCTTGATTCTTGTTTCTGAGGTGAACATTTTCCAGGCCAGGGGAGGATCGAGGAATGAGGAAAGGGAGACTTATAGAAAGTTGTCAGTTCAGTGTGCAGGACTAACAAACATAACAGTTTCTCTTAAAAGGAACAGATTCACGCACTTTAACACACCTATACACAAATGTATTATTTTCCAAAATAATGCTTTTAGTCTCATTTGTTCAACTTGTGTTTAATTTGACCAGAGTTCAATAGATTCATAACAAAAACCACTCACTTTACCTCCTACCTTTACACTTTACCTCATCTCTAGCATCACTCATCTGACTGGTCATCATTTTAGTGTGTTTTTGTAATGACTTGAGTCACGGCTTCACTCACCCCCACCCCTCCACCCTCACCCCCTATCCCAAAATCCCCCCCATCAGCTCTGCTCTAACTACCTACAATGCTATACAGGGGGCTCATGGGTTAGACGGCAGACCGGGTCCAGTGGTGAGTGGTGCAAGTTCTGTTCCGGTCTCCTCTCCCTTCTCCTCCTCTTCTTCCCTTTCCAATCCCTTGATACAGCTTGCTTGATTTCTGTCATGTCTGCTTGCATTGTTTACTTGCCTTAATGATTTTCACTGTTACAATGTTGTTTTCTTTCCTCCTTCCTTAAATAACTGTGTGAACAAAGGTTTGGGTCCTGAGGATGCAAGTTTTTCTTTGTTTTTTTTCTGCAAATGTGCTGTAATTACAATACATGGTATGCAGCAAAGAAGAATAAATCATTTGTTCGTATTAATTTTAGTTTCTGAAGTAATGAAACCTTATGGTTCTGAAATAATGAAAACTCATGTTTAACATGTCAAAAAACAGAAATTCAAGATTTAAAGATTTATCATTGTCACTGTACTAAGTACAAGTGCTGGGTGCTTCGACATTGGAGCAATCCTTACTGTACAATGCAGTAAGAGATTAAATAAATATATACAGTATTAAGTATAGTAGAATAAAAACTTGAATAAGTGGTGCAACAAAATACTATACAATAAAATCCAACTAAATATGAGCATAAGTAATGCAACAGAATTTAAATGAGTAATAAATATAAGGTGTCACCAACCTTTTTGAACTAGAGAGCTACTTTTGGGGTACCGATTAATGAGACGGGCTACCAGATTGATACACACTTCTGAAATTACTCATTTGCCATTCATTTATCTCTAATTATATTGTGGCAATCACGGGATCAACACTTGCCACAGACAGTCAACACGCTAAACTAGCATTTTAGATTGAGGCCACCCCCTTCATATAAGATTTATATGTTTTTATTTTTGTAGCACTTGGGTCATCCAACATGACAGAGACCATGTCTAATGCTGCAGGTAGATAAGCTCCTCTGCTATGGAGTGGGTTTTTTTCACTGAGCAATTTGGTACTTCACCCTATATGAAAAAACGAAACATTTTTCTCGGGATCGCACATATGTAAAAAGATGTTACATTAGAAAACAACATTCAGAAAAAATTGCATAAGTTCATTTGACATTATTTCGCTGCCTCGCTCCGGCTGGATTTCATGCTGATCTTGTCATGACATTAGCATGACTTAGGTACCATTCCACCAAGCCCCCCTACACCAGTCATGACCCCCCACTGTGACATACCTAATGTGTAGCTGCCTTGTTAACGCCCCCTAAACCTTTTTTAAGAAATGACCAGCAATTGCACAGTCATGCACCAGGTGGAGCAGTAATGTGTAATCCAGGCCCACAGGTAGACTGGAAGTGCATGAGGTTTATTATATATAAATAATGAGTACACAAACCTCATGAGTGTCTTAAATGTAAAGTAGTTAACTTAAAGTCATTTATGTCTAAGTAAGTAAAAAATGACAGCAGTTTTGAATAAAATGTGCTTTAGTCAAACATTTAGTCAAGATCAACATGGATATTTTATTTGTTCTAATTATACTATGTATTACTGTATTGTAATGATTAGCACTAAAATTACTGGCAATTTTTTTCAATCAGCCAGGAATAAATGAAAACAGACAAAGACCAAAAGCTTCCTCAGTCTGAGGGAAGTTCCATATTATCCTCCAGTTTGGCTTCACACACACTTGCAAAGAACTGGCTCGTTACGTGAACAAAAGACACAAAAGTGAGTAGGTGTGATGAGCCCTCCCCCAAGAAGGACACCAGACTGAAAGAGTTGACATGACTTAACTTCCACACAACTTCACCTGAGCCATGAAAATCAGATATATTTGTAAACTGCTTAACAAGAAAATTCTTCATGGATCCATAACTTTAAAGGTTCCACTCAAATCAAGGCTTTGTTAACATAATGCTGTATGAAGGAATTTAGTGTCTGTCCATAAGGCAGGTCACGCTCAGAGGACCAACAGCCTAATGGTTAAGGCACACAAGCTCCCAGCTAGAGACTCCTGGTGTAAACTTGCCTCTGATGTCTTTTGTTTACCACACAAATACAAGTGACACAAAATACAGAGATCTGTGCACTCAGGCATCAGTGCCTCAAGAATGGAAAGACATTGGGCCTGGTAAGTAAGTCAACAGTAAGTACAACATTCAATTCAAGTAAACTTTTCAAGTTTTCTCAACTTTTAGTTGACTGTTTAGACAGACTATTGTCTGTCTGTCTGTCTGTCTGTCTGTCTGTCTGTCTGTACTAAAGCTCCACCTTTGTGTTTTACCCTGGAATTGTGTCTTTGGTGCTAAAATGGGGGTGGCCTCATTAACATTTTCAACACCTTCCTCGGACAGACCAAGGAGGGGGGCTGCTGACAGTCTGCTCATGAGGGTGTGATAAGCGTCAGAAAGGGCACTGACAGTCAAAAATCAGCGAAAAAGAACCACTCCATCTGTAGGTGAGGACAGAGTGGGGGGGGGGCAGGGGAAAAGCACAACTACTGGAGAGAAAAAGACATGGTTAGTTAAACATAGAACAATGATGAGAGGTTATTGGATAGAAGAAGTAGAAGGAAACAGCTCAGTGTATAAATTAAGTCCCCCAGCAGTCTGTGTCTATTGCAGCTTAACTAAGAGATAGTTCCTGTGACTAACAATCATTGCCAGTGACCCAAACCATCTCTAACTATAAGCTTTATCAAAAAGGAAGGTTTTAAGCCTAATCTTAAAGGTGGAGAGTGTGTCAGCTTCTCGAACCCGAAGAGGGAGCTGGTTCCACAGGAGAGGAGGTTGGTAGCTAAAAGCTCTGCCTCACGTTCTACATTTAAAGACTCTACGAACCACAAGTAGCCCAGCGCTCTGAGAACGAAGTGTTCTCCTGGGAGCATAAGGAACTATGAGGTCTTTAAGATAGGAGGGAGCTTTATCATTGAGTACTTTGTAGGTGAGTAGGAGAATTTTAAATTCTATCCTACATTTTACAGACAGCCAGTGCAGAGAAGCGAATGTACAGATAGAGCGGGTTATTTTCGCTGATTTCAGTTGATTGTCAGTCGACTTTCAGGCGCTGATCATACACTTGTTACTCACTCACCAGCCAATGGTCAGCTACCCCCCTCCTTGATCTGTCTGGGAAAGGTGCTAGAAAAGCTACAAAAGGCCATCTCCATTTTTAGCCTCAATGACGCAATTCCATGGTAAAACCAAAAGGTGGACCTTTAGTATCTGACTTGTATAGTTGGGGTCAAATACCAAATATAGGCACAGTTCTGAGAACAGAACATAGATCTGATAATATCAGTTCTACACAGTTTGCTAAGGCATACTGCATGACTGCTTTAACTAAAAAGCTGAGAAAACTTTGCAAAAGTTGAATTAATGTCAGAGTTGAGTGTACATTTTTTAATCATAAATAAGCATTGGCAGGTCACACTGCCACAGTTGCTAAACTCCCTTTTGGAGGTTTATCAGTTACTGGGTGTATTAGGTTAAATTGGACTTCACCAATGTACCTAATAAAACTCACTAATTGTCATTGTATAATAATAATGATTATAATAAGCACAAATAAGAAATCTATGAGGTTTGTTAATAATTTCACTAGAGGGTGTTTTATTCATTACTATTACCAAAACACGCCTAAAACCACTCTTTGTTTCACTTATAGTGGCGTTAACATCCCAGCTATAGGTTGGTTTACTGTGGAAAATTCAGATTGTATGTGTTTTTTGTTTCTGTGGGCTGGTTAACCTGAAAATTATAAAGCAGTCACCTCAAACAGAACTGAAAGAATAACAGTTGACATAACTCTACTAACACATATACATATTCAGATGTCCGTTTATTACTGGAGGAGATGGACAGTACATATTCTGATTTCCTGCTGTAACTAGGCCCAGTGTCTATCCAGAGCTACGGCACAAACACGTTTTGCCTTGAGTCTGACTGTTCTCGCTTTGCCAACAGAGCCCATGGCAGTGTTACTGCTGGGCTCCAAAGATAAAACCAAGGACTGTTGCTTTTTACACATGGAATAGAATGTGAATGGAATGTTAGGATCTCTGTCACCTGAAGCGATCCAGTAAACAAAAGACACCAGAGGCAGATATCACACCAGGGGTCTCTAGTTGGGAGCTTCTGTGCCTTAACCACTATTTGTCTTGTGAGGGTGACAGACCCTAAATTTCCCAGTACAGCATTATGTTAATAAGGCAAGAATTTTCTTGTCTAGCAGTTCACGAATATATCTGGTTCTCCTGGCTCAGGTGAGGTTGTGTGAAAGTTGAGTCATGTCAACTGATTCAGTCTGGAACAGAAACAAGCTTTTACAGTTTGTGTCCTTCTTGGGGGAAGGTTCTTCACACCGACTCACTTTTGTGTCTTGTCAATGTAACAAGCCTGTTCTTGAAGTAATGCCAAACAGAAGGATAATATGGAACCTCCCTTAGACTGAAGAAGCTTTTGGACTTAGTCAGTTGTTGTCAGGGCGGCGTAGATGACGGACCCACATGCACAGCACAACACGAGGTTTTCTGGTGTTAAAGAGTGTCGTTTATTCCAATATGCAGAGTCAAATCCAGGCAGGGTCATACACAGGAGGTCAAGCAGGTTCAATGGGATCAGGCAGAGACGTGGTCAGGAGCAGGCACAGGTCAGATACGAGGGATGAGTACAATACCATATGTCAGGCATTGAATCGTGGTCGGGCAGGCAATGGTCGGCAACAGGCAGTAACAACAATCAAGGCAGACAAGTATCAGGCAGGCTCAGAGTCGGAGGTCAGAACAAGAAACACGATGCACATTAAGGCTAAACTAGGAACGCTGGAAAGTGGTGATCTCACGCAACAATCTGGCAGCTGGAGTCTGTGAGGGGTGAATGCTAAATACCGGTGTTGATTAGTAAACTGCTAACAGGTGTGCTGAGTGATCCGGGGACTGAACAGAGAAACAGGAAGTATACAAAATAAAACAGGAAGTCCTCTCAGTGTGAAGGGCGGGTGACAAGCCCGGACGTGACAGTACCCCCCCCCCCCAGGGCGTCTACCACGGCGCCCACGGGGAGCCCCCCCCCCGACCAGGGCGGGCGGAGGGCGGATCAGGAGGAGGGACCGGATCCTGGCGCTGTCTCCGTCGCCGCCTCGGCATCCCGGCGGAGCCCGTCCGGGGCGGGAGCCTCCGGATGCGTCCGATGGAAGTCCCGGATGATGAGCGGTCCAGGATGTCCCGAGCCGGGACCCAGGACCTCTCGTCCGCCCCGTAGCCTTCCCAGTCAACCAGGTATTGGAACCCGCGGCCCCGGCGCCTGCAGTCGAGAAGGTCCCGCACCGAGTAGACCGGGTGGTCGTCCACCACCCGAGGCGGGGGTGGAGGCTGGGTCGGTGGGACCAGAGGGCAGGAGCGGTGGGGCTTGAGCCGACTAACGTGGAAGGTAGGGTGCACTTTCATGGACCTTGGCAAAGAGAGTCTCACGGCCACGGGGTTAATCACTCGAGCGATACTGTATGGACCAATGAACCGCGGAGTCAACTTACGTGGAGAGCCCGGGAGTCGCAGGTCTTTCGTGGATAGCCAGACCTGGTCGCCCACTTCATACGAGGGTCCTGGGGACCTCTTGCGGTCTGCTGCCTCTTTGTAGCGGGCCTGGGCCTGGAGCATCGTCCTCCGGGCTCTAAGCCACGTCTGTCTGCACCGCCGCAACAAAGCATGGGCCGAGGGCACGTGGACCTCCTTTTCTAAGGACGGAAACATAGGGGGCTGGAAGCCATAAGCACACTGGAAAGGTGTCAGACCCGTGGAGGCGCAAGGCAGGGTGTTGTGGGCGAACTCGACCCATATCAACTTCCGGGACCACGTCCCGGGGCTCTTCGACGCCAACAATCGTAGTCCCACCTCCAACTGTTGGTTGGCCCTCTCCGTCTGACCGTTGGTCTCCGGGTGGTATCCAGAGGAGAGGCTGACCTCTGCCCCCAGAAGTGCGCAGAACTCCCTCCAGAAACGGGACACGAACTGGGGTCCACGGTCCGACACAATGTCCTGCGGAAATCCATGTAGGCGGAAGACATGGTCCAGCATGGCTTGGGCCGTCTGCCTGGCTGAGGGGAGTCTGGGCAGAGGAATGAAGTGCGCACACTTAGAGAAACGGTCCACCACGGTCATGACGACTCGGTTACCTGCCGAGGGTGGTAACCCAGTGACAAAATCCAGCGCCACGTGCGACCACGGCCAGTGTGGGACTGGCAACGGTCGCAGGAGGCCGGCGGGTCGCTGGTGGGACGGTTTATGCATCGAGCATGTGGGACATCCGGCCACGTACTCCCAGACGTCCGATTTCATAGAGGGCCACCAGAACCGTTTGCCCACCCTGAACGCGGTGCGGGGTGCCCCGGGGTGGCAGCTGATGGCAGACGCGTGGGCCCAATGGATCACCTCCCCTCTAAGACCTGGGGGAACAAACAGACGGTTGGGGGGACATGCAGGAGGTCTGGGAAGGCCCTGGGTGGCCTCCTGGACCCGTCTCTCCACCGGCCAGGTAACTGCCCCCACCAGGCACCCTGCCGGCAGGATGTGCTCCGGTTCCACCGGGGCGTCTAGATGATCATGGAGCCGGGAGAGAGCGTCCGGTTTCGTCTTCTTCGAGCCTGGGCGGTATGACAGGTGGAAATGGAAGCGGCTGAAGAACAGCGCCCAGCGGGCCTGGCGGGAGTTTAGCCTCTTCGCGGTCTTGATGTATTCAAGATTTTTGTGGTCGGTGTAGACCAAGAAAGGCTGAGCCGTCCCCTCCAGCCAGTGTCTCCACTCCTCCAATGCTGCCTTAACCGCTAGCAGCTCCCGGTTCCCGATATCATAGTTCCGTTCCGCGGGAGATAATTTGCGGGACATGAATGCACAGGGATGTAGCCTACCTCCAGCTGGATCGCGCTGGGAGAGCACCGCTCCTACCCCCGAATCCGAGGCGTCGACCTCCACCACGAACTGGCACTCTGGATCCGGCATGCGAAGCGGTGGTGAAACTCTGTTTAAGGTGCTGGAAGGCCGACTCTGCCTCTTCTGACCACTGGAACGGAGCCTTCAGAGAGGTGAGTCTGTGCAGGGGGGCTACGATACTGCTGAAACGCCGGATGAAGCGGCGGTAGAAGTTTGCAAACCCGAGGAAGCGCTGCACGTCCCTCCGACATTGGGGCGTCGGCCAATCTTCTACCGCCTTGGTTTTAGCCGGGTCCATTTGGATCCGGCCCTGTGACACGATGAAACCCAGAAATGACACGGTGCTGACGTGAAACTCACACTTTTCGGCTTTTACGAAGAGCCGATGTTCTAAAAGTTTCTTTAGGACCTGGTGGACGTGACTCTGGTGTTCCTCCTCAGTGCTAGAAAAAATCAAGATGTCGTCAAGATACACAAATGCAAATCTGTTAATCATTGGGCCCAATACTTCATTAACAAACGACTGGAAGACGGCGGGGGCGTTGGTGAGGCTGAACGGCATCACCAGGTACTCATAGTGGCCGTTTGGGGTGTTGAATGCCGTCTTCCACTCGTCCCCTTCTCTGATGCGAACCAAGTGGTATGCGTTCCGTAGATCCAGTTTTGTGAACCACTTGGTTCCCGACAGTAGCTCGAACGCAGAGTGGAGGAGGGGAAGAGGGTACGAGTCCCGAATGGTAATTTCGTTGAGGCCTCGATAGTCTATGCATGGTCGGAGTGTGCCATCCTTCTTTCCCACGAAGAAAAACCCGGCCCCTGCTGGAGAGGAGGATGGCCGGATGATGCCTGTAGCCAACGCTGAGTCCAGATACTCCTTCATCGCTTGCCTTTCGGCTGGAGCCAGCTGGAACAGTCTCCCCTTGGGGGGGGTTGGAGCCGGGCCGTAGGTTAATGGCACAGTCGTGGGTCCTGTGGGGTGGCAGGGACATGGCCTTGGACTTACTGAATACCGCGGTGAGGTCATGGTAGCAGGACGGCACTCCGGTCAGGTCCACTTTTTCCTGACCAGTCCCAGTTGGTGGCTCCTCCGTCTTCACCAAGGGATGAAAATAAGTGCTCCTGCAGTCCGTGTCCCACTCGCTTACCTCACCGCTTCTCCAGTCCAGCCTGGGGTTGTGCCGGCGCAGCCACGTGTGGCCCAACACCACCGGGTGGTAGCATGCCTCCACCACCAAGAAATGGATGCGTTCCGTGTGGCCGTCTGCAAACTCCATGGTGACGGCCTCTGTGTGGTGGGTCACCTTCCATAGCTTGCGGCCGTCCAGTGCTGTGGTTTCCACCGGCGCCGCGAGCGGGGAGATTGCGACGCCCATCCTCTCCACCAACCTGGCGTCCATCAGGCTGGCATCGGCCCCTGAATCGATGAGGACCGCCTGCTGGAGAGAACGAGAGCTGGACGAGAGCGTGACTGTAGGCAGTGAACGGGCGGAGGCGCTACCAAACATGGTTCGGCTCACCACGATCCTCCGTGCTCGTGGTGAGCCAGATCTTTTAGCGGACACTTATTGGCGAAATGTCCATGCTGTTCGCAATACAAACATAACCCCTGGGCGCGGCGGCGTCGTTTCTCTGACTCAGTGAGACGCGCGCGTCCCAGCTGCATGGGTTCTTCGGGTGTTGGCGGCGTACCTGAGCCCCGCGAGGGGGAACCTCCGTCGACTGACCTCTGGTGGAGACTTCTGCCTTTCCACGGTGCTCTCGTTCTCTGCTTCCCAGTCGTCGGTCGATCTGAATGGCCAGTGATATTAATGCGTTCAGGTCGCTCGGCAGATCCCGAGCCGCTAGGCAGTCCTTCACACGCCGTGAGAGGCCGCGGATGAACACGTCGACCCAAGGCGGTTGCGTCCCATCCGGCCTTCGCCGCCAGGGTCCTAAACTCGATCGCGTACTTGGCCGTGGTCCTCCCTCCTTGCCGAATGTTCACGAGTCTCTGCGCCGCTTCCCTTCCAGGCGTGATCTCCTGGAAGATCTGCTTCAACGCCGTTGAAAATGCTCTAAAAGACGACATGCAGGTCGAACCGTTCTGCCATTCTGCCGTTGCCCACGCCTCCGCTTCCCCGGTCAGGTGCGAAACCGCGTACGCCACCTTAGCTCTCTCGGTGGGAAACGCGGGAGCATGTAGTTCATAGTGGATCTCACATTGTGTGAGAAATGCCCGGTAGTCGCCCGACTCACCGGAAAAACGGGTTGGCGCACCGAGGCGTGCGTCGGGTGCCGGAGGGAGAGTCGGTGGAGTCGGCGCGGGTGCACTTGCCGCTGCGGTCGCTGAAACCTGGATCGGCGCGGTGCCATCGGGGTTTCCTGACGCGAAGCGGCCCACCGCCTCCACGAGTCCCGCCACTGCGTTCTCCTGACGGCGGGCGCACTGCGCCAGATTCTGGAGCGCGGAGTTGGTCCTTTCCTCCTGCTCGCTGAGCCGTTGCTCCTGGGCGGCAAGCGCAGCGCGGAGGTTCTCGATGCAGGCTGGGTCCATTTCTGGCCAGATTGTTCTGTCAGGGCGGCGTAGATGACGGACCCACATGCACAGCACAACACGAGGTTTTCTGGTGTTAAAGAGTGTCGTTTATTCCAATATGCAGAGTCAAATCCAGGCAGGGTCATACATAGGAGGTCAAGCAGGTTCAATGGGATCAGGCAGAGACGTGGTCAGGAGCAGGCACAGGTCAGATACGAGGGATGAGTACAATACCATACGTCAGGCGTTGAATCGTGGTCGGGCAGGCAATGGTCGGCAACAGGCAGTAACAACAATCAAGGCAGACAAGGATCAGGCAGGCTCAGAGTCGGAGGTCAGAACAAGAAACACGATGCACATTAAGGCTAAACTAGGAACGCTGGAAAGTGGTGATCTCACGCAACAATCTGGCAGCTGGAGTCTGTGAGGGGTGAATGCTAAATACCGGTGTTGATTAGTAAACTGCTAACAGGTGTGCTGAGTGATCCGGGGACTGAACAGAGAAACAGGAAGTATACAAAATAAAACAGGAAGTCCTCTCAGTGTGAAGGGCGGGTGACGAGCCCGGACGTGACAGTTGTCATTAATTCCTGGCTGGTTGAAAAAAAGGCCAGTAAATTTAGTGCTAATCATTATTACAGTATTAGTATAAGTGGAACAAATAAAATATCCATGTGAATGGTTAAATAAAGGTTTTGTATTCAAAACTGCTGTAATTTTCACACACACACAAATACATGTATGTGTATATACCACTTTATTCTCACCCTCCGCGGGTGGTCTCATCCACTTTCCAAGCTCAGGTCCTCTACCAGAGGCCAGGGAGCTTGAGGGTTCTGCGCAGTATCCTTGCTGTTCCTAGGACTGCATTTTTCTGAACTGAGATGTCGGATGTTTTTCCAGGGATGTGTTGTAGCCACTCCTCCAGTTTGGGGGTCACTGCCCCAAGTGCTCCGATCACCACAGGCACCACTGTGGCCTTCACCCTCCAAGCCGTCTCCAGTTCTTCTCTGAGCCCTTGGTATTTCTCTAGTTTGTCATGTTCCTTTTTCCTGATGTTGCCATCGCTTGGTATTGCCACATCCACCACTACGCCTTCCTCTGTTCTTTATCCACCGCCACAATGTCTGGTTGGTTCGCCATTATCATTCTGTCTGTCTGTACCTGGAAGTCCCACAGGATCTTGGCTCGCTCGTTCTCTACCACCTTGGGAGGTGTTTCCCACTTTGACCTTGGGGTTTCCAGTCCATACTCTGCACAGATGTTCCTGTATATTATGCTAGCCACTTGGTTATGGCGCTCCATATATGCTTTACCTGCCAGCATCTTACACCCTGCAGTTATGTGCTGGATCGTCTCAGGGGCCTCTTTGCACAGTCTACACCTTGGGTCTTGTCTGGTGTGGTAGATCTGGGCCTCTATGGCTCTGGTGCTCAAGGCCTGCTCCTGTACAGCCAGGATGAGTGTCTCTGTGCTGTCCTTCAGCCCAGCCCTTTCAAGACATTGGTAGGATTTGTTGAGATCAGCCACTTCAGTTATGTTCTGGTGGTACATCCCGTGTAGGGGCTTGTCCTCCCATGATGGTCCCTCTTCCAGCATCTCATCCTCTGTTCTCCACTGCCTGAGACATTCACTGAGCACGTCATCTGTTGGGGGCCTTGTCCTTAATGTACTTATGGATCTTGAGTGTTTCATCCCGGATAGTGGCTCTCATGCTTACTAGTCCTCGGTCTTCTTCCTTGCGGCTAGCGTACAGTCTCAGGGTGCTGGATTTGGGGTGGAACCCGCCATGCATGGTGAGGAGCTTTCGTGTCTTAAAATCTGTGGTCTGTATCTCTTCCTTTGGCCACCTTATTATTCCCGCAGGGTATCTGATCACTGGCAGGGTGTAGCTGTTTATTGCCTGGGATTTGTTCTTGCCATTGATCTGGCTTCTTAGGACTTGCCTTACTCGTTGGAGGTATTTGGCTGTTGCCACATTCCTCGTTGCCTGTTCAAGGTTACCATTCGCCTGTGGTATTCCAAGGTACTTGTAACTGTCCTCAATGTCTGCTATTGTTCCTTCTCGGAGTGACCCCTTCTGTGTGGATTACCTTGCTCTTTGTCATCATCCTCCCACTACACAACTTTGAATTTTGACTATTTGATCTGGTTCATTTGGTTCCAAAGACATATATAGCTGAGTATAATCCGCATAACAATTAAAATGTATAGAATGCTTCCTAATAATATCGCCTAGAGGAGACATGTATAGATGAACAGAATTGGTCCAAGCACAGAACCCTGTGATACTCCATTGCTAATCCGTGTGCATGTGGTAAATTAGTCATTAACATGAACAAACTAGAATCTGTTTAACAAATAGGATTTAAACCATCCCAGTGCTGTATCTTTAATTCCAATGCTACGTTCTAGTCTCTGTAATAGAATGTTGTGATAAGTTGTATCAAATACAGCACTAAGATCTAACAGGACAAGGAAAGAAACTAGACCATTGTCTGATGCAAAGAGAAGATCATTAGTGACTCTAACCCAGGGGTGGGCACTCCTGGTCCTCGAGGACTGGTGTCCCTGCTGGTTTTCCAACTCTCCCTGCTGATCACCTTGACCAGGTGTGTCAGTTAGCTTTTTCAACACCTGCTCGAGGTAATCAGCGGTAACTGGGGGAGGGAGAGTTGGAAAACCAGCAGAACAGCGGCCCTCGAGGACCAAGTTCGCCCACCCCTGCTCTAACCAGAGCTGTTTCTGTGCTATGATGTTTTCTAAATCCTGACTGAAAATCTTCGTACAGGTTATTTCTACTCAGGTGGCCAGACAATTGTTTAGCCATGGTTTATTAGGGTACATTTGAAATGGGCCTATGGTTGGCTAGTTCTCCAGGGTCCATAGTTTTTTCAACATAACACACGTAGCGGCAGAAAACCTCAGTAACCGGAAGTGACACAACACGCTTACCGTCAGTCAACCAATCCCAAAAGGTTGAGATTGTTAAATCCCTTAGTGGCTCAGGGCAGGAATAACCCCCCCTGGGCCGCTACACTGCACCCACCTAAGTCCCACTACAAAGTCCACCAACCTCCGTGGCAGGCGGCTAGGTTGTCAGCATTTAGTATGTCAATGTCCTGTTCGGCACTAGGGGAATGGGGAGGAACAATGTCAGTCTGGGCCGCGGGTGTTAAGAACTCCCCAGTACCGTTTCCTAACTGGCTGGGCTTGATGATATGATATTGATGTGTCGTTCACGAACGAGCTGGCTCTAACAACCGATGCTTTGTAGCGAATGAGAAGAGCCGACTCCTGCCGGGGAGATCCAAATCTTTAGCCGCCATTGGTCAGCTCTGCTGAAAATGCATACACACAAATGCGAGACTACTTTTATGGATGCACCATTCGGCCAATCACGTATGAAGATTGACATAAGGTGGCCAGATGCTACTAAGATAGCGCGTGTTGTAGCAGAGGGGAGCCAGATTTAAAAGCAAGCACGTAAGGTAAACAAGGAAAAGGAAAAAGGAAAAAAAAGGAAAAAGGAAAAAAAAAGACAAAAAAACGCATCTGGATGCATTTCAATTATAAACGGCAAACCTGAGTGCAGACTTTGTAAAAATAAAATATCTGTCAGCCACAACTAAACACTATTATCTAAAGTGTTATAATGTTGAGGCCTAAAGGTTTGATTAAAATGTAATAGTTGTAGTGACTTAACAGTAGTGACTGTGTTTATTTTTTAAATAGAATATTGAATTAAAATAGGCTTTCATGAAAACAGAATAAACAAACACCTTAACCGTTTATAATTTCTATATTTGGCTAAAATATTAGGTACAGAATAATAATAAATTAGGAGCTGATTGGAAGCCACAAGAGGAGAGCCGAGCCAAAAGAGCCGAATCTGTGAAAAGAGCCGAACTTCCCATCACTACTTGTATATACAGGAGGGGGGTAGAACCCAAATGCAACCCAAACTCAGAACTGAAATTAACAATTAATTTATAATACACAACACAAAACATTATCTCACTGCAAGGCAGGAATAAAGCTCAAAACGTAAGCTCAACTAAAACTCACTTCTATGCAGGAAAACAAAAACCAGACCAAACTAAATTAACAGCTCTGTACACTACAAGCTTATGAAACTAAACACGAAAGACACCACAAGGTACAAACCTTAACACCAGATGGGAGACAGGACATTAGCAACAACACAAACTCCACGTCTTCAGAATCTCCTCTGTATAACACTCACTGTAACGGCCGTACTTACGGTTTGGCACACCAGCAAGGAAAGGAGCAAAAAACAGGGGTTAAATACTAAACTAAACAGGTGTACAAAATTAAACTAATTAACAGGAAGGACACAGAACAAAACAAAACCACAGAGCCTCTAGCAGCATGAATGGTCAGCACAGTGGGAACAATGGACTAATGAGGTCTGTGAGAGGCTGTTTCCAGGACACAGACTGGGAGACACTCTGTAGCTCTCATGGTGAGGACATTAATAGCCTGACCCACTGTCCACATCAACTTCTGTGTGGAGAACATGGTGCCCGCCCAGAGGGTGAAGTGCTTCTTAAATAACCAGCCCTGGGTGACCCCTGAACTAAAAGCCCTGCTGAACAAGAAAAAGTAGGCTTTTATTTCAGGGGACAGAGAGGAGCAGCAGAGAGTTCAGCACAAACTCAAGTACAAGATCGGGCAGGCCAGAAGAGGCCAGGGAGAAGCTGAAGGAGAGGCTTGCGCAGAACAATGGCCAAGATGTGTCAAAAGGGCCTGAAGACCATCTTTGGCCACGAAGACAACAGAGGCTTAGGATCAGTTGATGGTGACCTGGACCTGGCTAATGAGCTGTATCTGTTCTTTAGCAGATTTCACTCCAGCCCTCCCCCCTTCACTTTACACATCTCTAGGCCAGCTGTGGCACCCATCCCCATGTCTTCACGCCACTCCACACCACTCCCCTCCACAAGCAGCGCAGCCCTGCCCCCACCAGCCCCCTCCACAAGCAGCACACATCTGCCCCCTCACGTCCTTCTCCCTCTCCCTAACTAACTGGTTACATACATCTTTAACTTGAGCATGAGCTTAGAGACGGTCCCTGAGCTCTGATAAACCTCCTGTGTGGTTCAAGGCCCTAAGAGGACGCACGCTAAGGAACCGAACCACTACAGACCAGTAGCCTTGGCAGCCCACCTGATGAAGACCATGGAGAGGCTCGTCCTGAGCCACCTTCGCTCTGTAGTGGAAACAGCAATGGACCCACTGCAGTTTGCCTATAGGCCGAACATCGGGGTGGATGACGCTGTGATCTACCTGCTGCACAAGGCGCTGATTCACCTGGAGGCTGCCGGAACCACTGTGAGGGTCATGTTCTTTGATTTAGACATAGACATAGACATGCTTTATTGATCCCCTAGGGAAATTGTTTTCTCTGCATTTAACCCATACTTATACAGTGAGCAGCCACACATAGGGCTCGGGCAGCTAGTGTGATGTGACTTGCTCAAGGTCACGCCTGGTTGGATCAGCTGGGTGCGAGCAAATGTTCAACCCCCTGATCCACCTGGCCACCTTTACATTCCTGAAGCAAGTTAAGCAAGATGCGATAAAACTATTTCTCCAACGCCTTCAACACCACTTCTGAGAGAGAAGCTGGAAGACGCAGGAGTGAACAAACAGATGACTACAAGGACAACCGACCACCTATGGCCATGCAACTGTGTGTCTGAGGTGGTGGTTTCCAGCACTGGGGCCCCTCAGGGGACGGTGCTTTCACCATTCCTCTGCACCTTCTACACCTCGAACTTCACACACAACACCAACAGCTGTTACATCCAGACGTTCTCAAACGACTCAGCCATTGGTGGCTGTGTCCGAGGGGAATAAGCTATAATACAGAACAGTCATCAAGGACTTTTTGGATTGGTGCGAGCGCAACCACTTGTGCTTAAACCTTTGCTCTGGCCACTCATGTAAGTAGTCCATCGCGAGGAGGACATACTTGCTGCCGGACTCAGTCGGGGAAAAGGGCCTGAAATATCCACCCTGACCCACTCCATATGTGCCTCCACCAGGTACTGCTGCAGCGGGCCTCGGGACTGCGGTGTGGGACACTTGTGCCACAAGAGTGGACGTACAGCTCCACCTCCTGTCTGCAGCCATGCCAATAGAACCACCCCCTCAGCCATCTCATGGTCTTCACTTCTTCCAAAGGCCGGCTCCTGCTGCCCCGTGGACCCAGTGGTGCATGTCAGCACCAAGAGAAAAGGGGCCCCAAAAGCTGCAGCTGGTCCTGGCCTGCCCCTGGTGCCCGCCAAAATCTATACAGCAGGCCTCGGTGGAGCTCCAAGTTGCCCCACCAAGTATGTAGTGCTTTCAGCTTGGCACCCTGCAAAGCCACCTCCTGCAAGTCTGGACGTCGCCCTATTGTAGTCTCAGCATCATCGTGGGTTGTCAGAAGGACCTGGAAGGGGCCTTGCCACCGTTTGGAGTTCCAGTGCTTCCTCCTGAACTCCTTAACGATCGCCCAGTCCCCTAGTTGGATGGTGTAATGGTCCTGTCGCCTGTTTTCACCTGTTGGGAAATCTCAATTGTGGGGAAAAAGTGTTTGGGCGGCACGGTTTTCCATCAGGCCCAAACCAGACTCCATGGCTACAGGTGGAACCATTCGTCTGCCAGAGTCTGCGTTCCTATGAGGTAGAAAATGTTTAAAACACAGGGAGATGTGAGGAAGGAGAGGGTAGAAAGAGCATCAGATGAATGCTAACATCGGTTTGCAATCAGACTTCAAAAGCTTCCTATGCTTCCACAGAGCACCAAAGTGTCACAAGCATCTGTGGAGTCTGTGTAGATTGTAACAAACTTTCCTTCTGCTAGTTTACTAGCTTCAGTCAACGCGATCAACTCTGCAGCCTGAGCAGAGTAGTATCTTAGCAAAGCGCCAGGCTTCAAGACGCCCTCTTGACAGTAATGTTGAGCAAGGTAGTGTTGCATCTAAGCCATCGGGCTGTAGAAAGATGTGATGTTTTCTATTCATAAAGGATCAAAGACACAGTATGAGGAACCAACAAGGTGACGTCAGATTAGCCAACAATGTCACATGATGCCAGAATGGCTTTCTCTGCCGCAGCCAGTGCTCATAGACACCGTGGACGTTCAGCAGCAGCTGGATCAAGCTTGGCAGGAAAATAGGCAACAGGACCAAGAACAGAAGTTTTACAATCCTGATTTTTCATTCACTGCTTGAGTGAGTAGGGTAAGATCAGGAAGACCCAAAGTAGGATCAGACTGAAGAGTTAGCTTGAGGTTGGTGAACGTTTGTTCAGTCTTAGACGTCCACGTGAGAGAAGAAGTGGACGATGAAGACATCTGCATCAGAACCCTGAGTGGGGCCTTAAAGACAGTAAAGTTAAGAATGAAGTTCTTACAATAAGAACAAAGTCCTAGAAAAACATAAGCTGTTTATACGTGCACGGTTTAGGCAGGTTTCAAATTGCTTCAACTCTGTTGGGTAAGATGGATTTGCCATCAGCTGTAGTTACAATGACCCAGAAAAATAACCTTTGTCTGAACAAACTGTTATTTAGACAGGCTCTCTTTGTGGCCTGTAGTGTCCAATGTTTCAGCAGCTTAGTAGTGACTACAGTAACGCCATCTATGGCTTCCTTTAAAAGGGTGTTGTTGTTTACATGGTCTGTGGTCAGATTTAGGTGTGATGACCACTGGTTCACATGAACAACATGAAACGCACTAATAACCATATTTACCCATCATTAATTTTGCAAGGTTGATATCCGGTGGTGAAGACTCAGATTGCCCCAAACCCGTCTTTCAGAGTTCGGCAGTTTCCTGCCTTAGACTTTTTTGTGTTCCAGCCAGAACATTCCCAAAATTTCTTTTTATCAGACGTCTCCATAAAAAGGGAACCAACCTGATCTGGCGACTTCTTTCCCGAAGTATTTCCTCAACGTTAGGCCCCTCTAGGACCCGAGTCCCTTGTATCTTGGAAAAACGTCATTCTGCAAAGGCACTCCATCTTTCAAAAGCCGTCTCTTATACTCAGTCCCCCACATGTGGACCACGCACAGATCAAAAAACCTTGTCTGTACCCTCAGTACTGACGAAAACTCGGTTCCATGAGCCAACCCTTAGCAACCGTCGTCTCACCACCCAGAGCAGACTTTGACCTAATTAAGAAATGGTATTATTGTGATTTTTATTTTAATCTAATCAATTTTCCTAGGTAAAAGTGTTGCGGCTACTGAGAAGGGACGTGAAACTTGAGCAATGGACATGACATTAGATGTAATCCTGAATGGAACCTACTGTAATTATATGATTATATATAATGTGTATGGTTGTAAATACTAACTAATGGAATATATTATAAAATGCAATTGGCCTTTTCCCCAAAGCTTGGTAATTAATAAAATGTCTTCCTCACATTAATAGAACACCATTCCTTCACATTACTTCACGTACTTCTATCACACCAAATATTAACTTATTTTACTGTATATGTTTGATATAGCCCATCATTAAAGTACCCTACAGTAAGTTGAATAGACATCAATGACCAAACCTTTACCTTTAATAAAAATAAGTTCCTTAAATGAGTACATCACCGTTCCTTTACAGGTCCCCTGCCCTTTATCATTTACATACTCCCTCTTCCGCAAAAACGATATTAATTTTCACTGTTATGCAGATGACACCCAGCTCTACATTTCCACCAAACCAAATTCTGCCTTCACAGACTGCCTTCTTGAGATTAAATTCTGGCTCTTGCAACTTTCAAAAATTTTGTTCTAATCATTGCCACCAATCCACCCTAACCAAATTAAACTGTTTTAATATCCAAATTGAAAAGCACCCATATCAATAACATCACACGGTATGCCTACTTTCATCTGTACAACATCAACCACCGTCATTCCTCCCTCACACCTCACTTTGCTGCCATACTGGTTCACAGTCTCGCCTGTCTTATTACAGCTCCCTCTCTTTGGTCTTCCCCAGAAAACCCTTCACAAATTACAGCTAGTTTAAAATTCAGCAGCCCACATTATTGCAAGATCCCCAACACACTGTTATATTATTCCAGTTTTGCAACAACTCCACTGGCTAGCAATCGCTTACCGACTTTAATTTAAAATACTGTTACTCACCTATAAGTCCATAAACAACCTGGCCCCTTCTTACCTTGCTGACCTCTAAATTACCGTACCCTCAGATCTCCATCATTCCTTCGGCTCACTGTCCCTATGGGGCACAGAGAATTTAGTCGCTCTGCCCCACAACTATGGAATTCCCTTCCCCACAGACCTTTGTGATATAAGTTCAATTCCTCTTTTCAAATCCAATCTCAAAGCCTAACCGTTCAGGCTCTCCTATACCCTTTGATTAGTTGCCTAACTTTTAATTTTTATTATTTTTTATTTATTTTTATTATAATTTTTTGTAATTATTTTAGTCCTATTTTTATCTGGTACTGTATGTATGTGTTACGCGCTCACCTTGACTGGGGACACTAGGCTGCTAAGGCCTACGAACAAGAAAGAGAGATGACCCAAATACAAAAAAACAAAGGGAAACACAAACTAAAGGTGCGGGATAACAAATACATGTAAATGTACTGTAAATACATTACAGACAGAGCTAAACTGAAAATCACTGCAGTGCAGGAGAAAACTAATAAATACACACAAGTTGACAACGGACACAAGGCAAAAGAACATGATTGGGCATGGTAACAGTGGACAAAGTACCAACAAACACTGTGCACAAACTATGACCGTACAGTAAATACCAGACAGACCAAATCAAAACCAAACAAACCAAACGAAAGGAGTTCATGAGTCCAAGACCTTGCCATAGGGTCTGTAAACAAAGTTCATCACACCCTTTATGGTAGGTGATGACGGGGAAAGTTCCAACTCAGCAGCCGCTGGGGGCCTAATGGCACATCATGTCCCATGGGCAAGACAAAGTTCCCCTGGGAGGCTGGCGACGAAAGAGACTCAGCGATCGTAGCAGCAGACAGCAACAAAGGCAAGTCCAACTGTTGGGCAGATGAGATGAGTGGCGAAGGACTGCTCCAGGTCGACGAGATGAACAAGAAAGGCGATGAGCAGAACTCTTCGCAGGCCAGGAAACAGAGACTAGTTACAAAAACAAAGTCCCAATACCTGGGACTGAAATGAGTCTGGGACATACTGACAAAATGCCCAAATGCTTGTGTTAAATTGGTTTAGTAGTACATCTGGTGAGACTCTACAATCTTTCTGCTTTCGCAGATCGTCGCCGTAATCCTTCATGATTTAATATGAAACAAATATCACAAAAAAAACAACCAAAAGTGTATGTAGTTCTCTAAAAAGTGTTGCTATGATAAACTATTTTTAAAAAAAGGCCTGCGAGGGCCCCATGTGGTCCATTCAGGGTCACCAAATTAGTGAGGTCTTCAGTACTTATTGTGCACTCTACTTCCTCTTGTTTTATTTTTTTTTATTCAGTCTCTTGCCACAGCTCTGGACGCTCTTTCTCCAGAGATGAGCTCATGAACATCAGAGCTACATCGCCCAAACATATTTCCAACATTTCTCGGTTCTACCGGGGATTTACTGGTTATTTTATAAGTTTCCGCCGCCACAGATTATGCACTGTGCTGCCTGGGATATTCCTCTCCATCCTGCGCTCACTGCAACACAACGGACAAACTGACCGTGCTGCTTGACAAAACGGAGAATTTTCTTCATCGTGTGTTTTGTTTTACTAAGACATGTCTGTGCGACCTCATACCGGACAGCTGCGCTACAGCTGCGGGGATTTCAACTGCACAAAGCGCACAGACACGCTGAGCTTTCCGGCAAAACAAAAGGAGGTGGAATATGTTTCTACATCAACAACGGCTGGTGCAGCAATGTTGTGTTCTGTTATGTTCTTGCTCGTCTTTACAACATGCGAGCTGCTCAGCGAGCGCTGGCTGAGGAGATTTTGACGATATAACAGACAAACCCAGATGCCTTAGTCACTTGGGACATTTTAATAAAGTCAACCTGTCATCTGAATTTCCTAAATACAAACAGTTCATCATATGTCCAACCAGAGATGGAAAGGTACTGGACCACTGCACTGCATTATACCTGTCTGACCACATCATGGTGCATCTGATTCCATCCTACTGGCAGAAATTAAAACTCTGTAAGCCCGTTGTGAGGCCCTGGAAGAAGTGTGGGGAAACTTCAGGAGTGTTTGGCCTGCATAAACTGGGTCATTTTCAGGTCTGCCACCAACAGCTTAATAAGCACACAGACACTGTGACGTCCTACATCAACTTTTGTGAGGACAGCGTCATTCCAACACGCACCAGGGTGAGCTACAACAATGATAAACCCTGGTTCACAGCAAGGCTCAGATAGCTGAGGTCAGAGAAAGAAGCTGCGATCAGAAGTGGGGACAGAGACAAATACAAAGAGGCACAAATTTGGCAAGGAGGTGAGAAAAGATTAAGCTGAGAATGGAACAGCAATTCCCAGCCAATGGCTGAGGCCAACGACCTCAGTATATTCTACTGCCGCTTTGATCAGGAAGTAGACAATCCTAACACGAAGACTTCAGCTCTGCTTTCAACACAGTAGTTCAATCTTTGCTCCATGACAAACTCACTCTGCTGAATGTACCTGACTCCATCTGCAGGTGGATCACAGACTTCCTCACTCACAGACAGCAATATGTGAAGCTGGGGAAACTTGTCTCTAATTCTCTCCTGCTATTCTCCCTGCACACAAACAGCTGCACATCCGGACACAAGTTGGTCAAACTTGTTGATGACACCACCATCATCTCTTTTTTTTGTTGGCTTCATCTCTGACGGAGATGAGTCAGCCTACAGAAGTGACATAGTCAGTCTGGTGTCATGGTTGCAGCACCAGCCACTTGCAACTCAATGCTCTGAAGACAGTGGATATGACAGTGGACTTCAGGAAGGGCCCAGTCCCCCCTCCCTCCTGTCATCCTTTGTGACACCCCAGTGATCTCTGTGGAGTTGTTTTGTTTCCTGGGCACCATCATCAGCCAGGACCTCAAGTGGGAGCTGCACATCTCCAGGACCCGGAGACGGGCAGCCTGCCACTGCCACTCTACAGGTCACACCACCTCAGACCACATGCACACTCACTTAATCTCACTGTACATATTCTGTACATAAATTTTAAATGAATCTATCCATCACGTGCAATACTATGTCATGTGTGTATGTGCATTTGTATGTTTGTTGTAATGCACCACCTGTCAACACCAAGACAAATTCTTTGTAATTGCAATAAAGCTTTTCTGATTCTGATTCTGATTGATATTTTCCTTGCTGTTCTAGATGTGGTAGTGCAGTGTGTAGGGCAGTGGCATCTTCTGTGGACCTGTTGGCTCTGTTTGCAGACTAATGTGGGTCAAATGGCAGGTAGATTGGTCTTGATGCATTCCTGAAATAATCTCTCAAAACTTCATAATGATTGGGGTGGTGATAAATTTAATTGATGCAAATCCACATTTATAAAACATTACATATTTTAACATTTAAAGATTTGGTACCACAGAGTTAGTGTTGTAAATGACTATTACAGCTGACAAAGACTTTGTTAAATGGGATATTTCCAGCCATCAAACTATGGCCTTTTTTCCAATGAGACGTACATATTTATAATTGTGCATCATTGTCTCACACTACTACCTGGAGCTAATGAAGGAAAACGCTGCATGGTTCTACTTCAGACACTGAGTGCCATAGCAATCTAAATCCTCAGTCCTCACTTCTGTCGCTACAGTTTCTTGCTGCTCGATCCTTTACCAGCCGTGGGCTGTGTTCGAAAAAGCATGCAGAAATGCCATGCTGCATGCTGATTTGCACATCTGCACCATACATATATTATTGAACAGACATTGTAACTTACATGCAAAGCCTTCCACTGAACGCAACTGCTCACATTTCATTTTCTTTCCTCTTAATTCTTTCAACAGTAGTTCAACAAGCTTAATGTGTTCATGTTACTGTACTACAGTACATGTATTGTAGTAGTAGTAGTAGTAGTAGTAATAAAATTAAATGAACCCTTGTCTACTCTAAACTAGTAAAATAAAATCTTGATGTACCATAATATTTTCCCTTTATTTTTCATGTCCACAAGGCAGCTTGTTGATTTACTGATGTATTGATGAAGTAAAATTATTCTGCTAATTTTCATCTTTACTTTTAAAGGGTTTATTAGGACCATCCGGGATACCAGGGCCAGCAGGACCAAAAGGAGAACGGGTGAGTGTGTTTGTTTTGGGTTCTTTTTTGTTCTGTTTAGTTTTTTTATAGGACATCTGACACACAGAACAACACATCTTTGGAGTTTTTCAAAATCATTACAGGGTGAAAAGGGAGATGCAGGATTACCTGGATCTACTGGGGCTCAAGGCATCCCTGTGAGTTTCTAATATTCCTGTTTGTGTGTGTGTGTGTGTGTGTGTGTGTGTGTGTGTGTGTGTGTGTGTGTGTGTGTGTGTGTGTGTGTGTGTGTGTGTGTGTGTGTGTGTGTGTGTGTGTGTGTGTGTGTACATTACATATGAAAATCCAGCCCTTCAGTCTTGGGAGGACCTTTGATTTGTGTGTGTGTGTGTGTGTGTGTGTGTGTGTGTGTGTGTGTGTGTGTGTGTGTGTGTGTGTGTGTGTGTGTGTGTTTATTGCAATGACACATCCATGCAATCAGTAAATGCTGTACAGCACAGGCATTTAGTATTATTTAAAATAACAGTTACTATTATTATTTCTACTACATGATGGCCTAAACAGCACAGAAGATCAAGACTTACTGGTCCAGCCTGTCAAACAAAGATTTGTTAGATACATGTCTCAAATATTTAATGTATGTGACATTATTATCTACTGATACAAAAGGGGATATTTCTGTATGAAGCTGTAACCCCCATTAAAAAAAGGAGAACAGCGAAGTTTGGAAACCACGTGTTTGCCATCACACAATAATTGATATTTTGTTTTTCCAGGGTTTGGTAGGACCACAAGGACTGAAAGGGAACCGGGTAGGGTCTAACTTTTGTGTTTTTAACGTTAAGCATTGTTTCATCAGCAGCAGGCATCTCTGGGGTCTGTACCAAGAAGTGAGCTCAGCTTAGTGTGTCTGATTTGCTATAGATAGGCTAAACATTGTTCTACTACAGTACCAAGGAGCTTGTAATCAGAATCAAAAAAACATTTATATGTAAAGATACTTTACATCACTATGAATTTGACTTGGTGTAGCTGTAAATGCTGCACCAAGGAAATGATTAAGATACAATTGTCTAGTGATGAGCATAAGCTTTATATAAATAAAAAGGTGGAGAATTTGCAAAAGCAGAGGGAGTCAAAGATCGGTCTGACCAGAGGATGGAGGTCACAGCGACTGGCTTGTAGTTGTTAGGAACATTGGAAGGTGTCCTCCAGTTTTTTTAAAACACCTGACTGATCTAAACATAAAACAGTCCCCACAAGGCATCTAGCCTGTTTTAATGATAACCAGCTTTATGATAAATATATATATATATATAAAAATATGTAAAACCTTAGGTTAGTTACTGTGCCACACAAACTCACTTCATGACACAGGCCTGTGGTAAACTGACTGTGATGAATATTTATTTTCTCAGTAGTGGGGACCAAACCATGCCAACAAAGTACTGTACGTTAGCTACTATTAAATCCATTCTACTGTGAATAAAGCAAATCGGACGTTTGCTACTGTTTCTAAAGTGTGGCACTGTTTTCTTCCCATTAACCCGTGACTCTTAATATTTCCACTCCCATGTGTATATATTACAGTACAGCTGTCTCTGCACATTCAACTGGCTTTCAGTCACAAACGGTCATATCTCTATCTATACACACGGAAAACAGGAAACCTTTGAGATGATTAACTTTAATATGAGAGTCCAGATGAAAGTGTTGAGATTGAAGCTTTGGTGGTGTTGGTGTTTTATACTTTGTCCTGTCTTCCTTTGTTTCCGCAGGTCTTCCTATCCCCTTTTCCTTCCCTCCATCTTGCACTGTGGCTTGTGGCTCTTTTTATTGCCAGGTTGCCCTCTCTCCCTCTCACAACCCTTGGCCGTTTCTCCTTCCCCTGCATTTTAATGTATTCCTTGTTTAATGTTTCTCCTATTACACCCGCTCTTCACTCCACCTTTTACTTACTGTAACAGTGCCTCTCCCTTTTAGGCATTTGTGTCAATAGAGCTTGTTAATATGTTTTGGCCTGTGCTATGCCAGGAAAAACTTAATACAATACTTGTTAATACAGAGTGAAAGTCAGGGCGAGCCTGCACCTGACAGTCAAAAGGGTGGCATGTATGCTGATGCCAGCACTGCTCGTGAACATACATACAGTGTAATAGTTTAGCATATAGCAATGTAAAATTGAAATGAAATGTTGCTAGAAGATACTCAAACTAATGTTGTTATACACAGTAGGTCACTTCATGAACATGCAACAACATTTAGTAGAAGAAATGCATTTATAACCTTTGAAGTATCAAAATCAGCTTGTATGTAATCAGCATGTAAACAGTAAAGGATTAGAGAGAAAATTTGATTTCAGGTGGAAGGTTTAGAAAAACTAGCTGAAACCTTCTTGTAAACTTTCTTGTAAAACTAGCTGACTAGCTGATTAATATTTGCCTAACACTAAATATTTACACAAGCATCAGTTTTTAGTTTTTTGGGTTAAAACGGTGAAAGAAGACACAGACAGGAGACTGAGGAAAAATATTGTAGAGGTTATTATTACTTCGCAAATACTGCTAAGCTAGGTCTTGGAAATATAATGTGTTTTACTGAGCTACACTAGTATTATAGTGTAGTGTTTGTATGATCTACACAGCAACTCAGCCTAATGGTAAACTAAGCAGAGATGTCAGACTTTACATTAGATAAAGCTATAAACAGTTATGTGATATTTAAAAACCCTCCTTTGTAAAGTTTTACTAGCTCATATGTATGTCTTTGCGTTGGATATGTGTTTATTGTTTTCATTTAGCATTGTTTCATCAGCAGCAGGCTCCTCAGAGTTTTGCAGTCCCAGTGATGAGCATAAGCATTATATAAAAAGGTGGAAGGTTTAGGAAAACTGGGGGGAGTCAAATGTCGGTCTGACCTGATCTGAGGATGGAGGTCAGTGACTGGCCTGTAGTTGTCAATAACACTGGAAGGTGTCCTCCAGTTCCAGGTGTGATTTGATAACGCCTGACTGATCTAAACATAAAACAGTCCCCACAATGCATCTAGCCTGTTTTAATGATAACCAGCTTCATGATATATATATATATCATAAATATATATATCATCATAACCACAAACACTCTATTCTCACCCTCCGCGGGTGGTCTCATCCACTTTCCAAGCTCGGGTCCTCTACCAGAGGCCAGGGAGCTTGAGGGTTCTGCGCAGTATCCTTGCTGTTCCTAGGACTGCACTTTTCTGGACTGAGATTTCGGATGTTTTTCCAGGGATCTGTCGTAGCCACTCCTCCAGTTTTGGGGTCACAGCCCCTAGTGCTCCCATCACCACAGGCACCACTGTGACCTCCACCTTCCAAGCCTTCTCCAGTTCTTCTCTGAGCCCTTGGTATTTCTCTAGTTTCTCATGTTCCTTTTTCCTGATGTTGCCATCGCTTGGTATTGCCACATACACCACTACGGCTTTCCTCTGCTCTTTATCCACCACCACAATGTCTGGTTGGTTCGCCATTACCATTCTGTCAGTCTGGATCTGGAAGTCCCACAGGATCTTGGCTCGCTCGTTCTCTACCACCTTGGGAGGTGTTTCCCACTTTGACCTTGGGGTTTCCAGTCCATACTCCGCGCAGATGTTCCTGTATACTATGCCAGCCACTTGGTTATGGCGTTCCATGTATGCTTTGCCTGCCAGCATCTTACACCCTGCAGTTATGTGCTGGACCGTCTCTGGGGCCTCTTTGCACAGTCTACACCTTGGGTCTTGTCTGGTGTGGTAGATCTGGGCCTCTATGGCTCTGGTGCTCAGGGCCTGCTCCTGTGCAGCCAGGATGAGTGCCTCTGTGCTGTCCTTCAGCCCAGCCCTTTCAAGCCATTGGTAGGATTTGTTGAGATCAGCCACTTCAGTTATGTTCCGGTGGTACATCCCGTGCAAGGGCTTGTCCTCCCATGATGGTCCCTCTTCCAGCATCTCATCCTCTGTTCTCCACTGCCTGAGACATTCACTCAGCACGTCATCTGTCGGGGCCTTATCCTTGATGTACTTATGGATCTTGGATGTTTCATCCTGGATAGTGGCTCTCACGCTCACTAGTCCTCGGCCATCTTCCTTGCGGCTAGCGTACAGTCTCAGGGTGCTGGATTTGGGGTGGAACCCTCCATGCATGGTGAGGAGCTTTTGTGTCTTAACATCTGTGGTCTGTATCTCTTCCTTTGGCCACCTTATTATTCCTGCAGGGTATCTGATCACTGGCAGAGCGTAGCTGTTTATTGCCCGGGATTTGTTCTTGCCATTGAGCTGGCTTCTTAGGACTTGCCTTACTCGTGGGAGGTATTTGGCTGTTGCTGCATTCCTTGTTGCCTGTTCAAGGTTGCCGTTTGCCTGTGGTATTCCAAGGTACTTGTAATTGTCCTCAATGTCTGCTATTCTTCCTTCTGGGAGTGAGACCCCTTCTGTGTGGATTACCTTGCCTCTCTTTGTCACCATCCTCCCACATTTCTCGAGTCCGAATGACATCCCGATGTCCGAGCTGTAGATCCTGGTGGTGTGGATCAGCGAGTCGATGTCTCGCTCACTCTTGGCGTAGAGCTTGATGTCATCCATGTAGAGGAGGTGACTTATGGTGGCCCTGTTCCGGAGTCGGTATCCATAGCCAGTCTTGTTTATTATTTGGCTGAGGGGGTTCAGACCTATGCAGAACAGCAGTGGGGACAGTGCATCTCCTTGGTATATGCCACATTTGATGGATACTTGGGCAAGTGGTACAGAGGCAGCCGGTAAAAGTGTCTACCCCCACCGTGTTTGGGTTTCAAATTTGCCGCGTCAGTGCCGGGTTTGTACTGCGGGAGGAGTGTGTTACGTCCTTCTGGCCTGTAGGTGGCGATTGACTCCCACTTTTGGTCCTAAAACATCGTAGTTGCTTCCGTCATATAGCCTCTTGTAGAACGACCAATGATCAGGTCTTTGGTGGCCTAGTGGTTAACGTGCATGGCCACAACGTTTTTTTTTTGTCCGGGGTTCGAGTCTGGGTGGAAGCAGTTTTTTTTATTTTAATTATTGGAAAAACAGTGTCTCATCATCATCATGTGATCACGAGATGACAACGTTGTATTACTTAGTGCATATATCGCCAAGACCATGAACCGCTGGTCGCGTTATAATATGAAGTTATGAACGTAAGTAAATTAGAGCAAATTATGGCAGTTTAAAACCGAAAATAGGAAGCTGAACGGTGCGCCCTCCCGCGTGCAGCGTTCGATTTGTGGCAGACAAGCTACTGTAACCCTGATTTCTTGCTGTTGGTACGGGCAATTTTCTTTACGTGGAATGCTTCTTTAATGCACCACACGGCAAGACAGTACGGCACATGTACACTTTTTTCTTTACGCCGCTCTTATCCAACGCGCGTCACCTTTTTCCTGTCCCCCGTCAACAAGGACAGGTAGGAACTAATGTTGATGACAAATAAAATCACAGTAGCTGAAATGTCACGTTTCCCAAACATAAAATAAAAAAAATAAAAAGGAATACTAACTAAGGTTACACTACTACAATTTTAAAAAGTGAATAAGGATGATCTAGACCAGAGGTCTGCCACCGGTAACACCCACGTTTTAAACGAAAAAAACAAACACTGGGAGCCGCGGAGGGCGGCAATATTATATTATTTGAGAACATTCAACATTTGTTTTTTAATCCAAAGAAGACATAAAAGTCGGGGCTCAGAGATCTAGCCGATGATAAAACATTGTCAAGGCATCGACAAGGACAGCTAACTCGCTTTTCCCTGCTTCAAACAGCTGTTTTAACTGAGAGCAACCGGCATCACCGGTCAATCTGTAAACGTATTAATTTTTTTTTGTAAATAAAAATAAGGTTTGCCCTGTTCAAACCTGCACTTCCATTCAACAGACGGACATGAAAGAGGGAATAACGAAATAAACAGCTGGTTAACTTTGTGGGAACATGGCTGTAGCTCTGCAATGACTTTATGTGGTACAGGTGAAAGCAGTAATAACGAAATAAACAGCTGGTTAACTTCGTAGGAACACCTTGTAGTAGGAACTGGTATATTTAGAAAACCCAGTAGTCCTAGTGTTAAGGTGTGTGAACTGGGGAGGAGACGGCAACAGCGACGGAAGAGCGACTGAATAGAGTTGATGTCTTCCCCGCTGACAGGCGCATTCATTTGATAATGCACGTATCTTGGCTGACAGTTCAGTTAAAAACCACACTGAATCTTTATTAAACCGTCCCTGAATAACAAATATGAACTGCAGTTTCTTCCTTGATTATCCATGATTATTATGAAAGAAGCGCAAATCTTCGCCAGTCCAAATTGTGCAATTAATACTGTGTTTACAATAAAGGTAATAAATAATAATATTAGTATTTTCATTTTAAAAAGCACTGCATATTTTAAACGAATGTCGAAGTGCTACAAATAACTTAGACCAGAAAGCTACGATAAATACATACGTTTTTTTTGCAGAGTAAACATGTAGAACAAACTATTTGCTGCATTAATGAGTCTTAGACCTGCAGCTGATCACGCCGCCCGATGCTGCCCAGTCTCTCACAGAGCTTTGTCCCGGAGCTGAGGTATTTCTCACCTGCTGATCGAGTAGTAGCAACACATTAGCATGTCTATGCGCCTCTACGAAGGAGGGGGAGGGGTGTGTAGATTTCCTTTGCGACTGTGAGCAAACATGAGACAAACAAAAGCTTGGTCGAACTCAGATCCAAGTCATCTGAGTACGAAACACATCACATTTCATTCGATCTCGTGTTTCATTCGAGCGGCAGTCTGGAGCTCTCTGCTAAGACTGCTGCCCCGCGACCCGTCCACGGATGAGCTTCCATTAAAAATTAAAAGCAGTTTTAGCAGTTTGTTTTTCGTTTTTCTCTAAACGAAAAAAACAGCTTAAAATTCAAGTCCGTGTGTTTTTGTTAAAAAATATTTTTGTTCGGTTTATTGGTTTGTAATGCGGTGCTTTTATTCGGGATAGATAGACGGATGGGAAATCAAAGTTTTGAAACATACACGGGCCGAATAAGTCACATCAGCCACTCATTCAGTTACAATGACACGCACAGTCAAAACAAATTCTCGCTACATCTCGTGCACCACTGCCCCGTTCCTCTCGTAGCCCGCATTTGCACATCCATACATTTGTGTATTGGTCACTCTCTGTCTGGACACATGACTCCGAAACACGTCACGTGTTTGTGTAAGAGATTGATGTCTCCACCAAATTATAAGCAGAGGTAACGAGAGAACGACTTTTTGTTTTCCGTTTGTCTCTAAACAATAAAACATATTAACTCCAATTCCGTGTCTTTTTGTAAAAAACAAATATTTTTGCCTGTTTTATTGGTTTGTAAGGCGGTGCTTTGATTAAAATCTGTTTGCAGCTCAACGAAAGAGAAACGAAAACGCCGGTGAAAGTGGCTGGATGGACGGATGGGAAATGAAAATGTTGAAACGTACACGGGTCGAATAAGTGCTCTCAGCCTCAGTTACAATGACACGCACAGTCAAAACAAGTCAAACTGCAGTTCTGCAGACACCGAGTAAACGCGTACAGTGGCAGCGGTTCAAAGTGACTAGGGTTTTTACTGCAGTACCGCTGCGTCGCCACGGTGCAGCGAGTGCGTCGCTGACTAAAGATTTTTAATCCTGCAGCCGGCTGGAAAAAATCAGGACGCTAGTCTCGTTTTAACCACCAGGTGGCGCAGCGTTGATTAGAAGCCTCCAAAGCACTACAGCGTAACTGAGGTCCGACTGTTCATTTCTACCTGTAACACACATATATTACACCAGACCTATTTTACTATTAAGTATCTGTTGTGTGCTAAAACATGGGGAGTGTGAAGGGCAACAACTTGTTGATGGCTTAGCTGTTTTCTGTTCACTGCGAAGTTATAATTGTTCTGTGTGGTTTAAAACAGGCAGCGCCACAGCAGCAACACATTCTTGTTTTCATTCTCCTCAGCTTTTTCGTGTCTTTAAATAGAAGGCGTCTCTTAAAAATATGTACACACCCACCGCTCTAACATCTGATACAACATATTGGCTTCACATAATACCATGATTATGCGTCGCGGTTTAATTAATATAATTGAATGCGCAAGTAAAGACGTAGAGCGCAGTCCATCTGCGACTACAGCCGCTTATTTAGGTTTTAAACTTCCACAACTTGTTAATGAATGTTTTCCAATAGTCGTAGATTTTACGTAAATAACCGTAATAATCATAGGAATTTGTTTTACAGCAGTTGTCGGTCGTAATTTTGACAGGACGCCAGAAATCAGCAGATCTACAGCGACGCATTACAGCAACATGTTTGTTCCTACGCGTTTACTCTGTGTCTGCAGAACTGCAGTTTGACTTGTTTTGACTGTGCGTGTCATTGTAACTGAGTGGCTGAGAGACTTATTCGACCCGTGTACGTTTCAACATTTTCATTTTCCATCCGTCCATCCAGCCACTTTCACCGGCGTTTTCGTTTCTCTTTCGATGAGCGGCAAACGGATTTTAATCAAAGCACCGCCTTACAAACCAATAAAACAGGCAAAAATATTTGTTTTTTACAAAAAGACACGGAATTGGAGTTAATATGTTTTTTATTGTTTAGAGACAAACGGAAAACAAAAAGTCGTTCTCTCGTTACCTCTGCATATAATTTGGTGGAGACATCAATCTCTTACACAAACACGTGACGTGTTTCGGAGTCATGTGTCCAGACAGAGAGTGACCAATACACAAATGTATGGATGTGCAAATGCAAGCTACGAGAGGAACGGGGCAGTGGTGCACGAGATGTAGCGAGAATTTGTTTTGACTGTGCGTGTCATTGTAACTGAATGAGTGGCTGATGTGACTTATTCGCCCGTGTACGTTTCAAAACTTTGATTTCCCACCCGTCTATCTATCCTGAATAAAAGCACCGCATTACAAACCAATAAACTGAACAAAAATATTTTTTAACAAAAACACACGGACTTGAATTTTAAGCTGTTTTTTTCGTTTAGAGAAAAACGAAAAACAAAAAACCTCTGCTTTTAATTTTTAATCGAAGCTCATCCGTGGATGAGTCGTAGCAGAGAGCTCCCGACTGCCGCTCGAATGAAACACGAGATCGAATGAAATGTGATGTGTTTCGTACTCAGATGATGGCAAAGGAAATCTACACACCCCTCCCCCTCCCCGTAGAGGCGCATAGACATGCTAATGTGTTGCTACTACTCGATCAGCAGGTGAGAAATACCTCAGCTCCAGACAAAGCTCCGTGGGAGACAGGGCAGCATCGGGCGGCGTGATCAGCTGCAGGTCTAAGACTCATTAATGCAGCAAGTAGTTTGTTCTACATACGTTTACTCTGCAAAAATAAACGTATGTATTTATCGTAGCGTAGTCTAAGTTATTTGTAGCACTTCGACATTCGTTTAAAATATGCAGTGCTTTTTAAAATAAAAAAATACTAATATTATTATTTATTACCTTTATTGTAAACACAGTATTAATTGCACAATTTGGACTGGCGAAGATTTGCGCTTCTTTCATAATAATCATGGATAATCAAGGAAGAAACTGCAGTTCATATTTGTTATTCAGGGACGGTTTAATAAAGATTCAGTGTGGTTTTTAACTGAACTGTCAGCCAAGATACGTGCATTATCAAATGAATGCGCCTGTCAGCGGGGAAGACATCAACTCTATTCAGTCGCTCTTCCGTCGCTGTTGCCGTCTCCTCCCCAGTTCACACACCTTAACACTAGGACTACTGGGTTTTCTAAATATACCAGTTCCTACTACAAGGTGTTCCTACGAAGTTAACCAGCTGTTTATTTCGTTATTATTCCTTTCACCTGTACCACATAAAGTCATTGCAGAGCTACAGCCATGTTCCCATAAAATTAACCAGCTGTTTATTTCGTTATTCCCTCTTTCATGTCCGTCTGTTGAATGAAAGTGGGCGTGGCCATCCACGTCCCAGAGCGGTGACACTGGGGGGAAGGGGAAACGCTCATCAACACGCAGGACAAAGATCTGCGTTTCTCTGCTGCTACAGCCTCGGCTGCGTTGTGCTGTTAGTCTCCCTTTCACCTGTACCATATGAAATGTGTTCCTACGAAGTTGCTCAGCCGCTTTCAGAATTCCCCATGCAGGTTTGAACAGGGCAAACATTATTTTTATTTACAAAAAAAAATTAATACGTTTACAGATTGACCGGTGATGCCGCACAGGTTGCTCTCAGTTACAGCAGCTGTTTGAAGCAGGGAAAAGCGAGTTAGCTGTCCTTGTCGATGCCTTGACAATGTTTTAGCATCGGTTAGATCTCTGAGCCCCGACTTTTATGTCTTCTTTGGATTAAAAAACAAATGTTGAATGTTCTCAAATAATATAATATTGCCGCCCTCCGCGGCTCCCAGTGTTTGTTTTTTTCATTTAAAACGTGGGTGTTACCGGTGGCAGACCTCTGGTCTAGATCATCCTTATTCACTTTTTTAAATTGTAGTAGTGTAACCTTAGTTAGTATTCCTTTTTATTTTTTTTATTTTATGTTTGGGAAACGTGACATTTCAGCTACTGTGATTTTATTTGTCATCAACATTAGTTCCTACCTGTCCTTGTTGACGGGGGACAAGAAAATGTGACGCGCGTTGGGTGAGAGCGGCGTAAAGAAAAAAGTGTACATGTGCCGTACTGTCTTGCCGTGTGGTGCATTAAAGAAGCATTCCACGTAAAGAAAATTGCCCGTACCAACAGCAAGAAATCAGGGTTACAGTAGCTTGTCTGCCATAAATCGAACGCTGCACGCGGGAGGGCGCACCGTTCAGCTTCCTATTTTCGGTTTTAAACTGCCATAATTTGCCATAATTTACTTACGTTCATAACTTCATACTATAACGCGACCAGCGGTTCATGGTCTTGGCGATTCATGCACTAAGTAATACAACGTTGTCATCTCGTGATCACATGATGATGATGAGACGCTGTTTTTCCAATAATTAAAATAAAAAAACTGCTTCCACTCAGACTCGAACCCCGGACAAAAGAAAAACGTTGTGGCCATGCACGTTAACCACTAGGCCACCAAAGACCTGATCATTGGTTGTTCTACAAGAGCCTATATGACGTAAGCAACTACGATGTTTCAGGACCAAAAGTGGGAGTCAATCGCCACCTACAGGCCAGAAGGACGTAACACACTCCTCCTGCAGTACAAACCCGCCACTGACGCGGCAGATTTGAAACCCAAACACGGTGGGGGTAGACACTTTTACCGGCTGCCTCTGTAGGAACAAACATGTTGCTGTAATGCGTCGCTGTAGATCTGCTGATTTCTGGCGTCCTGTCAAAATTACGACCGACAACTGCTGTAAAACAAATTCCTATGATTATTACGGTTATTTACGTAAAATCTACGACTATTGGAAAACATTCATTAACAAGTTGTGGAAGTTTAAAACCTAAATAAGCGGCTGTAGTCGCAGATGGACTGCGCTCTACGTCTTTACTTGCGCATTCAAATTATATTAAATAAACCGCGACGCATAATCATGGTATTATGTGAAGTCAATGTGTTGTATCGGATGTTAGAGTGGTGGGTGTGTACATATTTTTAAGAGACGCCTTCTATTTAAAGACACGAAAAAGCTGAGGAGAATAAAAACAAGAATGTGTTGCTGCAGTGGCGCTGCCTGTTTTAAACCACACAGAACGATTATAACTTCGCAGTGAACAGAAAATAACTAAGCCATCAACAAGTTTTTGCCCTTCATACTCCCCATGTTTTAGCACACAACAGATACTTAATAGTAAAATAGGTCTGGTGTAATATGTGTGTGTTACAGGTAGAAATGAACAGTCGGACCTCAGTTACGCTGTAGTGCTTTGGAGGCTTCTAATCAACGCTGCGCCACCTGGTGGTGAAAATGAGACTAGCGTCCTGATTTTTTCCAGCCGGCTGCAGGATTAAAAATCTTTAGTCAGCGACGCACTCGCTGCGCCGTGGCGACGCGGCGGTACTGCAGTAAAAACCCTAGTCACTTTGAACTGCAGCTTGAAGGGTCTTGCCCAAGGACCCACACTGGATGCCTATTCGCCCTAACGGTGATTCGAACCAGGAACCCCCGCATGCAAGTCCTGTGACTTTACCGATTGAGCTATCCAGCAAGCTTCATATATATATATATATATATATATATATATATATATATATATATATATATATATATATATATATATATATATATATATATATATATATATATATATATATATATATATATATATATATATATATATATATATATATATATATAAAATGTGAACATATACACATTGTTTACATATAAATATGTAAAACCTTAGGTTAGTTACTGTGCCACACAAACTCACTTCATGACACACAGACGTGTGGTAAACTAACTGTGATAAATATTTATTTTCTCAGTAGTAGGGACCAAATCTTGAAAACAGAGTATTGTATATTAACTCCTATTAAATCCATTCTACTTTGAATAAAGCAAATCAGACATTTGCTACTGTTTCTAAAGTGCAACACTGTGTTGTCCCGTAATGTCATGACATGGACCACAAAGTGTACTTCTGCCTTGCTTCTTCATGTAATCCTGGTGTGGCCAACCCAGGCTTCCAAGGAGTCTGTCCTGCTTGTTTTGCAATTCTCCTTGCAAATCCAGCTTCTGATTGCCTGAACTTACCTGTTCCAGGTAATCAGCAGTATTATTGAAAAGCATGCAGGACAGGGGCCCCCGGGGAGCAGTGCTGGCCACCACTGACGTAGTCCCTTCAACACCTGTCCCCATGAACCCACTCCACTTGAAACTGGCAAGCAGTGCTCCCTCATCACTGGCAAAATGTAAGCTTTATTTAGATGTGAACATACCTACATGTATATCTCTGAAATCAACATTTGATAGACAAGTGGATTTGTCTGACTGATTCTGAATGAAGCCCATATCTGAACATAACAGAGACAGAATTCGTTTTAATGGCCAAGTTTGCACAGAACAAAAAAGGGATTATATGTGGTCTGACTCCGTCTTTGTTCCCTCTTGTGACAAAAAAAACAAATTATTCACCATTTTAATTATAGTTATTTACAAAAATGAACAAATAAATTAATTTATTCATACACTTTGGAACAATTTTTGCATTGTGCTGGAGAACATTGCTGTCATGAAAGTGTGACAATCTAGCCTTCCACTCATTGGAAGTGCTGTTGTCTTTGTTCTGTGTGGTTTCTGTGCTCCCTCTTGCTGTCTTTGTTAGTCTTGTTTTTCTTTGTATGTCTAGTATTATTTTGATCACCTCCACCTTTGTCCTGATTATTTGAGCTTCCCTCCCTCATGATTCAGTGTCAGTTCATTCACCACGTCATGGTCCTGTCGATGTTTTGTGCTGTCCTGTGTGTTGTGACATGTTAATGTGTTGAAAATCTGTTTGTCACTATGCAAATTAGTCTATCGTTTTGTATTGTTTTGTCTATATTTAGTATTTTGGTTTATTTACCTGCATAGCAAAGATTTTTACTTAGTTATCCTTCGTGTTTACTGTGTATCTTGTCTTGTGTTCAAATTCAGTTCAGTTAAATATAGATTTCAGTCTGTCTGCATGATTGTGCCCTGGGCCCTCCCCTCCTGTCAGCTTTGGTTCTCTGGCCTGAGCTCTAAGTTGAGCTGGTCTGGTGCACAGAGTAGTTTAGACGTTAGTAGCCCCTGGCAAGTGCAGCCAGCCTCAGCAGCTCCAGAATTGCAAAATGTAAAATGCATTTTCAAATTACATTACCAACTTGCATATTTGAATTGCCAATTGACAAACGTATTGTGAATTGGATTTTGAGTCTGAAAACTTTCCCTACACAGCATCACTTAAACACTAGGAAAGAGGTGACATTTAATGTAAAGTCCTTCATTCATGTTAGGGTTATGTCATTAAAGAATGATATTAACTTTACCTATTTCATCAGTTTATGGTTATGTGAAATAATTACATTAAATAAAACAAGTCTTTCCTCAATGATTCCCTTATGGAAATTGTGTCCTTTTCATTTGACCTATTCCCTCACTGGAGGTGAGCAGCCACATATAGGGGCGTGCTTCAGCAGCTTGTGTGAAGTTTCTCATTTACAGATCTGGCAGGAACAGTGAGGTTTGAACCTACATCCTCCTGCTTCCTCAGGCTAACGCTATTCCCAGTGAGCCACCAGAGGACTATTGCCACCATGTGAATGTAATGTGAATATAATATAATATTTTGGTATGTAATGTTGATTGGTTATATATCGGTTATATTGTTTATTCAATTGGTAACACTTTAGTCCGATAAGCAGAAGGTTATCAGTTCAACTCCATCAGTTTGCTGTAATCAGTGTTTTTTGAATAAAGCGTATCAGGATGTTCTTAACAGTCACTCTGGCTGGTGCAGTTAAGGTGGGAAATCTGAACTGTGAAGAAAGGCATTAGACACTCCCAAAACAGTAATTCAGTTGATGGTGCTGTTTTTGTGAATCCTGGATAGTATAGTGTTTAAGGTGTGTACCCTCAAAGTTTTTGACCCAGGTTCGAGGCTTGGTGGGAACAGTCTTTCAGTTTTTATTTCTGAAAAGACAACGTTGGTATCGCATTATCATTTTGCCCAGACTATATCACATGATTAATAAATTCGGACCTGTATGAGGAAATATGTCAGTTTTTAAAGTAAAGGGAAAGACAGAGTTTCTGTTAGATCTGGCGTTTCTGTGGGCCAATAACAGACAAAAAAGCTGGGGCGTGTGATTACAGACAGCTCTGCTGTATTGAGGGTTTAAATTATTCCTGTGGGAGAATGAGATGTTGCAAATAAATCTGAGCCATTTTCCTACCAAATCGTGAACACGCAGATCTCTATCGCTGTGTTCCCACGTGTAGTCGTACCTTTATTTACATTGTGCTGAGTTCAGCCTGCGATTTAATGTGCTCGAGTTTGCTACCCAGCTGTAAGTAGTCAAATGTTTCTGAGCTGAACAGCTCTCACACTATTGATATCTTTGCTCTTTATTAGTGGGAGAGCTGAACAGCTCTAACACTATTGATATCTTCGCTCTTTCTTTTTCTTCTTATTATTTCGCCCCGTTTGTTTGTTTCGGTCGCTTTCATCCTCTCAACGCTTCGTCGTAGTATCGCCGTTCAACTTTCTAAACGTGTGTCGTCTTTGGGAGATGGGGGCTATTACTTTTCACGTTTTCAGCTTTTCAACTTTTAAGGTTATTCAATGTTTTTCATCGTTTTTTTATAATGGTCGTCTATGGGAATCCTTGTCAACTTCTCGTCAACTTTATCTCGTGATGGCGCCGTCATACTTTATCATAGAATCGTTTCATGTTCTCAACGTACGTCATCGTTAGACGATCAATGCTGTTAATTTTCATGTTTTTAGCTTTTCAACTTTTAACGTTATTCAACTTTTTTCATCGTTTTTTATAATGGTCGTCTATGGAAATCATCGTTCAACTTTTTGTCAACTTCCCTCTTTTCATCAGCGTCTATCATCGTCATACTTTGGCGTAGAAACGTCATTTCAACTTAAAAGCGTCTATCATCTTTCAACTTTATCAATCAGCGTCCTCGTATCTTCTATACTTTTCAACTTGTGAGCGTTTAAATTTAGTGCGTTTTTTGTTACATTTTCAGCTTTTCCATTAGTGTGTATTGCGTCAGCTAGAGTGCGTGATGTCACAGCTAGAGAGTGAGAGGGTGCGCTTTTTAAAGACAGAACTTCTGTCTTTAACCCATCACTACAGCCACAATTTTTACTCTATCAATGTAATCATTTCACTAAATCGTAGTCATACTTGTCTTCTTTCTAATGATGTGTCTGGCTTTACCCTCAGACCTATACTTTAGTCGCTATCGACCTCAAAGCGCAGAGAGGTCCTACAATTCTCCCATAGACTCTAATGATAATTTTCGGCAGACGTCTGGAGAAAAACACAGGAGGAGAAATATTTTGAAATTGGGACTGTGGCAACAAGCTTTTGTCCTCAAACATAAAATTAACTCCACATGTTCACGGAAGCCTTGGGATTCATAAAATGAAAATATTTTTGTAATAATTATTATGGTTTTGCTGGAATAAACCTATTTATCAAGGGTGAAACTCTGCTTTCATAGAGCAGAGTGAGCCTGATTTTCCCGCCTTTCGTCTCCATGGCGACGGCGCAACTGCAGATTTGACTGACAGGTCAAACTGCTGATGCTCAGTGTACAGAGCAGTTCCATGCTTATTACTCATTAGTCAACTACACTATTGAATTGTGTAGTAATTAAGCACACACTTCCTCTAAATACTTTCAAAATAAAAGCACCAAACCAAATACTTAGCTTTAATAGCAATATTTCTGCTTTTAGATGGGTAATTATGACTATTTAAAGATAGATTAACAGTTTAGTAAATACCCACACGTGCTTCCTCTACGTCCTTTCAAAATAAAAGCACCAATGCAATTTATTAGTTTTAACTGCACTGTTTTTGCCTTTGAAGGGTTAATTATGATTATCTAAAGACTAATTGACAGTTACGCTATTACCCCCACACATTTCCTCTAAATCCTTTCAAAATAAAAGCACCAATTACAATTTATTACCTTTACATGCAAGGTTGATTAAAAAATTTGTGGTTCTGAATACTTACCAATCGTTAATGAGACTATTTTAGAGTTCAGTAAATAACCACTCACACTTATTAGGGTGCTTTTATTCTGAAAGGGCTTAATCTAAATCGTTTGCTTTAATATGGCTATTCTTGCTATTGAATGATGGTAAATTTTTACTAGTTATTATTACACAGTTAAGTAATTATTTACAAATACTTTCTTCAAATCAAAAAGCTAGTCAACTTATTTATGATTGTCAACAATACACCTTGGTCAACTTTTTAATCTTTGACATCTTTTTACAGTACCTTGGTCAACTTTTGAATCATTGTCATATTTTTAATCTTGTCGTAGTATGACCTTGGTCATCTTTTTAATCATCATCTCTGTACTTGCCATCTTTTGTCATCATTTTAATCTTTGTTCACGTTTTCTCGTTTTCTCGTTTTCTCGTTTCATGGCTTTCATCGTTTTACCATACTCAACTTTTGGACGTAGTCAACTTTTTGACGTCAGCAGCTTAATCAGCATTTGGCATCGTTGGGGCAGCAGATTAGCTCTCCCACGTAATTTTACTCTCAAAATTACTCTTTCTAGTTTCACTTTGTTTCACTTATTTAGTTCGGTTAGTGAGTCACCAAGCATATTTGCTCAAATCACATAACGCTATAATCCAAGTGAGAATTGAGAATTGAAGTGTTTACAATAACAATGCTTGCAAAAGAATGCAAAAATTTGTATTTTGAGTACAATACACGCAATATATGCAATATTCATTTAAAGTCAAAATCTTTATTAACATCAACTTACCTGCTAGACTATTTCACTTAAAACTTTATATTCAGTGCAATGATTATCTAATAATTAGTCTCAAGCAAAGTCAAAGCATCATTTTTTCGCAAATTTCTAATTAAATTTAATAAACCTAACCATTGAAATGATAAAGACACCTAAAACAAATGTATTTATTTTACTACTATTTTACTACTTTACTTTAAATTTAAAATCTGAATTTTACCATTTACTGATGACAGGAATGGGAATAACAGCAACAGAACACATAGACAGAGTATATTAAAATCATTTTTTTGTCCTTACAGACATTAAACTTCACAAAGCTTCTGGTGATATTGTTGGTCAATTAGCTTACATGGATACACGTAGTTAAAACTTTTTTCCACCGCTAAGAAACGTGCCATGAAGACATATTGCTAGGTTAGCTAACATGTGACAGGTCATGTTCGGTTAAACATTTTTCACCGCTTACAATTTTCCCAAATCCCCAAAAAAGGCTCAATGCAAACGTTAGTTAGCTAACAAAAAGGCTATACTATTGCAGCAGTGAAAAACACAGCATGTTCTTACTTACCAAACTTCAAGTTAGTTGAACCATTGTTTTGAGGTCGAGGTATGAGTCTGCCAGAGTAGATTTGTCTGTGATGCTTTGTTCGTTGTTATGCCAGGCGCTTAGTACCTGTAGTCCGCATTACAGGATTGTTTGAGTGAGAAGAATCCAGTAGTGTTGTGTCGGAGCAAGTGCTCCAGTTCGTTCCTGATTCGTTCCTAGGATTCTTATGGATCTTTCGTTTGTTCTGTTTTCGAGTCACAGCTGTGGTTCAGCTATGGTGCTGTGTGGACTGAAAAACAAGGAAATGAACGATGTCGGATTTCTGACATTTATTTATTTGATTTGATTTGATTCATGTAGATGTGTATGGTGTTATTATGTATATAATGTAAATTTTGTTTGTAAATAAATACTTGCGAACATTATATCAACATGTTGATTTTGTGGTCCTGTATACTCTGCCACAATCATAAAATGATTGCCAGGTAAATATTTCAGGGACCCTATTGTTACTTTTTGCTTTAAAAGTCTCACTAATTGTCAAAATAAGTTTTACTTTCACTTTACCAGCCGTCATGTAAAAGTCAGCTCGGGCTGCGCGGTTTAGTTCATCATTCTCGTTCATCATTAATTGTTCAGAGTTCTTTTCTATAAAGCTTAGGTACTACAGTTCCTTTGGGACTCGTTCATGTGGATTGTTTGTTCGTTCACTTGTCACATGACAGCCGAGCCGCGCAAGCTCTGTAGCGAGCAGCAAGAGCTCCAGTTTGTTCTTGATTCTAGGGTTTTCTAGGATTCTTTATGAATCGGTCATTTGTTTGTTTTTTTATCATGTGACCGCTACCAAGCGACTGTCGCACTGTTAAACAACAATGGCAGCGAAGAGGCAGGACATGAGTCACGTTAATGTGGTGCGTATTTGCTAGGTTTTCAGACGGTTTGAATTGCTAGTGGTCAGTATATAGTAGTATGTAGTGTTTGAGAACCGCGGCCATTATTACAACGCCCACAGCGCCACCTGCTGTAAATGAACGAAATGAACGACTGACTTGAAATGATACGTTCACATTACTGAACGAGACTTAAAGATTCAAGTCAGTTAAAAGACCGAAACTTCCCATCACTAGAATCCAACCGAGGTTTTCTGCTGCGAGTTGTAAAGAAATCCGGCAGGCATCTCTAAAGCTTTCAACAGTCTGCTGCTGTAGTCTAGGTGTGCAGTAGGTATTTACATATCAATGCGTAACTGTGGGGGAAAGCTCCCCCATTAATTTAAAACAATGAAGTGAGGTGCTGTAAGGAAACGGCAGAAACGCATTATTCACCTCTGCTAAACAAGCTTTTTCGAAACTGAGAGTGTAATTTTAAAATAAACCACATGTTGACAACTGGTGTGAAATCTACAGTATGTATGAGCACGTAAACCTATATCAACCACAGCGGGTTCTGCTGTAAGTGGTGACATTGCTGATCTAAACAGCCTCCTCACTCCTGCAGTTTCGAGCAGACACAGAGTAAACAAAGGGGAACGAGAGGAACAAACATTTTGCTGCAATAAAGAGTCGCTGTAGGTCTGCTGAGTTCTGTCATCATGTTAAAGAGTTCAACTGTTACGATGGATGACCACTGTAAAGCGATTAAGTGGCTGGAGTCGCAGATGGACTGCGCTCTACATCAGTACAAGGCCATGCGCACTCAAATTATTTTACTATTAAGTATTACATTATTAATTATAATATGTAAACCACGACCCATAAAGATGGAAATATGTTAACCCAATATATTGTATCAGATGTTAGAGTGGTGAGTGTGTACCTATTGTATACATACAAGAGACGCCTGTTATTTAAAGAAAAAAAAGCTGAGGGAGGAAAATGAAAACATGTCTCACTGTCACAGCAGCACAGGTCTGTCTTAAATTAGACAGAGCAATTATACCTTTGGCGTGAACAGAAAATAACTATCAACAATAATCTACATTGTTCAGAAAAAAATTAAAGTTGCATGAGAAGAGCATAGACTAGGAGTCAAACTCACACAGCCAAAACAAGACTCACTCAGCTTAACCACTGGGCTATCAGACGATATAGGATTGTGACTGTGGAATGAGTAGTCATGGATAGTAATCAATTTGAATGCTACAGTATTTGTTTAATGGAAAACTGTTGTGCTTAATACTCACCACATTCGACCACACATAATAAAATAGGTTTGGTGTAATATATGTATGTTACAAGTAGAAATGAACAATCGGTTACGCTGTTGGTTACACCTCAGTTACATTGCAGTGGAGGCTACTAAGCAACTTTGCGTCACCTGGTGGTTAAAATGAGACTAGCATTCAGATTTCTTTTCAGCCCACTGCAAGATTAAAAATCCTTAGTCGGCCATGCACCAGTTGCCCCGTGTCAACGCAACCGTACTGCAGTAAAAAAGGTTGTCGCCTTGAAATGCTACAACTGTAGGGGTGTGTGTGTGTGTGTGTGTGTGTGTGTGTGTGTGTGTGTGTGTGTGTGTCTCTCTCTCTCTCTCTCTGTTCACTGTGGCACATTTAATTAAATAAAAATCTATGGTCTTTATAATATAATTTTTATTATATGGGAATGTTAAAATGTTTAATAAGATGTTGAAAAGGGGAAGTCAAGCTTAGGGGTGCAGATTTCTGAGCAGCAGTATGGTTTCACGTCCCAAAGAGCACTGATGCCATATATGTTCATAGAATATTGATGGAGAAGATGGTCAGAAGAAGCTGCATTGTTTCTTTGTGGATTTAGAGAAGGTGTATGACAGGATGCCACGAGAGGAGCTGTGGTACTGTATGAGGTTGTCAGGAGCAACAGAGAAGTACGTTAGAGTAGAGCAGGACATGTATGAGAGGAGTATCGTGGTAGTGAGACATGTTGTAGGTCAGACAGAAAAGTTCAAGGTATAGGTGGGACTACACCAAGGATCAGCTTTGATGATGGACAGGTTGACAGATGAGGTCAGACAGAAATCTGACAATGATGTTTGCGGATGATTTTGTGATCTGCAGTGAGAGCAGGTATAACAAAAGCTGGAGAGGTAAAGGTTTGTTCTGGAAAGAAGAGGCATGAAAGTCAGTCATAGTAAGGCAGAATACCTGTGTCTAAATGAGAGGAAGTGACATAGAACATTGAGGCTACAGGGGGCTGAGGGGAAGAATATGCAAGACTTGTATTTGGCGTCAATAGTTTAGTACATCATTTTGTGGCTGTTCCATAATAAGATTCCTAAAAGAAACTGCTTACCAGTTGCACTGGCTTTAATTTCTCTCCCCTAATGTGCTTTACTTACCTTCCCTTTCCACTAAACCTAAAGTAAATACTGATAGTGTTTGAATACAGCATCAGATACACTTAATGTTTGAACTGCCTAAATTTTATGGTGTATTTGTACGCACACTAGACAAAAAACAAGGTTTGCCTCATGTGCAGCGCAGTGAGGAGAACTAAAGTTTGTCTTTTTGTAACATGCTGTTGTTTACAGGGAGAGAGGGGCAAGAAGGGCAACAGGGGGGCCAAAGGGGATAAGGGAGACCAAGGAGCACCTGGATTAGATGCCCCCTGTCCTTTGGTATGTCTGTAGTCTGAGGTTTCATGAAGAGGCAAAGGGAAGTGAAACTGTTTTAGAATATAACATCATCTCATGGTGCCGGATTATAGCAGTCAGCTTCCTTTTGGCTCATATTCATTGTTTCTAATCAACTGGAGAGAGGCTTTGGTGTCCAAATACAGTATGTCCACTTAAATGAATAATTGAAACTTGTTTGAATTATTTATGAAGATTATTGTGCAAAACAATTAAATATAATTGTCAATCAGGTGAACTACTATATGCTTGGACCACAGCCCACTCTTCTCGAGGAACTTTTTTTTCCCCAGATACGAGATGGACAGGAACCAAGAGGTGAATCTGGGTAATGGCAGAAAATGTTTCACCTTCCAGCTTACATTTGACATTGTCCCAAAACTATATAGCAAAACAAATCCAAAACAAAGTAATACCGATCTTACGCTATACACCTGAAAGCATTTCAACTAAATTCGGTGAACCCAGTTCCTGTCCATCCCAGGTATCCTGCATGTTTAGGACAACTGCTTCTAGTGCACAGAGGTGGCGATCTCACTGCTATGAGGCAGTGGAGGTGGGATGAGCTCCAAAACATCTTTTTATATGGTTGATTTCACAAACAGGGATTCCGAGGCTTTAAAGGGGAGAAAGGTGAACCAGGCTTGCCAGGCCTGGATGGGCTGGATGCCCCTTGCCCTGTGGTATGGTGTACTTTCTTTCCCTACACTTCTCGCAGCACATTACTAGCTGTCTATGACATGCTTTTAACTGTCTGCATGGAGGTTGAAGTGTGCTTACCAACTCTAAATCAAACACAGAGGGAGAAGAAGCATTTCCCTATTCTGGAATCTAACTAACTTTCTATAATCAAATGACTAATATCAATAGTTATAGAGCCAGAATTATCTTTTTAATTCAAAGCTTGGAAATTGTTAACAAACTAAACAACATATCCTAAATGCCAGGCATGCAATAGATATATTATAAGCTACCATTCCTTTCTATTTGTATATACAGTTCACTAAAGCTGCTCATATTCAATCCTGTGTTTCTTGCATGTTAATGTGATCGATCTATCAGTATCATTTTATCATATTCAGTCTGCAGAAATAATTAACTGTTTAATATTAGACATTTTAAATAACATTAAAACACTATAGAAAACAATGACCTATTCAATAACTGCTAACTGCTATATTTTACTTGCTAATTTGACTGAAGATGTCAAACTTTTAACTTTATTGCATGAGCTAATAAGTCCACCCCATTGCTTATGCCCTCATCCAGAGCCGGCTACGGGCATAGGCGAACGAGGCGGTCACCTAGGGCGCCACCTGCCAAAGGGGCTGCAGCTCCAAGCCCGTTGTTTTTAATTTTATAATGTTTGCCATGTATGCGGCAAAGGGGGTACAAAATCATAATTTCGCCTAGGGCACCAAAAAGGGTAAGGCCAACACTGCCTGTATCAAACTGTCACACAATGCAACTTGTATGGACCACCAAATTGTGTAACAAAGCACATATAGAATTAGTGACAATAAGGCAGCTGTGTGATTTTCTTATCTTTTGGCTTGGTGCAGCAGAAGGAGACATAATAATGATGGGTTTGTGGATAACCTCTTCTATAAAGCCTAGGCTTTTCTTTCACGTGGAAGAGGTGGCATTACATCAATTGTTGCAAGCAGAAAAATGTGTTTAACAGTGATATTCCTTTGGGTGAACACTGACCACATAACCACAACAGAAGAGGATGTTCAGCAAGAACATCAACACTGACCATATCTAACCATTTGATGTCTAGTGACAGTATTCAACATTACACACAAACTACCTACACATACAAACTTGGCTGGGAGGAGCCACGAAGAACAGCACATTCTGAGTTGGACTACAGTATAAGATGACTTTAGTTTCCTTGCCTGTCACATAGCTAGATAGTTTTGTTTGCCCACAAAGAGCACCCTCAATATTATTATACAAATATTATGTTGGAGTAAGTGTCGATAACGGTACTGTATATGGCCAATCAGGCATAACAAGTCTGCTAAGGGCCACTTTGATGGTCACATCTGGTCAGAACATTTCTAAAATGGTGTTCTTGGTTTCATGTGCTCTGTTCTACTAGATGACCTACTTTAGCTTCACTCCTTTTGTGCTGGTTTGAATAAAAAAGTTTGAGATTACACATTGCAATTACAAGTGCATTGCAGCTTGTTCTGATGATTCATCGATGAACTGGTGGTAAGATGGAGCAGTGTGATTCTTTGGACAATGTTCTGCAGAGAAATGTTCATCATTCAAATCAATTCAGTTATATTTCTATAGTTCCAATTCAACACAAAAGTTATTTTGAAGACACCTTGGAAGGTATAAGACCTGACACAACTGGAACCAAAATTTTTCAGGAATTGAGCACAACAATTTGAGTTGTTGTTTGGTACCAGGTACCACAGCACACTCTCAGGGGTTTAATAGAGTCAATGGTTTAACTGCTCAGGGCTGTGTTACCAGTCAAAGTCAGGTGATTACACCTGACCTTTTTGCATGTGTGTTGTATCAAATACATGCATGATGATCATGAGGTACTTCTATTTCCATTTTTCAGGGCGAGGATGGCTTACCTGTACCAGGCTGCTGGAATAAAGTAAGTTAGAACATTTACTATTGTATTGGTTTGTTCCTCAGTAGCGACAAGCTTCTGTATGCAAAAACTACAATTAGAATTGTTTGAACTAATGTTTGAATTTGCCCTTTGCTTTTTCTTTGCAGTGACGATAACTTTGGAATGGCTTGTGTGATTGTATATAAGATATTTATTTTATTTTAACTATTCTGTTGCTTAACCAATAACAGCCCAGATTTCCCATTTCCATATAAATGAAAAAGTAAACCATCAACACATCTCTCTACAAATTTGTATTCTGTGACTCTGGTCTCACTGTGGGCTAAGGAAGCAAACATTTTGTATATATACTAATATATATACTATATACTAACATTCATAAAATATTTATCTCTAAATTTAAAAGTATAATCTACACACACACTGACTCATACACACACACATATATATATATATACACACACACACATATATATATATATATATATGTGTGTGTGTGTGTGTGTATATATATATATGTATATATATATGTGTGTGTGTGTGTGTGTGTGTGTGTGTGTGTATATATATATATATATGTGTGTGTATGAGTCAGTGTGTGTGTAGATTATTAACAATAAACAACAAAATAGGTTAAGAAGCACAATCAATAGTATGTATATATATATATATATATATATATATATATATATATATATATATATATATATATATATATATATATATATATATATATATATATATATATATATATATATATATAGGGATAGGGTATATATATATATATATACCCTATCCCTATAGGGAGTTACAGCCCCTAGTGTTTATATCACTACAGGTACACCGTCTGCCCTCACTCTCCACATGTATGCTAAGTGCACAGGCACAAGCCTTCCTGCAGCACACTTCAATGGTCAAAGAGTGGTATTGCAGCCCTGACATCGAACTGCTGGACGTGGGCATCCGTCCAAATTATCTACTCAGGGTTTCCCTACGTTATCCTAATCGCCGTTTACACCCCCCCTCCGCGAATGCTGCTGCGGCATGTGACGTCCGCCTCCAGCCTGCAGTCCAGACATCCTGATGCTTTCTTTATGATTTCCGGTGACTTTAATCACACCAGCATCGACAAGTCACTTCCTATATTCACCCAGTTTGTGAGCTGTCCCATCAGAGGTGTGAAGCCACTGGACCTAATGTATGCCAATGTTAAGGATTCCTACTCTTCCACTGCTCTCCCCCCTCTGGGAAAATCGGATCACAATTTGATTCATCTGCTGCCACGATACAATACTGCAGATCCTTCCTTCCTGTACAACTCATCCTCTCTCTGTAAGGGTTAATCTCATCTGTGCAATAAAATGTATAATAAAACTTTAACTAATAATTAGATGTGAGTTATTTTTAACTTCCCTGCCTTCTTGTGTGTACCTCCAACTGTGACAGCGATCAAAGTGTGCAAAATAATTTCCCTTTGGGATTAATAAAGTTTTTTGAATCTTGAATCATATCTTCTATATCTTTTAGCTCTTGGTACTTCTTGATCTTTTGGTGCTCCTTTTTTTCTAATGTTGCTATCACCTGGGATTGCTACATCTAGCACTACAGCCTTTTTCTCTTGTTTGTCCACCACTACTATGTCGATTGGCCATTACCAGCTTGTCAGTTTTCATCTTGATGTCCCACAGGATCTTAGCTCAGTCATTCTCTACCACCTTTGGAGGTGTGTCACATTTGGACTATGGGACTTCCAGCCTATACTCAGCACAGATGTTCCTGTACACTATGCTACTAGGCTACTTGGTTATGGCGGTCCATGTTCCCTTTTCCTGATGTTGCCATCGCTTGGTATTGCCACATCCACCACTACGGCTTTCCTCTGCTCTTTGTCCACCACCACAATGTCTGGTTGGTTCGCCATTACCATTCTGTCCGTCTTTATCTGGAAGTCCCACAGGATCTTGGCTCGCTCGTTCTCTACCACCTTGGGAGGTGTTTCCCACTTTGACCTTGGGGTTTCCAGCCCATACTCCGCGCAGATGTTTCTGTATACTATGCCAGCCACTTGGTTATGGCATTCCATGTATGCTTTTCCTGCCAGCATCTTACACCCTGCAATTATGTGCTGGACCATCTCAGTGGCCTCTTTGCACAGTCTACACTTTGGGTCTTGCCTGGTGTGGTAGATCTGGGTTTCTATGGCTCTGGTGTTCAGGGCCTGCTCCTGTGCAGCCAGTGTCTCTGTGCTGTCCTTCAGCCCAGCCCTTTCAAGCCATTGATAGGATTTGTTGAGATCAGCCACTTCTTATTTTCCGGTGGTACATCCCGTGTAGGGGCTTGTCCTCCCATGATGGTCCCTCTTCCAGCATCTCATCCTCTGTTCTCCACTGCCTGAGACATTCACTGAGCACATCATCTGTCGGGGGCCTTGTCCTTAATGTACTTATGGATCTTGCATGTTTCATCCCGGATAGTGGCTCTCACGCTCACTAGTCCTCTGCCTTTTTTCTTGCGGCTAGCGTACAGTCTCAGGGTGCTGGATTTGGGGTGGAACCCTCCATGCATGGTGAGGAGCTTTCGTGTCTTAACATCTGTGGTCTGTATCTCTTCCTTTGGCCACCTTATTATTCCCGCAGGGTATCTGATAACTGGCAGGGTGTAGCTGTTTATTGCCCGGGATTTGTTCTTACCATTGAGCTGGCTTCTTAGGACTTGCCTTACTCGTTGGAGGTATTTGGCTGTTGCAGCATTCCTTGTTGCCTGTTCAAGGTTGCCATTCGCCTGTCGCATTCCAGGGTACTTGTAATTGTCCTCAATGTCTGCTATTGTTCCTTCTGGGAGTGAGACCCCTTCTGTGTGGATTACCTTGCCTCTCTTTGTCACCATCCTCCCACATTTCTTAAGCCCGAATGACATCCCAACGTCTGAGCTGTAGATCCTGGTGGTGTGGATCAGCGATTCGATGTCTCGCTCACTCTTGGCATAAAGCTTGATGTCATCCATGTAGAGGAGGTGACTTATGGTGGCCCCGTTCCGGAGTCGGCATCCATAGCCAGTCTTGTTTATTATTTGGCTGAGGGGATTCAGACCTATGCAGAACAGCAGTGGGGACAGTGCATCTCCTTAGTATATGCCATATTTGATGAATACTTGGGCAAGTGGCTTCCCATTGGCTTCAAGGGTGGTTCTCCAAAACCTCATCGAGTTTCCAATCAAGGTCCTTAGAGTTCTATTGATGTTGTACAGCTCCAAGCATTCAGTGATCCATGTGTGTGGCATTGAGTCATAGGCTTTCTTGTAGTCGATCCAGGCTGTGCACAGGTTGGTGTGTCGCACTCTGCAGTCTTGGGCAATATTGCCCAAGACTGCAGAGTCTTGGATTGTTCTGTCAACCAGGAGTTGGTGTTTGGCTCCTCTGGTATCCTTACCAATGCCCTTCTGTGCTTCGCTCATGTATTGACCCATGTGCCCACTTATCTTAGCTGCGATGATGTCTGACATGAGCTTCCATGTTGTGGAGAGGCAGGTTATTGGCCGGTAGTTGGATGGGACTGTACCCTTTGAGGGATCCTTCATTATCAGGATTGTTCGGTTAGCCATTCAGGGTGGGTCCCCTCCCTTAGTAGCTAGTTCATTTGTGCAGCCAGGCGCTCATGGATTGCAGTGAGCTTCTTTAGCCAGTAGGCGTGGATCACGTCAGGGCCAGGTGCTGTCCAGTTTTTCATACCTGAGACTCTTTGTTGGATGTTTCTAATTTTAGAAACTTCATAAACCCTTGTGTGTACATGTATGTATTTTGTTTCCAGGGGCAGGTTAAGAACCTAGAAAAAAACTCAGCAATGATACAAAAAAACATTTTTCTTTTTTGGTCACAACAAAGTGATTTTATTTTTACAGAATGTGAAAGTGCAACCATTGTCTTAAATACTAATTCAAAACTAATCGTCTTTAGCGATTCGTTTTGAGATTGTGTGACATGAACTAAACGATTTTGTTTGTTTGAGTTTTATTAACAAAACAGCTTTTACTGTATTGTACTAATGTAGCTCCCATGATGTCCAGTGAAGTCCAGACATAGAGCATAACAAATTTAAACTAAAGCAAACATCTGACCTGAAGTGGAGAAAAATCTTCGTCAAAATAAAATTAGTAAGACTGTAATGCTGCACCACACTTGAGATCAGGGCTTTCCTAAAGTGCCAAATGCCAGCACAACAGACACTTGTATTCCATGAAATGCAAATTTTATTGAAAGTTTTCAGTCCATAACAGGTCTAGGTTTTGTGGCCACTGATCAATTTGAAGAACTACAGTAAAGTTAATATTTAGCATTCTAGCCTAAATAACTCTGGGAAAAGCAACGCACAGTACATTATATAAGTTATATGTTTGGCTTTTGTTTCTAAAGTGCATAAACTATTTTATACGTGTTTAAAGGGCCAGCATCCTTTCCAGTTGGCTAAGAAGTAGCACAGCCACAGACTGTCTCAATGAAGCCACAGAAAGGACACTTGAAGACATTTGTATCTCTTTGTTTTTTCTACCCACAATGGAGCATTTTTTGGGACACTGGGTTGAGGGCCAGTAAAGTCGGAGGCAACAATGACTAAAAAAAGGCTGGAATGGAAACCTTGCTTCATTCTCGGCATAGTCATTGAAGGCTCTTTGTATAGGACAACCATGACATACTTTCCTTGCTACAGAATGTGTTTTATTGAGGGCATACACTCTACGTATGTACTCTAATCTATATGTCTACTATCTACGACAGAGGTGAGGCACTGTGGCATATATTTACTGTCTGATGTGAAGTCAGTACTGTTAACTGTGATAAGGATTTCAGAGCAGCTCAGAAAAAGTTGACATGAGTTTCAATGAAGAGAAAGAAGAAAACAAAGGGAGACCATGATGATTCCTTATTGGCATTGCCTTTTCCAAAAACCCTTTACCTGCAGCTATGAGATTTCATTTGAAAGATTGTGTTGTGCAAAGGAAGACTTTGAATGCAGCCATATAGACGGTGTCTGGACAGGACATGATTCAGTGCTGTAGCTGTATGAGCTCAGTCTTTTGTAAATAAATTGCTTTTGTGTAGCATGATGTTTATGCCTGAACATACATGTTAATGTTCCTCAATACATGTAAATCTTTTCGTTTTCGTAAAGTATTTTGGTGTCTTGCAAGCCTTTACATATCTCAATTTGCCTACTTTATATTGAGTCTCAGTTAGAACCATAAGAATACATTCTATGCAAATACAAATCTTGTTTGAGATGCACAAAATGTCAGCAGAGAATTATATTTTTCAGATAATGAATTGCCTTTGTCAAGAAAAACACAACACTACACTTAGAATATGTTTACTGCTGTTACTGTAGTAACAGTAAAGAAACTTTGGCCAGTGGCTAACAGCTAAAATGCCCTTTGTCATTGTGTCGATTACAAAAGACATCCTTTTTCAAAGTAAATGTACAGAACCATTCCTGATGTCATATTGACGACTGGTGTAACAGAGCCGAGTCAAGATAATGTTTCACTCTTATTTCTTCTCTGTTTCCAGTTTTTGTGTGCAGAATTTCTGATTCATTCTAGGATAAGTATACCTAATGGTAATGATGTAGCTAATCTGTTTTATCAGTAATTTTTGTGTCTGGTGCCTGAAAAATCTCAAAGCAATGCCACGTAAAGAAAAGCAGCATAAAAAATGACATTAACAAAAACATTGTGTCATCAGTTTTGTTTACTGCTTCTATACTGAAAACTGGAATGATGTAGTATACTACTGAGTTCGTACCCCTGGCAAAATCTGACCTAAAGTTACTTTAATTCAACCAGCATGGTTTTTTATTTGTTTGTTTGTTTTTGTCCGGAAATGACACAGGCATCTTCATTGTCCCAGGGCAATGTACAAGAGGCATCATTGTGGAAGAAAATGATTATTCATCTTTGATTTACCTTTGAAAAAAGGTGACATTTTTTACATTATACTTCTTAATAATTAATAAGAAAGCCTTTATTGGCTATTACAGCGATCAACGCTTGTTAGCTGTTACCTGGTATTTTTTGTTTATTCATCTTTAGCAATCGGCTCCAACCCTTTCACGTTGGAGGGTATTCTTCATAGAATATGACTGATCATTTTTTCCACAATGATGCCTCTTGTACATCCTCTTATTATTTTTGAGGAAACCTGTGTCGTTTCCAGTAAAAAAAAAGCTGGTTGAATAAAAGTATTTGTCAGGGGAATAAATAATTTTGGGCTTGACTGTATATATAGCTATATTCTTCTTTATTAGGCACACCTAATAGGTGTTTAATAAAGGCATTTACATAATAATGATGATTCATTTTATTGTCTTTAAATGTAGCTTAATATAATAAACTTAAAGCACTTAAAATGATGCAGTGTTTAAAAAAAGGTGCTCACGCTTGTTATCTTATTAATGGTGGGGTTTCATAAATATTTCACTCTTTTGTTTCAAAATTTTTCCGACCACTGGTCCTTTAAACAGCACAAAGCAGCTACATTAAACAAATTAGCGATCAACTTTGCAGCAAAGAAAACAGGTCAAATTGTCCAATTTTTGAGCTTATGTCCTGCGATTGGCCTCTAGTGAACAAAGTTTGCCATCAATTACAAGGGATTTGAATCGTCTCAGGATAATGGAGCAGCAGCTTTTACAACCCCATCGCTCCAGGATATCAACTACAAGCCCAGTCCGGATGACGAGGCGGATGGCTGCGAGTTCCATGCGTTTTTGGTCTCTCTGTGGCAAGTCTGATCCTGTACATTGTAATTCACCTTTTTAACGAATTCCTTTGTAATGGCGATAGTCAACTGGAACACAGCTGCTAACAGTATTTTGGGTGTCGGATTTGTTTTTGGAATCGCACTTTGAAGAAAGAATGTGTCATGAACAGCTGGTTTGTCACCATGGTTTAGCCAAACTACAGGTAGGGATTCCTCGAAATTGTCTGTTAGTAACAAGAGAGACTTGTGTAACATGCAGGTGTTATCAAACTACAACGACGGGTACAGGTTTTTATTGACTGTAATTGATGTTTTTCTCAAAGAAGGCTTATTACATTCATCCATTTTCTACCTTCACATGCAAGGTTGCGGGTGCTGAAGCCTATCCCAGCTGTCTTTGGGCAAGTCAGGTCGCCAGTCCATCGCAGGGCAACGCACAGACAGACAACCATTCACACACACACACGGGCCTACGGGCATTTAGAGTTTAACCCTAACCCAATTCAGAGTGACCAATCAACCTAATGCATGTCTTTGGACCATGTGAGGAATGAGATTTTTAATAAGCGAGTGTGCCCCGAAAATCCCACCAGTGCATAAGATTCAGGATTACGAAGGTGGGAGGGTTCCCTTTAATGAGGCAGAATTACAGAAAGTGGAAGTTTCTGCAGTCAAAGCTTTTCATGGAAAAGATTCTGTGGAGGATTAGTATAGTAGGTGTGCCGCACATTTTAGTTACGTGAAACTTAAACTGGCCAGAGAAGTTCTGTTATGTCAAAGCGTCAGATGTTCTAGACCTATACAGTAAATATATCGGGTACAGATGTGTAGCAATCCACGTCTGGACTGAGGTAACCTGACCTACATGTGAACTTAACTCCCTCCTTTGAAGAGCCCCTACGTCCCTTTCAGTCCCCAGAGATAAGGGACCCTGAATCTTTCTCCACAACAGGAGACTGGCTTCTATCACCACAGGCACCAATTGACGCCAACATCTCAAAGGTCCATATCAAAGAACCATGAGTCCACTTTGTTGATCTACCTGTAAATCCCTCAGGATTCTACCTCTGCTTATCATGCCAAAAGGAGAGGCTGTCACATTTATCACTGAGAAGCTGCCTCTCCCAGAACTGGGACCACCAGCCATAAAATGTGGAATGTGCTCATCAAAGAGAACGAGAGACTTCATTTGGACACAGGTTCTGGTTTAGATGCACCAGAACTTTCAACTTCCATGAAACTGGTGTCATCGTATTCTGTGGACAAAATGTTTTCGTTTGATATTAGATTGGTTTCTGTGTGATGTTCAATGCCTGATCTACAGATTTGCCAGGAAATTCCTAAAGTTACAAAGGGACTTCAACTCATCACCCTGCTTTCCTTTGTGTGTAGGCACAAAGTTGAAATAGAGAGACTCACCTTCTTTACTTCTTTTAATCTGTGCAACATACACATGGACTATTTCCACCAGCTACAATTCGGTATCCTCATTATTGTATCACATTTTTAAGTGTTACAATTGTTTAATTAGTAATGTCCAGATTAGGTCATTTATAATTTGATTTTGCTTGCATTTATTATTCGTGTATGTTTTAGTGTTTACTGGGTGTTGCATAAGACAAGACCAGGCATCATGAAGAACATTTAATTTGTTACAGCATTGTAAGGGACCACATATAAGACCTTAATATTCTATGCATTTAATATTGCTGTTTAACCATTCTGACTTCTCTGCTTATTTGAGTGTCAAAGTGATCATTACATGCTTATTGCGTTATGGTGTGATGGAACTTTGAGCTTGATGAAAAGAGAAGAGCTTAGTTATCCCAGATTTAGGAGCGATGCAAATCAAATAGTTTGATTCCTGATCTGAAGAGGCGGAACTCTTCACCACTGGTTGAAGTCATTTCTCCGCCCTGCAGTGACCACTGCCCCAGAGGTATTTAAACCAGTGACACCCAAGGCAAAACGGATTTCCCTCTATCTTCAAACTTCTTTCACTTTTTCCTTTTTGCCTCGCATTACTTTTCTTTAATTTTCCTTTGTCCTTAAATTTTGTAAACCTAAGTTAAACTTAGAAACACGAACGAACAACGATTTTTGTAACGTTAGAAAGTCATCAAGAAACTCCGCGAAACTGAAACTATTACAACCAGTCCTTAATTGACTCGCTATTTTTGATCGAACCAATTAAATTAGATTCCAGCCCGTTTGCTTTTTGGGCTAGTTTAGTAGCGCTAACGCTTTGCAACACCTTGGAGGTCCAGCCTGGCTGACTGTTACTTCGCTGAACCCGAGCCGTCATCATCACCGCAGGCGACGATTCCTGGCCCAGAGGCCGTGGCACCTGGACCAAAGAGGGCACGCCTGCTCAACCGAACCGGTAACGGGAAACGCTGCACAGCGGCTACAGCTCTAAACTAAGGCAAGACGAACATCTCTAATCCTCTGAGAATTCTGGTGTTTCTCAAAGCGCTAAAATTGAACATTCCAAATTGATTAGTTATCCTTAGATTTGAATTAGTTAGAGACAAATACTCTTTTCTCTTGATCAAAGCCATCACACACTCAGGTCTTGACCATTCTTTGGGTCTTCACTCATTGATTCATTCACTGTTCATCATCTCATTCTGATCGGACCCAGTCAGAGCCATGGTTTTGGAGAAGGATTACCTCACTCCTCTCCATGGCCACAAAGACGCATAACCTTCATCACAGACTGTCCATACTAGAGCAGGCCATTGACATTATCAGCTCCTCTCCATGCCTTTTTGGCATTAAGGGCTTCTGTGACCTCACCCATGTGGGTCGCAGAACTCCATCCATACAGTGTTGTTAAAACAGTCCCTAAGCGTCCCTGTTCTTACACAGACCTGAGTTAGGATGTAAACGCTCACCAGAACGAACAAGGAAAACTCCTGCAGTGAATAAAAGGGACGGCAGTTGATAAAGAAGCACTCCACGTGAGGACTGCAGAACCTCTTCAGCATTGTGACATCTGTATACCAACCTTCGTTAATGTAGAAGCAGGTTTCCTCCTTGTCTTTTCTCGGAGCGCTCTGTGATGCGATCTGAGTGGAGCAGCTGGAAGCCGGGATGGTGTAGCGCTGCGTCAGGGATGTTCTCGTTGAGCCAGGTTTCAGTGAAGCACAGGATCTGTTAAAGGCCTTGTTTTTTGTGTTCAGGAGCAGAAGCTCATCCATCTTATTTACCAGGGAGCGCATGTTAGCTAGGTGTAATGACGGGAGCGGAGCAGTGTGTGCGAGCCCCGCTGTTTTAGTCTGGCAAGCACACCCGCGCTTTTCCCTCCTCTGCGCTTCCTGAAGATCCAATAGAGAGCTGCTGCGCCTCCGAAAAGGATCTCTGTCAAACTTTCCAATTTTGTAAAAACCATAGGAAAGGTTCCAGGAGATTAATGTTCTAGATTCAGGAGTGCCTCTCTGGAGTAGGTAATGCATGAAGCCATGAGTGGTTGCACAAAATAAAACACTAAAACCATCAAAAAAGTAAAGGGTACGGGAGAGCGGCGAGCCAAAGCTGCCATCTGCTGCTCCATCTTTTCAGTCAACAAGAGACCGATGTTTCTCAGGAGGGCTTGGGAAATATAAGAAGATAAGGTAAAATAGGAAAAACCTTTAATAGTCCCACAGCGGGGACATTACTTCACACAACAGCAAGTACAGGGCAGAGGAATACAGTGGCACGAAGAAAAAAACGGTCAAAAAAAGACACTTTGTGACACAGTGCAGTACGGTCTTGGAATGGTTATTGCACAGTAATAAATATAGATCTTGTACAGGTTTGCACAAATGTTGCACATTGTGTAAATATGGAATAGATATATAGTAATGCACAGAGTTTGCACAAATGTTGGTCCTTTCAAAGAGGCAGAGGATATGCCCTCCCGGCGATAGTTTACAGGGTGTCGGAATAACACACCGTGCTCAAAGAAGCTCTGTGACTGAGGATATGTTTTAAAATCATGTCGCTCTTACATGAAAAATCATCTGTGTGTGTCATGTCAGAACTGGATCTATTTTCATGTCTGTATTCTCAATTTAGAAGATAAAGATAGAAGCAAAACAGTATGTTGAAATATCGCCTATCTCCTCCATAACAGAGAGAGGTTCCATTGAATATATGTGCTGGTTGAGGGTGAAAAATATATTCACCTGAATGGCACTACCAATGCAGACAGGACAAACTTGGCAAATGATGCCAAAGTGAGAACCATCCTTTGAACAGCATATTCAGCCAGTGTGATGTCACCTGTACAGGGCTATGATTGAGACTTTATTAAATTATGCTGGAAACCTTGAAATCCCAATTCAGTGCCAGGTTATTCTACCAAGACACAGCTTTTGATTTGATCAACGTTACCAAATCACGTCTTAACAGCGCAGGCCGTATTGAGTAAAGAATCAAGAGAGTTTCACGTTCTAGGGCCCCATCACGCAGATATCTTTATGCCAGAGGCTGCTCTTAAACTCTGTGTATCTAAAAATCAAGTTTACAGAAGCCAGTGACTCATTCTGCCTTATGTATGTACAGTGGGGTGCGAACGTTTGGGCAACCTTGTTAATTTATATGATTTTCCAGTAGAAATCGTTAGTTGTTGCAGTAAAACATTTTAGTTAAACATGTCATATACAGTAGGAGACACACACTATGAATTTGAGAGGGAGGTGTCTGCCTAATTTTGTTTAAACAATTAATGCACATCTGTAATTCCTATAAACTTTGTTTCACTTTTCAAATATAGCTGGGTGTGTTGCCCAAACTTACACACCCACTGTATGTATGATGAAAGACAACTACAGGATGCATATTCTGGGAATGTCCCTGTGCAAAAAAGTTTCACCCATGGTGCGTATACAGTCTTCTATACTGCCATCATCCAGTCTGTCCTCTGCATCTTCATCACTGTGTGGTTTGGTTCAGCCACCAAACAGGACAGGCAAAGACTGCAGCGGGTGGTCCGGTCAGCAGAAAAGATCATCGGGACTGAGCCTCCTTCTATTGAACACCTGTACCGGGCCAGACTCAGGTACGGGCAGCAAGCATCACTGCTGAACCCACACATCCAGCACACAAACTGTTCAAACTACTCCCCTCTGGCAGACTTCACAGAGCCATAGCCACCAGAACCACCAGACACAGAGTCAGCCTCTACCCCCAGCCTGTATCTGAGCTGAACTTTATCACATAGAGAAAGGACTCCGTAAAAACATGTGTGGTGCAATTTTTATTTATTTTATTCTGTTCTTTATTTCCTCCATCCATCCATTTTCATCCGCTTATCCGGAGCTTATCCGGGGGCCGGGTCGCGGGGGCCGCAGTCTGAGCAGATATTTCCACACTTCCTTCTCCCTGGACACTTCCTCCAGCTCTTCCGGCGGGACCCCAAGACGTTCCCAGGCCAGTCAAGAGATATAGTCTCTCCAGCGTGTTCTGGGTCTTCCTCAGGGCCTCCTACAGGTGGGACATGCCCGGAACACCTCCCCAGGGAGGCGTCCAGGAGGCATCCGAACTAGATGCCCGAGCCACCTCAACTGGCTGATGTGGAGGAGCAGTGACTCTACTCCGAGCTCCTCACCTTATCTCTAAGGGAGCGCCCAGCCACCTTACGGAGGAAGCTCATTTCAGCCGCTTGTATCCGTGACCTTGACATTTCGGTCACGACCCACAGCTCATGACCATAGGTGAGGGTAGGAACGTAGATTGACCGGTAAATTGAGAGCTTCGCCTTTCGGCTCAGCTCCCTCTTCACCATCACGGACCAATACACTGACCGCATTACTGCAGCCGCCGAACCGATCCATCTGTCAATCTCACGCTCCTTCCTTCCCTTACTCGTGAATAAGACCCCAAGATACTTGAACTCATCCACTTGGGGCAGGAACTCTCCTCCAACCTGGAGAGAGCAAACCATTTTTTCGAAATGGAACCAGTGACAAAGGGCAGTCCTGCCGAAGTCCAACATGCACTGGGAACAGGTCTGACTTACTGCTGGCCATGCGAACCAAGCTCCTGCTCCGGTTGTACAGAGACCGAACAGCCCTTGGCAAATAGCCTTGGACTGCATACTCCCGAAGCACCCCCCACAGGATGTCCTGAGGGACGCGGTCAAATGCTTTCTCCAGATCCACAAAACACATGTGGGTCCTGCTGAGAGTATAAAGCTGGTCCAGCGTTCCACGACCAGGCCGAAAACCACATTGTTTCTCCTGAAGTCTCCTCTCCAGTATCCTGGCATAGACTTTCCCAGGTAGGCTGAGAAGTGTGATCCCCCTTTAGTTGGAACACACTCTCCTGTCCCCCTTTTTGTGAAGAGGGACAACCACCCCGGTTGTCCAGTCCAGAGGAACTGTCCCCCTTGTCCATGCGATGTTGCAGAGGCTGAGCGATAGTCCTCCTACATGGCCTCCCTGAACTCCTCCCAGGCCCGCGTTTTTGCCTCCGCAACGGCACGGGCTGCAGCACGCTTGGCCTGTCGGTACCCATCAGCTGCCTGAGGAGTCCCACAGGTCAACCAGACCTGATAGGACTCCTTCTTCAGCTTGATGGCATCCTTTACCTCGGCGTCCACCACCGGGTTCAGGGATTACCACCACGACAGGCACCGAGACCCTGCGTCCACAGCTGCGAACGGCCGCATTGACAATGGAGGCGGAGAACATGATCCATTTGAACTCTATGTCTCCAACCTCCCTCGGAATCTGGTCGAAGCTCTCCCGGAGGTGTGAGTTAAAGGTCTGTCAGTGTTCAGCCAGACGTTCCCAACAAACCCTCACAATACGTTTGGGCCTGCCAAGTTGTTCCAGCCTCCTTCTCTGCCAGCGGATCCTACTCACCACCAGGTGGTGATCAGTTGACAGCTCAGCCCCTCTCCTCACCCGAGTGTCCAAAATATATGGCCGAAGATTAGGTGAAACAACTACAAAGTCTATCATCAACCTCCGGCCTAGGGTGTCCATGTGCCATGTGCACCCTTATGTTTGAACATGGTGTTTGTTATGGCCAAACTGTGCCTAGCACAGAAGTCCAATTACATAACACCATTCGGGTTCAGATCAGGGAGGCCGTTCCTCTCAATCACGCCTCTCCAGGTATCACTCTCGTTACCCACGTGGGCATTGAACTCTCCCAGAAGAATGATGGGGTCCCAGTTGGACTGCTTTCCAACACTCCCTCCAGAGACCCCACGAAGGCCGAGTACTCCACTTTACCATTTGGCCCGTAAGCGCAAACGACAGTGAGTGACCTACCCCCCACCCAAAGGTGCAGGGAATCGAACCTCTTGTCCACCGGGGAAAACACCAACACATGGTGGCTAAGCTTGGGAGCTATGAGCAAGCCCACACCAGCCCCCCGCCTCTCACCACAGGCAACTCCAGAGTAGAAGAGGGTCCAGCCCCTCTCAAGGAGTTGGGTTCCAGAGCCCAGGCTGGTGAGCTCGACTATTTCTAGCCGGTACCGCTCAACCTCCTGCACAAGCTCAGGCTCCTTCCCCCCCAGTGACGTGACATTCCATGTCCCAATAGCCAGATTGGTTATCCAGGGATTGGGTCGCCTAGGCTCCCACCTTCGACTGCTGCCCAATCCACTTAGCACCGGCCCCCTACGGCTCCTCCTGCGGGTGGTGGGTCCACCTAAGGACAGTCCCACGTCTGTCCTTCGTGCTATGCCCGGCCACCGGGCGCTCGCATACGAGCCCCAACCCTGGGCCTGGCTCCACAGGGTGGGGCCCCAGCTGCACCATACCGGGCGACGTCTCTGGCCTTGGTTGTCTGCCTTTCATAGGGGGTTTGTGAACTGCTCTTAGTCTGGCTCGTCGCCCAGGACCTGTTTGACTTGGGAGACCCTACCAGGGGCATTTAGCCTCCGACAACATAGATCCCGGGGTCATTCGGGCACTCGGAGCTAATGCACAAGCGAGCGAGAGCTGAACTATAAAAACTGCCAGAATTAACTATTTTTCTGAAGTTACTGTACTGTATCCAACTGTCACAACCCTCATGTTTTATTTAAAACCATTAATTCTGTTCTTAATGTCCCTCAATCAACTTGTCTGGAGAATAGTGCTGAAGTATTTGAGAACTTCTTAACCTTTTTTATCGATAAGGTAATGAGCACCAGGGCTTAAGTCTTCTTATATTGACCCTGCTCTCTGTCCTTCTTGCCGAGCTGTTTTCGATCAGTTTGAACCTGTTACACCATATTTTCTGGAAGAAATAATGACTCGCAGGATCTCCCGATGATCCAACCCCACCTCGTCTTTTTAAAGAGGTCTTCTCCAGTTTGTCTCCTTATGTCCTGAACATTATTAACTCCAGCCTAGCAGGTGGTGTTATTCCTGTTAATTTTAAGCATGCAGTGGTGACACCTTTAATTAGGAAGTCTAGCTTAGATTCTTCCGTGCTCTCAAACTTTAGACCCATCTCCAAACTGCCATTTCTTTTCATGATCTTGGAGAAAATTGTCTCAGCTGAGTAAATTTTAAGATGAGCACAATATCCACAAGATGTTTCAGTCTGGGTTTAAAACCTGGCATAGCACTAAAACAGCTCTTTTTTTGGCCACTGATTCTGGCCACTTTGTTGCCTTGGTACTGTTAGACGTAACAACTGCCTTTGACACAGTGGACTGTCAGTTACTTCTATCCCTCCTAAAGAACTGGCTGGGAATGTGGGAAAGAGCTGCCTTGGACTGGTTTAGGTCCTATTTAACAGGGAGAACTTTCTGTGTCAGTGTTGGAACCGCACTTTTTTCTGTAGCGTCTCTAACCTGTGGAGTACCACAAGGGTCCATCCTTGCCCCTCTTCTCCCTGTATTTATATCCTCTTGGCTCGATTTTTCACTTTTATGCTGACGACACACACAAATCTATATTCCACTCCACCGTTGAACTTTTACAGTGCATTGAGGAGGTCAAGGCCTGGATGGCAAGCAATTTTAATTATAAAGAAAAATTAGGTCTTGATGTTTGAACCCAGTGATGCCTCCAAAGTCCAGGCTGACCTGGGTTTTATAAGCAACTACACCTACGGCAACAAACCTGCGTGTGAAACTGGACAGTGGTCTAAAGCTCAATGAGCAAATTATATCTGTGGTCAAGGTTGGCTTCTACCCCCTAAGACAGTTGGGCTGAGCCTTTTTCACGGCAAGACTTTTTAAGATCAAGATTTTAATCCATGCTTTTATTACAACCCGCCTAGACTATTGCAATGAACTGTATGGTCATCTTAGTCAGATGTCACTTGCACTTGTACTACAGCTTGTTCAAAACCCTGCTGCCCGGCATTTAACAGGTATGAAAAAAACAAGAGCATATTAGACGAACCTTGGCATCGCTTCACTGGCTCCTGACCTGTTTTTGGATTGATTTTAAAATTGTTTTATTTGTTTTTAAATGCCTGCACGGTCTTGCTTCTCAGTATTAATCCGACCTCCTCTAGCCTTACAGTATGTCCAGATCACTCAATCCTAGCTGTCCCTAAAACAATGAGGAAACTTAGAAAAGAGCATTTTCTGTGATTGGCTCAAAACTGTGGATAAATTGCCGCTACAAATTAAGCAAGCCAACTCACTTCCTATTATTAAACACACTACTTTTCTTTGGCATTTGTTGTTGACGTCTAGTGCTTTTACTGCTTTATTGCTTTTATTTTGTTCTACTTATATTTCACTGTGTTTGCTTCTTTAAAGGAGACTGATCATACGTTTCATTCTAAAGAATATTGGACTTCAATGTCTCAGTAAGGTCTCTGTAAATTTTCATTCCACAAAACCCTTTAGATCGTCCACACTGCTAGACTACACCGCAAGGTTAGGATACAATAGGAGGGATTAGTGTGACATTGAGAATGCAATCCAACGCAATCCTCCACAGAAGAAGAAGAACCACTACACTGCACGACAAATAGCCAGCTGGTTCGTAGCGTAGTAGAACCATACATCTACGTCCCGAATCTGACCCTGAAGCTGAAGAGGAGGCTGTTGAAGTCACCACATTTCGGCTAATGCAAGATGTGTCTCATTGGTAATGTCGCATTTACTTCAATTTATTTTATTTATGTAATTTGCAAAGCGACTAGCATTTGCTAATGCTTATGCTAAATGGCCTGTGCGGCTTGAATAGTCACAACACGACTTACCTGGAAAACTCTTGTTAATAGAAAACACTACTTGAGCTTACATTATACAAAAAAATAGAAGTTTGAGAGCATAGCTGAAATAATAAAAGTTTGAGAGCATAGCTGAAATAATATAAATACATTCTACACAGGTTTTGTCTTACTCATGCTGCAACTTTATTGTCAACCAAAAATTCACCACTACTCCAAAGCTAGAACAAACTGTTATCTTCACACTCCAATGTGCAATGTATAGGTTACTGAGTTAATTAAGAAGTCTGGGGGTTTGAGCACATAAGCTTTTGCAGGGCCTGCAGATGAAATGCTTGATGGAAGAAGAATGCCTTTATTAGTCCCACAGCGGGGTAAACAGTCCATGTCCTGGGTAGGGGGTACACTTGGTTATGTTGGAGATTTGATTCTGCAGCAGGACAGGTATAGTTGTAGACAGATGACCAGAGAGCTGTGGTGATCCTTGTTCTCATGACTATTTGGAAAACTGAGCAGAAGCAGTCCTCTACCAAATGGAAGCTGTGGCTGTCCTCACCATCACCTCATCAAAACAAACGTACTGCAATCAGAATTGTAGATTAGTGAAATGTTCATTATTATGTAGGTCAAAACCTTCTCTAATAAAACAATACACAATTCCAGACAAAAAATTAAACCAAACAAGAGGACAGGCCTGCCTGTGCAAAAACAACAAATAAACAGTTAAAACTGTCAAATATAAAATCTAAACAGTCTATACCAATTAAAATTAAAATCTTCTATTGCCTATCTTACTGTTGGTACATACAAATGTACACACATTCACTCCTGAGCTAGGCAGCAGATGTTTGTGTACCAACAGTCTGCAGTTATTTCTCTGTTTGACAACCTCCTTGCATGTGGGTAACTGGGATGTGCCCCCTACAGTATAGAAAAAGACAATGTTACACTTACAGTAAATTGTATTGGTCCTAGAAATATAATGGCTAGATTAGTAGAGATGTGATTTATTAGCAACTAAGCTTGCAACACACCACAGTTACCATTCTAAATAATCATGTTAGAATTTGATAGAACAATGACATAACCCCAAATCACAAGTTGATTTAGGCTGTGACACAGGACGGGGTAATAACAAACATAACCGCGTTCATCTGCAATTTCTTATTGTAGCGATCGACCAGCTGTAGTGCAAAGGCCTGACAACATGCTAACGGCTAACGCAACACACAAATAGAAGCGGCAGCACATGTCAACAGGACAAAAGCTTGTTCCACAGCTCCCTGCCTGTCCCTGAACGAAGGCCCATAGCTATTAGCTGTTCCCCACACAGGTGTGTGATTGCACCAACTCAGAGTAGCACATTTGAAAGGGACAAAGGCTCAGTTGACTCGCTGTAGCCGTTAGCAAAGCTAGCGATTAGCTTGTCTCACATGTGGGTTACTACGTTTTAAACAGACCAACATATTAAGACATCACAAGTATCAAGCACAAACTTACTACAGTGAGCTAGAATCACCGCTCCCTGCCTGTAGCTGCTCAAAGGCCGATAGCGATCAGCTGTTCCCCACAGGTGTATGCGATTACAGATAAAGTCCAAAAGCTAGACCCACTGTTCCCTGCCTGTAGGCCGATAGCCATTAGCTTTTCTCCACACAGGTGAGTGGCTGCATGAGCTCACATAAGCACATTTGAAGGGGACAAAGGCTCCGTCGACTGGCTGCAGCTGTTAGCATAGCTAGCTGCTAACTTGCCTCACACATGGGTTACTTCATTTTAAACAGACAAACTAACAAGTAAGTAGAATAAGTATCAAGCATGTACTTACTTCAGTGAGTGGATGACGGACTGTAGGAATAGATCCTTTTTTTCCAACAGGAGCTGTCAAACAAATCCAGCATTGTACGCGCCCGCGTTTGAAATGCACATACGTATAAATGCTGAGGCAATGGTTCTGGCACCGGTCCGTTTAAAATAAAAGTGACCCACAAAGTCCTCACTTTTTGATCCCTTGGTAAAGTGAATAGACTTTGGTGTTGGTTAAAACACCCAAGAACCGAACTATTTCTATGGAAGGACTTGGGCGCTGCCATGCTGTTCTGTTCACGGTGAGTGAGTGTCATTGTGGGGGTGGTGGTTCAGGATTTGCAAAGAGGACTTCCTACATCTGTGATGACAAGGGGGTCACGGTTTCAGAGTAGGACGAGGTCTGCCTCCATTGGATGAAGTCTTAAAATGTGAAGAAAGGAGGAAATGCACTTCTACCGTGCTCATGTGACCCATAGAGTCATAGGAACGCTCCAAAATGTCTAAAAAGTAGATTTTGCATGATATGACCCCTTTAAATATTCTATATATATTTAGGTATATTTATTTTAAGTGTGTACAGCACTTTGGCCAACTGTGTTGATTTTAAAGTGCTCCTAGAAAGTTGGATTGGATTGGATTGGATTGGAAACTTTTCAATGCAAGCTAAAACAATAAACAGTCGATAGTACTTACTCAGTGCTCATTCAACTGTTCTGTCCCGGCTGTTTGTCCAGTTTCTTCTCGGTATCCAGCTCCTCTGTTCACATGTAGCACAAAACAGATGGTGTGTCATCAGCAGAATACGCACAATCTGAACAAAATCAGCGGTGAAATTGAGCAAGGGATATTCAGGTGCTCACACCGATGTGTGTTGTAGACCACCAGCTGTCTCCTGCACACAGCTCCTGTAAGTAGTCGAATCTTCACGTTGTCGGATGCCTCGCTGTCAACTCATTGCCGGTGCCTTTCGGCTGTGACAACTTCGTCGACTCTGCATAACTCGTATTGGCTGCACTCTGGATCATACAAGTAACCCTGAATATCAGACTGTTTTAACACTATAGAACTTGTCATCTTCTATATAATCCAGAGCATGACAAATAAATGAATGAACTATCTGTATGGATCCGCATGAACAAATTTAAAAAAAGCTGTGAACGATGAACAAAACCATGCAGCCCAAGCTTCACCTGACGGCTGGTAGTGAACAAGTGAAAGTAAAACTTATTTTGGCAATTAGTGAGACTTTTAAAGCAAAAATTAACGTAACTACCAGCATTCATAGTTACCTAGCCTTGTTACCAGTCCTGTTTGAGTCCCACCTTGTATCCTGCCTAGTCCTTGTCTGTACCTTTGCTGAGTTTGCCTGTTAATCCGACGCCGACATTGTCTAGCCCATGTCTGAACTGTCAACGAGTCTACACGCTGCTGACCACCGCCTGCCTATTGACGGCGACCTGCCTGATCCTACTGTACTGTACTGTACTCTAAGCTTTATTGTCGACTGTAGAGTGACAGAACCAGTCGGGGTATATGAGCACTTATGCCAGTTTTGCCAAAGCAGGGCGCAGATCTTTTATCCTCAGCGTTAAAGGGCGCTGTAATCATCAGAACGCAGCTGTTATGTGACACGTCTGCTACCAGTCACCTCCTCAGTTCAGCGACCAGTCCTCTCTGGAACTGGGCTCAGACGGGTGCAGCGTTGATGACAGCGAGGAGGAGGTGGATGAGAGCTGTGTCCTCTCAATCGATCACGTCAGTACTGTGCGAGGAAGAAAGAGGAGGAGTGCGGCGACGAGCTGGACGGGCCCATGCTGAGGCTGTTTCTGAACACTGTAAAGGCCTTTGCGACACGGGTTCTGTACATCACAGTTCACGACTACAAGTTTATCTGCAACGGCTGCCAGACCTCGCATCCCAGCCAGTTGCAGCACACTGTTTGGAGTACCCTCGTACTTTCTGGGAAGATATTATGAGGCTCTGAAGAGGAGGGTTCTGACCAGCAGCTTCGTCGCAGCGGTAAGGAGACTGCTTGAGAAATATAACATCCATGTGTCGGCTGAGAGAGTGCTACAGCCATTCTGCACAGCCTGAAAGATACAGAGAATGTCGTGGAGGTTCTGGGTGATATACAACATAAACTGGCGGAGGGAGCTATGTCAAAACACAAAGGACATGACCTGCAGGAGGCGGTGGATCTCTGGGAGGGGCGCATTTGTGATGATAGTTGGTAGTTCATTCTAGTTTCATTTATTTATTTGCTTGTACTCATTCAGGCCACATTTCTGTGCGGGCACATATATTGTAATCACATTGTAAGCATTTATTCATTTTTTGTACAACCAATGTAACATTTATTCTTGTAAAAAAAAATAAAAGCTTGTGAATTTGTAAAAAGACTACTGACTACTGATTACTCAAGTGAATGAAAAAACTTATAATGAAGTAAAAAGCGTTCAGGGTGTTCAGAGTTGAGGTTTTTGGCAATGAGAGAAGATGCCTCCTAAACTGGAAAACTTGATGAAGAAGATTTATTACAACCCGGCTCATCCGGGCAGTTATGGTGGTGTGGCTCCTTTACACAGAGCCGTAGAACAGGATTCTGGTCAACATGGTTTTAACCAGATCGGGCAAGCAGGCGGCCAATAGCGCTCTGCGTTGCCCAGGTGGGCTGGAAACCAGAACTTTTAGGATGGGGAGATTGCGCCTGATACGTTCAGACGTGGTGTTTTCTTCCGGGTAGATAAATGCAGGCGCGCTTGTGGGGAAGCACACCCGCTCTCAGCCTGAACTTGTCTGGGCAGCCGGCTGTCAGGTCAATGAGTAAATACCCGTGCGGCTGCCTGGTGGTGTCTTCAAAACTTTCCATAAAATACGCCTTCTGCCAGCGTCGCCATTTGCAGTTTATCGCAGGGATTTTTAAATAAAATGTGCGCATGCTGTTTAGACTCAGCGTTCGCCTGTGTTTACCCTTTTGAGTTAAAAACATAACGGACATGTTTCGATGATGTCTGTATTGGGTAAGCATTTTAACCACTTCAGGGTGCTCCAGAGCTTGGAACAACACGTCGTCCAAAATTATTAAATGACTCTGCTCTTGCGAAAGCAACGTCTCGTTGTTGAAATAATCAGGCAGTCCTTCCACAAATTGTATTCCTTTACTCATCCTCTGCGATTCCTCGTACAAGGGTTGAAAAGACGTATATATCCATCTAATGTTATCAGGCACATCATCAGTAACATGTTTACAGTTTTCCAAAAACCTTTTTCCAAAAACCGTTTTACCCGCACTAGGGCCCGCTATAAGACAGAAGAACGGAGCTTTCAGCCTCAAGACAAATCCCTCCTCCACCTCCTGCATAGCACTAATAACCAAAAGGGATGCTGGACCCTCCGGGAAGCAGACGGCGCTTGTCAAACACCACTCTGAATTTCTTGTCGACCAAGACGTTTTTTAAATCAAAGGTTTTTTTTGTCGCGGGTAATGTTGTGCTAAGGAGCCATCAGAATCCTGCTCTCACTCGCTTCAATATAGTTCTCCACCAGGTTTTTAACGGAGTCGAAATTAATGCTGTTACAACATTCAAAAGTCTGTGTGATGCCCTTGACTTTAACCGTCACTCTGCCTCCTCGCGACTGATACCCGTAGCTTTTAGGTCCTGCAGAGACAAACTCTTTAATAGAGTCAGACTTTAGCTCATCCGTCAAATCTCCCAGGTAATTACCCAGAGGGAGCTTGGCTTCACCGGGTTTTGAACAGTAGATTACGCTATTGGTGTCAAGCTGCTCCACAACCGCACGAGATTACCGCTGAGATGCTGGTGAAGACCCAATGTGGGCGCCGCGCCGGAAAACTACGACGGGAGAAAACGAGACGCTTCAGGCCTGCTGTCCCCTCCGTCATCATGGGAAACGTGAGATCTCTCCCCAACAAGATCGACGAGCTTGCAACGCTCACACGGTACCAGCTGGAGTATAGAACGAGCAGCGTCCTGCTGTTCACGGAGACCTGGCTGACATCACTCATCCCGGACTTGACTGTCGCACTGGACAATTTTCATCTGCTACGTGCGGACAGAACGGAGAACAGCGGTAGGAGGAAGGGAGGGGGTCTGGCTGTGTTTGTGAACATCAGATGGTGTATGCCACGACATTGCACTGTCAAAATGAAGCTGTGTAACAGAGACATTGAGCTGTTAGCGGTGGGCATGAGGCCATTCTACCTGCCACGGGAGTTCACACACGTTATAATAATTGCTGTGTACGTCCCACCCTCCGCTAACGCTGACACAGCTTCTGAGACCCTGCTCTCAGTCACCAGCAGGCTGCAAACACAGCACCCACAGGCCCTCTTCCTGATCTCTGGAGACTTTAACCATGCACCTCCTTCAGCTGCTCTGCCTACATACACCCAGTATGTGACCTGCCCCACCAGAGACAATAAAACACTGGACTTATTCTACGCCAACACCAAAGAGGCCTACACTGCATCCTCCCTCCCACCCCTGGGCAGAGCTGACCACAACATCCTGCATCTCCTGCCTGTGTACAGTATAAACCTGTTGTACACAGGCAACCGGTGGAGCCCCGCACAGTGAGGAGGTGGAAAGCTAAGAGCGAGGACGCTCTCAAGGACTGTTTTAACACCACTGTGTAGACGGAGCTCTGCGACAACAAGCCTTGGGTCACGCCTGATATTAAAGCTCTGCTAAAGGAGAAGAAGAGAGCATTTAAATCAGGGGATAGGGAGGAGCTGAGGAGGGTGCAGAAGGAGCTGAGGAGGAAAATCAGTGAGGGGAAGTCCAGCTACAGGAGGAAAATGGAGGAGCAGCTGCAGCAGAACAATGTCAGTGAGGTGTGGAGAAGCCTTAAAACCATCTCAGGCTTCAAAGCTCCACACCCACAGGCTGAGGGGGACCTGAGCTGGGTCAACGAGCTGAACTCATACTTTAATAGGTTTGACCAAGCACCCACTCACACGTCCCAGCAGCTGCCTCCAAACCTTTTGTCACCTCATACCACTGGATTACCACCCCCCACAGCCCTTCACACCTTTACACAAAGCCCTCTACCCTCAGCCCTGACGACTGGTGACTCATCCCAAAAACACCCCCTCACTTCACACCACACTGAGACACTCCCTCAACCCCTATCCTTCTCCAGCACCCAGGTGAGAAGTGAGCTCAGGAAGATCAAGGCCAGGAAAGCAGCTGGACCAGACGGCATCAGCTCCAGACTCCTAAAGTCCTGCACAGGACTTTAGGAGTTATGGAGCATGTCTTCAACCTGAGCCTCAAGCTGAGGGTGGTACCACAGCTCTGGAAGACCTCCTGCCTCCAGTGCCCAAGACACCGCACGCCAAAGACCCCAGCAGCTTCAGACCAGTGGCCCTGACATCACACCTGATGAAGACACTGGAGAGACTGGTCCTGGGTCACCTCCGCTCTGCGGTGGGAACCTACCTGGACCCGATGCAGTTCGCCTACCAACACGGCATAGGAGTAGACGACGCTGTCATCTCCCTCCTACATCGAGCTCTTTCCCACCTAGAGAAGCCCGGCAGCACTGTGAGGATCATGTTTTTTGACTTCTCCAGTGCCTTCAACACCATCCAGCCGGTGCTTCTGAAACACAAACTGGAGGAGGCTGGTGTTGACCTTCATCTGATGGAGTGGATTATTGACTATTTCACAAACAGGCCTCAGTTTGTGAGAGCCGGGGACTGTGTGTCTGACACTCTGACCTGCAGTGTGGGGGCCCCACAGGGGACTGTACTGGCCCCCTTCCTCTTCATCCTCTACACGGCAGACTTCAGACACAACACGGACAGCTGTGTTCTGCAGAAGTTCTCTGATGACTCTGCGATCGTCGGACTGATCACCGATGACGACGATGCAGAGTACAGAGGACTCAATCAGAACTTTGTGGACTGGTGCCAGCGGAACCACCTCCTGATCAATGTAGGGAAAACGAAGGAGATGGTGGTGGATTTCCGCAGACAGCAGCCTGCTGTCATCTCACCGATGCACATCCAGGGAAGGGACATTGAGAGAGTGGACTCTTACAAGTACCTGGGTGTGCATCTGAACAATAAACTGGACTGGACTCATAACACGGATGCACTGTACAGGAAGGGTCAGAGCAGACTCTACCTGCTGAGGAGACTGCGGTCTTTTGGAGTGAGAGGGCCACTCCTGAAGACCTTCTATGACTCTGTGGTGGCATCAGCCATCCTGTATGGTGTGGTCTGCTGGGGCAGCAGCATCACAGTGAGGGACAGGAAAAGACTGGACAGGATCATCAAGAAGTCCAGCTCTGTCCTGGGCTGCACTCTGGACACGGTGCACGAGGTGGGTAAGAGAAGGGTCCTGGCTAAACTGACATCCATCATGGACCAGGTCTCTCACCCACTGGAGGACTCACTGTCTGCTCTGGAGAGCAGCTTCAGTAGCAGACTGATCCACCCTCGCTGTGTGAAGGAGAGATATCGTAGATCCTTCCTACCTGCTGCTGTCAGACTGTATAATCAGAACTGTTGACCACATCCCACCACAGTCACTCACCCACTGCATCAGTGGTTTATATAGCAACCTGCTCTGCACAATATTTGTGTAAATCTGTGAACAATCATGTATATTGTTACCGGTACAAATCTTATACCCATTACTGTGCAATAACCCTGCAATGACCTCATACTCACTCCAACTGTACTGTACTGCTCTGTACTGTGCCAACACAAAGTGTTCTGTACCTGTATTCTCGCTCATCTGTACTGCTGTTGTGAGAAGTAATTTACCCACTATTAAAGGTTTTGCGGGACTATTAAAGGTTTTCTTATTCTTCTTATTCTTATAAATTAAGTCCGCCAGCAGTCTATGTCTATTGCAGCTTAACTAAGAGATGGTTCCTGTGACTAACAATCAGTGCCAGTGACCTGAACCATCTCTAACTATAAGCTTTATAAAAAAGGAAGGTTTTAAGCCTGATCTTAAAGGTGGAGAGTGTGTCAGCTTCTCGAACCTGAAGAGGGAGCTTGGTAGCTAAAAGCCCTGCCTCCCATTCTACATTTAAAGACTCTAGGAACCACTAGTAGCCCAACGCTCTGAGACGAAGCATTCTGTTGGGAGCACAAGGAACTATGAGGTCTTTAAGATAAGAAGGAGCTTTATCATTGAATACTTTGTAGGTGAGTAGGAGAATTTTAAATGCTATCCTTTACAATTTAGCAACTGTCCACACGACTCCAAATACTACTAAAACTAATTCTATAGCAAGATTTCTGGTTTTGACTGGTAAAATATGGTTAGAGAAAACACACACTATTCTGTCCCCTGACTGTTCCCATCAGATAGCTAAACGGCTAGTACGTGGAATAACAATTCTGTTGCCAGCAAAAGTCACTATGTTTTATTAGTATCTTTGACATTTGCCATCCACTGCTGTTTCTCGTGAAACTGAAATAATAAAGAAGAAAGGCTGTACAAACATGCATTTAGCTACACAAACTTATTGAGAAGCGGAACTACCGTTAGCTTATAAGTAGCATTAGCTGTGTAATTACAGTACATCCACACTGAACTGAAATTACTGAGATAAACTGATCTAACGTACACTTAGAGTAGAAGTATAGCTGCTCCAAGGCATCACATTGATAAGCATTGGAAAAGCAGCACCGAACAATCTTTCCTCCTCAGTAGTGCGGGTCAGAAGTACAAACACAATGTCTTTTAGCTGGTGCATGAGGGTCTCACCCTATACATACAAAAGCCACCACTAGAGGTCGCCAAAGACTCCCCGAATTAAGGCATAACGTGACACTCCCCGTGTGATATGCATCGCAGTATCACTAACTATTTTTCTTACTGTTTGGGACAGCAATAAACAATGAAAGTGTTTCAGTGTGTGAATACTGCTCAGAGCAGGAAGTCAAATAAATCAACTAAGTATGATAAAAAATGTATAAAAAAAGTATAATAAGTCCATTAACATTCATTCCTGGTCGGTCCATTTAAGTGTGTCACATACCTACCTATACATATGCCCTATATTCATATTATGTATCACGCCGGTTGCTTTCTTCTCCAGAGATAGGAATAATGAGAAAACATCCTCTCTTTTCTCAGGGGATTCAGAAGTATTCGAAGAAATAGAATAAGCGGACGGATAAGGCTACGTCACCCTGGCCAACAGAGGGGACATTTGATCTGAGGCAGTGGGTAGAGATCAAATCTGTGAAGTTAGGCCTTAAACGGGAACGAGAAAATGCAGTGTTGCATTTTATTGCAAATGAGGTTTCTGATGGACTTCCTCTGCTGGTCAAAGGGGCAAAGCGTCAAAATCTGCCCTGGCCTTCAAGACCAGATCAGAATGATCTGAATGACACTGTGGAACTGTGCAACATGTCACTAGAACAAATAACTGACCATGTGATTCATGTTGTTGAGCTGCGTCAGAAGCAGGCAAAGGAGGCAGTGAAAGAAGCAACACGCCAGCAGCAGCGAAAAGAGGGGAAGAAAAGAGCTCAACCAACCAGCGTGCCTCAGAGCCCACCTACACCACCAGGCATGGCCACACCTCAGGTGATGTACATTCTACCAGGAGGGTGGACAAGACGACCTCCCATGAGGAGAAGAAGGACTCCTCCAGGCCGAGGAGCAAGACGAGGCTGCTGTGGAAAAACTGTGAACTGCTTCCAGTGTGGGAGGTATGGACATGTGCAAAGCCAGTGATGGAACAAGAGTCCACCTGGACGGCCAAGGAAGGCTGAGGCTGAAGCAGGGCCACTGAGACAGTGCGGGCTGGCAGACATGAACTGTGTCAATGGACATTATCAAAAGCTAAAAAGCCGGAGGCCTCTGAATCTGTGTTCTCACCTTGCTGCACACTTTAGTACTTTGAGACTCAGACAAATATCTAAATTTTTTAAAAAACAAAATAAATAAGTCGAATTGGTGAAAATAACTCAGTCCTTAAAGCTGCCAAAAGCTTAAAAATAAATAAAAAAATTAAAAAAATAAAATATTCCAATTCTACAAGGTAAGGGAAAGGGAAAGGTATAGAGAATATTTCAAAATAAAGTTCCCAATTCACTCACTCTGCTGTTCAAATGCTTCACCTGATGCTCAGTGGTTGACTGTGTTTTATCCTCCAAGAGGTTTGGCTGTATGTGGGTTTATATGGACTTTCTTTAGTAAGTTAAAATATTTTAGTTGTAGTTTTTATCCACAGTTGTTACAGTATGTGAGGGAGGAAAGGAGTTCAAGGAGTAAAGAAAAGGGAAAGTGTGAATGTTGACAATAGAGAGATGAAACAGTGCTGTGAAACTTGCATTTCAGTGTGTAGCTTGTAAAAAATATACAACATTGCATGAAGCTTTGCTTGACAGAATAGTGTTTAATGCATCAACCAGTGACCTACGTTTTTATGTAAAACAGAAAATTAACATATGCAGGAGTGCTGTGCTGTTCCATTGCAGGAAGGAAGAGGGCAAAGAAGATCAAACTCCGGATCACTGATGGGCCCTGAGTGACATTGCTAACTCATTTAGCAGAACAAGGTCACAGGCTAGCCTTTCTAAATTATCGTTCTAATAGAGCAAGAGGTTTCTCTCTTAGCTCACGTGCACGATAAAAACCCTGAGCTCACGACAGTGACATGACTGACTGATATATGCTCTACGGACTGACCATGACACGTGTCAATGATGTTTATTGTTGTTGATTTTATATAATGAGGGTTTAACCATTTTCATTCTGCATCTCAGTGTGTTGTTGTACACAGGAAGCTCACATTAACTTAACTTCAACCCTTCTCTTTAGGCTGAGCAGCAGTGGAGAAACTGTGTCAGCATAAACATCTCGCTTAAACTGATTTTCTTACCTAACCAAACCGATTTCTCTCCTACCCCTAACCTCTGTCCACAGGTTACTTCAGTATCAGAAGAGGGTCTTCTATCTTCTGACCTGCTACAAATTGGTTATTTTATATTCTCTGATTTTCTGATTTCTACACGATGGCCTGGGACAAAAAGTAAACTATATGTTCTATTCACCCTAACCCTAGCTCTTTAGGATGGTTATGCTGCACTATGGTGCAGATCTTTCTGCCTCACAGCTATCAGCTCTCAGGTCCAGCTGGAGCACCAGTCTGAGGGGGACAGAGGATGACGCAGCAGAGGAGTGCTGGAGCCCTGGACAGTCTGGAAGCGAGTGACTCGGTGTGAGGGCCCCAAGTGAGCTGGGCCAACTGGGTCGGCTAGCAGAGAGGCTAGGCATCAGATGAGCTTCCCAGGACAACGCAGAGGGTGCAGTGCCACAGCTTCTACTACAACCATGATGGAAGAGCCACTGGAGCCGAAGGAGCCGATGGAGAGTCCAATTAATCCAATTCCAGCTAGACCAAGACTTCTCACCCACCTAATATTATGGGGCTGCGCGGACCAACACAGCTATAGGAGGCGGAACGAGGAGGGAGCACAGACCTTCATGACTGACTGTTGCTGCGTGTGAGGATCACCTGTTGGAGCTGAAAGAAGAGCCTAGGCAAAAGGAGACGCCCTAGGCAAAGGACGAGCTGGAGCTGAAGTTGAAACCTGGGGATCCGGTGTACATCAAGGAGTTCAGGAGAACATGGGACCATGCCCTACAAGAAGGTCCCAACATGTTGGTCAAGACGACCTCGAGAGCAGTTCAAGTTAAAGGCTCTCCCACCTGGTATCATCTGAACCACTGTGTTAAAGTATCAGAGGGGGAAAAGGGGAACCCTAAGATTGATGTTTAGTAAAAATGGTTTATGATAGTCAGGTTAATCATTGTATGAATAATGATACCTGTGTTGTTTGATATAATGCATCTAATTGACCTGCCATGAGGGTTCAAGTGTGATTGTAAACTTGTCAGTAATTTGTTTTAGTGTTTATTTTTAGAGGCAGGTACTGGATTCACCTGTGAAACATTCGGAGGTCATCAAGCTAGCTGCCCTGAAAAGTCCTGTATTAGCAGTCGGATAAATTTGGCTATTTTAATGTATTTATGTGTCCACATTGCTAAGGTAAAACGACACTTAAAATGGGTTGGGACCTTGCTAGTGCTTATCACTGGTTTAAGGCGGTAAAGTAAATTGGGCTTAGTTTTAATGGACATTTGTCTGTCCATTGAGGGGGAAGGTTTGTGGTAAATTCTGTTCCTCCTATGGAGTTATTTCTGTCCATTGCAACAAATGTCAAGTTGACCGTGGTGTCAGGTTGGCCACTAAAACAAATAAACTGCTGCAGCTGTGTAAACATGGACTTTCGATGGACACGTAGGCACTTGCTGGTTGCATCAACAACACAGCTTTAAAAAGTGGGCATTGGGAGATGTGTTTCTTAGAGTGCTTCGCAGAGGGTCTGCTGCAGACCCATCTGCAACCAGCTGACCTTTTTCGACCTCTCAGTTCTTTCTGCAGAAGATCAAGCGGGTGAATTCGGCCACCACCTCTCTCATGATTATTCTGTGATTGTACTATTTCATTCTATGTAATAAATTCATGTGTTAATTTGAGCATAAAAGTTGAGTCTGTGTGAGCTCTCCAAGCAATGTCGGAACATCAAAATACACAACAGTAGAGACATAATAACTAAGATCATAATAAATATCACTTCTGTGAGAAATGTCCTGAGAAATGTCTTTGCAACTCCTTCTTTGGCTGTCCTCAGTTTAGTCTTCCCGACCTTTCTATAAGCGTCAGAAATGGTTTTGCTGACGAGAGCCATAGGCCACTCATTCCTTTCCACCTGATTGTCCTTCAACAAGACTAAATCTATCCATCCATCCAAACTCCACACAGAAAGGCACCAGGGCCGCCGCCGGGAATTGAAGAACTCTCTTGCTGTGAGGCGACGGTGCTACCCACCGCACCACCACCCATCAAGACTAAATCACCCTTTTAATGTTAGGTTTGAAGTGGGAACAGACATTCTTGCTTTCATCTGTCCCAAAACATGTTGGCAAGATGTTGTACTTTCTTCCACTGATGACGGTAAAGGTCTGAAAGAGAATGAGAAGAATGAGAAGAAGGCATCTTTTGTGTAAGCTTTTGTATTGCTGGTGAGAAGAAAAGGTGAAACAGGGTCTGTAGAGATAGGTGCTATGGGTCTAGCGTTAATAATGGCACACACTTCTGCCATGAAGGTAGACAGCACCTCATGAGACTTCTCTAGGAACTGATCTTAGAGAGCATGGAATTGGAAAAAGACCATGGAAGATCCTTCTTGAGATCCCAATCATCCTTTCCCATGCTTCTCCCATGTGAGATGAGTGAGGTGGGTTGAAGATCCATATACTACCTTTGTTGCTTTGTTGAGATATATTTGCACATTTGGTTCATTCTTGTCATCCAAGAGCATTTTCAGCTCTCTATATGCACCTCTGAAGTTTGTTTTACAGGAGCGCGTAGTGCTTTCGCGCTTAGACATGTGAACATCACTGCCCACTTTTTACTATTGGCCTGGCCCCCCTGAGTGCATGTGATGCACATTCGGAGGCCAGGGAAGATTAATGGATGTTTTTCTAATGCAGTGAAGCCTGCCACCAATGCTCAGAAGATCAGAATTGGGTTCAACTCCCTTAGCGTGCTGTTGCGGGGAAGGCTCTTTCCTTTCTGTAGACACTCCAGTTTGTAAGCTTCTCTTTGTGCACACCTAATAATAGCAGCCCTTGCTTGTGTTAGTGTGACAGGGCGGCAAGAGCCCGCACAGAAAGGACGCCAGGGGAGGCAGAGGAGGACGTTCACAATCGACAATATTTATTCTTTAAAATTCATTGCTGATTCATTGAGACCAAAGCAAAACCAACCAACCTAAGTTAACAAAAATAGAAATGAGTCAACAGTTATAATGCGCAGACACACACACACTGACCCACACACACACCTCCACACCCACGCCAACAATCACTGGTTCCGCCTCTTAGATCCTGGACGATACGAGGGACCAAAACCTTGGCGAAACTGAGACACAATAAAAAGAAGCCAAAAACAGCAGCATTGGGGAAGGGCACAAAGCCGTGGGTCACTCGTATCGAGACCCAAAGCAGTAATCTGGATTGTAGCGCAGATGTGCTTACCGGGTCGCAGCCCCCGCAGTCGTCGCCTACCAGCGAGGCTCCGCTCTCCCCAGCCACTGGCGCGCTAAATAAAAAAACACGGTAGACTACCAGGCAGGGAGAAACTGAGGGATCTAAAGGCAAGATCAGTACAGTATGTTACCTGAACACTACCCGCTGTGACTCAAGCTAATACCAGCCCGGATAGCCTTTATTAGAACGCCGGCTCTGTGATGGGGTCCAGCTCTGGAAAAAGAGTCGCTCATAAGTGCTGCGCCTGAGGGGGGGACCCAAAACCCTGCATCACCTCACCTACAGCAGCTCCCCTTACCTGTAGCGATTGTACACAGGCGCACCACTGCAGCCACAGATGAAACACGAAGGATCTTATTCAAGTGCTCACCTGTGCTCATGGTCACCAGCCACAAGCCAACAAAGAGACCTAAACAGGTGTTCACCTGTACTTAAAAGCACCAGCCTGGCCCGCCTCCCAGGGAGCCAATTATTTCCAATCTTGGCTGGCAGGTGGATGGGGCTAACCTCCACACCACCACACCACCCGCTTCAGATGTTATCAGCCATAACAAATGGGCTGATCAGAACTTATCAGCGCATTCGTACGGCCGAGTAGGTGCCTGCTCTCCCTACTCACGAACAGCTAGCAGCTAGCTAAGTTGCTAAGTTCAGCAGCTTCAGAGGTTTATGTGGTTAGCCCAATACCACATTGCTGTCTGTATAAAACTGTAAGCTATCTACAGTATCCCAGAATCCAGCTCTTGTACAATCTGAATGTTAGCGGCCATCTGCCTCGACCGGTTGGGGTGAGGGGATAAAGAGAGAGAAAAGTACAGCAACAACAACAAGCAACAACAGAGCACAGGCAGGATGGTTGGATCCGCAGCTGCACATCACAGACACATATCTCTGAGTCCAATGATACCTGTAGGTGAGGACAGAGTGAAGCAGAGAGAGAGAAAGTGGGGGAGAAGCACAACTACTGGAGAGAAAGAGACAAGGTTAGTTAAACATAGAACAATGATGGGAGGTTATTGGACAGAAGAGGTAGAAGGAAACAGAGGCGCTCAGTGTATAAATTAAGTCTCCCAGCAGTATATGTCTATTGCAGCTTAACTAAGAGATGGTTCCTGTGACTAACAATCATTGCCAGTGACCTGAACCATCTCTAACTATAAGCTTTATTACCAAGGAAGGTTTTAAGCCTGATCTTGATCTATGTGTCAGCTTCTTGAACCTGAAGAGGGAGCTGGTTCCACAGGAGAGGAGCTTGGTAGCTAAAAGCTCTGCCTCCTGTTCTACAAGACTCTAGGAACCAAAAGTAGCCCAGCGCTCTGAGAACTAAATGTTCTGCTGGGAGCATAAGGAACTATGAGGTCTTTAAGATAAGAAGGAGCTTTATCATTGAGTACTTTTTAATTGAGCAGGAGAATTTTAAATTCTATCCTACCTTTTACAGGCAGCCAGTGCAGAGAAGCGAATGTAGGAGAAATGTGATCTCTCTTTCTAAGTCCTGTCAGAACTCTGGCTGCAGCATTTTGAAAAAGATGTAGGCTTTTTAAAGAGCTGTTAGGACATCCTATGAGTAAGCAGTTAGTACAGTAGTCCAGCCTAGAGGTAACAAATGCATGAATCCGTTTCTCTACATCGCTCTGAGAGAGGATGCTTCTGATTTTGGCTATATTTCTAAGATGGAAGTAGGCGGTTCTGCAGATTTGTTTAATGTATGATTTAAGAGAGATCCTGGTCAAAGATGATTCTAAGGTTCCTCACAGTAGAATCTGAAGCTAATGTTAATCTGACACAATAGTGTCTCTCTCAGATTTTTAGGCCCAACAATAAGAATTTCAGTTTTATCTGAATTTAGTTGAAGGAAGTTTTGGGACATCCAGAATTTCATGTCTTTTAAACAACTTTGAATTTTGACTAGTTGATCTGTATCATTTGGTTCCAAAGACATATATAGCTGAGTATCATCTGCATAACAATGAAAATTAATAGAAAGCTTCCTAATAATTTTACATAGAGGTGACACGTATAGGCTAAACAGAATTGGACCAAGCACGGAACCCTGTGGTACTCCATAGCTAATCCTTGTGCATGTGGAGAATTTCTCATTAACATAAACAAAGTGGAACTGTTTAACCAATAGGATTTAAAGAATCCTAGTGCTGTTCCTTTAATTCCAATGCTGTGTTCTAGTCTCTGTAATACAATGTTATGATCAATTGTATCAAATGCAGCATTAAGGTCTAACAGGACAAGGACAGAAACTAGACCATTGTCTGAAGCTAAGAGAAGATCATAAGTGACTCTAACCAGAGCTGTTTCTGTGCTATGATGTTTTCTAAATCCTGACTGAAAATCTTCTTTCTAAGTCCTGTCAGAACTCTGGTTGCAGCATTTTGAATAAGCTGTAGGCTTTTTAGGGAGCTGTTAGGACATCCTATGAGTAAGCAGTTAGTACAGTAGTCCAGCCTAGAGGTAACAAATGCATGGATCGGTTTCTCTGCATCACTCTGAGAGAGAATGCTTCTGATTTGAGCTATATTAGTATATATGCTGACCATGTTTAACTGTTTCTCCTGGAGCCACAGACGTCTCTTCCTACAACTATCAGCCTCATAGATGAATTCTCAGGACTTTCAGAATATTCTATTAACTGGACAAAATCTATAGTGCTACCACTCTTAGGTGAATAACATCTCTTCTACCACACTCCAATCAGAGAACATTAAATACTTGGGCATTGAATTGTCATCTAGGCTATCAAAGCTTATTGATCTAAACTACAATCCATTATTAAAAAAATAGAAGCCAATGTCAAAAGATGGCAGTCCTTACCCATTTCCTCATGGGTAGAATTGCCACCATAAAAATGATGATCCTGCCAAAAATTAATTAGGTATTCTCAATGATTTCGACTCAGCCAGCCCAGTGGGTTTAAGACATTAAACTCCTACATCTAACAGTTTTTGTGGAAAAACCAGCCACCACAAATTAGTTTAAAAACTCTTCCAACTCTACCCAACTTCCATCACTATCTTCTTGCCAACAAACTGAGCCATGTCCACAAATGGATAAAACCCATGCCAACAGACTCCTCATGGATAGACATATTTAATATTAAAAATATTAAAGTTGCAGATCTACCATTTATCATATAAGAATAGAATAGAATAGAATAGAACAGAATGCCTTTATTAGTCCCACAGCGGGGAAATTCCCATTAGCAGCCAGCTTTCTGACAGTCCGACAGTGGAAGCAATTTGCGGTACAAACAGTAAAATAAAACACACACACATACAGTGGCACACAATACAAGTGGAAACCTTGCTGGAATTTTTTTCTTGGGTATTTCAGTACAGATAGATAAGGACGGAGAGCAGACAGTGAGACTGTAAGGTGTGTGTGTGTGTGTGTGTGGGGGGGGGGGGGGGGGGGTATCTGAATCAGTGTAGTGGAGTGTTCTTATAGAAGTATGACCAAACAAGATGTTTACAGGCCAGTCCAACAGTTGTCCTTGAAGGGAGTCAAGGAAGCCTGTCAGACAAGGCTGTCACCATATTCACCAAGTGTTCAGTCCGTCTGCAGATGTTATCCCTCAATCTCTTGTCTTCCTCCGAACGGGCTGAGATCTTATTAGTCAGTCCTGCAATCCGGGCATCCGAACGGGCTGAGATGTTACTGATCAGTCCTTCAATCCGAGCAATCCTCTGGTGTAATTCCGTCAGCCGAGTAACCATGGCCCCCATCGGCATTTGCAGCTCCACGGCCGGTGGACACGCCAATAAGCCTACCACAGATTTTCCAATCTTTCCAATCTTCCGATAAAGCAGGGCACCACCAAAGCCAATCATGAGTAGCCCTTTTATCAAAGTCCAAAATATGAATAGATCCTCTGCATCCTCGATGGACAGAGGCTCCAGACACACAGGGCACCAGGAATCCTACGCGTCCCGCACGTAGCCGAAAGCAAAAGTCCCCAAGGGACAGAGTGGTTCTCCTGGAGATTCTTTCCTTTGTGAAAACATTTCGTCCAATGCGCTGAGTGACCAGTTGATTAGCTCCATGTTTCAAAAATGTTATTCCACAATAGCAGATCAGGGTGCTTAGAAAAGACAGGACAAGGACACTGCAAGCAAAAGCAGAGTGGGAGTAGGGAGAAAACACATCTGCGCTCCTCGAGAGGCGGAAGTAGAAGGAGATAATAGTATATATATGTTCTAATTTATTCAGAATGACAAAAAATACAAATATAAAACTAATACAATATAACATTCTTCATAGAACACATACAGGACAGAGGATGTTCTAAATGGGTCTCACAAACTCAAACATTTGCTCTCATTACTCGGGAGGTGCTGCGGTCTACGCCTGTGGCCACATGGGCGGCAGGCCGGACACCTACCCTCCTCACGAATGAGCAAATGGTGTGGGTGTGAGAATGTATCTTAGAGTGCATGGGTTCACGTGTGATTGACTAGTTCTGAGAGAGTTTATGGTAGTGTGTGTTGATGTGTGTGTGGGTGTGCATCTGTGTATGTGTGAGTATATATGCGTGTGGGGGTGGTGGACTGGGGTTGAGACCCACTCTGGGCGCAGGGGAATCTCCTGGTGGGCTCCCTACGAGCCGTGGGTTCTCAGGCTCCACTCTCTCAGGCCGACCCTCCTACTGTGGGGAGTGTTTGCCCCTGGTTCTCATGGGGCGGACAGCGTCCACTCTGGCCTCAGGTGCTGTTTCCATGACTGCTGCAGCTCTGCCTGGGGGGTTCTGTGTGGGCAACTTGGGTCGCAACACCTGCCCTCCTGGAACTGAAGGTGTGTGGGCTCCCTGGCTGCTAGGATTCTTTCCTCTGCTTGTTGGATGGGCGTAGTGGCCGAGCCCCTCACATCACCCTGGCTTCCACAAGTGGCATTGTTCATGCACCAACGTCTGCCTCACCCTTTGGGTGAATAATGTTAAGCTACAGCCTTACTAACCTTGTAGTGGGACACTCAACACCTGAGCTGATAAACTGGCTTTCTAAACCTAACTGTAATTATTACTGTTACCTACCACTAATAATAATAATGTATAAATATGGAAATTGTGATGATGTATCTCATAGCTATTATTAAGTAACATGAGTTTATATATAACAATGCATATGTGTATGTATATGATATATGTATATATTTGTATGAGTATGTGCACATACCTTAACACTATTATTGGTATTAGTATTAATCTCAAAGGTAAACCACAGTACAGCAGTTGTTTAGTTATGAATGTGTCAGCCTGAGGTACATCCCTACCAATTGTTTGCTTCACTGATTTGCTTGGTTTCAGCAGCTGGGGCAGACAGGGACAAGGGCTGGAGCGGCTTCCTCTTCGGAGCCGACAAGGGCTGGAGCGGTCTCCTTTTCAGAGCCAATAGGGGCTGGAGCGGCCTCCTGTTCGGGGCCGACAAGGGCTGAAATGGCCTACTCTTCAGGGCCGACAAGGGATGGAACGGCGTCCTCTTCAGAGGTAACAAGGGCTGCAAAGGCCTCCGCTTTGGGGCCGACAAGGGCTGGACTGGACAGGACCGAAACTGGAGCTTGGGCTTTAGATGGCTGAGCTGTCAGGACAGGACAAGACAGCAACAGAGGTGGGAGCTGGCTACTGCAGCAGTACTGGCTGCTGCAGCAGGGCTGGGGAAGGAAGCAAGCGTGAATGCAGGGCCAGTGCATGAACCGACAGGGAAGATTGTGCTGGAACATGGGCAGGACGTGGAGATTGCACGAGAGCTTGATCTGGGCTAAGTAGCTGCACTGGAGCTTGAGCAGGGCAAGATGACTGCTGTGCTGGTGCTGGGCGTGGCCTGGCGACAGGAGCAGCAGAGGCCAGGGCCAACAAGGGGTCTGTGGCGGATGCAGGCTGTGATGCCAGGATTGAGGCAGGCTGAGACACCGAGGCTGATGCAGACTGGGACCCAATGGCTGGAACTAGGGTGCCCATCACCAGGGCAGACTTAGGGAGAGGTTCAACGCAGTTCAGCTCAGTGATTACCTCAGAAAGTCCCATAGCCTCACTGAGGCCAGGCGTCCTCCGACACAGAGCCACGACCTCATCGTAGACATGCGGGTCTGTGGTTGTAAAGATTATTCCCATGAACTGCTTAACGAGGAATAATGCGGGTGGCAGGCAGTAGTCAGGCTCCAGGCTGGGATTTGTCGTGTCAGCAGAACAGGGCACAGAGCGCTTGGTTGGGTTTCTGGTGCCTCTCCGATGAGGACTGAGGCGTCAACGGCTGGGAGCCGGCTCTCTCGCTTCGGGAGTCGAGGCATGGGCTGGCACTGGGCATAGCTGATGTGCATGGGCTGGAGCTGGCTTGGTGTCGTGAGCCCCTCGAAGCAGGTGGGACCGGCCAACCAGCTGCGAGGCGGCGATGTGAGCTTGAGGCGGCGAGGCGGCGAGGCGGCAACGGGAGCCTAAGCCAGCGAGGTGGTGACGTGAGCTTAAGCCGGTGAAGCGGCACTGGGAGAGACGGTGACAGGAGCAACCGGTGAGATGCTGGCCTGGCGGGTGCTGCGCAGAGCGAGTGCCAAATCCCTCCGCCTGGCATGAAGCTCCTCGAAAAGCGTCCTCACACCAGGGTAGACAAGCCACCAGTATTCATCCTCCAAAATGTCAATGGCAAGTTTCAATACACAAAGATGTGCCTTCAAGCCGGGCGCTTCCGCATATTTCTCTGCAAAACACCAGCAGAGGTCCTTGGGCAAATCCGGGCAGGTGAAAGCCATGGCAAAACCCGAAACTCATCCACAAAAACACATAAAATAACCTAATCACCGACAGGCTGGGGCTGGCTGGGTTCAAGCTTGGCCAGATTGTACTGTCAAAGATCAACACACTGGAGGACCCAAACGCACAGCACGGACAGGAGTTGACTTGAAGGGATTTATTTTGAGCGTCATCAGGCATTCAAGGGTCAGTACACAGAACGTCCAAACACTCCAGCAAAGGTACAGGCAGGGACAAACTAAGTAAACTAAGCATGACAAGACAGAAGTGCAGGGTGCAAGATGACACCAAGGGTCTTTAAAGTAGAATCTGAAGCTAATGTTATGCCATCCAGGGTGGCTATCTGACTCAATCGTGTCTCTCTCTGATTTTCAGGCCCAACGATAAGAATTTCAGTTTTATCTGAATTTAGTTGAAGGAAGTTTAGGGACTCCTCCCTGAACCGCCGCCTTACCATGGTGGAGGAGTTTGTGTGCCCGAATGACCCCGGGAGCTATGTTGTCGGGGGCTAAATGCCCCTGGTAGGGTCTCCCAAGGCAAACAGGTCCTGGGCGACGGGCCAGACTAAGAGCGGTTCACAACCCCCCTATGAAAGACAAACCACCAAGGCCAGAGACGTCGCCCGGTATGGCGCAGCCGGGGCCCCACCCTGGAGCCAGGCCCGGGGTTGGGGCTCGTATGCGAGCGCCTGGTGGCCGGGCCTATTCCCACGGGGCCCGGCCGGGCACAGCCCGAAAGAGCGACGTGGGGCCGTCCTCAAGTGGACCCACCATCCGCGGGAGGAACCGTAGGGGGCCGGTGCAGAGTGGATTGGGCGGCAGTCGAAGGCGGGAGCCTGGGCGCCCCAATCCCTGGATAACCAATCTGGTTATTGGGACATGGAATGTCACGTCACTGGGGGGAAAGGAGCCTGAGCTTGTGCAGGAGGTCGAGCGGTACCGGCTAGAAATAATCGGGCTCACCTCCACACACAGCCTGGGCTCTGGAACCCAACTCCTTGAGAGGGGCTGGACCCTTTTCTACTCTGGAGTTGCCTGCGGTGAGAGGCGGCGGGCTGGTGTGGGCTTGCTCATAGCTCCCCAGCTTAGTCGCCATGTGTTGGAGTTTTCCCCGGTGGACGAGAGGGTCGCTTCCCTTGGCCTTCGGGTGGGGGATAGGTCACTCACCGTCATTTGTGCTTACGGGCCGAATGGCAGTGTGGAGTACCCGGCCTTCTTGGGGTCCCTGGAGGGAGTGTTGGAAAGCGCTCCAACTGGGGACCCCATCGTTCTTCTGGGAGATTTCAATGCCCACGTAGGTAACGACAGTGATACCTGGAGAGGCGTGATTGGGAGGAACGGCCTCCCTGATCTGAACCCGAATGGTGTTATGTTATTGGACTTCTGTGCTAGGCACAGTTTGGCCATAACTAACACCATGTTCGAACATAAGGGTGTCCATCGGTGCACGTGGCACCAGGACACCCTAGGCCGGAGGTCGATGATAGACTTTGTAGTCATTTCACCTGACCTTCGGCCATATGTTTTGGACACTCGGGTGAAGAGAGGGGCTGAGCTGTCAACTGATCACCACCTGGTGGTGAGTAGGATCCGCTGGCAGAGAAGGAGGCTGGAACGACTTGGCAGGCCCAAACGTATTGTGAGGGTCTGTTGGGAACGCCTGGCTGAACCCTCTGTCAGACGGACCTTTAACTCACACCTCCGGGAGAGCTTCGACCAGATTCCGAGGGAGGTGGGAGACATAGAGTCCGAGTGGACCATGTTCTCCGTCTCCATTGTCAACGCGGCCGTTCGAAGCTGTGGACGCAGGGTCTCCGGTGCCTGTCGTGGTGGTAATCCCCGAACCCGGTGGTGGACGCCGGAGGTAAGGGACGCCATCAAGCTGAAGAAGGAGTCCTACCAGGTATGGTTGACCTGTGGGACTCCTGAGGCAGCTGATGGGTACCGGCAGGCCAAGCGTGCTGCAGCCCGTGCCGTTGCGGAGGCAAAAACTCGGGCTTGGGAGGAGTTCGGGGAGGCCATGGAGGAGGACTATCGCTCGGCCTCAAAGAGATTCTGGCAAACCGTCCAGCGCCTCAGGAGGGGGAAGCAGTTCTTTACCAACTCTGTTTTCAGTGGAGGTGGGGAGCTGTTGACCTCAACTGGGGATGTTATCGGACGGTGGAAGGAGTACTTTGAGGATCTCCTCAACCCCTCCGACATGCCTTCTGCTGAGGAAGCAGAGGCAGGGGACTCAGAGGCGGACTCGCCCATCACCCAGGCTGAGGTCACCGAGGTAGTTAGTAAGCTCCTCGGTGGCAGAGCAGCGGGGGTGGATGAGATCCGTCCTGAGTACCTCAAGTCTCTGGATGTTGTGGGGCTGTCTTGGGTGACACGCCTCTGCAACATCGCGTGGAGGAGGGGGACAGTTCCTCTGGACTGGACAACCGGGGTGGTTGTCCCTCTTTACAAAAAGGGGGACAGGAGAGTGTGTTCCAACTATAGGGGGATCACACTTCTCAGCCTCCCTGGGAAAGTCTATGCCAGGGTACTGGAGAGGAGAATTCGGCCGATAGTCGAACCTCGGATACAGGAGGAACAATGTGGTTTTCGGCCTGGTCGTGGAATGCTGGACCAGCTTTATACCCTCAGCAGGGTGCTTGAGGGTTTGTGGGAGTTTGCCCAACCAGTCTACATGTGCTTTGTGGATCTGGAGAAGGCATTCGACCGCGTCCCTCGTGACATCCTGTGGGGGGTGCTCCGGGAGTATGGAGTCCAGGGCCCTTTGCTAAGGGCTGTTCGGTCTCTGTACAACCGGAGCAGGAGCTTGGTTCGCATTGCCAGCAATAAGTCAGACCTGTTCCCGGTGCATGTTGGACTTCGGCAGGGCTGCCCTTTGTCACCGGTTCTGTTCATTATTTTTATGGACAGAATTTCTAGGCGCAGCCAGGGGCCGGAGGGGGTCTGGTTTGGGGACCACAGGATTGCATCTCTGCTTTTTGCAGATGATGTTGTCCTGTTGGCTTCATCAGGCCAGGACCTCCAGCGTGCGCTGGTGCGGTTTGCAGCTGAGTGTGAAGCGGCTGGGATGAGAATCAGTTCCTCCAAATCTGAGGCCATGGTTCTCGACCGGAAAAAGGTGGTTTGCTCTCTCCAGGTTGGAGAAGAGTTCCTGCCTCAAGTGGAGGAGTTTAAGTATCTTGGGGTCTTGTTCACGAGTGAGGGAAGGAGGGAGCGTGAGTTTGACAGACGGATCGGTGCGGCGGCTGCAGTAATGCGGTCGGTGTATCGGTCCGTCGTGGTGAAGAGGGAGCTGAGCCGAAAGGCAAAGCTCTCAATTTACCGGTCAATCTACGTTCCTACCCTCACCTATGGTCATGAGCTTTGGGTCATGACCGAAAGGGCAAGGTCACGGATACAAGCGGCTGAAATGAGCTTCCTCCGCAGGGTGGCTGGGCGCTCCCTTAGAGATAAGGTGAGGAGCTCTGTCACCCGGGAGGAGCTCGGAGTAGAGTCGCTGCTCCTCCACATCGAGAGGAGCCAGCTGAGGTGGCTCGGGCATCTAGTTCGGATGCCTCCTGGACGCCTCCCTGGGGAGGTGTTCCGGGCATCTCCCACCGGTAGGAGGCCCCGAGGAAGACCTAGGACTCGCTGGAGAGACTACGTCTCTCGGCTGGCCTGGGAACGTCTTGGGGTCCCACCGGAAGAGCTGGAGGAAGTGTCCGGGGAGAGGGAAGTCTGGAACTCTCTGCTTAGACTGCTGCCCCCGCGACCCGGCCCCGGATAAGCGGATGAAAATGGATGGATGGATGGATGGAAGTTTAGGGACATCCTGGTTTTGATGCCTTTTAAACAGCTTGAATTTTGCCTAGTTGATTTGTTTCATTTGGTTCCAAAGACATATACTGTACAGTGGTAGCGGTGACAGTCATTTTCACTGCAGTACTTTTTAGATGAGTACTGTACAGATGATCCGTCACACAACATCAAGGTGTTACTGTGTGTACAGAGCAGACTAGACTGGACTAACAACACAGATGCACTATACAGGAAGGGTCAGAGCAGACTCTACCTACTAAGAAGGCCTAGGTTGTTTGGAGTGAAAGGGGCACTCCTGAGGAATTTCTATGACTCTGTGGTGTCATCAGCCATCTTGTACAGTGTGGTCTGCTGGAACAGCAGCATCACAGAGAGGGGAGGATGAAGCTGGATAAGATCAAGTCCAGCTCTGTCCTGGCCTGCACTCTGGAGTCAGTGAGAGAGGTGGGTTCTGACAAAATTCAAACCTTGCATTAAATATCTTATTTGCATGTTCCTATGATAGTTATGTCATGTCTTAGTCCTGTTTCCGTTTTTATTTTGAAGCACTTCTTGTCTTACCCACGTTTCAGCTGTTTCCATGTCATTCCCAGTTAATCACACACACCTGACAGTTATCTCGAAATCAAGCACCCATCAAGTACCTTGATTTCGGATTCCTGCCTGCTCCTTGCCTGTACTTTTGCCGTGGAAAGACTGGTAACGTACCTGACCGTTTGACCAAGATTAGAGCCTGATCCCTTCCTGTACCGCTGCCGTGTTCAATTGATAACAAAACCTTGCCTGTCCCCGGATTTTGATTTTGCCTGCTTCTTTGGTACTCACGTCTGAGAGCACCTGTGTATAACTCTGCTTGCCTTGCCTTAAGTTACGTAATAAAGACTGTCACCTCTTAAACCACCAACCTGTCCACGCTGTGCATGTGGGTCTGATATCTGCAAAAGCCTGACAAGTAAAGCAGCAGTCCTTTTTTTCATTTTGTAGTCAGAACTGCCCATATGTTTTTTAACCAATGTTTATTTACCAAGTTTAAGTCTGCCAACTCACAAAATCTTCAACATCTTCAAGGCTGAACTTTATAGAACACGTAAAATGTAATATTATCTATCAGCATAGAAACATCAGAATCAGAAACAACAGTGCATCCTGGAATACTGTGGGTTCACCTCTTGTAATGCAGTCCTATGACCTATATGAGGCAGAGAGACAGTCATCATTGACACAAATGTCCTCATTTGGCCAAAATCCCTTCCACACCCCAGAAGAACAACAGCATGCAGAGCTATGATTTGGGACTGCATTACAAGAGGTGAACCCACAGTGTTCCAGGATACACTGTTGTTTCTGATTCATCTGTCATCTGCACGTAAGATGTTCAATGCAAGGTATGATGACTACTAAACCAATACCGAAGGTAGGTGGTGGAAAATAAAAAGATCCTGTGCAAGCACTCATCTGCTCTGTACATACAGTACAGTAGAGATGTTGCGTGACGGATCATCTGATCACACACACTTTGCCACAGAATCTGCCTCACAAAGATGATGGGATGCACATTAGGGCAGTCATGGCTCACAATGAGTTCAGTTATTGTGCGGCAGGTTGAGTGGCTGTTATTCTCCCGCAGATAAAGCAGGCTCTGAGACAGGAAGTCCAATGATGGAGCATGTCTAAAGAGCCACAATAAATTGTAATAAATCACTGTTTAGAATACTTGCAAAGATCGGCACAACATTAAAGCGTCTTCCTGGGTGATTTCAGTCTCACTATAAACTGAAAATTACCGGAACACCGCAGATGCGCTAAATTCATCCTCATCAGGTGTCGACAAGGTTGTGATATCGCTGCACTCTAATGAAGCAGGATGCCCCGAAAACTTAGCTTTGTTAGCAGGTGATTCTGTAAGTGACCCGACGGTGGCGAGCTGACTTACCTGTCATTCCTTTATCAAACGCCATGTGTCGTAACGTAATGGACAGTTGTCAGCACCGAGACGGGCTAAATAAATAATTGTTATGTTGATTAATGTTAACAATGTGGGTCTCATTGTGTGTCAAAACACAACCGCAATCCTTCAAGAGTTACAAATATTTGCCGATGTTGCGCTTCAAATGCTCTTGGGTGTTTTATTGTGAAAGTCCGGCAACTGGCCCCGCCCCCGGTTTCCCTTTTTCTTATTTCGTTTTGAAAGTGGAGAAAAGGAGAATGAGTAAATCAGTATATAGAAAATGTGTTTTACCGACTTACGGAAACGAAACACAGCATAAAAAGACGTTATTCATTTTCATTTTACACATGAATAATGAATTGCACTTCATGCACGGACTGGCGGCGTGATCAGCTGCAGGTCTAAGACTCGTTAATGCAGCAAGTAGTTTTTTCTACATATGTTTACTCTGGAAAAACAACTTATGTATTTATCGTAACTTTCTGGTCAAATTTATTTGTAGCACTTTGACATTCGTTTAAAATATGCAGTGCATTTTAAATTGAAAGTACTATTGTTTTTATTTATTACCTTTATTGTAAACAGTATTAATTGCACAATTTGGACTGGCGATGATTTGCGCTTCTTCCATAATAATCATGGATAATCAAGGAAGAAACTGCAGTTCATAGATGTTATTCAGGGACGGTTTGATAAAGATTCAGTGTGTTTTTCAACTGAACTGTCAGCCAAGGTACGTGCATTATCAAATGAATGCGCCTGTCAGCGGGGAAGACATCAACTCTATTCAGTTGCTCTTCAGTCGCTGCTGCCGTCTCCTCCCCAGTTCACACACCTAAAGTGTCCGAACCAATGAATGCGTTTCCAGATTGATTGGCGATGCCGCTGCTTAAAGCAGGGAAAAGCGAGTTAGCTGTCCTTGTCGATGCCTTGACAATGTTTGATCTTGATCGTCTGTAAACGATCTAAACAGTTTTTATAGTTTTACAAGGTGTAATATGACGCTTACATTTGTTCGTTGTTTGTATTCTGTATAAAGGAGAAGGACTGAATAGGTATGCTGTTATTGCTACGATCTTCTGTCAATAAAATATAAAATGTTAAACCTCTGAGCCCTGACTTTTATGTCTTCTTTGGATTAAAAAACAAATGTTGAATGTTCTCAAATAATATAATATTGCCGCTCTCCGCATGTTTTTTTTTCATTGAAAACGTGGGTGTTACCGGTGGCCGACCCCTGGTCTAGATCATCCTTATTCACTTTTTTAAATTGTAGTAGTGTAACCTTAGTTAGTATTCCTTTTTATTTTTTATTTTATGTTTGGGAAACGTGGCATTTGAGCTACTGTGATTTTATTTGTAATTAACATTAGTTCCTACCTGCCCTTGTTGACGGGGGACAGGAAAAAGGTGATGTGCGTTGGGTAAGAGCGGCGTAAAGAAAAAAGTGTACATGTGCAGCTTGTCTGCCACAAATCAAACGCAGCACGCGGGAGGGCGCACCGTTCAGCTTCTTATTTTCGGTTTTAAACTGCCATAATTTGCCAATTTGCCATAACTTACTTATGTACTTAACTATACTAAATACTATAATTGTCCGCCACAGGCGACCAGCGGTTCATAGTCTTGGGGATCCATGCACTAAATATTACGACAATGTTATCTCGTGGGTCAAATGATAATGATGAGACACTGTTTTTCCAATAGTTGAAGTTGAAAGAGTGCTCCCACTGAGACTCGAACCCGGGACGAAAAAGACACCCTTCTTATCCACCAGGCCAGAACAACACACAACACTGTTGTCAGATAAACATCTGCTATAGTAATATTTCTTTCCAGCTGCTGTAAGATCAATTATGGTAAATTTAAAAATTAATAAGAAATAGTCAGATAACAGAGGGTTTTGGGGAAGAACTATTAAATTATCAATTTCAACTCCATATGTGATCGAGAGTATGGTTAAAACGATGAGTGGGTTCATTTACCTGTTGAGTAAAACCAATAGTGTCTATTAATGAGTTAAAAGCAGTGCTGAGACAGTTACTGTCAACATCTACATGAATGTTAAAGTCTCCTACTACAATGACTTTATCTTTGCTAAGAACTAAGTCAGATAAGAATTCAGAGAATTCAGCTAAGAACTCTAAATATGGACGGTAAACAATACAAAACACAACTGGCTTCTGGGTTTTACAGTCTGGGTGAGAAATACTCAGAGTGAGGCTCTCAAATAAGTTATAACTATGTTTGGGTTTAGGAGTAATTTAAAGTCTGAGTTATAAATTGCTGATACTCCTCCACCTCTACCTGTACTTCTAGGAACATGATAGTTGATGTGACTCTTTAGAGTCGACTCATTTAAACTAACATATTCATTCTGCTGCAGCCAGGTTTCAGTGAGACAGAACAGATCTGTGTGATGGTCCATTATCAAATCATTTAATAACAAGGATTTAGAGGAGAGTGATCTGATATTTAGTAAACCACTCTTTATTAACTTACTGTTACTTTGTTTTGTAAGAGGAACCATTTTGATGTTTATTAAATTCTGGTAAGTCACTCCTCTTTAATTTGTTTGTAACTTGTATAGTTAAGGTGGTCGGGGAGCAGACACAGTTTCTATGCGATAACTAAGACTAAGAGGGGGTGGCGGCTGTAGAGAACATGCAGAGAGGCGTGTAAGACTTCGACTCTGCGTTCTGGGCTCCACTCTGAGTTGTCAGGTGTTGAGTGTCCCACTACAAGGTTAGTAAAGCTGTAGCTTAATATTGTTCACCCAAAAGGTTGCATCAACATCTGCATAGTTGTTGGTGCATGAACAATGCCATTTGTAAAAGCCAGGGTGATAGGATGTAATGGAAAAAATATTTCTTCCTTCTTCTTTGTGGTTATTATATGATTTAGGTCTTACAGTATGTTCTGCAATTAATATCTGATGTTTTGTCTTACATCTGTTTAATGTATTTGACATTTCACCTAGATTGTTCAGTGGTTGCCTCTGCCTGATAGACTCTGGACTCTAGCTCCCAAACCCAAGGCCAGGTAGTTGTGTCTCTTTCTGTTGAGCCTTAGCGCTCCTTCCTCTCTGATAGTCATACGCTAGTGATGCAGGTGTGAGAATGTAAACATCTCCACACACACAGCGACAGGGATGAGAGGGTGCATGCAATTTGATTGGGCTAGAGAGACATTCAACCATGGTCAGACAGAGGGGTTAAAAGGCAGAAGCAACTTGAGGATTTTGGGCTCTCTGCATCACACCTTCGTGGTGTATGCACTGATCTCCCCAGCTTTTTTTGGTTTTTGGTTTGTTGATGTGCACAATCAACATCCATGTTTTTGATTTGCTTTCCCCATTATTTAAATTTTTCTTTATTTTTATAATAAACCAGACAAAAGACAACTCTCTCATCTGCCTCTTTATGGTAATTTTCCACTGCCACACCCTACACATACCTAGAGTGGAGGGAAGAAACCCAGTAGCCAGGGAGTACACACACCTTCAGTTTCAGGAGGCTAGGTGTTCCTCCCAAGCAAAGCAGCAGCAGCCACAGACACAACAACGAGGTCAGAGTGGACCACTGTGGGTCAACACTGCCCGCCCCATGAGAACCAGGGGAAAACACTCCCCCTAGTGGGAATGTCAGCCCAAGAGAGTGAAGCCCAAGGACCCATGGTCCGTAGGGAGCCCACCAGGAGATGCCCCTGTGCCCAGAGTGGGACCCACCCCTGGTTCACCACCCCCACACGAGCAAAGCGGGGCCTACCCCATCGGGCTGACCATATCCCTCATTGAATTTAAGTGTGTGGAACTAGAGTGCACTGAAAGTGGGAAACACCTCCAGGAGCAGGACCGGGCTGGCTGAAGGTGTGTTCCTTGGACTCCACCAGGGCCAGTGGGAGAGGTCACAGCTGGCCTCACCCCCAGGCCCCAGTGAAGAGCCCACCCCTGGGCCCTGAATGTATGTGTATGTGGCTAGGTATGAGGAACTTTGAGAGACTGCCAGTTCCCCGACAGATCCAGCAGACTAAGCCATCAAAGCGAAGGCTCTGTCTACTGTCCTCGCCCCCAGGAGCAGCCTACAAAATCCTGGATGAGTGTGTATGACTAATGCTATTAAAACTGCAAAGCACCCCACTTAAGAGAGACGGTTTGGTGGAACCACTTTCCAGTAGCCCCCCCACCCCCCACATACCTAAGTGGAGTGTGGAGTGATGTAGTTGGGAAGCAAGGTACTGGGGTCCACAGAGCCAGGTTCCAGACTAGCTCTTCTAACCAGAACCAAATCTCCAGAACTGCAAGAGTTTTTAAACTTCATGGTGGCTTGGTTTTCCACAAAAACTGTGAGATATATGAGTCTAATGTCTTAAACCACACCTGGCCTGGCCAAGTCAGATTCATTGAGAAGATGTAATTAATTTTTGGCAGGCCTTAATTTTTATGGTGACAATTTTCATAAGTGAAAAGGGTAAGGACTGCCATCTTTTCATCTTTTCGTTTGGGATAAACACAGAACGAGACACATTTTGAAATTGTGACTGTGGCCACAGTCTTTGGTCCTCAAACATTCACACCAGTTGCTCATTAAAGCCTTGGTAACTTAACACCACGAGTAAGTTTCACTCCCTTCCACAGAGACAAAGCTGGGATTCACCAGATGATAGGAATACAAAATTCTTGTCTGTTCCACAGGACTCTATTTCCTCTCAGAACAGAACTGTGAGTTTAACATAAACAACACCGTAACTCACCAACATGAAAAGTCCAACATCAAAAGAACATGGATACTTTTAGGTGACACAACCTAAGACCAAGACTTGTCTCATAATGTCTCTAACAAGATTCATATTGTCAGCTTTTGGTTTTGTTTTAGTTTGAAAGGACTTAGTTTTCATGTTTTGGTTCCAGTTTCATTTCCTGTTTTATGTTGAAGGACTTCCGGTTTTTGTTCATGTCACAGCTGTTTCCTGTCACTCCCGGTTCACCATGCACACCTGTCGATAAATCTAGCAATCACTGTCAATATATAAACCCCAGTATTTACCATAGCCAGTTGCCAGATCGAAATCCATGACTTCACTTTCCAGCATTTGCTTGTTCAGCTCATCCCGTTGCCGACCTAGTTCCGCTTTCCTGACTACCGCTTCTCGTCTGATCCTGACCGGTACTGTAAACCCTTTGTCTCTGTTGCTGAACTCTGCTGCTCTGTTACTGGAACTGTCTTAGCCTGCCGATTCAAACTTAGAAATCTGAGCCTCCTGGTTTTGACCCACGCCTGCTACTGGAACCGATCACGCCTGTCCCTCCTGTACTTCAATCCCGTGTCTATCCGTGCATGACCTGGACTGTCTGTAACTACGAAAACTGTATTAAAACCCTTACCTTAACGTTACCACCTGTCTGCCGTCTCAGCACTGTGCATTTGGGTCCGCTCTCTGCCATTTCCTGACACATATCATGGACTCTCCCACTAGCCCAGGAGATCTGGATCCTAAACCTGAAATGTGAACTAATAAAAAGAGGAAACTCTTCATTTGGACACAAGTTCTGGTTCAGATATATTTTATGTGATGTGACGGTTAAAATAAAATCCTCAAGACCAACAAAGGGACCTCAGATAACCTCTCGCCACACTTTTCTTGTTGTTACGATCCGCCACCCAAGATGGCGGGCCGAGTCCTTGTGGGTCCATTTGGACCCAGTCTAAGCCAGAGTGAGCCATGAATAACTGGAAAAAGCCACTTGTTTAATCCAAACACAAAACGCTCCTTCCAAACTAAACAAAATAAAGTACACCAGGAGGCAGAAAACATTTAATATACAGTATAATGAACAACCAAACTAGGAAGAGATAAGCTAAGGCATGGCATGAACAAACGTGGCTAGAGCATGGCATGAACAACGTGGCTAAAAATAGAGGCTAAGTCATGGTCTACACACATGAAGCTACTGCACAGTATACTAACGTGACTAACCGGAGGCAGTGTCCATCAAAGTACTGTAGAGATGGCAGTGATGAAGGCAATGATGAAGGCAATGACAAAGGCAATGACGAAGGTAGTGGAGGCAGCGGAGGCAATGACCCAGCACAGCCTGATTATTTCAGTGTTAAAGTGACAATTACATGTGTATTGTCAGGAACGCTCGGATGAGGACCCAAATGCACAGCGTAACACAGGTTGACGATGATCAAAGGGTGGTTCATTCCGGGTTAGGCAGAGACAGCGTCAGGAACAGGCAAGGTTCATACACAAAAGCCAGGTATACAGTACCAAGTCGTCAGGCGGAGAATCGTGGTCAGGCAGGCAATCAAGGTCGGTAACGTGCAGAGCAGAAAACAGGGTACACAAAACACGGCCGGACAGGATCAACGAACTGGGAACGACGGTAACACACAAACAACGATCTGGCAGAGAACTAAGGACACAGGTGGTGGTTAAATACAAGAAGTAATTACTGATTTAACACAGGTGTGTGTAATGACCGGGTGAAGCAAGAACAGCTGTGACGTGACATAAACCGGAAGTGAAGCTCGAACTGAAACAGAAACCTGGGAGACTACCAAAATAAAACCGGAATTGGAAACTAGAAAACCCAAGACATGATAATGTGGCCAAATGAACAGAGTCCTTTTCAAAATAAAACTGAAACCCAGAGCCAGAACCTGACATGTATTGTGTTATGGTGTGATGGAACTTGATGGAAATAGAAAAGACCATCCATCCATCCATTTTCTTAACCGCTTACTCCCTAGTGCGGGGTCACGGGGGTGCTGGAGCCTATCCCAGCTGGCTACGGGCGAGAGGCAGGGAACACCCTGGACAGGTCGCCAGTCCATCGCAGGGCAACACATAGACAGACAACCATTCACTCACACACTCACACCTACGGTCACTCAGTGTCGTTTGTGCTTACAGGCCAAACAATAGTGTGGAGTAGCCAGTCTTCTTGGGGTCTCTGGAGGGAGTGTTGGAAAGCGCTCCAACTGGGGACCCCATCGTTGTTCTGGGAGATTTCAATGCCTACACTGGCAACAACAGTGATACCTGGATAGGTAGGCTGCTAGGCACAGTTTGGCCATAACAAACACCATGCTCGAACATAAGGGTGTCCATTGGTGTACATGGCACCAGGACACTCTAGGCTGGAGGTTGATGATAAACTTTGTAGTTATTTCACCTGATCTTCAGCCATATGTTTTAGACACTCAGAGGGGAGAGGGGGGAGAGGGGCTCAGCTGTCAACTGATCACCACCTGGTGGTGAGTAGGATCTGCTGGCAGGAAAGGAGGCTGGAACGACTTGGTTAGTTAGTTAGTTGTTAGGTTCTGTCTGGAACGCCTGGCTGAACCCTCTGTCAGAGAGACCTTTAACTCACACCTCCGGGAGAGCTACAACCAGATTCAGAGGGAGGTTGGAGACATAGAGTCTGAATGGACCATGTTCTCCACCTCCATTGAAAACGTGGCCATTCAGCGCTGCGGACACAGGGTTCTTCTTCATTTATCCTTTGCAAGGTGGACACATAAATCAAATCAAATCAATTTGAAATGGCCAAATTCATCATACTGCTCACACAGGACTTCTCAGGGGGGGCATCTTGATGACCTCCGAATGTTACACAGGTTTATCCGGTCCCTGCCTCAAAAATAAACACACGGACAAATTACTGAAAATTTTACAAACATACCTGGACCCTCATGGCAGGTCGATTAGATATTAAATAATAGATAAATAATAAAAAAAATTTTATATAAAAATTTATATAATAATATTTACTAAACATCAATCTCAGGGTTCCCTGTTTCCCCCTCTGATACTTTAACAGTCTTTCAGATGATTCCAGGTGGGAGAACCTTTAACTTGAACTGCTCTCGAGGTCGCCTTGACCACCGTGTAGGGACCTTCTCGTCGGGCGTGGTCCTACTTTCATCTGCACCCCTTGACGTACACCAGATCACCTGGTTTCAACTTAGTCTCCAGGTCGTCCTGAGTCTCCTTTGCCTAGGCTCTTCTTTCAGGTCCAACAGGCGATCCTGACCTGCTGCAACAGTCAGTCATGAAGGTCTGTGCTCCCACATCGTTCAGCATCGACAATTCAGCTCATGCACTTGTAAATTCAAACATCAGCGTACATCAATGATGCAGCTAAAAGCGGCGCCCCGCCCACACCGTATAGCCATGTTGGTCAGCGCAGCCCCCCACTTTTAGGTGGGGTGAGAAGTCTTGGTCTAGCTGGAATAGGTTAATTGGACTCTCCATCAGCTCCAGTGGCTCCTCCGTCACGGTTGTACTGGAAGCTGTGGTACTGCACCCTTTGCGTTGTCCTCTGAACCTCATCTGATGCCTAGCCTTTCTGCTTAGCGGCTCAGTTGGCCCAGCTCGCCTTCACGTAGGGTTAGAGTTAGACTGAATAGCACCTCTAATTTGCTTTTTGTCTCAGGCCGCCACTATAAACATCATTGACACATGTCATAATCAGTCCGTAGAGCATGTATCAGTCAGTCATGTCACTGTCATGAGCTCAGAGATTTTACCGTGCATGTGAGCTAAGAGAGAAACCTCTTGCTCTATGAGAACTATAATTTAGAAAGGCTAGCCTGTGACTTTGTTCTGCTAAATGAGTTAGCAGTGTCACTCTGGGCCCATCAGTGATCCGGAGTTTAAACTTCTTTGTCCTCTTTTTCTTGCAATGGAACAACACAGCACTCCTATGTATGTTAATTAATCTGTTTCACATGAAAACTTACAGTAGGTAACTGGTTGATGCATTAAACACTATTCTGTCAAGCAAAGCTTCATTTTTTTTATTTTTGCTCTGTCCAGCAGTTTAACAAGCAGCATATCTTACACTGAATGCCATATTGTGATGAACAGCTTTGCTTTAACAATAGGAGTATTTATAAAATATATATACTGTTCTTGATTTATGGTTTATTTAATGGTTTATTTAGCTAATCCAAAATATGTGTGATGTTGCTGTGTTGGTGGACAGGTTAAGTCGGTTCTGCTTAATGGTGTGTATGCGGGAGGGCGGGGGGTGAGGGGGGTAAGGGGGGCAACCAGCTGCTGAAACCAAGCAAATCTGTTAAGTAAACAATCGGAGCAAAATAAATAAAAAGCAGGGATGTACCTTAGGCTAACACATTCACAACTAAACAACTGTTGTACTGTGGTTTACCTTGGAGATTAATACTAATACCAATAATAGTGTTAAGGTATGTGCACATACTCATACTGTACAAACATATACATATCATATACATACACATGTGCATTGTTATACATATCCCATACTACTTAATAAAAGTCATGACATAGAACACCAGGTTCCCGAATGGCTCTGCTACCCATCCCACCGCCCCCCACTACCCCCAGCAAGGAAGAGACAGCCGAGACCCAGGGACCACAGTACTACTGCCCAGGCGGCCACACGCAGCACAGCCAGAGCCATCCTCCCCCTTCTTTCACACTTATCCATTCTCTCGCTCAAGTATGCCCATGCTCGCCCCGTGTAGTGCTACACTCAAAGGTTGTAGCCCGAGTATTCCCCCCCCCGCAACAGGCCCGAGCAGTCACCAGAGGACGGGGGCAGCGCCCCATCTGGGCAGGGGCAGCGCCCCAGGGAAGAGGCACCCCTCCGGGCACAGGCAGGCACCCCCGGAGGGACTTCCCCGGATGCAGGTCACCCAGGTCTCCACCCCTAGGTCTGCCCCCCGCACACCAGTAGGGAGGCCCGCCTACGCTCCCCAGAGACAGGCACACGCCAACCCTCAAAATAGTCCTACTCCGGCACAGGACCACCGGTCTCAGCAGTCACCCCCCCGCCCCCCCCCGGGGGGGACCCATGCGGCCAGCCCAGAGTCCACCAGTCCTGTTGTCCTGGTTCCTTAGTTAGCCAGGCACCCCCAACCACCAGTCACCCCCCCACCACTGTGCCAGACATGATGCAGCACCCGAGCCTCACGCATCCTTACCTGGAAATGGAATCAATCAGAGTATAGTTTTTGGTCATTGATTTGATGAAGCCGACAATGTGTCTAAGGTGGTAGAATCTAACAAGCTGTTCAGGTACTGAGTAATGCTTAATTTTTTTTTTAGTTTTCCAGTTCATAAGGATGATTTTCTTTGCAACACAGAGGGCAGAAAGAAGTGTGTGTGATGAGTTTGTCTCTAGATCAAGCCCACTTAGATCTCCTAGAAGACAAAGTGCAGGGGCCGCTGGGATTGGACAGCTTAACTGGGTTGACAGGTGTTCACATACTCTTTGCCAAAATTGCTGCACAGGTGAACATGACCAGAATGCATGTAGGAATCAGCTCCACGGCCGATGGACACGCCAATGAGCCGGCTTCAGATATTCCAAACTTTCCAATCTTCCGATAAAGCAGGGCACCACCAAAGCCAATCATAAGTAGCCCTGTTATCAAAGTCCAAAATATGAATAGATCCTTTGCACCCTCGATGGACAGAGGCTCCAGACACACGGGGCACCAGGAATCCCACGCGTCCCGCACGTAGCCGGAGACAAAAGTCCCCAAGGGGCAGAGTGGTTCTCCCGGAGATTCTTTCTTTTGTAAAAACATTTTGTCCAATGCGCTGTGGAGTGACCAGTTGATTAGCTACATCTTCAAAATGTTATTCCAGAATAGCAGATCAGGGTGCTCAGAAAAAAAAACAAGGACACTGCAAGCAAAAGCAGAGTGGGAGTAGAGAGAAAACACGTCTGCACTCCTCGAGAGGCGGAAGTAGAAAATCTGTACAGTGAGGGCAAATATTTGAGTTTGTTAGACCCATTTGGAACATCCTTTGTCCTGTATAGTGAGTTCTATGAAGGATTTGTATTGTATTAGTTGTAAATTTGTATTTTTTGTCATTCTGAATAAATTAGAACATATTCTATTCCAGAACGTGTAATTAGTGGTGATGTTGGGATCAGCTTCCCATTTAGAGACCGGAAGGCTCACTGTCTGGTCTACATTGGAAATTAAGATATAGGTTTTGGATACTGTCCTTTTCCCTGATATATCAATAAATCGCTCTATTACTGGTGGTGGTTGCTTGTGGATGGGAGTATTCTTACTTTTTGCATTAAGTATTGACTTAGTTGTTGGTATTCTGAGAAATTGGCACTAGAAATTTCATAGTGGGACACTAATTCTTCAAAAGAGGTAAATTTGTTTCTTGTGAAAACATGTTTCAGATGTGTTATCCCTTTGATATGCCAAGTTGGAAAGTGTATTGCCTTTTTGTTTTGTATGATGTCTGGATTGTTCCAGAGAGGTGTGTTTTGGCAAAGAGTAAGCGAAGACCCATTAATTTTAAGAAAATCCCACCAGGCTGTCAGAGATGCTTTTATGCTAATGCTCTGGTAACAACTATGATGTTTAATTTTGGTGCTGATAAAGGGCAGATCTGCAACTTTAATATTTCCACAAAATGTCTGCTGGCATGGGTTTTATCCATTTGTGGACATGGTTCAGTCTATTGGCGAGAAAATAGTGGTGGAAGTTAGGTAGTTCTTGGCTGCCGCAGCGTCTGAATTTTTGAAGAGTTTTAAAACTAATTTGTGGTGGCTTGGTTTTCCACAAAAACTGTGAGATGTAGGAGTCTAAAGTCTTAAACCACGCCTGGGCTGGCTGAGTTGGAATCATTGAGAATGTGTAATTAATTTTTGGCAGGATCATCATTTTTATGGTGGCAATTCTTCCCATAAGTGAAATGGGTAAGGACTGCCATGTTTTGAGGTTGGCTTCTATTAGTTTTAGTAATGGATTGTAGTTTAGATCAATAAGCTCTGATAGCCTAGACGATAATTCAATGCCCAAGTATTTAATGTTCCCTGAATGGAGTGTGGTAGAAGAGATGTTAGTCACCTTAAGGTTAAGTGGTAGCACTATAGATTTGGTCCAGTTAATAGAGTATTCTGAAAGTCCTGAGAATTCATCTATGAGGCTGATAGTTGTAGGAAGAGACGTCTGTGGCTCCAGGAGAAACAGTAACACATCGTCAGCATATAAACTTATTTTATGATTTACTGATTTAGTCGATATTCCAGTAATTCCTTCATGCTGTCTTATTGCTGCGGCTAGAGGTTCAATAAATATTGCAAATAGTGATGGGGAAAGTGGGCAGCCCTGTCTTGTCCCTCTATGCAGATTAAACCTTGGTGAGATCTGGTTGTTTGTTCTGACTGCAGCGTTTGCTGAGCTGTATAATATTTGGATCCAGTCTATGAATGATTTCCCAATGCTGAATTTGTGCAGAGTGGCTGAAAGAAACTTCCAGTTTACTCTATCGAAAGCTTTATCTGCATCTAAGGAGACGATGGCTGACTCTAGTTTATGGGTGGTGACATAATCAATTAAGTTGATTAATCTGTTCATATTGTTTGTTGACTGTCTACAATATGAACAGATTAATCTGTTCATATTGTAGACAGTCTCTGAATGGCCACGTTTTCAATGGAGGTGGAGTAAAACAATGTCTGCTTGTAGGGTTTTCAAATGATTAAATATTTTAAATCGTTTCTCTTTCTTATTGATTCCACGTACATTCCAAGTGACAATCTTCAGTGGTGTCATATCTTACCTGACTGCTGTGGATCACTAGTCTTGTGTTTATGTAGTTTGACAGACTTTAGGTGTGTGGCTAACCTTAAGTACCTGTGTATTCTGAGTTGTGTGTTATGTATGTATGTGCACGTGTTTCCCCTGTGCAGTAGATGTTTGTGTGTGGCTGCTGGAGGGCTACATAGCTGGCTGACTACGTGGAAGAAGAATAGAGAAAAGAAGGATGTAAACAGTGTGGAGTGAAAGTAGGTGAATGAAAAAGAGTAAAGGGAAGGAAAATTAAAGTGATAAGTCCATATAAACCAACATACAGCCAAACCTCTTAGAGGATAAAACACAGTCAACCACTGAGCATCAGGAGAAGCATTTGTCAGCAGAGGGGGTGAGCTGGGAACTTTATCTTGAAATATTCCCTATACGTTTCCTGTAAAATTGGCATATTTTTATTTTTTAAGCTTTTGGCAGCTTTAAGGACTGAGGTTTTTTTCACCAATGAGACATGTTTATTTTGTCTTCCGAATTTTAGATATTTGTCTGAGTTTCAAAGTACTAAAGTGTGCAGCAAGGTGAAGTCAAAGATTCAGAGGCCTCTGACTTTTTGGTTTTTGATAACGTCCATTGACACAGTTCACATCGGACCGCCTGCACTGTCTCAGTGGCCCTGCTTCAGCCTCAGCCTTCCTTGGCCGTCTAGGTGGACTCTTGTTCTATCACTGGCTTTGCACATGTCCATACCTCCAACACTGGAAACAGTTCACAGTATTTCCACAGAAGCCTCGTCATGCTCCTCGGCCTGGAGGATTCCTTCTTCTCCTCATGGGAGATCGTCTGGTCCACCCTCCTGGTAGAATGTACATCACCTGAGGTGCCATGCCTGGTGGTGTAGGTGGGGGCTGAGGCACGCTGGCTGGTTGAGCAGACACCATCCTCGTCTCTCTTTTCTCCCCCCTTTCTCGCTGCTGCTGGCGTGTTGCTTCTTTCACTGCCTCCTTTGCCTGCTTCTGACGGAGCTCAACAGCATGAATAACATGGTCAGTTATTTGCTCCAGTGACATGTATTAAAGTCCCACAGTGTAATTCAGCTCATTCTGATCTGGTCTTGAAGGCCAGGGCAGATATTGACGCTTTGCCCCTTTGACCAGTAGAGGAAGTCCATTAGAAACCTCATTTACCCGTCCGTCACCCACACACACTATTTCCTCATCTGACCCAGCCCACAGTGATCTAACTACTCTGTCACGCAGATCACTTTCACTGCAGGAATTTCCAATTGAGATTTTCTCTGTTTTTAAATAAACGCCGGGCAGTCGTTCTTTGTCCTTCCAGGCTTTGCTTCTTCTGCATTCATCTGGGACGCATCTGAAAGAGACTTTATTATAGTGATCTGATTAGTTTGATTATTACAACACTTAGCCCTCATTTTTGCACAGGTAATAAACAATTGCAACACTGCACTTTCTCGTTCCACACGCTTCGGATGTTATCAGCCATAACGAATGGGCTGATCAGAACTAATCAGCGCATTTGTATGGGCCAGTAGGTGCCTGCTCTGCCTCCTCGCTAACAGCTAGCTAAGTTGTTATGTTAAGCAGCTTTAGAGGTTATTGTGGTTAGGGTTAGGGCTGGATAACGGGTGGGGGGTTCAGGTTACAGTTAGCTAACACAATACCGCTAGCTAAGTTATGCTCGCTAATAAATCAAAATCAAAAACTTCGATCCTCCCGTCTGAGCAACAACTGCTCAACAGCGCCCCTACTGACTCTGCTGGATAAATCATCCGAGCCGTGATCAACGTTACGGATAAATGACGACGGCCTACTGCACCTATTCACCTACCGGCTCATACGTATGGGCTGATAACCACTGATAATAACCATTGAATGGCGTGATAACGTCAGAAGCCGCTCCTCGTTCCCGTTTAAGGCCTTGCTTCACATATTTGTCTTATATCTTATAGGTTTTTATAAAACCCTCCATCTCTACACACTGCCTCAGATCAAATGTCCCCTCTGTTGGCCAGGGTGACGTAGCCTTATGCGTCCGCTTATTCCATTTCTTCGAATACTTCTGAACCTCCTGAGAAAGGAGAGGATGCTTTCTCATTACTCCTATATCTGGAGAAGTAAGCAACCAACCAATATAATATGAATATAGGGCATATGTATAGGTATGTATATGACACACTTAAATGGACCGATCAGAAATAATTGTTAATGGAAAAGTGTTTTGTTTTTTTCCCTTTTTTTAATGACTATTTTTTATTATTATTATTTGACCTATTTTTTTTATCCAGACTATGTCTTTTCCCAACTCACACGCCTATTGCTCAGAATACCCAAACTCACCCAAACTTAGTTACACTACACACTTTTGCCAACACACCACAGTTTCATATGCAATAAAACAGAAAGCGCTTTTACTGGTTATCCCTATGTTACCAGGCCTCACAAACAATGGGAAAATCTACACTTGCATTGATGCGTCCCAAGCTTAATGTAGGTTTCCCCATACATTACCAAGCCTACAGTGCCTAATAAATAAGTTGTTGAGCAAGACCTAATTGTCCGAATTTCGCACTGTCAACCAACGCTGTTACGTATTCCCCTTTAATTTAACAGCCACTCAACGAGGTGCGTTTCAGTAACCCCCTGCCTACCTGGACCAAGACAGACAGAATTTACTCAGCCTTAAATTTATTTTATTTGAATGCAGACTAAAACACCCATACTTCCCCAACCTTTGCCTGCCTCAAGTTAAACCTACGTAACTTCTAGAGGTCAATAGGCCATGTAATTTTTCCCCAAGAATAAGATAAGACGCACACAAAGCAGTTGGTTATGCAAAGAAGTTATTTACAGCAATTTAAGCACAGGTAAATTCTCCACTGCCTATCTCCGTCTGTCCCACACAGATACTTCTCTTGAAGCAGCCAAATCAGAATTCAATGATCAGATTTCTCTAATCTTACCAACATTTGCTCACACTGTCCTGAACACAGAGAATCGTCATATAAAAGCTTTAAGCGATATTTACCTTCACTGATAACGCCAGTCCTGCGTCCGGACCAGTCCGGACAAATGTTGGCTCTGGACTCGGGTCCTTTTTGCCTGCCCTTCATGACGCCAACTGTCGTGTATTTTATGTTCTGACCTTGCTAGAGATTTCACACGGACTCAACTTTAAAGTTTAAATCAACAGCATATGAATTTATTACATAGAATGAAATAGTACAATCAGAGGATTATCATGAGAGAGGTGGTGGCCGAATTCACCCGCTGGTTCTTCTGCAGAAAGAACTGAGTGGTCGAAAAAGGTCAGCTGCGTGTCTGCAGCAGACCCTCTGCGAAGCACTCTAAAAACCCAGCTCCCAAGGCCCACTTTTAAAGCTCCATGTTTACACAGCCAGCAAGAGTCTACAGTATGTGTTCATCGAAAGTCCATGTTTACTCAGCACCAGCAGTTTATTTGTTTTTGTGATCAACCTGACACTGACCGTGGACTCAGGTCAACTTGACATTAGTTGCAACTCAAAAAGAACCTAATTTCCCCCAGTCACTAAGGACAGACATAACCCCATAACAGGATGAGAATTTACCACAGGAGCAATGTGGTTTTCGGCTCAAGGCTCTTTGCTAAGGGCAGTTCGGTCTCTGTACAACCGGAGCAGGAGCTTGGTTTGCATTGCAAGCAATAAGTCAGACCTGTTCCCGGTGCATGTTGGACTTCGGCAGGGCTGCCCTTTGTCACCGGTTCTGTTCATTATTTTTATGGACAGAATTTCTAGGCGCAGCCAGGGGCCGGAGGGGGTCTGGTTTGGGGACCACAGGATAGCATCTCTGCTTTTTGCAGATGATGTTGTCCTGTTGGCTTCATCAGGCCAGGACCTCCAGCGTGCGCTGGTGCGGTTTGCAGCTGAGTGTGAAGCGGCTGGGATGAGAATCAGTTCCTCCAAATCTGAGGCCATGGTTCTCGACCGGAAAAAGGTGGTTTGCTCTCTCCAGGTTGGAGGAGAGTTCCTGCCCCAAGTGGAGGAGTTTAAGTATCTGTAGATGAAGGATAAAAATTTTTTGTAGCAGTGAATAAAGTGATTGTGAGCAAATTAAACACCAAGTCAACTTCAGGATATTTAACCTCAGTGTTGTTGTGAAATGTTCTTATTCAAAAATAGTGTGTAAAGTTACATAGAAACATCATATGATAAAGGCAATAATCCAAGTAACATAAAATGAAGTCTAACAAAGCATGGTTACAATTGATGTTTCGTAACTATCTGCTTCTTCCTGTTGAACAGTAGCGTTAGATTGTTTCCAACCTGTGTGTTGATTCGAACTAGTTAGAGACAAATACTCTTTTCGCTTGATCAAAGCCATCACACACTCAGGTCTTGACCATTCTTTGTGTTTCACTTATTGATTCATTCACTGTTCATCATCTCATTCTGATCATTCTCTCATTTTCTGTTCTGTTTATTTGAGTATTTCCATATTATGTTATTCATATATCCAGTAGTGTTAGATTAATAAAACGTTAAAAGGAATCTGGTTTTGTGTGCATTGCTCTTCAGATTTAAGCAGAGGTCACTGAACCGCGACAAGAATTCACGGCATAAGAGACTGATTTGGTTTTATTACAAGAAAGTGGTTAATGTTGTTCATGAGTGGTAATTCATTGAATTGATATCTGGCATTGACTAGATTGATACAAGCGTGGTTTCAGCTTTAAAACAAACCTGGTGCCCCAACTTCGAGGTATATTAATGTTTCTGCATTAATATCAAACTATTAATAATTTGAATCTGCTACATATTATTGGTGCTGTCCGCGTGAGGCACTATTTCATACCTTTGCTTGTCTGAGAACGTTGCGAACCATAGTTCGGTTGAATAGAATCAGTTGCTGGTGCATTTCTTGTTTGACTTTCGAAAAAGCTTGATCTGAAGCTTAGTTGGTTTACAATAAAACGAGTGGACACGGCCGTGCGCTGTGGAGTGTTGTTGTTTAAGTCTGCGCCGCGCAAGTCCTCCAGCCGAGAGGGGCGCACAGATGATTAAGCGTTGCTGACGAAGTCAGAAATACGTAGAAGAAGAATATTGTTTTGATTGAAGCGTGTTTGCAAAAATTGTTATAACTGAGCGTCGCCGTACGCTTGTGTGAAATTAAAGGCCTTGTTGGCGAGTTCCTTGGTTGCTGCGTGTTCCAGAACTACCGGCTGCGCCCTGGATTAAGTCGATTCTCTGCGTGTTCCAGTTAATTCACCTCTGATCCAGACCTTCCCTTTAGAGCAGCTGGATTAGCTACCCAGCTCCCTATAAACTGTTCAAATAAACCGTTTGACAGGGGAAGAGTGACGTTTATTGCGCATTATCTTGGTGAGTCATACAGACTCCTTATTGTTATTGAAGAAAAACGGTTAAATAGTGAAAATGTTGAAGTTAACCACTGTGCAATGCCAAGTGGGAAATAAATGATCCGAAGTTGTTAAGACTTGATACTGTTGAGTTCAAACGTTGAACTGTTGCTAGGCCTTGGAGCCCAAAGCGTGTAGCCGCCATGCTAATTTAAGTGTATGAACTAAGTGCTCTGACCTGCAGCCAGAGCGCAACTGACCTAAAACTTTACCTGCAGCGAGCGCCTTTCAAGGGGCGTGCCCAAACGTTGTCGGTGCTGACGTCACCGCCCTACAGCGCCTCCCAGTCGAGAGCGCCCTGTTGTCCTTAAACGGAATTAAAATCCGAGTGATACTCTCTGCCTCCACCCAGTGGCCGATTTGGTTAACTGAGTCAGAAAGCAGGCATTCCAGCCGAGTAAGCCCCAGTGCCTCTCAGAGTTGGATTTAAATAGCCTTCATTGTTGATAAACGTTGTTTTGCTTATAACTAGTCACATTTAATCCTAGTTACTCACTTTGGATTGAATCCTACATTGTAGAATTCTTGAAATTTTTCTAAATTACCTTGGTATTTTTGACTATTACTATAATATTCTGAAATTGATTGATTTTTACCGTTATCTTTGATTGCCATATTGTGTATAAATTTTTGTTTTCGAAATAACTTCCATAAAAAAAATTTAATTCCTTTGATCTACTCTAGTTAAAGAAGCGTTTGAATTTAAATAATTGATTGGGTGCCTCCTCACCTGTATAAAGATACAATAAGGAAGAAGTAAACTTTTTGTGATTAATTGAGAACCACTCAATTCTAGAGAACTGCTGACCAATCTCAGTAACCAAAACACTGGTAAAATGAAGCCAACCAGTGAGTTGAAAAACCCGAATACCAGCATGTCCACTGACCCTAGCATAGATATCCGGGTCGCCACTGAAGAAGCATTAAATGAGCTGACCCAAGCTTTTATTCCTGGATATATGACGGAAATCCAAGGATCTACGGTGAAGGAACTTGACAATCTGTTAACAGACTTCACTGCTGACGCCCTAACCCAGTCCTTGAAAGAAAAGGACAAGATGAAAATGCTGGGACGAATGGCCATGATAATGTCCATCCAATTAAAACAAACACACTAACTACTAGAGGGAGCCAATAAAAAATTAGATACCCGCAAACAACAAAACACCCAACTACAAGAAAAAAATAACCTTCTTGAACACCTCCTGGAAATGTCAAAACGGGATCAAGCAGAATCAGTAGCCAAATCCAGTGAATTAGCCGCTGATTTTCAAACAGAAAAGGAGGATTTAGAAAATGAAAATCATGAATTAAAACAATCCCTCCTGCAATGTGAGCAAGAGCTCACCACTTCTCAACAACAGCTTGAAGAAGCACGAGTAGATCAAAACAAAACACAAACTTTGCTCTCCCAAACTACGGAGGAGAATGATGACCTAAAATCCAAAAACAAAATTCTTGAGAGACATCTAGAGAAGGAACAACAAGTGAACCAACACTTGCGGCGTCAATTGGTTGTTGCTGAAAACAAAACATGCGAAATTAAACGCCTCCAAGAAAAACATGAGAAAGAATTAGCCAAGGTTAAAAGAGATCTTGATTATTCTTTTGAAATAGGGAAGACACACACTTCCCATGATGCCTTTTACCAGCAAACAAAAAGGAGGAGGAGTCGCCACCTGCCGTGCTCCATTCCTACCTCCCACCTGAACCACTGAGAGCACAATATTCGCACAGAAGCTCATCACCAGTGGTTGCAAACGCATTGCCTTCTTCCCCTCTAGGTCAAAACGCATCACAAAGACCTTCTATGAGAGATTTGGATAAAATAGCACCTAACATCCCGCGTTTTGATCCTAGTCCTGGTGGTTCTCATGATACCACCAGCTACTTAAAGGACATCAGCTTTTACCTGCAAAGGTATCCACAGTCTACAACCCATGATAAGTTATATCTTATTAAATTAACCTCGAGTAGTGATGTAAGCAATTTCATTGAACGACAACCCAGCATAATCAGAGATGATTATGACCTGCTATGCGATGCTCTAGAATGGGAATACAGTGATACTGTCTCCCAATCTGGACTTAATGCAGCTATTGCTATTAAGCAAGCCCGACATGAAGATCCTCAGGCGTACTACCGACGCCTTCTTCGAGCCTATTTCGGCTCTAGAAATGATTCAGGAATGGAGGAAGACTTGAACTTCAAAACACTTTTTATCAAAAACCTCCATCCTGCTACTAGCAGTCATCTTGGCATTTCAGCAAATCCACGCAACTCCACCAGCCAACACCTACGTGAACTGGCATCATTGGGGTTTGCAAAACACAAAGAGATTCATCCAAAGAATCCTGAGCAGAGTACTGTGTTCAACATTGACACCAAACATTTGCCTCTGAGATCAGAAGGAGCCTATGATGGTGGCTCAAAGGACACCGAAAGAACTCCATGGAGATCCCATCGACCTCAAGATAGTCATGAACCATACAGGTTTCAGAAAACTAACCCATGGCCACCCCAAGCCATCTTGGTCTGACAAAAGGCCAAATTCTATGAGATATGAAAGGGAATATCCTTCCTCTGCTTCCTTTAAAGATCAACCTCACCCTCAGCACAGAAGTAACTTCCGAGTGCAAAGGGGGGACATAGGTGAACGACCACACGCACAGAACGGTTACCGTCGAGATTACACATCTCATGGTCCTTCTTGGCGCAAATCCTTTAAGAAGGAGAATAGAAATGGTTATGTGGAGAACAGAAATACCCCACATGAGCCCCACTTTGATGCCTCGGGCCTCAACGAAAAGGACTTGGAGACACTTGAACAAGTTGCCCAAGACCTCAGAGAGAAAAAGAATAGAACAGCCGATGTTTTAGCCAAGCCCAGCCTAAACCCCACATGTGTGGCTGAGACACCAGAGTCTCCCAGTGCAGTCTTGGTAGTTCAGCTGGACTCTAATGAGTCACCCAAGGATGATGATCCGCTCATTCCAGGTGACCCGCCCTCCTTACAATTTCTTGGGAACCTCACTAAAAAGGGGGTTGCACGAAAACCTCACGTAGCAGTCACTCTGGAAAACACTTCACACAGCTTCCGACATCACTTTAATATCTACTGCACTGCTCAACAAACTGACTTCAGTGATGCAGCAGACAGGCAAACAGCTTACACTGCATCCATGCTCCCTGAAGATTCAACCTTACGCCCCTACAGGGACCATTCTTACAGCCATGGCTTTGATCCATGTGTCTATTGGTCCAATGAAGTTTGTTCATCCAGTATACGTGTCATCTCTGGAAATGGTTCCTCTATTGATAGGCCAGGACCTACTCAACCGCTTGGAACCAGTAATAGACCTCAAGCATTCCAGAATTTGGGCACAGGTCCGTGACCCTGTGCCCCCCCCCGCACAACCAGCCCACAGATGTCCAATGCTGCACCCTTACCGTTGTGGCGCCCTCCGACCCCACTAATCAGGCTGATCCATTGACCAAACAAGGCGCCATCCTAGGCCTGCCTGTACACTCGATCTAGAACTGGTTGGAACATTTTTACAGCATTTGCAAATCATTGTACCTTATCATGTGCCTACTATCGTATGGCTACGACGCCCTCACTCTCCTTTAGACGTGGTGCCTCATAGCCACAGGGGGGTAATGATGACGTAGGCCCATGACCCTTCACGCACAAAACACAGATGAATCAAAACTACACGCAACACTCTTCAACAAGTGGCATACAGGCAACATAGGAAGAACGATCTAACAGATTATAACCAGAAAGCTTCCCACCAAAAGTTCCAGAGTGGGGGACGAATCCACTAAAGAACCCAAATTAATTCATTAGTGGTCATTGTGTTGTTTTGTTGTTTGATTTTGAGAACTATTCACTAAGTGGGGGACACGTAGGCAATCCATCAAAGTTGATTAAAGAATGATAATGATACAACATGCCGCCATCTTTGATCTGAACAATATGAGCAATGTTGAAAATTCGGACTTCCTCAGTAAACACGTGGTACAGTGATAAAAGTAACCTTATCTGAATTTAGCATGAAGATTGTTCAAACTATTAGTGTAAAGATAATTGAGAATATTAAGGAGTCGTTTGACAAGCCCAGGCTCCAATTCGGTTTATTTTGTAGGCGTGAGTTAATGCAGGCGCCACTGTAGTAACTTTAAAGTCTAGGTTACATGCTGAAATTCTGAATATCTTATCTCTGCTTTCTAAAAGCTCAAATTGAAGATCAACAAAAGGTATTACCAGCTTGAAAACTGTTTGGTGACGATGCCACAAAACCAGAACTTTTGAGATCATAACAGTTAGATTTTTAGAAACCTGGAAAGAATTTTTCTTACTCTTTCCCTTCTCTTTCCTCCTTAAGTTGTTCTTCACACATATACACAGTACATACACACATACATATAGGTAACAAAGGAACCCACCTTAGTCAGTAGGAACCTGACTAATTGATTATAGCATGTAATGGCAGATTTGTTTGTTTTACTAGACCTAATGTTATTTTTTTCTTTACTAGGCTTATTTGTTGGCCCTCTTTCGCCAGATATTTTTCCTTTTGATTTAGAAGTTTCTTTACTACTAGTTAACTGAAATGTTGCTATGTAACCACCATTGGTTAGAATGTTATTAGTACTCAGTCCCACTCTTTCACGATAGTTCCTTTGACATCCCATAGTCATAGGACAGGTTTTCCCCTTCGATTTTATAAGGGGATACAAAAAAAGTAGAGAAGCACCAGTCTACTCATGGGATTAGAATGTTCCACAGGTTCCTGTCTGCCATCCGTGGATGCCTGGAAGTACCTCACGATGATCTCCATCTTCATTCGATCAGCGTGAGCTAAGTGGGGGAATATGTAGCAATCCACGTCTGGACTGAGGTAACCTGACTTACATGTGAACTTAACTCCCTCCTTTGAAGAGCCCCTACGTCCCTTTCAGTCCCCAGAGATGAGGGACCCTGAATCTTTCTCCACAACAGGAGACTGGCTTCTATCACCACAGGCACCAATTGACGCCAACATCTCAAATGTCCATATCAAAGAACCATGAGTCCACTTTGTTGATCTACCTGTAAATCCCTCAGGATTCTATCTCTGCTTATCATGCCAAAAGGAGAGGCTGTCACATTTATCACCAAGAAGCTGTCTCTCCCAGAACTGGGAGACTTCATTTGGACACAAGTTCTGGTTCAGACGCACCAGAGCTTTCAACCTCCATGAAACAGATGTCATGGTATTCTGTGGACAAAATGTTTTCATTTGATATTAGATTGGTTTCTGTGTGATGTTCAATGTCTGATCTACAGATTTGCCAGGAAATTCCTAAAGTTACAAAGGGACTTCAACTCATCACCATGCTTTCCTTTGTGTGTAGACACAAAGTTGAAATAGAGAGACTCACCTTCTTTACTTCTTTTAATCTGTGCAACATACACATGGACTATTTCCACCAGCTACAATTCGGTATCCTCATTATTGTATCACATTTTTAAGTGTTACAATTGTTTAATTAGTAATGTCCAGATTAGGTCATTTATAATTTGATTTTGCTTGCATTTATTATTCGTGTATGTTTTAGTGTTTACTGGGTGTTGCATAAGACAAGACCAGGCATCATGAATAACATTTAATTTGTTACAGCGTTGTAAGGGACCACATATAAGACCTTAAGATTCTATGCATTTAATATTGCTGTTTAACCATTTTGACCTTTCTGCTCATTTGAGTGTCAAAGTGATCATTACATGTTTATTGTGTTATGGTGTGATGGAACTTTGAGCTTGATGAAAAGAGGAAAGCTTAGTTATCCCAGATTTAGGAGCGATTCAAATCCAATAGTTTGATTCCTGATCTGAGGAGGTGGAACTCTTCACCACTGGTTGAAGTCATTTCTCCGCCCTGCAGTGACCACTGCCCCAGGGGTATTTAAACCAGTGACACCCTAGGCAAAGGGGACTTCCCTCTATCTTCAAACTTCTTTCACTTTTTCTTTTTGCGTCGCATTACTTTTCTTTAATTTTCCTTTGTTCTTAAATTTTGTAAACCTAAGTTAAACTTAGAAACACGAACTAACAACGATTTTTGTAACGTTAGAAAGTCATCAAGAAACTCTGCGAAACTGAAACTATTACAACCAGTCCTTAATTGACTCGCTATTTTTGATCGAACTAATTAAATTAGATTCCAGCCGGTTTGCTTTTTGGGCTAGTTTAAGTAGCGCTGACGCTTTGAAACACCTTGGAAAGTCCAGCCTGGCTGACTGTTACTCTGCTGAACCCGAGCCGTCATCATCACCGCAGGCGACGATTCCTGGCCCAGAGGCCGTGGCACCTGGACCAGAGAGGGCACGCCTGCTCAACCAACCGGTAACGGGAGACGCTGCACAGCGGCTACAGCTCCAAACTAAGGCAAGACGAACATCTCTAATCCTCTGAGAATTCTGGTGTTTCTCAAAGCGCTAAAATTTAACATCCCAAATTCATTAGTTATCCTTAGATTTGAATTAATTAGAGACAAATACTCTTTTCGCTTGATCAAAGCCATCACACACTCAGGTCTTGACCATTCTTTGTGTTTCACTTATTGATTCATTCACTGTTCATCATCTCATTCTGATCGTGCTCTCATTTTCTGTTCTGTTTATTTGAGTATTTCCATATTATGTTATTCATATATCCAGTAGTGTTAGATTAATAAAACGTTAAAAGGAATCTGGTTTTGTGTGCATTGCTCTTCAGATTTAAGCAGAGGTCACTGAACCACGACAAGAATTCACGGCATAAGAGACTGATTTGGTTTTATCACAAGAAAGTGGTTAATGTTGTTCATGAGTGGTAACTCATTGAATTGATATCTGGCGTTGACTAGATTGATACAAGCGTGGTTTCAGCTTTAAAACAAACCTGGTGCCCCAACTTCGAGGTATATTAATGTTTCTGCCTTAATATCAAACTATTAATAATTTGAATCCGCTACACATTTGTCTGCCAGAGTCTGCGTTTCTGTGAGCTAGAAAATGTTTAAAGCACAGGGAGAGAGAGGAGGAGAGGTTAGAGAGAGTTGGAGAGGGAAATGAGGATCAGGAGAGGGAGGGGTTGTCGGGCAGTGACCTTCGCAGCAGCGTCTGCAGCTGCATGTCGGCAGAAATAAAGTTGTCACTGATGATGTGAGTGGGACAGTTACAAACAGCATTAGCTGTAGGTGGCAGGACAGCGTCCAGCAAAGCAGCAACCTAATCATGATGTGAGATAGGTTTGCAATCAGACTTAAAAAGCTTCCTATGCTTCCACAGAGGACCAACGTGTGACAAGCGTCTGTGAAGTCTGTGTAGATGGTAAAAGACTCTCCTTCTGCTGGTTTACCAGCTTCAGTCAACGCGGTCAACTCTGCAGCCTGAGCAGAGTAGTGTCTTAGCAAAGAGCCAGACTTCAAGACCTCTTAATAGAAATTTTCAGCATGATGAGTAAGGTGGTGTTGCATCTAAGCCGTTGGGCTGTAGAAAGATGTGATCTATTCCAAAAGAATCAAAGTATGAGGACAAAAGAACAGAAGTCGCACAACCTGATTTCTCACCCCCCTAGTGAAAGGTCGCGTAGGGTCAGATCAGGAAGACCCAAAGTAGGAGCCGACAGAGGGGCAAGCTTAAGGTCAGTGAACGTTGTTCAGCCTCAGATGTCCACGTGAGACAAGAAGTGGACGATGAAGACATCTGCATCAGAACCCTGAGTGGGGCCTCAAAGACATTAAAGTTAAGACTGAAGGTCCTACAATAAGAACAAAAACCTAGAAAAGACATCAGCTGTTTATACGTGCACGGTTTAGGCAGGTTTCAAATTGCTTCAACTCTGTTGGGTGAGATGGATTTGCCATCAGCTGTAATTACAATGACCCAGAAAATAACCTTTGTCTGAACAAACTGTAATTTAGACAGGCTCTTTGGGTGTTGTTGTTTACATGGTCTGTGGTCAGATTTAGGTGTGATGACCACTGGTTCACATCCTCTGATCAAACCTACATCATGTCTGTGTGTGAGCCACAGGGAAGCAGGGCTTTCTGTAAGGCTGAGTGTTGGGTCAGAGCGTCCTCTGAAAAATGAAAATAAAAACAAAAGCATGTAGTGTGTCATTAGAATGTGGGGGTATCAAGTTCACTGTTTGCTGCACATGACGGGCAGAATAAAAAAAAAGTTTTCTAAAAGTATGCAAAGTAGGTAAATACGTCACATGGGGTCGGAAGTCGTTCACCAGTCTCCACCCCGTTGACATCTGTTCACGAAAGGACCCACGTCCTGTCATGTGTCTCCATCATGTTTTCACAGAGGGACGTGTGGAACTGTAGAATAAACATCAAAATCTTTTTGTTCGTTAGTAAAAGAAATCGCAAGCGCAGACCTGTGTTCATCCCAAAAGAGGGAAGTTGAGGTCAGTTTGTCAGTGTGTGCGTGAAATCATTACTATTCAAACTCATCATCAGGACCAGAAGACACATGTGCTGTACAGGACAGGTCAGATGCATCTCTGGAAGTCGTATCACATGTGAAACAAGCTGTGATGCAGCCTGTGTGAGGGCCTCAGTTACAGACCCCCCTCAGCAGCCAATGATAAGAGCACAGCTGAGCTGAAGTTAACACCAACAAAAGAGGGATTATTTAGAATGTCTGTAGATGTAACCTGCACTCCGTCTGGAGTGGAAATCAATCAAATACCTAAACTACACATGAGATCTCTTCCTAAAACTTTAACTGGGCACAAGTTTGAAAGCAACAATAAATCTCAAGGTTTCTTGCTGTCAGATGTTGCACAAGACAGTGAAAGAATAAGTTTTTCTTTAATAGTCTGGTACGTACAGTAATTATTATTACTTTTCTCTAATAGTCGTCTTCCCTTTAATAGTGTAATAGTCTGTTTCAGTCGGTCTCAGTCTTCCTATAGTCTGGTTTTGTTTTGTTTTCTTCTAGTCTGGCCAGACAAACCTATGGTGTGCACAAATCTTTTTAGAAACATGAAGGATTTTATTACTGAATTTGTTGCAAGTTAAAATTGTTTAAACCCATCAGACTGTAAAGTCATGCAGCAGTTGTCATTTAGCTGTTTGTCATAATTTAAAAATCACTCTGGGATTTTTTTGAGCAAAAAGCGATTCTTCATTGCGAGCAGATAAGCATGAACATGAATTTGAGCGTGTATCAGCTGTAAGCGTGTTTCTTCATTGCGTGTATGAATGTGTGTGTGTGTGTGTGTGTGTGTTTGTGGTACCGTCTTCTACATCACGTGAAAAGGAACCGTCACCTTCCTCCTTCCCCAACCATCAGTCTGATGTGAGCCCCAGTGGGTCAAGCCTGACGTAGATGTGACAGTTGTTCCTCGATGACAGACGTTTCCTGGATCCTCAGATGCAGCTCTATTGGGCCGATCACGTCTGAAGCCTCTCCTGTTGTTTCAACCGGTGTCTGTGTCAGAGCACGTCTTCTCAGATGGAGCTCACTCTGCTGTTTCTCTGTCCTTGTTTTCCTTTGCTGATTGTCATAAGCAGGTGTCTGTGTCAGACACACACGCTTGTAGTAGCTGGTGAGTCTGATGAGCCCAATTAACTTTCCTAATCAAATTTAGTGTTTCAACCAAATAGAAGATTTCTTTTCTTTTTTTTCAACCAATTAAAATGTTTCAGCTAAATTAAAAATAAAACTTCCAATCTTTTTTTTTTCCAAATCAAAGGAATCTCTCTCACCGGGCCGAGCCAAGTTAAGATTTGAGTTTGAATCTGAGTTCGTGGATCTCGTCAGAGGCGATCCAGACAGGTGAGCAGTCCTCCCAGCTCTGAATGTCTGTAGAGGTTTGGAGGCTGAGCAACCCTAGTCCTCAGGACTATAGTCCCTGGTCACACCGTCCAGACAACCTGCCGCGGGATCCTGTTCGTAGACGCCAAAATTGTGGTGGAAATTTTCCATAAAGAAGCAGATGAGAGAGTTGTCCTTTTGTGCGATTTATTGAAATAATAAGAAAATAAAAATAATGGAGAAAGCAAATAAAAAGCATGGATGTTGATCGTGCACATCAACAAACCAAAAACCAGCTGGGGAGATCAGTGCACACACCATGAAGGTGTGATGCAAAGAGCCCACGATCCTCAAGTTGCTTCTGCCTTTTAGCTTCTCTGTCCGACTAGGGTGGAATGTCTTTCTAACCCAATCAAATTACATGCACCATCTCCTCCCTGTCGCAGTGTGTGTGAGGATATTTACATTCTCACACCTGCATCGCTGACATCCAACTATCTGTAAGAAAGGAGCACCAAGTCTCAACAGACAGGGGCACAATTCCCCGACCTTGGGTTTGGGAACTAGAGTTGAGAGTCTATCAGGCAGAGACAACCATTGAACAATGTAGGTGAAATGTCAAATGCATACAGTAAGACAAAACATAAGATATTAATTGCAGAACATAAGTCATAAATCGTATAATAACTGCATAGAAGTAAAGAAGACACAATTTTTCCCATAACACTGTTTTCCCCTCATAAAAAAGAGTTCAGTGAAACAGCAATAGTCAAAGCCAACTTTATTGTCAACCAATGCACCAGCACTATAATGCTGGATAAGTTACCTTTACAGTTCAATGTACAGACCATGGAATGAATGGGTAGGATTCATAGTTATGTTGAAAGCAGAGTTTCTGGAGTGGAACAGGTACAGTCATGGGCAGTTGGCTAGGGAGATGTGAGGATCTTTTTTGTCTTCACGTGTTGGAAGACATCGGAAGCAGTGCAGCTGCTGTACAGATGGAGGATGCAGCTTTTATCCTTGACACCACTCTAGACATTAGTCTAGACATTAGTCTAGAGTGATGGTATAGAGAATATAATAGTATATTAATGAAATGTCCAGTCTTTCCTATGTATCTCACAACCTTTACAAATGTAAACAATATGCAGAGGTACTTAGATCAGTTGTAATGGTGTTTGGAGCAAATGCATTTTCAACTTACCTTTTATAGTGATGGTTTGTTAAATCTTGGCATGACATTAATGACCTACTTTCTGTCAGGCTGCTCAAATTCTGTTCAGTCGGCCGGTGGGACAGCGATGTTCACATGGTCCTCCACATAACGACCTGGGTTCAGCAGGACTTTAAGAAGAGAGGTTTACCACATAATTTACACCATGACACGAGAATTACAAATTACCCATAAACAGCCTAAAATTTCAAAATAAGTTGACCAACCACATACAGACTAAATATATAGACAATAATATAGATCAGATTAATTGACAGAATTTGCCATAACCCACACATGACAGGCTTGGTAGTAATTAGAAACACAGCTGACTCACAACTTACTATCACACTATCCATTGTACAGAACGTTATGTGGAGGTTTAGCGCCAGTAACCTGCGGTCAGGGTAGGCAGGGGAGGTGGGGCTGTAATGGAAAAATTGTGCCTTTTGTGCTTTTTCTTTTCCAACACACTCGTCATGTGCTGGTTCACAGAAACAACTAATCTCTTGTGCCCTGTCGTACATCAAGTCTAAACATCTGATGTTCCATTTGACTGACTAATAATTTATGATATATGTTTGTCTTTTACACCCGGACTTAGGCTCCATCATATCTGATTCCGCACCAGACCCAAGGCCGTAAAACTGAATGCATCTTGTCTTCGAAGCTTGGTGTTCCTTCCTTTGGATAACAAGACATGATGATGCAGAAGTGAGAAAGCAAAAATTCTCACTCACAGTGAGATAAGGTGGCACAAACAATTCCATTGCTGCAGAGAGACATTCCACCAGAGCCAGAGAAAGGGGTTAAAAGGCAGAAGCAACTTGAGGATCGTGGGCTCTTTGCATTACACCTTCGTGGTGTGTGCACTGATCTCCCCAGCTGGTTTTTGGTTTGTTGATGTGCACGATCAACATCCATGTTTTTGATTTGCTTTCCCCATTATTTTTATTTTCCTTTATTTTTACAATAAATCTCACAAAAGGCAACTCTCTCATCTGCCTCTTTATGGGAAATCTCCACCACAGGGGCCTCACCTCGCCTGACAAAAATACCATAATAGGAATGCATAATGACATAAAATAGATAATCAATATCTGTCCACTGATCTGTGGAAATATAAATATGTTTTTAATTTATTTCCTGTTGGAACCAACACCGGAAGTTTGCTTCAAACTACGGGACAGAAAACAACTTGCTCCTTTTCGATGCACCTTAAAAGACTGGCTGTGCTGCCACAAACCGACTGTACTGTTTTTCCTACTTACTGTTTTCAACCTGTGAACGTCTGGACTAACACGGGATATTGTATAAAATATATAAAACTAAGACCACAAATAGAAAATATATGTTGTGGAGGGAATTGCCAGAAAATGAAAAAGAGCACTATCACAAGTTCTAGAGTTCAGTTATTTATGGATGAATTTCATTTTAACAAGAAAAATACAGACAAATGTGACTGTTATGGCAAAAAATGTCTCTTCCTTATTTCTATGCAGTTATTATATGATTTATGACTTATGTCCTGCAATTAATATCTTATGTTTTGTCTTACTGTATGCATTTGACATTTCACCTAGATTGTTCAATGGTTGTCTCTGCCTAATAGACTCTCAACTCTAGCTCCCAAACCCAAGGTCGGGGAGTTGTGTCTCTGTCTGTTGAGACTTGGTGCTCCTTTCTCACAGATAGTTGGACGTCAGCGATGCAGGTGTGAGAATGTAAATATCTTCACACACACTGCGACAGGGAGGAGATGGTGCATGTAATTTGATTGGGTTAGAAAGACATTCCACCCTAGTCGGACAGAGAAGCTAAAAGGCAGAAGCAACTTGAGGATCGTGGGCTCTTTGCATCACACCTTCGTGGTGTGTGCACTGATCTCCCCAGCTGGTTTTTGGTTTGTTGATGTGCACGATCAACATCCATGCTTTTCATTTGCTTTCCCCATTATTTTTATTTTCTTTATTATTTCAATAAATCGCACAAAAGGACAACTCTCTCTCATCTGCTTCTTTATGGAAAATTTCCACCACAGTGACAGTAAATGAAAGACAGGTTTTTGGGCATTGTCCAGTGCAGAAAAATGTGACATTTGTATAGGTCTATCATATACAAGCTGTGTCTACGTAGACACTAAACATGCTAAACATCAAAGTAGTATTATCAGGTATTATATAACTCTCTTAACATTGCTGTTGTTCATGCTAAAAAAAGAAATTAACTTTGTCTGTCGTGACACTTGTTTTAAAAAAGAAAGCGCCTCACCTGAGCAGAGAATAGCACACAAAAATACAAGCACAACTTAATCCAGATATAATGCTTTTATGTCTTCTCTTAAATCACATTATTTCCAGTGACCTAAAGTTGTTTTAATACAATTGTTTAATTTTTATTGAGGTATGTCTTGTCTTTGACACACACAGAACCAGTTAATTTTCCACCTCTCTTTCAAAGTGCAATATTTTTTTGGAGCCGAGTAAACGTTGTACTACAAAGGCTGAATGTGGTTCAGGTATAACAACTCATAGTACAGTATATGGCCTCTGAATTTTCCACTGTTTAATTATTTCCATTTAACAATGATACGCGAGACTTTTATTCGACTGAATTTCAAATGGCTCCTCAGAATTTAAGTTAGTTCTTTAAAATAGATTTCAGGTAAAAGGCACCTGGAGCAAACTAGATGTCAGACATCTTTAACCAATGCGCCACACGGGGTTTTATTTATATTTAAAGAATATTTAAGGCAAAACAAAGTCTGGACACAATAAATAATTACTGGGACACTGCCGTAGTGTCGGTGTAGGTTGTGGTTATACTGTAAGGTTATGTTTTAGTCTAGTGTTAAATGCACCAGACAATGTGATCACACAGGCCCCAGGAAATTTTCAGGTATTAGTATGAGCCTAATTTAATTCTTCAGTAGTTGTGAATTACTATAAGTACATCTTAGCAAATCTACATTACCACAAGCAATGCTTCTAGTGTGTTAATAACAATTCAAATACCCTTGGTAAATACCAGACAGGAAATATTTTTAATGACAAAGTTGTAACAGGCAGTGACAGGGGCAGGTGTCACTTTTAGGTAACCCGATCTATGGAAGAGTCAGAGGCAAGTGATGCAAAGCAATAGAGAACCTCCATACAGAGGTAGAGTTCTTATTACTACGGTCATCTCTAAAGGTGTGTGTGAAGGATAATGGGATATGTAGTCTCTGCAGGTGAGGGAGCAGAGTACACGGACTTAGTGAGGCAATAAAAGAAAGACCTTCGTTGATAACGATCTGAACGAACGAAGTGTGTGTCAGTTGAGCAGTAGTGAGGAAAGATGGAGACAGAGGTACCAACATCCTAATAATAACAGCATACTTCCTGATCATGGACAAACTGAGCTCCAAATTAAAAAACATGATTCGAGTGAGGAAATATGGAATCAAATTTACACAAGACAAGACCGTATTTTGCGGGTAGATGGAGAGCACTGTGTGGTACGAAACGAGGTAAAGAGCTGTGGAGGTCTGCATGGCGCTCATGGCAGAAATACAAGAAATACAATTAAAATATACGCAGTGTCCATGAAGGCAGCACGGATGTTCGTTGCGTTTCGGTGCTGAGGTGTTTCATTTGAGCGAGCCGCAGCCGCTGGGCTCGCGCAGGCGCTGAGCTCACCGAGAGAGTAACTGTGGCACTCGTATACAAAGCCACAGCTCGACCTGACACATTTACCTGCATGGGAGACGTCACGACTTCAAAAATGAGCAGTTTGGCCGCGTCCAAGGAAACATACGGTAAATGAACGCTTTGTCTTTACAGTTTGTCAGGAAAATAACAATTTTACAGTGTTTGTTTTTATTCCGCGTTAACGTCGTTAACAGCGCAGGTGTTCTAAGCTTGGAGTGTTTAAATAATGATTATTCCGTAATAATGTTTTATCTAGTAGGTTCCATTTGGTCCGTACTATAAGGCCTATTGATTTGTCATTAAGTGTTTTAGCGCCGTTAGTCTGGAGTAAAACTGTAAGTGTTTCCTTGTTGGTCTCCCGTGACCACAAGCGACAAACTTTCCACAATCAAAAAAAAATCCCTCACTAGAAGAATGAAAAAAGCGTAACGAGACGCAATGAACGTGTAACGCGCTTAACTGGATACTTAGTCGCTGACTACGTTCGCATAAATTGTTTTTTTTTTGCGCTCATGGTGCTGATTCCTTTGTTTTTGTGTGAATGCAGCTGAACTGTGAAAACGACCTAATCTTTTTCACTATTGTTACTATCTACTATATTTGGGTAAATATACGAAGCTGGTAAGCACTTAATTTTTGGGAGAAAATGGTTCACGGAGGTCATGTTAGACACTTTGTCAAATTATATTTAATGAGATTGGGCTATTTCATTTATTCACTTAATTTGGTCCTCTAGTGAAAGGAACAGGAACTGTCATTTGGGAGGCTGAGAAAGGGATTTTACATTTCTGCTGACATCACAACTATGAATTCCCCCACCACCAAATCACTTGCTGCCAAAAATGTATACGGCAGATTATTTAAATACATTTAAATGGGTGGGTCAGTATAAAGTACTGTACATTACAGCATTCAACACATATGTCTGTGTTTGTCCTACTTTGGTTTATGTTTCACTAGAAGCCTTCAGTGTTGGTATATTTAGTTTCAACTTGAATTATGCTAATTTGCACCTGTGAGCAGAGTGCTTTTTAATGTGAACTTGTCCCTATATTGACTCAAGCTTATATTTAGACCTCATCATTTGTATATAGCCATGATAATAGTTTTGATACAGTGTTCCATCCAGTACTGTATATGCAGGATGGCATTCAATCTGACAGCCTTACCGCTGCATTGCAGTCATTGCACCTGGCTGCTGGTAGCTATTCTGTTTAGTTTAAGCAACAAACTCACCCACCTTCGTCTTGTTGGAGGACGGGATCTGGTTCAGCTTTCTTTGGCATGAAGACGCATTAGGCACTTTACTGCTCCCTGGTACAAAACACTCTGTATGACAAAAGTTGGTGTGAACAGTTTTTTAGTCTGTAGATGTATTCTGAAGTTATACTGTAGTTTTCTCTCATCTGGTTCTTAGGCTAATCTGGTTTTGATCACAATCTCGGTTTTGACCCTACCAGCCTGGGATCTGCCGGCTTGTTTTATATGTTTTGTTTATATAATGTGATGTCATTAGGTAGGTACAGTAGCTTAAGCTTAAGCTGAGCGCCTGATATAGATATATATACAAAATGTATTTCTCACTTAGTATCAGTTATGTTACACACGTACTGGAGGCGTATCCTTGCAACTACTTTTGGTCTAGATTTCACTCTTTCCTGGGTCACGTATTGACATGTCATTCACTGCCATTCATGTGTGGAAACAAGCTAATGACCTACTACACAGACTGCTTAGGAATCGTGCTTTGTCTTTACATGGGTGGTCAAAAGGGAGGAAAGCTTAGTTCCTCTGTGTGGATTCATGGCCTAAGGCAATGTGGTTTGTATTTCATCTCTTGAACTTTATCCAAAACATGCACTTACATGCCCCTGCATTCATAGAGCAAGAGACAGAAACAATGCACAACTGATTTGGGGTTTGACTTATACAGGATAACTGACTGGGTTCTTAAAGGACTGAATTCAAAGGGAAATGCCACCCATGGGTGCAGTGTTGCGTATTAGTAGTTTTCTAAGCAGATCAAATAAGTTTAGAGTGTAATTTGAGAAAAACATCAGAAATTCTCAAGCTTGATTTTTTTTACACACCAGGCATTATAACTGAATTGAAAGAAAATAAAAACCTTCTGAAACTCTTCTGTACATACCCCACTGCAATAAATTGAGCTGTAAATGCCTCTGTGTGACTCCATAACACATTTTCAGGCGCAGATGATCATAGACAGTGGTTTATAGCCAGATTTATGCAAGAATAGGCCAACTCATCAACTGATTTACATCAATATTTATTTGCTTTATAGTAATTACTTTGGTTTGGGATTGTGAATAAGCATGACTACCTGCATACAAGACATCTCATAAACGACTAAACCCCTTTATGAATTGTAACATTTTCCTTAATCCTGACCACAATGTTGATGCTATGGTAAACACTTCTACCTTGCTCGTACTGCTTCTTATCATCTAATCGCATACGCAAACACAGAGCTGTTCTCACACCACTGGTATGGGGTGACCTTCAGTGTCTTGGTCAACGCACATGTCCAGTGAGAGCCAGGAATGAAACCACTGGTCATGTGATTGGTGGGTGGCAATGTTGCATCATTAAGGGATTATTTTAAAACTACTCAGACTTCACTCAGGAAACTGAGGTGTGAACAACATTGTTGCACACTGTGTGTCACAACACTGGAAGTAATGGGTTCTACAGGGCTGCACACAAGTTATGCAGAGAACTTAAAATATATAGGCTTGTAGTATAAAAAAATCTGCTTCAGGTCAGCATGCAGACTATGTAGGAAGCTCGATTGACTGAAAGATTAGTGACTTTTGTTGTTTTTTTTTCTACCTAAAATGGTCTGTCTGCTATAGTCCTATAATCCAATTCAGCCAGAATGGTTCAAATGATAAAGTGAGAATTAATTTCATTATGGTGGCACTGGCACATAATCATGTTCTAAATGATTTGGGTGACTTGTATAAAGGTTTAGTTGTGTGATCAAACTGTTGTGACACTTGGTTTCGAAAAAGAGGTTTTCTGCTTTGAAAGATAAGCCAAAGCAATTAATAAACTAATAAAGATGTGGGTGTGAAAAAATGTTGCATCAGCATCAAACCACGTTTAAAAATCAAATTTGAATACTCATTTATTTTTACTTTTACTTTCTAGAAATAGACAAGTGCAACATAGAAGAAAGTGTAACAAGTCAATATTTCCTTGAGAGACTCCTCCAGAGTTGTGTGGGCTGGTCCACAGACAACTTGGTGATGGGAATTTACTTTTCGTTTCCACTCTGATAGATTACACTGTCTGTCACCTTCTATGGTGTCATCTGTTGAAACATTTTACCCAGAGTTGAAATTCAAGTAGGAGACCATGTAAATGAGTATAATTACTGGAGTTTATATGGAGATAGTCTGAGACAGGGTCCATCACAGGGCCTGCATGTCATTGGACTATGGGAGGAAGCTGAAGGTCCCAGCTCCGGTCCTTCTGTGAGGCCACAGTGCTAGCCACTACACTACTGTGTCAAACTGCTTCTTTTTCTCATTCTCTAAACTATGAGGACAATGATCATATTATGGCAAATGAAAAGCTAAATCAAAAATAAAACCTTCCCGTCACAGTAGGCTACATACACAAACCCAGAAAGACCTCGACTTCATGTACCATGAACTGTATCACACTTTTGAGCAGCTGCTGGTTGGCTGCATACTGTATACAACTGTATAACATAAGGAGAATTCCTAAGGAGCAGGCCCACAAAGCGTTTTTTGAGTGGCAGGTGATCCAGTCACACAGTGATTGACCTGACCCTAATGAGTTAATACTAATGCCCTCGGAAGGCAAAGGTCCACGGATTGGTCCCTGCCCGCGGAATCAGGTGTGACCATGAGCGAGTAACCTTACACAAGCTCCCCGAGCGCCGTTCACTATGGCAGCTCACTGCTCCCCGCGGGGATGGGTCAAATGCAGAGAACAGTGGCCTGGTAGCATAGTTGGTAATGGTTCGCCCTCGGAAGGCAAAGGTCCGTGGTTTGATCCCTTCCCGCGGAATCAGGTGTGACCATGAGCGAGTCACTTTACACAAGCTCCCCGAGCGCCGTTCACTATGGCAGCTCACTACTCCCTGCAGGGATGGGTCAAATGCAGAGAACAAATTTCCCCACTGTGGGACTAATAAGGGTTAATTTCTTTCTTTCTTCTAATTACAGTTTCCCATGCAAATGAAAAATGTCATTGTCGTAGGGTGTAAACCAAGAAAGGCCATAGCAGTTCTTTATTCAGAAGCTGTAGGATACAATGACTTCATAGTGACGTTGGTTAAAGGAGGCCCAGATGTCTCCGCCCAGGTATGTCCAGCAGCTGAAAAGATGCCTTTGTGTTGTTCCCTACACTCAGGTTCATATGCTTGTTCATAGTACAGTATTCATTTTCAGTGCTTGGGGCATTTGATTCAGGAGTTTTACAAGTCACATAGTATTATCATTTGTTTTACTTGGCACTAATAACCGTACCTGAGGGTGGAGGGGGAAATGGGTTTTGGACTGTGTTTTTCTGTCCTTGACATTCTGTAGCTATGTAGGACAAAAATTATCAATTTCATTATCAATGAAATCTGTTTAGATCTTCCTAAATATAATGTTTATGACTATTGCATTTTATTATAGGAGTGAATCAAAAAATAAACCAATTCAATCAAAACACACTATAATATATATTTACATTTTCATCAAAGCACAGTTGTTGTTTTTGTTGTTGTTTGTTGACAGATCATCACTGTATGACTGTCACAATCACTTGGCACAAAGTATTACAAAGTAGACTATTTGTATACTTGTAGTATCCTTTAAGTTGACTTTTATTCACATATATACTAAGATATACCAAACTAAACTATATTTAAGTGATGAAGTATACTTGGTTTCTACTTACAAATATAAAAAAGAGGTTAAGTGTTTTTTGTCTAGATTTGTAATTATACTCAAGTATACAGTACTTGACTTAAACTGACAAGTAAAGCCGAAATAGGTCAGGTGAATGAGTTATGAGTTAACTGAATGTATAAGGCAGGAATACTATCACAGAAATTGCATAGCATGCTACATGCGCAGTGTGCAGATGTTTGATCTTGGTGATGGTCTTACAAACAATGTATGTTGCTTTATGTCAGTGATAAATATGACAGACTGAAGAAAAGATACACCACACAGCTTGGATATGATAGACCTAAACAAACTTCTGACATTTTCTTGCACCAGAAAATGCCCTAAAACCTTGCTTTTATTTACTCACATTTGACTGTATTTTGCTTGTTAAAAATGAAATTCTTCCATGAATACACAGATTGGCTATTCCCTTCACAACATATATTTATGGCTATTTGTGTACGGACATACTTTTGTTCCATGAAATACAATAGAGTGCCCATATTGCATTCAAATACAAAAAGTGATGTAGCCCATAGTGGCCCGCCGCGTTTCACACTTTGTGCGAGGTACGTGATCAGGTGTACAAAAACTTTTAGTTCACTGTGAATAAAGAAAAAAATGTACTTCAATATGCTAAATGTTTACTTAAATATTATGAATAAACTACAGCTGTACTAACAGCCTGTTTGTAGTACACTAATAGTTTAGTTGATCAGTATTCAGTAGCCTAGAAGTACATAATTAGTACGTGCACATTTAAAGTATACTAATATTACCTATCTGTGGGTCGGTTACCTCATCTAGTCAAACCACTGTGTTGATCTGAAGGTTCAATCCCGATATTTGCTATTTGAGCTGATATATGAGCAAATATCTGTAAGTGGCCTTGTACTGTAGCTCAGTAGGGAGAGAACAGCTTATGAAGCAGAAGGACCAAGGTTCAAGCCCCCAGTATCCTTCTAAAAGACTTTCCATATTTCCTCTCCAAGGGGGGGGGGGTTAAATGCTGAGATGAAAGTTGCCAAATGTGGGCTCAATGGAGTTATATTTTTATAAGTTAATATATAACTTATATAGCAGTATACTGCTACTATAATCTATAAACTATAGGTATATTAATAGCCTGTTTGAAGTACATTAATAGTTTAGTTGTTCAGTACAATTAGTAGCCTAGAATTACATAATTAGTATGCACAAATTTATTTAAGGTGCATTTTAATGCAGTTAATAGTGCATAAAACCTGAATTAATAGTGCATAAAATGTGAATAATTTGTGCTTAAAGTTTACGTTTCATACATTTAAAAGTGAATTTCAATTCTCAAGTGCACCTTTGGGGAATGAAAAGTGGGCCAATTTAGTCCCAACGAGTATTAAATGAGTAAATGCATAAGGATACCCAGCAGGCATTTCAACGTTGAATCATAGTTAAATCAACGTCATATTATGTGTTTATTTTGAAAGGTGAATCAACGTTGATGGGCCAACGTTGATTCAACATTGATCAAGCGTTGATCAAACATTGTTTCAATGTCAACGACACAACAATAATTGACATGATTTCAACCATATTTTAAAATTGTATGTCGGTTGTGTGCTTGCTGGGTACTAGATGTAGATTCACAGAATACTTTACTATACTTTAGAAATATACTTTGCTTTACTAATACTCAAATAAACTTCTAGTATACATTTTTTACCAAGAGATATTACATATTCTTCTGTAAAATGGGACAAAGCCTAGAACAGGCTATATCCAGTAAGTTGCTGTAGGTTGTGTTGGTTGACATTCTTTTGTTTTCCCCACTTTATCTCTGGATTTACAGCAAACCCTTTTTTAACAGTGCTAAGTGGGTGAAAGCTGACATTATTCCTAACAGGCTCAGAAAGAAAATTACATGAAAAGCGGTGCACTATTAAATCACTACTAAATCAGAGTATCTAGGAGTAGAAAGAGCAGGAGATGACTTCAGGACTTTAGAGCGGTACACCAGGAACCTAAAGCAGTGCTGCCTCTGAAAACCAGGAAGCTTCCTACAGAGGGGAATAGGTGAAAGATCCGCTAATGAGAGTTAATAAGTAGGTAGTGCTGGAAAGTGATCCTGGTAACTCTGCCTAGCTGCTTCTCCATAGAAGTGGAAAGCATGAAAGGGGTTTGAATGTGATTAGGACAAAACACAAACACACAATCTGGCAATTGTCTGTTGGAGGAGAAGAATTAACATTTAGAAAATGATCTTACAGTTCTTACAGTTTTAAGACATTGTATACATTAGCAGTCATTCTTATGGACACTGGCTGTGCTCTTACTAATAGTGTGTAGAAATGAAATAATCAGTGGCATGGTGGAAACCAGACACGACAGAATGCAGACCAAATAAGGACATTCTGGAAGTAAATACAAGACAAACTGATTGACATCTGTAAAGTGTGTGTGAAGGCCAGGAGGAACGTGTGTGCATTTCATATTCAGACATGGCTGTGCACTCTGGGATAGGGCTCCCACTTTGGCTCCACTTATGTACGTAGGTTTGCCTGATTGATTATTGTTCAGTCACTTTACTGCACCTGACATCCCAAACTCTCCCAAACGATCACTCTCTGTACAGTGCTTGTATGTTGTGTTACACTGCTACATGCAGTTAGTGAGTGAGTGAGTTTTGTCTAATAAGTTAGTGTAAGTTAAACTGTACTATGCAAATTTATCAAGAATTGTCTTCTTTTGTACACAATGCACTGAGCTTCAAGCATTGAGGAATTCTACTTTGGTGTGAGTGACAAACTAATTATTTGAGTGTTACATTTTGGCTCATTTATCAAATAAAAAAAAGTGATTGAGGCAAAACTAATCCATCCATCCATCCATTTTCTACCACTTTTCCCATATAAACATTTGGTTCCAATATAAAGTAATAAGCTAGAACAAGTCTTTCTAATTATAGTTTTTCTCGTGCTGCTCTTCAAACATTTGTGACGTGGCACAAACTCCTTAGTTTCACTACCTACATTACCAGGTCCAAACTACGTCATCATTATAATCAGAAACTGCTCGTGGCTGGAGGATGTGGTTTCCTCTCTGCAGTTTATATTTTGGTGAGGTAGGAAGTGGGTGAATGGGTAGGGGTGACAACAAATTTTCACAGTACTAAAGATTATTTCCCTTCTCTAGCGGATAGAACCAGCTCTGAACCTGTGGAGGACACAGACACCACCAGCTTTGTGACAGAGTTTGTGAGCACTTTTTATTTATTTATTCACTTACTTGCTTACTTGCTTGCTTGCTTACTTATTCATCTATTCATTTATTTGGTTCATTCTCATCATAGTTATTTAACTTGTCCTCTTTCTGCTAAAAAACTTACCATAACTCAATAGTGTAGGGCTCTCAGTTGTAGTTGTCTTAAATTATTCCCTGTCTCTTCCCTAATAATGAAATTATGTGGCTCTAAATACAAGCACTAGTAGCTTTATTATACTAATTTTAATAAAACACGTCTCATTCTTCCTGCTACAGAAACACAGCAAATGTGAAATCATAGACAACAGATGTACCAGAATTGTTTGTGTAACATAAAACATAAAACCGTTGCCAAAGAGGGTATTACAAAGTAGGAAATGGAAATGTTAACCTAAAAATCACTGTATGAGATGAAACAGAATTAATATTTAGAAAATGATCTTACAGTTCTTACAGTTTTAAGACATTGTATACACTAGCAGTCATTCTTACGGATGCTGCCTGTGCTCTTACTAGAAATGCATTGATTAACTGCATAAATATTTAATGATCGCTAGCTAGCTAGACAAAATATTACATACTACTTACCTGTGATGGAGGTACAGGTACATGGAAGTACTGTACAGTAAGGCGAAGTTGTCAGGTTGATGTCATCTTATTTCAGTAGTGTTTTCAGTGTCAGTGGATACTCCCATTGCATAAGTGTAGGAGCCGATGTGATCCACCAGCATGCAAAAAGTAACAGGGTTTAAACGGGACGCCACCAGTTCAAACCCACCTTCTGCTGGAGATTAGAACCAACCATGTAGTTCAAAAGATTTTTTATAGTTAACATGTTCAAGGAACTTGTCTGCTTAAATATAAAACAACAGCTATACAAGACAAACTTTCTCTACATTTGATTATATTTTATTATTTTAACAAATGTTCTGCCTCACAGTCCTTGGAGGCCAATTATCCTGTGCAAGTGACAGATCCTCATGGTAAGTCTGGTTAATTTTTTTAATAAGTGTTTCAGCTGTGTTTTTTCGAAGTAGGTTTTTTTTGCATTTGAATCAATGTAAAGTTACTGTAAATGAGGGTTTTACAGGAAGTAGAGTTTCATTTATGAAACTTGTCGTTTAGTTGTTAGACAATGATAAACTGTGTAAATTGTACATTAGTGAACTATGATCTGTTGTTGTTACTGTGTCGCACCATTTGTCAGTGATTAATTCTTACGTGACTGAGGTTTGTTACTACTTCAGCAGATGCTGTGACCCTCCACCTGAGCTCCATGCCTTCAGAATTCCTGAGCCCCTCCTCAAACAGAATCAAACAGGTCAGTTTAGCCACAAAAATATTTAAAAGAATATACAGTAGTTACATTAGGGTCTGTGGTCGGGGAGTAGATTTGTAACTCTTTGTAAGTTTGTGCTTTCACTAGAGCTCCAATCCAATAGAGTGAAAACAGAACAATTCCAGAACTCACATAAGTTGTTAAGTTGACATTCCATTTTGAATTACTTTCTGTAAGTTGAGTCATGTCATCTGAACTTATATAAATTCTCAATATATCATCTATAAAACTACATCTTTTTTTTTTAAGAAGACAGTTGACATGACTCAATTTCAGACAGCCTCACCCTGATGACTGACAATTCAGAAACATTTTAAATGACTGTTGAGAACCAGCCAGCTTCACAGGGGCCTTGTTGATTCATATTTATAAGCTGCTTCACAAATTATCATCCAAAGGACGAACGCACGCAGGTAAATGCTTTTCGGTCAAGCAGCAGCTTTACCGTCAACTTCACTGTAAACACTGTATCAATCACACATTTAATTTATAGTGACAGCGGATTTGACCAAGGAAATGTGCTCAATAGCTAGCACGCTGGTTTGATCCCCTTCTATGTTACTAGGTGTGACACTCCACGATTTCCTTTTCACCTATCCCCCACAAGAAAACAGTGGGGGATAGGTAAAAAGGAAATTTCCCCACTCTGGGACTAATTAAGGTTTCTAAATTTAAATATTATATGACACAATATGTGACATACTGTATGACACTTGATAAATTTTTGCCACTGTCACATGCATGAAAACCTATTTCCCAAAATTACTTTACATGGTGGCTCCTTATAAATTAAAATAAATAATATACACTCTAATTTATTTACTTTGAATTTAAATAAATTAAAGTCTAATGAAAATGATGGTGTAAACTAAAGGATCCTAATATAGATGGATGATTGAAAATTGAGCACAGATCCAGAATGCTTCTTACTAAAATCATAAGCCACACTTTACTTTTCTGTTGCCCACAGAACTAAACTGAAAGTGATTCTACAGAATTATGTTTGATAAAGGTACTTTCAACATAACCTAATGTGGAAAACACCACAAATGCCCCTATGTGCATCAGAGACAGAATTTTGTTTACCAGGTGAAATGTTGTACGCTAATGGAGTAGATGCTTTCATGCTTTGATTGACCAAGTTAGCTAAACACTGCTAACTAGCCATGAACACAGAGACTGCACAGGAAGCATGAAACATCCTTGAGTTTGAACAGGTTCGCCCACTCTCCAACCTACCTGAAGTCTATTTTTAAACTTTATTAGTGCCCTGCACTTTGAATACTAATACGGCAACAACTGCAATTCATAGATGAAACAATATTTAATCAACTATTTGCCCGGTTTCACATGAATTGATTGCTTTCTGTCTGGGTTGGAATATTTAATGACTGATTTGCACATGAAAACACTTACAAGACGATCCATTGGTTCGAATTTCAGCACTGAGGCAGGCTCCCAAAGAGGACCAATGTCATATTATAGTCATTGCTGCCAGTATCCTTATGTCCATTGGAATCCAAATGCAGATTTAAATCCATTATCTTATTCAGCCTTATCAAGATAAATGTTTCTGATATTTTACACGTTTACAGATACTGTGAAGAACCTCATATTTAAATTTACTGATTAAACAGGGACTAAATGCGCCTCGCTTAAGTTTAAGGCACCGAACAGCAGTTTATTTTTCATTTGTTTAATTTAATTTAAGAGGTACCTGTAAATGAAAAAAACATTTGGCAATTTACAGCAGGTCAATGAAAATACAATAACTGCAAGCTGCTAAGTAATGAAATTTTTTACGATATTGTACAAATGATAAGAATGTTTCTTACATTTTTATTGTATATGCCTATACATTTATGTAGAACTTAAAAAAAGTGGCGGACATATCCTGGAGATGCCTAAATGATCATAGTCTCTATGGTTCTTACTACATCATCTTAGAAATAGCATGCGACTGTTAAGAGAAACCTTAAAGTGTATATATTGTACTGGCTTAGTAGTGAGAGAGTTGGAGAGTGTCCTTTCATTCTTACATACTTCCTGAGACCGTTTTGGTCAACCCCCATCAAAAATCTGTGAAGTTTTCTTTTAAGCATAATTTACACCAGTTGTTATTTTCCTGATAATCATTATGGTTTTGTTGGAACAATCCTGTTTATCAGGGGTGAAATTTGGCTTTTACAGAGATGATGAGAGTAGATGAGTGGCTGAGCTCAGAAACAGATTGATTGACATGTCAACCTCCTGATGCTCAGTGTCCATATATTACTATACTACTGATTATTTCATTACACTGTCTCTTCTTCTAAATCCTTTCAAAATAAAAGCACAAATCAAAATTAGTTTTATTTTAATTTAAATATAAGGATAACATGTCTGCTTTCGACTGAGTAATGAATAATATAAATAATAATAATAAAACTATTTTATAATTGGCCACACGCACGTCCTATGAATCCTTTCAAAGTAAAAGCACCAATTTAAATATTCAGCTTTAAACCTTACCTTGGAAAGTGCCTTGATAAACTATGTTGTGACTTGACCTTTTATAAATGAACTGAGTTGAATTGGTGCATTGGGCGACAATAAACTTGGCTTTTTACTGTACTCTTTTTTTCTATAGGAGGATATTTATATATAGATATATATATAGAAAACAGACGGTAAATATATATATATATATATATATATATATATATATATATATATATATATATATATATATATATATATATATATATATATATATATATATATATATATATAATATATATATATATATAACAATGAGCTCGCTGGATAGCTCAATCGGTAAAGTCACAGGACTTGCATGCGGGGGGTTCCCGGTTCGAATCCCCGTTAGGGCGAATAGGCATCCAGTGTGGGTCCTTGGGCAAGACCCTTCAAGCTACCGCCTACCTCATATCATGAGAGACAATGAACCACATGAGATACCGGCTCAGACGTTGCCCGGTCTAACAAGGTCTGCGTCAGGTGTTGGGGAACCAGAGCACCTTGGCGAGAAGTGGGCTACTGGAACAAGAAAGAAATGGCTGAGATGCGAGAACAAGGCTCTGTTGGAATGCTACTACTCAAGTAACCCTAGTCAGAGGGGCTACATGCAAAGAATGTGCGGTGAATGGGAACGGAGAAACCCACATTCAAGGCTGACGGCGAAGCAACTAGTAGCTCAGTGTTCCAACATCCACAAACGGCAACTGCTATCACGACTTGAGATTGACGAGATACAACACAAATGCTACGGCAAGGGGGAGCCAGGATGCCAGGTCAGAGGGGAGGTTTCACCATCTCCCCAACCGGAAATTGGGTACGAAGCCCCAATAAGCACAGATACGCTGAGCGAGGCAGCGACTGACCTGAAAGATAAGATCATGGCGAGATTGAACAGGCAACCCCGAACCCCACTACAACGGCTAAGTGAAGTACCATCAGAAAGTCTCATGGAAGATGTGAATGCAGCATTGAGAGCGATCCCTACCACAACAATCACAGAAACCAATGAGCTGATATACGCTTCAGCATCAGTGATCCTAGAGGTGCTTGGCCATAAGAGCAACCATGGGAGCCATGAGAAACAATACCCACCATGGAAACAAAGGTTGGAGGCAAAAATCAAGGCAGCTCGGAGGGAAGTGAGCCAAATGACAGAGGCCCAGAGAGGTGCAATGAAAAGACCGATGCCCAAGAGGTACAGCCAGATGACCATACCTGAAGCACTCGAAACTGCCAAGCAAAGGCTACAAGCCTTGGCCAGCCGCCTAAAGAGATACACCAGAGATAACGAAGCCAGACGAATAAACCGGCTGTTCGCAACACAACCTGCGAAAGTGTACTCTCAATGGCAGGGTAATAACAACAGAGCAGACCCACCAAGGCTGGAAACTGAACAGTACTGGAAGGGTATATGGGAAAGGGAGGCATCACACAACAGTGATGCACAGTGGCTGGTGGATCTGAGGGAAGACCACAGCAACCTCCCTGAACAGAATCCAGTGACTATCACAGTGGCAGACATCCAACATAGAGTCTCAGGTATGAAAAACTGGACAGCACCTGGCCCTGACATGATCCACGCCTACTGGCTAAAGAAGCTCACTGCAATCCATGAGCGCCTGGCAGCACAAATGAACCAGCTGCTAAGGGATGGGACTCACCCTGAATGGCTGACCGAAGGGCGAACGATCCTGATAATGAAGGATCCCTCAAAGGGCACAGTCCCATCCAACTACCGGCCAATAACCTGTCTCTCCACAACATGGAAGCTCATGTCAGGCATCATCGCAGCTAAGATAAGTGGGCACATGAGTCAATACATGAGCGAAGCACAGAAGGGCATTGGTAAGGATACCAGAGGAGCCAAACACCAACTCCTGGTAGACAGAACAGTCGCCCAAGACTGCAGAATGCGACACACCAACCTGTGCACAGCCTGGATCGACTACAAGAAAGCCTATGACTCAATGCCACACACATGGATCACTGAATGCTTGGAGCTGTACAACATCAACAGAACTCTAAGGGCCTTCATTGCAAACTCGATGAGGTTGTGGAAAACCACCCTTGAAGCCAATGGGAAGCCACTTGCCCAAGTATCCATCAAATGTGGCATATACCAAGGAGATGCACTGTCCCCACTGCTGTTCTGCATAGGTCTGAACCCCCTCAGCCAAATAATAAACAAGACTGGCTATGGATACCGACTCCGGAACGGGGCCACCATAAGTCACCTCCTCTACATGGATGACATCAAGCTGTACGCCAAGAGTGAGCGAGACATCGACTCACTGATCCACACCACCAGGATCTACAGCTCGGACATCGGGATGTCATTCGGGCTCGAGAAATGTGGGAGGATGGTGACAAAGAGAGGCAAGGTAATCCACACAGAAGGGGTCTCACTCCCAGAAGGAACAATAGCAGACATTGAGGACAATTACAAGTACCTTGGAATACCACAGGCAAACGGCAACCTTGAACAGGCAACAAGGAATGCGGCAACAGCCAAATACCTCCAACGAGTAAGGCAAGTCCTAAGAAGCCAGCTCAATGGCAAAAACAAATCCCGGGCAATAAACAGCTACGCTCTGCCAGTGATCAGATACCCTGCGGGAATAATAAGGTGGCCAAAGGAAGAGATACAGACCACAGATGTTAAGACACGAAAGCTCCTCACCATGCATGGAGGGTTCCACCCCAAATCCAGCACCCTGAGACTGTACGCTAGCCGCAAGGAAGGAGGCCGAGGACTAGTGAGCGTGAGAGCCACTATCCAGGATGAAACATCCAAGATCTATAAGTACATCAAGGATAAGGCCCCGACAGATGACGTGCTGAGTGAATGTCTCAGGCAGTGGAGAACAGAGGATGAGATGCTGGAAGAGGGACCATCATGGGAGGACAAGCCCTTGCACGGGATGTACCACCGGAACATAACTGAAGTGGCTGATCTCAACAAATCCTACCAATGGCTTGAAAGGGCTGGGCTGAAGGACAGCACAGAGGCACTCATCCTGGCCGCACAGGAGCAGGCCCTGAGCACCAGAGCCATAGAGGCCCAGATCTACCACACCAGACAAGACCCAAGGTGTAGACTGTGCAAAGAGGCCCCAGAGACGGTCCAGCACATAACTGCAGGGTGTAAGATGCTGGCAGGCAAAGCATACATGGAACGCCATAACCAAGTGGCTGGCATAGTATACAGGAACATCTGCTCGGAGTATGGACTGGAAACCCCAAGGTCAAAGTGGGAAACACCTCCCAAGGTGGTAGAGAACGAGCGAGCCAAAATCCTGTGGGACTTCCAGATCCAGACTGACAGAATGGTAATGGCGAACCAACCAGACATTGTGGTGGTGGATAAAGAGCAGAGGAAAGCCGTAGTGGTGGATGTGGCAATACCAAGCGATGGCAACATCAGGAAAAAGGAACATGAGAAACTAGAGAAATACCAAGGGCTCAGAGAAGAACTGGAGAAGGCTTGGAAGGTGAAGACCACAGTGGTGCCTGTGGTGATCGGAGCACTAGGGGCTGTGACCCCCAAACTGGAGGAGTGGCTACGACAGATCCCTGGAAAAACATCCGAAATCTCAGTCCAGAAAAGTGCAATCCTAGGAACAGCAAGGATACTGCGCAGAACCCTCAAGCTCCCTGGCCTCTGGTAGAGGACCCGAGCTTGGAAAGGGGATGAGACCACCCGCGGAGGGTGAGAATAGAGTGTGTGTATATATATATATATATATATATATATATATATATATATATATATATATATATATATATATATATATATATATATATAATATTTTAACTTTTATTCATTTATTGAAATGAAAAATACACATTCAGTTACTCGACAGGTGATCTAAATCCTACATAGCTGCCTTGTCCCTCAGGAAACTCTGCCCTGATCCGCAAGACCACGCATGACGGGAAGATCTACTCGGACTCTTCTTCCTAGAAATCCCCAGCACCAGCTCATAAAACTTCTATATGCTAGAAACCTGTAACGACTTGAGATACATAGCGATATTACAGATTTATCAAGAAAATGTTCTCCAATGAATCTCTACATTTCTATTATATATTAATACTTTATATATTTAATATACATTAACAAAAGTATTAAAAATGTAATGTAATTTAAACCCCAGCCATGTTTGTGAGCCAGAGTTACCAGGTAGGCCATGTGATTAATATATAATTAGTAAATGATCTAGAATTGTTTTATGAAAATTGGTTATTGGTTTAATCCTCGCACATGTAATAGTCCATAATCTGCCCGATATATATTAAATGCATTCTGTAACAAATACATATTTAAACATACTGGCTCCAGTCCTGGATGCTCAACCATACATGCCGGTGGGTTTGGCAACTGGTTCAGGCATCCTACAACCTTTTGTTGGAAAGCAATTAGTAAGGTTTATCTAAATATTAATATGAAATAGCACGTCATATTGATTAAAATATCATACATACCTGTGCAATTTCTTGACAGCAGCAAATTTCTGCCTCCTTAGGCATGGATTGACAATTCCCACATTTGCACCGAATTGCATACAAAGTGAATGAATGAGTTATTCGAGCTTTTTGCATTTATGTTAAAGCAAAAGCTGTGTTTTCAATTAGCAAGAGTTTTGCAGGTGGTGCAAGGTGCATAGCCTATTAGTTACCATTATTATTAACAACCACTAATTGAGTTGCAAATTATATTAATGAAATACATAGAAGAACGTGTGAAATTACCATTGAGATAAATCTTGCGCCAGTTGAAGTGTAACCACTTCCACAGCCTCCTCTTAAGCTTCAGGGTCAGATTCGGGATCAAAGACATATGGTTGAACTCCACTGCCGGACGAGCTAGCCATTTTTGATGTTACAATGAATTTGGTGACCGTAGATTTTGATCCCCGCTGCAGGTCACATCAGTGCACTTCCTTAAACACTTGTGGCGATCAACTTTGCTTACGACACACCCTTAAAACCTGTCATTCTGAATGGGAGCTTAAAACACACATTTTCAGACGGGCAGTGTGCGCGATCTACAGACCTTTTAGGCATGAAAAGTTACAGACACCTTATTGAGACATCAAGCCCACCACAATAGCCTACTAAGTAGTAGTAGTAGTAGTAGTAGTAGTAGTAGTAATAATAATAATAATAATAATAATAATAATAATAATAAAGCCTACTTGCCTAAGACGCCTCCCCTTTCTTCCAAATAATCCGCCTTTACCTGCTACACGGTGGTCATTTTTTGGTGGGTCAACAAGCTGTCAATATCAAAATGTCCTAAACTGTCTAGTGCCCAGGGGAGGAAAAAAAGAAAAGAAGAGGAGGAAAAACTTGACAAAGACAGAGGTAATGTTACTGTAAAGATTATGTCAAATATATTATTTTGCTGTTTCCGAACAATGACTATTAACGACGGGACGTCCCTCGCCAGGAGTCCCATATCATAGAGCCTCTGTCTGGCTGTGGCTGTCAGGCTGTGGACCGTGGTAATCACTTGCTGGGTAACGTCTGGGTCGTACTATGTGGAACGTACTGTGGAAGCAGCTACAGTGGCCTGAGCTGTACTGTAGTGGTATTTGCTTGTCTTTGATGCCCATTTTGTTTGAAGCAAACACTTAAGTAGAATAAAACAATAATAATAATTTTCCCAGTTCCCACAGCTCCTAAAGGCAATGTGTCCATAAGACTTTTTTATAGGTCCTCTGTGTTATTCCCGCTGTCACACGCCATGTAGACCCAAAAACCGAACCTGAAAAAAAAAGTTGAACCCTAAAAAAAACTAACTGAAAAAGAGCTTTCAAATCGAAAAATTAAGACTTGAAACTCGAGAACATAAAAACTAAAGTTGAAAATAGATTTGAATTGAAAATCTTTGCACACTTTAAGCTTTCGATTTAAATTCTTTTTTTAATTTTTTTTGTTATTTTTAAGTTAATGTTACTTGTTTAATTCGATTCAATTCAATTTTATTTATATAGCGCCAAATCACAACAACGTTATCTCATTGGACTTTACAAGGTAAGGTTTAAGACCTTACATAATTAAACCCAACAGGTCCCACCACATACAGCAAGCCTTTAATTATAATATCTATAATTTAACAGCATCAATGGGGAGGAAAAACTCCCTCTCTAACGAGCAAGAAACCTCCAGCAGAACCAGGCTGGATGTGGGCGGCCATCTGCCTCGACCGGTTGGGGTGAGGGGATAGAGAGAGAGAAAAGCACAGCAACAACAACAAGCAACAACAGACCACAGGCAGGATGGTTCAACCAGAGACTGGACACAGGCAGGAGGGATGGATCCGCAGCTGCCAATCACAGACACAGCTCTGAGTCCAGTGATGCCTGTAGGTGAGGACAGAGTGGGAGAAAGAGAGGAAGGGCGAAGCACAACTACGGTAAAGAAAGAGACAAGGTTATTTATAAACATGGAATAATAATAGAACGTTATTGGATAGAAGAGTTAGAAGGAAACAGAGGAGCTCAGTGTGAAAATTAAGTCCTCCAGCAGTCCATGTCCATTGCAGCTTAACTAAGACATGGTTCCTGTAACTAACAATCATTGCCAGTGACCTGAACCATTTCTAACTATAAGCTTTATCAAAAAGGAAGGTTTTAAGCCTGATCTTAAAGGTGGAGAGTTTGTCATCTTAGCGAACCTTAACAAGGATCTGGTTCCGGCCTTGGACAGGACAGGGCCTTCGTCGTGGTTTGTGTACAGTTGTGTGTGACCATTCTTTCACCTGCCTAGTCTCCTTGCAGTGTGTCTTGAAGAGTTCTCATGCCATATGTAACTGGTGAGGAGAGATAGTCTCAAGCGTTAGAGAATGTCAGGGTTACAAGCATAACCCCGGTTCTGAGGGAAGAGACTTTATCTCTGTCTTTAGCCCACGCGGAGACTGGTTCTGATCAACCTATAACTGAGCTCACACCTCAAGAAGTGCTAGCCTCAGGAGGAGGTGTGACTGGTAACACTGCTGTTACTTAAAGCTGTATCCATGTACCCTGACCATGGGAGGTCTACATCCCAAACATATGTAATGTATAACTGGTGAGGAGACATAGATACTGCACCCAAAGAACCGGGGTTAAAACTGTAACACTGACGTGTCTTATCCCTACAAGGAATGTCTCCATAAGTAGGTGCGTTTTTACATGTATGTTCCCTAAATATTTCCGCAACTCTTCTCTTGAATCCACTAATTACCTAGTTTTTGCACAGTTAATGCTGTTTGTTATTGTTCTTGTCCTATTTTGTTCTCTGTTTTCAGCTTCTGCGAACAAAAGAATTTCCACATTGTGGGATAAATAAAGTCATATCCTATCCTAATACCTGGAACACGTTCCTTAGCAGATCACAAAAATAACCACTTGAAAGTTATACTGTTAGTATTTAGACTTGTTAATTAAAGCAGTGTTTACTATAATCATTGTTGAGTCAGTCAATAACATTTGTTAAAGATTAATTTTTGTTATGGTAATTATTATATTCATAATAATAATATTATTCTTATAATAAATATATAATATAATTGCAAGATGGCGTGACCTGAGTAGCAGCCTGCTGGAACAGCTCCTACTATCTCTCTTCTCTTCTTTACTTTCTCTATCGTATTTTGACCTGTTTTACGGGTTGTTGGTCTTAGTGGTAAACCCTACTTGAAGTCCAAACACAGGCAGACCACTTTTATTTCTGTTGTGCTCAACGTTCCTGTCTTTTTTAATTTTTTTGGGGAAGACAATAGAGGACCGTCTCAGCCCTACACATACCTTTCTTTATACCAAAGACCAGCTCTGCACCTCCCCACACAGGTGGTTCCACCTCAAATACAGTGGAAAAGGAGAGGCCGCAGAACAGGATGAAGACTCCGTGGGAGGAAATTGAGGTATACACCGACTCTGCTTCAGCAGAAGTATAGGGAGTGTAGTGTAATGTGGAAACGTGGCTGAACACATTGATGCTGGACTCAGTGGTCAGCCCGGGGGGCCAGGAGCCTGAGAGAGACTGAGAAGAATTAGCAGCAGGTGGTGTGGCACTGTTGGTTAACAACAGATGGAGCAGCCCAGTGCACATCTCTGTTACAACAACAGTTGTGCACCAGGCACATTGAGCTTCTTGCTGTCATCACCTTACTACACCTAGAGGGAGTTCTCATATGTTGTGGTGCTTGCTGTGTACCCCCCCCCCCCGGCCAACGTTGCAGCAGCATAAGCTACTGCACAGAGTGGTGACTCGGACGCAGATAAACGTTTGGACATTGCTTCGAATAAAGACATTGTTTTTAAGTCCTTTTAACAGCCTTTTATTTTGGACTGAAGCAGATAGATAAGAAAGAAGAATAAGAAAACCTTTAATAGTCCCGCAGTGGGGAAATTACCTCTCACAACAGCAGTACAGATGAGCAAGAATACAGGTACAGAACAGTTTGTGTTGGCACAGTACAAAGCAGTACAGTACAGTTAGAGTGAGTATGAGGTCATTGCAGGGTTATTGCACAGTAATGGGTAGAATTGTACCGGTAACAATATACATGATTGTTCACAGATTTACACAAATATTGTGCAGAGCAGGTTGCTATATAAACCACTGATGCAGTGGGTGAGTGACTGTGGTGGGATGTGGTCAACAGTTCTGATTGTACAGTCTGACAGCAGCAGGTAGGAAGGATCTACGATATCTCTCCTTCACACAGCGAGGGTGGATCAGTCTGCTACTGAAGCTGCTCTCCAGAGCAGACAGTGAGTCCTCCAGTGGGTGAGAGACCTGGTCCATGATGGATGTCAGTTTAGCCAGGACCCTTCTCTCACCCACCTCCTGCACCGTGTCCAGAGTGCAGCCCAGGACAGAGCTGGACTTTCTGATGATCCTGTCCAGTCTCTTCCTGTCCCTCGCTGTGATGCTGCTGCCCCAGCAGACCACACCGTACAGGATGGCTGATGCCACCACAGAGTCATAGAAGGTCTTCAGGAGTGGCCCCTTCACTCCAAAAGACCGCAGTCTCCTCAGCAGGTAGAGTCTGCTCTGACCCTTCCTGTACAGTGCATCCGTGTTATGAGTCCAGTCCAGTTTATTGTTCAGATGCACTCCCAGGTACTTGTAAGAGTCCACTCTCTCAATGTCCCTTCCCTGGATGTGCATCGGTGGGATGAGAGCAGGCTGCTGTCTGCGGAAATCCACCACCATCTCCTTCGTTTTCCCTACATTGATCAGGAGGTGGTTCCGCTGGCACCAGTCCACAAAGTTCTGAGTGAGTCCTCTGTACTCTGCATCGTCATCATCGGTGATCAGTCCGACGATCGCAGAGTCATCAGAGAACTTCTGCAGAACACAGCTGTCCGTGTTGTGTCTGAAGTCTGACGTGTAGAGGGTGAAAAGGAAGGGGGCCAGTACAGTCCCCTGTGGGGCCCCCACACTGCAGGTCAGAGTGTCAGACACACAGTCCCTGGCTCTCACAAACTGAGGCCTGTTTGTGAGATAGTCCATAATCCACTCCGTCAGATGAAGGTCCACACCAGCCTCCTCCAGTTTGTGTTTCAGAAGCATCGGCTGGATGGTGTTGAAGGCACTGGAGAAGTCAAAGAACATGATCCTCACAGTGCTGCTGGGCTTCTCTAGGTGGGAAAGGGCTCGATGTAGGAGGAAGATGACAGCGTCGTCTACTCCTATGCCGTGTCGGTAGGCGAACTGCAGCGGGTCCAGGTAGGTTCCCACTGCAGAGCGGAGGTGACCCAGGACCAGTCTCTCCAGTGTCTTCATCAGGTGTGATGTCAGAGCCACTAGTCTGAAGCTGCTGGGGTCTTTGGCGTGCGGTGTCTTGGGCACTGGTACCACGCAGGAGGTCTTCCAGAGCTGTGGTACCACCCTCAGCTTGAGGCTCAGGTTGAAGACATGCTCCATAACTCCACACAGTTCGCCTGCACAGGACTTTAGGAGTCTGGAGCTGATGCCGTCTGGTCCAGCTGCTTTCCTGGCCTTGATCTTCCTGAGCTCACTTCTCACCTGGGTGCTGGAGAAGGATAGGGGTGGAGGGAGTGTCTTAGTGTGGTGTGAAATGAGGGGTTGAGGAAGTGACTCAGTGTGGTGTGAAGTGAGGGGGTGTGGTTGGGATGAGTCACCAGTCGTCAGGGCTGAGGGTAGAGGGCTTTGTGTAAAGGTGTGAAGGGCTGTGGGGGCTGGTAATCCAGTGGTATGAGGTGACAAGAGGTTCGGAGGCAGCTGCTGGGAGGTGTGAGTGGGTGCTTGGTCAAACCTATTAAAGTGTGAGTTCAGCTCGTTGACCCAGCTCAGGTCCCCCTCAGCCTGTGGGTGTGGAGCTTTGAAGCCTGAGATGGTTTTCAGGCTCCTCCACACCTCACTGACATTGTTCTGCTGCAGCTGCTCCTCCATCTTCCTCCTGTAGCTGGACTTCCCCTCACGGATTTTCCTCCTCAGCTCCTTCTGCACCCTCCTCAGCTCCTCCCTGTCCCCTGATTTAAATGCTCTCTTCTTCTCCTTTAGCAGAGCTTTAATATCAGGGGTGACCCATGGTTTGCTGTTAGTGAAACACCGAACCCGCCTGGTGGGAACAGTGTTTTCACAGCAGAAGTTTATGTAGTCCGTTACACAGTCTGTTATTGCGTTAATGTCCTCCCCATGTGGGTCGCAGAGCTCTGTCCACACAGTGGTGTTAAAACAGTCCCTGAGAGCCTCCTCGCTCTCAGCTGTCCACCTCTTCACTGTGCGGGGCACCACCGGCTGCCTGTGTACAACAGGTTTATACACAGGCAGGAGATGCAGGATGTTGTGGTCAGCTCTGCCCAGCGGTGGGAGGGAGGATGCAGCGTAGGCCTCTTTGGTGTTGGCATAGAATAAGTCCAGTGTTTTATTGTCTCTGGTGGGGCAGGTCACATACTGGGTGTATGTAGGCAGAGCAGCTGAAGGAGGTGCATGGTTAAAGTCCCCAGAGATCAGGAAGAGGGCCTGTGGGTGCTGTGTTTGCAGCCTGCTGGTGACTGAGAGCAGGGTCTCAGAAGCTGTGTCAGCGTTAGCGGAGGGTGGGACGTACACAGCAATTATTATAACGTGTGTGAACTCCCTTGGCAGGTAGAATGGCCTCATGCCCACCGCCAACAGCTCAATGTCTCTGTTACACAGCTTCATTTTGACAGTGCAATGTCGTGGCATACACCACCTGATGTTCACAAACACAGCCAGACCCCCTCCCTTCCTCTTACCGCTGTTCTCCGTTCTGTCCGCACGTAGCAGATGAAAATTGTCCAGTGCGACAGTCGAGTCCGGGATGAGTGACGTCAGCCAGGTCTCCGTGAACAGCAGGACGCTGCTCGTTCTGTACTCCGGCTGGTACCGTGTGAGCGCCGCGAGCTCGTCGATCTTGTTGGCGAGAGATCTCACGTTCCCCATGATAACGGAGGGGACAGCGGGCCTGAAGCGTCTCGTTTTCTCCCGTCGTAGTTTTCCAGCGCGGCGCCCACGTCGGGACTTCACCAGCACCTCAGCGGTGATCTCGTGTCTGTCTCTGGGCAGAACTACAGCGCTGCGCAGCGCGATCAGCTGCTCCGCGGTGTAAACAATGCGCGCTCCGACCCCGACGCACATCGTAGCTTTAAAAACAGCGTTTGTACTGCGCCAAACTTAGAAAAACTATAAAAAAGCTGTGTACAGGTTGTGTACACTAATGTTACTAACAACACACTAGAAAGGTAAACTTAAATAAGTGAAGAAAGTAATAAATAGAAGTAAGAGGACAGGAGCTGTTGTGACCAGCAGCCAGCTCGACCGGCGCCGGAGAAAAAAAAAAAAATAATAGATGATAGAAAGCCACAGATTTAGACAAAACCTTCTTCTTTTTATCATCTTTTGTTAGTGACTGGCAAAACAAGATAGTTGTCCCTTCCAAAAGCCTTGGGACAATATGCAGATATTACATACAAAATGATGAAATTAACTATTGAATTAGTTTTAGAATTGCTGCGTGCCAAAGTAATGCACAAGCTATCGTTAGCAACATAAGCTAACGCTACTCCTAACAGTCCAAAACAGGACAAGCAGCAGCTCGTTACTGTACTCGAACTTCACATTGCAAGCTAAAACATTAAAAGGTTGAATACATTACCTTCTTGGTGCTCATTCGACCGGCATCCTGAAGCTAGTTTCGAGTTGGCCTTTATTTACAGTACATGCAGCCCAAAACTAATGATCCGTAACACACGTTCTCCATCAGCAGCAGTGTTGCCAGAATTCCGATAATTATGGTATTTATACAATAGTTTTGGGGTCTGTACAATCTACGATATCGTAGAGCCAATATACGATAGATCACCATAAACTTTTCACACGTAGCTGGTTGGCTCCTCTCTCTGTCAATCACATCTGTTGCTCATTGGTTCAGTTACTGTAGCTGCTCGTGTTTGTTTGCACCATTCTTCCACTATTGCGACAAAAGCGAAAATAAGCAACCATGAGTTCATAGCCGAAGCAAACTCCTAAAAAGACTCTGGTAAGCAAATCAAGCAGCCTAATTGGCCTGTATAGGTGTTGGATGCAACATTTAAGGGACAGATTCAACCGGCAACAAACAGGGTGAGAACTCCACAGGCAGTGTGGTGGGAATGTGCACCATGTTATAATTGTTCATTATAAAGTCTGACAGCAGCAGGAAGGTAAGACCTGCGGAATCTCTCTTTCCCACAGCGAGGGTGGATCAGTCTGTTGCTAAATCTGCTCTGCAGGGCAGACAGTGTTTACCGCAGTGGGTGAGACTTGTGGTGGTCGTGATTACGCCACAGAGTCATAGAAAGTCCTCAGGAGTGGCCCCTTTACTCCAAACAACCTCAGCCTTCTTAGGAGGTAGAGCTGGCTCTGGCCCTTCCTGTATAGTGCATCTGAGTTGTTAGTCCAGACCCGTTTGTTGTTTAGGTTAACACCCAGGCATTTATAACAGTCCACTCTCTGGATGTTCATTCCCTGGATGTTCACTGGAGGGGGGGGGGGCGTGTAGACTGACATTTGCAGAAGTCCACCAGCATCTCCTTGGTCTTTCCTGCGTTGATTAGAAGGTGGTTCTGCTGACATTTTAATTTCAGTTTATATGATAGTATGGAATATGAAAGCTAATTCACAAACTAATGTGGGCAACGTAACCTAGCGCTACTCCTGAGAGCAGCAGCTTGTAACTCATACTTCACAGCGCAAGCTAAAAAATCTGTTATATTACTTACTCAGTGCTCATTTGAGGTCCTGGGTGTTTTTTCTGGTTTGTCCTTGGTATTCTGAAGCTGGTTTTGAGTGGACCTTTGTTTACATGTAGCCCAAAACAGTAGAATCCACAACTTCATCCAAGACAAACCGGCAGCAGTAGATTTATTGCAGCACCGGGATATTCAGTTGTGTTTCTATCAGCGCAAAGGCACAAGTCTGCCGGTTGCCGGTTCTCAGCTCTCTGCTGTGGGCTGCTGGCTCCTTCGGGCAGCCTCGTCCACCTCCATATGGCGTAACTCGTCTGTGTCGTCTCGTCTCGCAACTTTGACCCATAAATGTAACCACGAATATCAGACTGTGCTAATACTCGAAAGAACTCACTATCTCATAAATAATCAAGAGTAGAACCTCCAGCCATTGAATATTAGTGCTGTATGCGAGAAAAAACAATGATGGACAGAGCGGTTTCGCTACAGCAGGCTGGCTCCGCCCCCTCTTAGCCTGACTATTGCTAGGGCAGGTAGAGAGAAAATCAGGAAGCATTAGTTGAAGTGTGTGGGCACACAGCACTCAATCCACCGAGGAATAAATGATAATTTTCTTTGCATAGATATTATGGTGGAATGAAGAGTATCCCTTCATTGTTAAATACTACTCAACATGTTTTTGGTCAACTGTCATTGAAAAAGATTTGTCTATTGTTTTTGTCTACTGTCTATTGCTGCTGAAAAAAAGTGTCCCCATTGTGGAAAAAAATAAAGCCGTATTGTATTGTGTTGTATTAATATTAACTGTTTGTGATCATTTCTTATTTCAGGCATGTATGTAATTTGGCCTTTGAGTTTACCAACATAATGTGTTTTTTTCCTGTGTTGCAGCCAGTTGAAGATGTTGAAGAGTGCATCTGCTCATCAACATCTACTTCAGCTGGTAAAACCTTTATTGTCATCCATACATTAGTACTATGTCTTTTAGCAGGAAACGCACATGTATATTTTGTTAGCCTTATTGAAGCATGGACATTTCAACTTGTAACGTTTAACCTGTAATAACAAGAGTACTGAATAGTGTTTCTGTGATAGCAGCCTGCAATTGAGACAGACACTGATGTTCATAAACTAATCTCTGATCTCAGACTACCCTAAAGAATTGCAGATACTAAACAGCCCCTGTGAAAACTGGTGCAGCTCAGCACCGCCTCCTAAGATCAGTGACCTCATGAATGACAAAGATCTCTTGGACTTACTACGGCTCAAACTGGATCCAAACCACTGCACCATCAAAAACTGGAAGAACTTCGCAAGTCGTTGGGGAATGAGCTACGATGAACTCACCCTGCTGGAGCACCGGACCCAGGGCTCCTTATCCTACAGCCCCACCCAGGAGTTTCTGCTGCGCTACAACCAGAAAACTGTCACAGAGCTTACAGAACTTTGCCGCATCTATCAGCGCATTGATGTGCTAAGACTGCTGCAGAGTTGGATAGAGAAGGACTGGCCATCACGGTGGCAACAGACTAGTTAATCAGTTTGATTGCATACATATCATGGCTGTCTTCAGCATCAAGAACTGCTTCATGTGAAACTATATCTCCCAGACAATATAGCATTGTGATGTATGTCTGTCGGTCTAGGCTGAAATCATGTAACATCTAGCTTGAAGATCTAGAATTGACTGTGTCTCAGACATATGCCCTAATAACTTCGTTTTTACAATGCGATTTTGAGCAAATTATAACCAAAATGGATTTTATGAACATTTATGTCTCTCAAAATCTCTCAAAAATGGTAATGCCCTGATGTTTTTATATTGCAATAATTTTCTTGAAATTGAATTTGTCTTATATAACACTTTTTGTCTACCAAATACAAAAATATTTTTATTCTTAGATCTACTTTGTGCCTATTGCTAACTAGCCTGTTGGAGCATGGAAACACACCCAACTGCAAGTAAACATGAAAACATTACACCTGCGAAACCTCACCATATTGTCATCATAGTGTACTTAAGTACAGCCAGCTGAACACACTTACGCTTTTTAATGTGCATCTGACCATGTGTTCATGACAATATACAGTATGTGTGTACCTGTAGTAACATGGTATTTATTTTTGGCAGTAACACGTATATTTGTGAAATATGCAAAGCATGTTATGAAACAAGATTTGAGTAATAATCTATTTTGCTGTGTCTCATTTACTGTGGTTCTGTTGTCCTGAGTGGAGACATTAGAATGGAGGAATGTGTTGGGTATTAAGTATAGCAGGTCTTAAAAAATGTTTTACATCGTTTAATGTCTTTTGTCATTCAGTGTTTCTCTTCTCTACAAAATTTTTGTTTGTCTTTGAGAAATAAACACATCAAAATCAATACAATTCTTTAGTATTTTTTAAGTTTTGCTATCAAGACACCTGTGAATACCTCTTATGACGTAAGAAATTTCAAGGTTCCAATAACTACTATAGGCAAAGGCATGTTAGAAAGAAATAATTTTCTACATCTCCCATTTATTAATTTCAATTATTTGCTCTCTGATGTATAATGCCTTCAACATTAAAGGGGGGTGGACACAGCTATACAAAATAGTTTACCCAAAAAAGTACAGGGATCACTGACAAGCATCAAACATTTTTAAGCAAACACTATGCTGATTATTCTCAGAAGAAGAAAAACTGTGTTGTGCTTTTTATGGAATATAGAAGTAACAGAAACATTCACACAATTCAAGGTACAAGGTGTAATCATATGCAGTACGGACGCTGATACCTAATATATAAGTAGCATGACCCCAGAATTCACAAAGATATAAATAACAGTAATATACACAGTTTATAAAACAAGTTTCTTTCTTTAGGTATCCAGAGTAATTAAGCAAAGATACTATCTGATATTAATTCTAGTAAAACTGGCAAGTGTAAAATAAACTTAGAATTTAGTACAGTTTATTGTCTGTTATTTATATATGTACATTTCTGGGCTAAAATTAAACCTAGCAGGTATCAGTTAGCATCTGAAACTATTAGGCCAAAGAATTAAGGCCAAGCATGTTAGAAAGGCCCAATGACAATTTGTCATTTTCATTTAATGACTTATCTCCTTTCACCAAAGAGGAAATTCCTGCTAGATTAACATCAGGACTTGGAACCTTTTCCCTTGCCAGTTTTAATCTCTCCATAATGTCAATCTTTTCACCTATTTTGGCTGATTTGCTTAATATTGGCAAGCGTATCCCTTTGCTAACAACATAATTTTTGTCTTCAGCATCGGATTTTGGTAAGTTTAAGGCTTCACCAATTTCTCCGATGTCATTAATGCTATTTCTGGGCAGCCTGTGGATTTTGAAGACAGGGAAGTCCGCATCAGCATTTGACATATTAGGTTCAGAGCAGACACCACTTTCATCTTCCACATTACCTAAAGCAGACTTTGATTTGATGGGCCATGATAGCTTACTTTTTTGAGAACCTTTTTTTTCAGTGTCTTCTTCATCTCTGACATGAAGCTCTGGCTGTTTTAGGCATGTCTTCAGGTCTAAAGGAGACACATTGACATCAGGTGAACTAACCCCTGTTTCCACACTGGGAGCTTTGACCGTCACATCAGGCGAAACATTAAGCTTTGCACTGGCATTAACTTCTGGAGCTTTTGTTTTTGACCCTGGAAAACCAAACTTTGGAAATTTAAAATTCAGCCCTTTGGACTTCTCAAGACTAGTATCTACATTTGGAGCTTTCAGGTCTATTTTAGGGTTTTTAATATCTTTCTCTAAATTAAGCTCACTCAAGTCTACAGAAGGAGCAGAGGTAGTGGCATCACCTGTATGACTGCCTACATTAAGTCTGGGTGCTTCTACATTCACTGAGGAATGGACAGTGGGAACCTCTACTTCAGGACTTGAAAGACCTAGGTTTGGAAACTTGCAGCGAGGTAGCTTAAAGTCACCAAGATGTGAATTACAGTCTAGATCTGGTCTTCCAATCAGTGCATCAGGTCCTTTGAGACCTTCTGTGGGCAGGTTGATGCCCACATTTGGACCTGTCAGTGTGGCATCAGGGGCTTTCAATTCAGAATTTGACAATTTGGCTGAGACGTTTTTGGGTGACAAGAGACTAATATCTGGTGCTTCAAAGTTTGAATCAGATATTTGTGGCAGATTAACACTTGGTTCTTTTACATCTGTCATTAGATCATCAGCCAGACTTGAAGGACTGAAGTCTCCTTTAATTCTGGGGGCAGAGAGGCTCAGATTAGATGCTTTGACACCTGCTGGCAATTCCACAGAGGGATCTATAGTGTCAAGTTTGGGGGTTTTAACATTTACATCAATGCCTTTGAGGTCTGCTTTGGGCAGTTCAGTATTCACATTAGGAGAAGTAAATACAGTTTTAGGTAGTCCATGTACATCACACATATCAAGATTTAGATTGTTGGGTTCTCTTCTTGAGTCAAGATTGGCATCAATATCTGGCACTTTCACTTTTGGTCCAGAGACTTTTTGGATTTTTAATGTTGGGACTTTGAATTTGCCAGAAGGGACTTCAATGTTAGCATCTGTTGCGTTCATATCAGCTTTTCCTTTGGGTAAATTCACCTGAGCTTCTGGTGCATTTATCTCACCATCAGTCTTTGGTACTGAGACTTTCCAGTCAGGGGGTGAAACATCAGCTTCGAGATCTACATCTGGCACTTTCACTTTGGATCCAGAGATTTTTTGCTTTTTAAGTGTTGGGAATTTGAATTTGCCAGAAGGGGCTTCAGTGTTAGCATCTGGGGCATTAATATCAGCTTTTCCTTTGGGTAAATTAATCTGAGCTTCTGGTGCATTTATCTCACCATCAATCTTAGGTACTGAAACCTTTAGCTCTGGGGCTAAAACGTCAGTTTCCATGTCTGCATCTGGTACTTTCACTTTGGATCCAGAGACTTTTTGCTTTTTAAATGTTAGTAATCTGAATTTGCTAGAAGATGCATTGATGTTATCATCTGGGGCATTAATATCAGCTTTTAATTTGGGTAAATTCACCTGAGTTTCTGGTGCATTTATCTCACCATCAGTCTTTGGTACTGAGACTTTCAAGTCAGGGGCTGAAACATCAGCGTTAAGGTCTACATCTGGCACTTTCACTTTGGAGCCAGAGATCTTTTGCTTTTTAAGTGTTGGGAACTTGAATTTGCCAGAAGGGGCTGCAGTGTTAGGATCTAGGGCATTGATATCAGCTTTTCCTTTGGGTAAATTCACCTGAGCTTCTGGTGCATTCATCTCGCCATCAGTCTTTGGTACTGAAACCTTTGGGTCTGGGGCTAAAACGTCAGCATCCAGGTCCACATCTGGTACTTTCACTTTGGATCCAGAGACCTTTCGCTTTTTAAGTGTTAGGAATCTGAATTTGCCAGAAGATGCATTGATGTTAGCATCTGGGGCGTTAATATCAGCTTTTAATTTGGGTAAATTCACCTGAGCATCTGGTGCATTTATCTCACCATGAGTCTTTGGTACTGAGACTTTTAAGTCAGGGGCTGAAACATCAGCTTCGAGGTCTACATCTGGCACTTTTACTTTGGATCCAGAGATTTTTTGCTTTTTAAGTGTTGGGAATTTGAATTTGCCAGAAGGGGCTTCAGTGTTAGCATCTGGGGCATTAATATCAGCTTTTCCTTTGGGTAAAAGCACCTGAGCTTCTGGTGCATTTATCTCACCATCAATCTCTGGTACTGAAACTTTTAGCTCTGGGGCTAAAACGTCAGAATCCAGGTCTACATCTGGTACTTTCACTTTGGATCCAGAGACCTTTTGCTTTTTAAATGTTGGGAGACTGAATTTGCCAGAAGATGCATTGATGTTAGCATCTGGGGCGTTAATATTAGCCTTTACTTCTGGTGCACTTTCACCCCCAATACTTGTTGCAGAAACATCAACATCTGGTATGCAATGATCTGTTTCTATATTAGTGTTGGGGCTATGAATCTTGGGTTTCCCCCATTTCAGATGAGGCCAGTTAATGTTACCCGATGTATCAACGTCAACATCTGGAGCTTGAGCATCTACACAAGTGCTTGGAAGATCGACTTTTGGGAGCTCAGGATTTGGTAAATCAATGTCACCCTTTATTTTTGGGCTTGAAAGGTATAAATCAGGTGTGTTTACATCTGTTGCCATATCTAAGTCTGTTCTTGAACCTTGAAGTTTTGGTTTCTTGAACTTCCAATTAGGCCAATTGATTTTACCAGTTTGAACATCTACATCAGAGCTTTTGACGTCTGCTTTTGGCAAATTAATGTCACCATCTGGAGCATTTAGATTCCTATCAGTATCTGATTTGGAAATGTTGACATCAGATGCAGGAGATAAGTCAGCACTCAAGTTAGCATCCAGCCCTTTAACTTTGGGACCTTTCCATTTCTGATGGGGCCATGTGACTTTGCCTGATGGTGTTTCAATATTAGTATTTGGAGCTTCTAAATTTACATCAAGAGAACTTGAATCAACATCTGACAATTTCAGGTCTAGATCTGGACTTTTAGGGTTTGTTTTCAGTGATGACAGGTTAGGGCCAGACGCCTCCAGATTTCCATTGACAGAAGGCAGATCTACATTCCCAACTGCTTCTGGTGTTTTGAAACGAGGCAAACTGAGCTGTGGCATTTCAAATTTTGGAGGATTGTATTTCAGGTTGCCTGGCTTAGATTCTGGTTTCCTGATGTCAAGTGAGGCACTAGGAGTGGTGAGCTGGGGTGTTGTGACATCAGCTTTCAGATGATTTATACTAAGACTGGGGGTGGGCCCACTTATTTCACTGTCCAGCCTCTGCAGATCATTTAATTTTCCATTCAGACCATCAAGCAAAGCAGCTGGCGTCCCCGATGATGTGTCCAGTGACAGCTCTTTCTGCGGACTGAGTAGCTGTAGGTAAAGTATTGAAAAAGTAGAGTTACATTTTTTATTACAGAGCTACAGAAAACGATGCTGTTATTCATTCAATTTATCGAAATTTTAAGAAAATGCTGATGCTGGATTAAGATGATTTTGAAGTCATGATGTAAAGTAACATTGAATCAGTGACAAATGAGGGTGACTTTACAAGCTTTACTAAAAATATTTTAGCTTTTCTGGACAGTTTGTTTTAAAAGTATTACTATGTGTATGTAGGTCTGGTTTAACACACAATCTTTAATAATAAATTAGCCATGCCTGAGGCTGTGATGTTTACCTCTGCTGAGTCTTTAAGACCCAATCCCACAGAGCCAAAGTCAACGCTGCCAGTCAACTCCTTCTTTGTAAGAACCTTCATGTTGTTATCATATGGCTCCAGAACCTTCAGAATGTTCTGCACATCATTTTTATTGAGATGGTCTAGGTGTATAGTGGCAGCCATAATCTTATCTCCTGTCACAAGTAGAAAGAAGAGGAAAAACTTAAATGTATTAATTCTTATCCCAGCTGTCACTGGGCAGGAGGCAGCAGGCACTGCAAACGATTCTTCCCAGCACTTATACCTGCTTGCAGGCCACTCTTCACAGCAAGAGTGTCATTTGTGATTCCTTTAATGATGACTCCATTATCTGAGTCATCCAGGACGAGGCATTCTGAGAAACTTGTACTCCTGCCGTTTTCACTCTTGATTAAAAAAAGTTTCAATTACACACAAGATAAAACATCTGCATACACATGCATTACATCATGAGGGTTTTTAAGTTTGAACTAAAATGTTTACATATTTTTGGTACTTATACTTACCATATTTTGTAGGAATCTTTACATCTGCATTATCATTGGCTTTATATAAAACACAGAAAACAATAGAAACGCCAAATCAAAGCAAATGGAGCTGTAAACAGCAGAAAAAAGCATTGTTAGCTATGAAGTCATATAATTTAGAGTGAAGCAGAATGAGAACCAAGATAAACATGTATTTTTTCAAAATTTGTGTGCTCTATTGTAACATAGATAATGATTAATCATTTTGTAAGATAATAATAGTGAAATATCACCATTCATGAAAATGTTATTGACCATTCAATGTGGCATCTAAAGGTTTGAAATGTACAAATCACTACAGGGACAATAGTTTCATGGAATATGCTATAACACTCATGCTACCAAAAGACTCCATCAAAGCACAATTCATTCTTTTAGTCCATGTTGACAAATAATGGCAGGTACTAGCAGATATTTTTTAGGTCCTGATATCTGAAGTGGCAGATGAAAGTTCAGTTCAGCTCCTTAACAACCCTGCTCCTGATCACAAATCCTTACCTGCCTGTAAGCCATTCTAAACATGACTGACAGAGAGCAAACACCCACCCACAGGTTCACCTTACATTTCAGGAATCCAGTGCTTCTGCCAGGTTTGCTCAGAGGAAAGTATGCATCTAAGCCAGTCAGTTTACCTGCATTCTAACTCAACATGCCACACAAGGCCCATGCACATACACATCCTCGCTCACGCACCGGCCTCTCAAAATGGTTGCATGACGTTTTTTTTGCCCTTGCTTAAAAACAGACTATTTAAAAAAGTATGAATTTTTTTTCTTCATATTTTACCACTTTTATAAGTGAGTAAGCAAGAGCAAAGGGTCATTAAAATGATGCCAAGTTGTGATTAACAACTAGGTACTGTAGGGCTAATACCCTGATGAGAACAAGACCACATGTGGGTTAATTGCTAACTTCTTGTTGGGAGCTAAGCTTAATGATTTATACAATTAGATCTCCAAACCCACAACAATTTAGGGATATTACAATTGTGCACAGTATGTTCAGGCATATTTGAATTATGAAGAGACAGAAGTAATGCCAAATGACTAGATCTGTGAAAACACACACACAAATCTGAGCCATGCAGTTTATACCATTTTTCTAAAACAGAAATACAGTTCAAGTTACACTGAATCCTGAATGTATCTTTAACCATCAGTTGCTAGTACAGAAAACAATACAAAATAATCTTTTCTTTTAAAATTTCAGTGAGGTCCTCCTAAAGAGGTGCCACAACCCTTCTCTAATGCAGATTTCCTTGTCTTTCCGCTAACTGTTGGTGAATAACCTACAGGAAAATTACCAACTTACAACACATTCACGAATAGAGTTAACTATCAAAAGACTAGTTTAAGGACAAGTTCATGAAGTAATTGTATATGATAAACACAGCAAACCCTCAGCAATGCTGTATTTGAGTAAGTCAACATGCTAATAGACTCACCATACACTGCTACCAGAGATGCAACTATGGGAGAGACGTCACCTGTCAGTGTGTCACTGCTGTTCTGTCCGACAGGATCACATGAATGAGCCTGTTAAAAAACCCAGAAGCTGAAAGCCTGGAGAACAGGTTGGGCAGCATTAGCACCACCTCTCTCATTATCACAAACATACACACGTACACACACACCATCTGAATTCAAACTATGTCACAGAGTGCGACAGGCAGGCCTCTTGGCAGCCGAAACCTAAGTAGAATGCACAAGAAACAAAGACACTCCTTTCTAACAGGATGAACCAGGTTTTCAAGGAGCAGATCCATGGCAACAGTGTATCAAACGAAACATTTCACTTGCACCTTTTTACAATACCTTTGGGTTTTGTACAGCAGGTCAGGGTGCTTGAATCCAAAAAAGGACCAACATCATTTCATCACCATATGCCTCTTGAACAAAGCTCTTCATGTGTTTTCTTCATGACCAAACATACAAAACATAGACTAGTGTCTGAATTGGACAACGTACAGCGATCATACATAATTGTATAACTACATAACTATCCTTTAGCATTTCAACATCAGTTGCAGTTATGACATTTAACATTGTAATAATATATGATAATATACACACATGAGCATGCAGCAACATATGGAAAATGGTTGTTATGCATATAATAAATGGGGGGGGTCAAAACATTACAACTATGTAACATTTGACATAATGCTCTCTACTATGACTGTTAGTTCAATCCTTTGGATTGAATTAGACTCTACAGGTGATCCTAATAACGTGACCAATCTTACTCCAGTTTCAAGCAAATCAATGTTCAATTTCATTCAATTTTATTTATAATGCAAGGCACTTTACAAGGTAAAGACCTTACACAACTAAGCCCAACAAATCCCACATACAGCAAGCCTTGAATTGTAATTAATTACAATTTGACAGCAACAGTGGAGAGAATAAACTCCCTCTCTAATGAGGGAGAAACCTCCAGCAGAACCAGGCTGGATGGAGGCGGCCATCTGCCTCGACCGTCTAGGGTGAGTTGAGAGAGAGACTGAAAAGCACAGCAACAACAACAAGCCAGAATAGAACATGTGACTCTAATACTGCATGAGAGGCTTAACTGTCATTGTCTTTTAAATAAACCAGTGTTTGTGTTTTAAATAAACAAGAATAAATGAAGCAGCTGGTGTGGGTCAAGAAACGACCTGATGCCTTCTGCGATGCTTGGTGTGAGTCACTGTGTCGAGCATTTGATGTACCTCTGCTAACACTGATATGACATTGTGGTATATAACCAAAGCGAGTGCAGCATGAGTCACTACCCAACCCATCCAACCAATTAATGCAATGTGAGGACTGTGTACAGGAATGATTTAGAGGGTGTTGCCAGTCTTAGACAATAACTAAACGATGAGCAATAGAAACAAGGAATTTACAAGTTCTTGAGTTGTGAGTCCTTTGCTCTTTAGCAAATAAAGTGAGGATGTAATAATTAGCTGGGGTTGATTTGTAACCACTAGTCCTTGGTGGCTCAGTTGGTAGAGCATTGGCTTGGGAAGCAGAAGGTCCCAGATTCAAGAGCACCAAGTGTGTCCTTGAGTAAGGCACTTTGCACTACTCCAGGCACTCCCAGGCGCCGCACTGTGGCTGCCCACTGCTCCCCTAAGGGGATGGGTAAAAATGCAGAGAATAATTTCCCCAATGTGGAATCAATAAAGTTCAATTATTATTATTATTAAAACTATTTCAGTGTATTTCAACTCAAGCTAACTCATTAACTTGGTTCCGCTCACGCCTGTCGTATAAACACAGTGCAAACATGTTCCAGTGACCAGACAAATTTGAGTCAAGTTGATCAAAATCCCTCATACAAGCTGCAGCCCACTGATTGTAAATGAAGAATGTAGTTTTGTACTCAGGAGGAGGCCAACTATGAGGGGAATTCTACTAACACACTGGTTCCAATGATTGATGTAACATTGGTGATGTTGTAACAGTAGAGTAGAGGTGTGAGTAACCCTGTTTCACAGGTATTCATTAAAGCGCACAAGTTTCAACCTGAAGCAGAGGCAGCAAACGCAACATGAACTAACAAGGACTGCCTGTATGCCTACATAGAATAATCCTGAGAGTAATCCTGATGTGCTCCGCAGTCATGGAGCCATGTTTTTTTCTTGCTCTCTGATCCTAGAAAATGCAGCCTTTGGCTAACAGACATGTATGGACATAATAACTTGCACATTCACATGGGAATTTTCTTGATCATCTTTCAAGGTGTAGAGAGACAGAAAACCTGAGGCAGGGAGAATGTGAGGTATGACTGCCCCTCAGATGTCGTATGTCAACTTCTAGTCATGTGACAGATTGATGAATCTAGTCAGTTAACAGAATAAACCTTTTCAAATGTTAAATGTCTTTCTGCATAAGGCTGATTCATGGTTACTGCTTTTTTTTCCGATTCTGTCACATCTTTCCTCAAAGTTTACACATTACGGTCATGTCACCACCTCACAGACACTGCTTTAACAGTAGCTATGCAAACTATTGTTTTCATAAACACACTTCTGTGCTGACATGCGAAGTGCTACAGTCAGGACCATAAATATTTGGACAGAGGCAAATTTTTTCTAATTGTGTTTCTGTACATTACCACAGTGAATTTTAAATAAAACAACTCACATGCAGTTGAAGTGCAGACTTTCAGCTTTAATTCTGTGGGTTGAACAAAAAGATGTGAAAAACGTGAAAATCTAAAGCTTTGTTGGCAGTGACTGAAGTCTTGAAAGTCTAATGGACATCACCAGATGTAGTGTTTTCTCCTTCTGAATGCTCTGAATGATCTTGTTTTATGTAAAATTCACAGTGGTAATGTACAGAAAAAAACAAGTAAGAAAAAGTGTCCAAATATTTATGGTCCTGACTGTATGTTAATGTTGACTTTATCAGGGATCATGCTTGGTGGAGAAACCAGTGCAGAGACAGACTGATTAGATGCTGTTTTAATGGAGCTGCATAGGTTGGTCAAGACAGGCACAGGTCGGTACACAGGAGGCTCAGGCAAAAATACATAGATGGATCAGGCAAGCGTCAGTCAGAACAGGCAAGGGTCATTCACAGTAAACAGTTCCTTACGAGGACTAGGCAAAAACACAGTCAAGGCACAAACACAGTCAATGCATGGTCTAGGCAAAACAAGATCAATGGAAGAATGCTGACAAGAACAGACAATCTGGCAAAGAGTGAGGTGAGTACTGGTGCTTATATATTGAGTTAATCACAAACAGGGAACAGCTGTGGTGACAAAGACTGGAAATAAAGCAGAAATAAAAATGTGCAAATTAGGACAGGAACTAAACACAATAAAACCTGAATGCTGTGGCCTCACTGCAAGTATAGTCCACTCACTCATTAGTGGTAACAATGACCAGAACACAACCACCATCCTCCACACTCTTTCTATGGGCTTGAGGACTGAAGATGTTATTTGGAGTAGAAGACAGGCTTAAACAAGGAAAATACATTACTTAATATCAGGCACTGAAGCATGCAAACAGTGTGTAATTGTGATGTGGACCCTCTATGACTACTTTTAAAGTGCCACACGCGTGAAATATTATTAAAAAAAAAAGAATACCATCATAGTGCAGGACTGGACTAGTCAACAGAGATGTGCCTATAGAGTTTCAGTTTTGAAAAGGTGAACTTTTCCATTTGAGTGAAAGTTGCCTGGACAGAAACTGAACCCACACAATGCTCAAATATATTAACCCATTAAAGGTCCCATGCAAATAGGTTTCTTACGAAGCACAATCAAACAGGGATAAGCTTGGCATCAAGTTCTTCAGCTGTTTTTTTTTGCTTCAAATTATGACTTGACTAAAGTAAATTAACTGGCTTGAGTCAAGCCCATTAACAGAATGCACTGTAGAGGGTGTGAAGATGTCAGTCTAGCTGTCTGTTAAGTGGGCCCATAGTGAGGAAATGCTACAGCACAGAACAGTGAAACTAACCACTACAAACCCTGAATTCCCCCGAAGGAAATAGAAACTTTGTCCTGGCTCACACAGAGGACATGCGGGGGGATGATTCAGGCCTTCTGCTTCATTCCAAAGTAATGCAAACCTGAATCAAGGCTGTTATGTAGAACCCTTTACAATCCCACTGAGTTCTAAGATGCTTTGGCGGTTAACATAAATGACACCACTACAGGACAATGCAGGGTAAGGGTGATCTAATAAAGAATGAGTTAATTGTGAGTGCTGGCCATTGTACCACCCTCCAACCAAACAGTAAGGTTCCAGAGTGGATTAATTTGACCAATGTTGCATTAACACCTGGTATGTTTAAGCCAGCTGTGCTCTAACATTCAGTGTTGTTCACGTTCTGTGACAGCACATGCTCTTTTTAGCAATCCATGTTTTATATGCACTCACATGTCCCACCCAGAAATGAGGAGGTCAGTATGATCAGTATAATCAGAAACTCACAGACAGTTTAGAGGATCCCTTCACATGAAATTTGAAAACAGGATAAAGAAACAACACCTACACGTACTTCTCAAAGTATATGATCACTTATTACATCCACACCTATGATGCACTTTTGCTAAGTACTTATAAGTACATAGAATAAGTAATTCTGTCTCATGACTTTAAGAGCCCTCTACAGCTCCTGCATGCTTTGTGGGTGGTGTTAAATCTCATCATAGCCCTCCACCACTCTGCTTAGCACGATAGTGACAGTATATGCGTTGACAGGAGAATGCTGTGACACTGCATTCCTGGCAGTGTTGTGTAAAGAAGTCTGTCCTTAATGTTTACAAAAGTTTGACACATTCCACATTAAACACAGTCTCAAAGACACCAGGTCATGAATGTACACAATACTAATCAGACTCATGGCTTCCCTTTAAAGAGTAATAACATGTTTGATACGGTACATTTCTGATTAGCATACGTCCATGTTCAGACTTGAATTTTAAACCTGCTGCTCACCTGTAAGCTACAAACGGTCTGTTTTTTATGTGCAGCTGCAGTTTTCTCCTCTTGTAGTTGCACCTAAACACAGCAGGGTAATATAATTTTTGTTCTCATTAATATAACTACTTCTTAAGATGAAACTATTAAGACTGTTGTGTCGTACATGATGTCCTCATTATGTTACCTGTCAGTGAGGTCATGGCCCCTTGTGCAATGTGTCAGGCTGATTAGAAGCAGACTAAAACATGCCTGGTATCTGGTTAGTTCCACCCCCACTACAAATTGTTGAAATGGTGGATGAAGTGAAATTCCTTACACAAATCAAATTCTATCTTTAAGACAGCACTGTAGCTGTGGACATGTATTTATGCAAAATCCCACAGAACTGGCTAAGATTAATATCCGTACTAGGTTTTACACAGATTTTATGTTTGTGTCATCTAGAGTCATCAGTTAGTCGGCATGTTGTTTAATTGTGAGGACTAAGGATATCCAGCTGGCCTATTTGAACCAAAGGACCCAACAATTGCTGAAGGAGGGTATTGTGTTTATTAAAATAAGTACTTCTATTTAAAAAAACATATACAAATCTTGTAATTCTTTAAGAGTACAACTGTTTGCAGCAGTCTTAACACATTCCTTGTGTAATTAGCACACAGTCAGTACCTTCTTAGGTATGTGCATATTCAGTCAGCCTTTCATGTGACACATTCTTTGACTCTGACATAAATCATAGTTGTTTGCTGTGGTTTGTGTGCATTTAGAAGATCTGGAACCAACACATGACACCCTAGAATCAGAGAGCTTTATTAAAAATTAAATATTAAAAAACAAATGACAAATGACTGACGGGGTATGTTCAAAAGCTTCCCAGACACAAAGCCTGCCCCATCAAAGGCTGGTGACTTTAGCCCTGTCCCTCTGTGGCAACTTGTCCAAAAGGTTGTCTTTGACTGGGGACATGGGTGCTCCTGGTTTACAGGAACACATCTTTTGGGTATCTCTGTAAGACATTGTGGTTTTAGAGTCGTTGTAGTGTTGGGAAAGCTTTAGTTTTTGCAGCTGTGATGTACTAGTGTCAGAATATTACATACATAACTTTTGTTGTCCAAGCTGATCCACCCAAGATAATTAAATAATCAGTAACAATCAAAAAGTCCAAATGTTGCTCACAAGTTAATGGTGGCATGAAGTGAAATGTCTTTCAAAAATAGATTACTGCCTGAAAGATCACTTTTTATTTTAAGAATTTGCGACATTAAAAATTCAACAACATAACCTTTTCCTGGCTGAGAAGGAATTTAAAAGTCAAGGGATTGAGAGAGGAAGAGAGGGAACCCTGTCTCACTGTGTATAAGTGAGACACAGAATAAAACCACCACATCTACATGGGTCCTCCACGTGTAGGAGGATTCCGAAATTTTAGATGTTAACTAGTTGCAGAAACTAGGAACTAAATCTTATTTCTCAAAGAAATTACGTAGGAGAACTGTCCTGTTGCAAAAAACTGCTTACAAACTGTCATCGTGCGTTTCTACAAAAGACGGAAAAGATGAAAGGGGGCAAGTTGACGCCTCTGACGACCATTATACAAAAAAATATGAAGAAAAAAAAAAAAACTAAAATGAACTGTACAAAAGCTGAGAACGAGAGAGAGACTGAGCTCATTTGAATTACTCAAAAGAGTGGTCTATGTTTTAGTCAGAGTAACATTCACTACAACATATTCTGATCACATTCTAAAAGCCAGAATGGAACAAAGTACAAAAAAAGAGATGTGAGAAAATGCAATAATTTATGGATGGGTGCAGAAGTATGATATTTACCTTCTGAAGCTGAAGTTCTTCCAGAGGCTGCTAATGGTTGTCTGGACACCAGGCTTATTCTCATTATTGGGGGAAAAGGCTTCCCTCTGAGAACCAGCACATCGCTTTCTTAATCCACTTGCTCTGGCTGGGCCAAATGTCTGCCCCTTTCCTATGTGACTCTTACTGCTTGGCTGCAGCTTTGACAAACCTGAAATCTACAGTGGGAAGAAAAACATATACAGAAAGACAAGAATGAAACATAGAAGTTGAGATACACACGCTCTTGCTAGCTTACTAGCAGAATATTTATTTTATCTGTGGGATCCTACATACAGACAGAAACCAAGCTAATTTGGGAAGGATGACAATGACACAATGTGTGTGATTGCCACAAATCAAAAGCAAATTCTAAAGCTGGTTACACAGAAAGGCAATATATGCAAACAGTAAACACAACTAGATAAAGCATTGCTACAGGAAAATGCACAGTAAATGCTGCCATGCTGAATGTATTCCTGGAGAGTTGCTGAAAGTAGCTGAAATTAGAATGTATTTGAAGAGAATGAGTTGTTTAAACAGGGCTGAATGTTTGCAGAAGAAGCAGAAGCAGTTGAATTTCAAATTGAGGAAAGTTGAAAAAGATTTGCTGAAATTGAAAGATTGAAAAATACAGGAATGCATAATAAAACTATTTATTTATTAGATTTAGCTGTTTTGTTGCATTTAGGTATAAGTTAGAGATAAAAGAATAGCTTAAAATTATGGAAACAGTTAATACACCTGAAAGTAGCTGCAGAGGAAAATGTTGGCGCTTTGGAGGAAACGTGTGCAGCTCCTAGCTAGTCATAATAAACCATTGGTGCTTTTATTTTGAAAGTATATGGAAGAAGACTGTGTGGGTAATTGAAAAAATTGTATAATAGACTCATTAACTACTCAATACGCCAGTTGAAAGAAGAAATATTGTTATATTTAGCTTTAGATTGGTGGCCTTATTTTGAAAGGATATGGACAAAACATGCAGGTAATATTACTAAACTATAAAGCAGTCTCATTAAGTAATAATTTTATTAATTAGCAGTAATTACCCATTCAGAGGCATGCTTTGGAGGTGCTTTTATTTGAAAGGATTTTCAGAAGGATGGGTGTGTGCTTATTAGCTAAACTGTAAAATAGTCTAATTAACTACTCACAATTACCCACAATTACCCATTCAAAAGCAGAAATAGTGCTATTAATGCTAAATTTGGATTGGTGCTTTTATTTTAAAAAGGATTCAGAGGAAGTGTCTGATTAATTACTAAACAATAAAACAGTGTAATGAACCAATAAGTTATATGCATAGAGCTGCTACAATGAGCATCAGGAGTGTGAGCAGTCAGTCAAATAGATGAAAGGCAGGAAAATCAGGTTTATTCTGTTCTGTGAAAGCAGAGTTACACCCCTGCTAAATAGGCTTCTTACAGCAAAAGTCTATCTATCACAAAATTAACTCAACTTTTTGAATGCCAAGGCTTTAATGAGCAACTAGTGTGAGTTTTATGTTTGAAGACTACAAATTGTGGCCACAGCCTCGTGTACCTCTGCGTTTCTCTAAAAAAAAAAAAAAAAAAAAAAGTATCACAGCCAAATGTATTAGTGTGAATGGGAAGAATTCTGGAACTCTGAACTTTGAAGCAGCTAAAGTATATGTCTGAGGGCTTAAGCAGACACAACATTAGAAAGACGACGAGTATGACTACGAACGAGTGAAAAAATTATATTCGTAGAGTGAAAACTGTGGCTGTAGTGACGAGTTAAAAAGAAAAGTTCTAGCTTAAAAAAAAAAAAAAACAAGCCCTCGCACTCTAGCTGTGACATCATGCACTCTAGCTCACGCAATACACACTAATGGAAAAGTTGAAAATTAACCAAAAACCACCCTATACTTAAACTGCTATAAATCAGAAACTATTAAAGATATTTAAAATATATCTGGAAGATTGATAGCTGAATGTTTGAAGATTAGTTTGAAGTTTGAACAGTGTCAGTAGCTTAAAGGAGACAAAACTGAAAAATATTTAAAAAATGATTTTCAATTTCTCAATGGGGGGGGGGGGGTATGAACGATATGAAAAATAATAGAATGGTTAATGGAAACACACTTTTTCTTAAAAAGGTGAATAATTTAATATTTGAACGGTTTCTGTAACTGAAAGTATGCTGGACTAGTTAACTTGCAAAAAACGTACGGAAGAAACAGAACAATAATAACAATAAAAATAACAAAAATAATATTAAGATTAGATGCTGGAAGCATTCACTGTATTGCGATTATTATTTTATCCATAATATTTGCTTTAAATCTTTGTCACTATATCACTCTGTATATTCTTTTCTTGGGTCATATTGTTGTTACTTTAGTTATCCTTATCAATCATCAAATTCCTAGGCCACATATTTAAATGTATACTGTTTTTACATTTATCTATATGAAGTAGTTGTGTACTCAAACCACAATTGAACCTAAACACACATGCGTGTTATGCATTGTGACGACGTGGGCACAAACACACCTTTGAAGTCAGCATCTCAGATTTCTTTGCTTGTTTTGATTGTGTGATTGTGGTCCTTGTGTCCTTCACTTGCTCTGAATCCTTACTAGAATTCATTTCCTGAGGAAGCACAAATGAGAACACACAGTTATGGTATCAAAATGGCTTTCTGCATGAAATGCGTATGTGAAAGCTGACTCAACCTTTGAATGTTTAGGTATTTATAAAGACAATGGCAATTTGTATGAGCATACCAAAGCTACATTCGCTTGGAACGCTGGAGGAGTGTAGTTGGGGATGTCCTCATTGTTAATGGTGATGTTTTTGGATGGTGGAGAGTGTAGGAGATTGTCCAACAAGTTTGGTCCAGAAGATAGATGATGGAATGATGATATGTCTCCAGAGAGTTTGTTGGTCTTTGGAGATGAGGAAAATGTCTCGCCTTTATAATGTGGCAGGATGGACAGACGTGAGGTGGCCGTACAGTCTTTTGTTGGTTCAGTGTAGGAGCAGTTGCCGGACCAACTGAACTCTCTGAGGCCCTGACTGGCCGACGTAGCAAGTTTAGTAATGGGTGATGGAGGACTGGGGGTTCCTATGGATGGAACCTCGGGACCATCGCAGTCACCAGTCTTAATGCCATGGCAGGATTTGTCTTGAGTGGGGGTCACAACTGCACGCTTCTTAGTGGACAAATCACTAGATCTGTCTGCTGAACTTGAACTGCTGAAAAACCTACATGTGGGAACAAACACAACGACATCAAGAATTGCCAAGCATCGTAACCACAAGTATAGTCACTGAGTTAAGTGTTCCTTTTAAGCCAAAAAAGGATTACGCATCAAGCAAACCAGTGTCTCCAGTGTGAATGGTTTATGCTGTTGTGTTATTAGCCATGCTCCAAATCTGTGATTTTTTATAGTTTGCACACGTCACTTACGGGACGTGTGCGAACAACATGGAGGGCAGATAGTCGCAACCAGATTTTCTATTTAGGTATTGTGCTTTTTCAGGCTAAAAGATATTGGACCTGTATCTCTCAATAAGGTGTCTGTAAATTTTCATGCAAAAGAAAAGCCTTTCTGAAAATGTGTCCTCTTTTCAGGTGAAAGTGCATATGGCATAGGAAAGGTCAGGTCGTTCTAGTAATGCCGACATACACCTGTCTCACTGATCAACTTCCATCGTCAAACCAGCCAACACTAGTTTAAGTGTACAATAATACAGTGTTGATTGTAATGGTTTTGACTGAAAGGAGCTGGTTGACTCACTGTCACATACTGTAGCAATGATATTAGCAAGGTATTCTCATGAGAAAAAAATTGCATATGCACAATTCATACTATGATAGTATAATACTTTCTTGTTTTTGTTTGGGAATAATTTGCAATTCTGTTGTTTGATAGTAACTATCCTTTTTCTCACTAGTACTTAGGACTTCATTTTGCGACATTACAAAACATTTTATGAAGTACAACCGTACAGATGACTATATCTGGTGTGTAAGGGCTATCATCTCAGGGTGTCCGGTCAGAACAACAATCTCTGTATAGATGAGTCGAGATAAAGGCAGAGACAGATCCAGATTGGGAAAAACTTTATCTTCATGAAGATCAGCAAACAAATACTTTGAGTATATATGGATGTGGGTGTGGTTTTCCTACAGCAGAAACAAATACTAAATTATCAAAAAAAATTTAAAGTCCAAGATATATATACACACGTATATATCTCTATCTATCTATCTATCTATCTATCTATATATATATATATATATACACACACATATATATATATACACACACATATATATATATATATATATATATATACACATATATATATACATACATACATACATACATATACACATATATATATATATATACGTCTTGAGCAAGACCCTGCAAGCTACCGCCTACCACATAAAGATCAGAGACAATGAACCACATGATACCGGCTCAGACGTCGCCCGGTCTAACAAGGTATGCATCAGGTGTTGGGGAACCAGAGCACCTTGGCAAGAAGTGGGCTACTGGAACAAGAAAGAAATGGCTAAGATGCGAGAACAAGGCTCTGTTGGAATGCTACTACTCAAGTAACCCTAGTCAGAGGAGTTACATGCAAAGAATGTGCGGTGAATGAAAACGGAGAAACCCATATTCAAGGCTGACGACGAAGCAACTAGTAGCTCAGTGTTCCAACATCCACAAACGGCAACTGCTATCACAACTTGAGATTGACGAGGTACAACACAAATGCTACGGCAAGGGGGAGCCAGGACGCCAGGTCAGAGGGGAGGTTTCACCATCTCCCCAACCGGAAATTGGGTACGAAGCCCCAATGAGCACAGATACGCTGAGCGAGGCAGCGACTGACCTGAAAGATAAAGATTGAACAGGCAACCCCGAAGCCAACTACAACGGCTAAGTGAAGTACCGTCAGAAAGTCTAATGGAAGATGTGAATGCAGCATTGCAGCTCTGAGCTTGACAACTCAGAGTGGAGCCCAGGACGCAGAGTCGCAGTCTTACACGCCTCTCTGCATGTTCTCTACAGCCGCGACCCACTCTTAGTCTTAGTTATCGCATAGAGACTGTGTCTGCTTCTCGACCACCTAAACTATACAAGTCACAAACAAATCAAAGAGGAGTGACTTACCAGAATTTAATAAACATCAAAACAGTTCCTCTTACGGAACAAAGTAATAGTAAGCTAATAAAGTGTGGTTTATTAAATATCAGATCTCTCTCATCTAAATCCTTTTTAATAAATGACTTGATAAGTGACCATCACATAGATCTGTTCTGTCTGACTGAAACCTGGCTGCAGCAGGATGAATATGTTACTTTAAATGAGTCGACTCCAATGAGTCACATCAACTATCATGTTCCAAGAAGTACAGGTAGAGGTGGAGGAGTAGCAGCAGTTTATAAATCAGATTTATTAATTACTCCTAAACCTAAACATAGTTATAACTCATTTGAGAGCCTCACTGAGCCTTTCTCACCCAGACTCTAAAACTCAGAAACCAGTTGTGTTTTGTATTGTTTGCCGTCCTCCTGCTCCATATTCAGAGTTCTTAACTGAATTCTCTGAATTCTTATCTGACTTAGTTCTTAGCACAGATAAAGTCATTGTAGTGGGAGACTTTAACATTCATGTAGATGTTGACAGCAACTGTCTCAGCACTGCTTTTAACTCCTTAATAGACACTATTGGTTTTACACAGCAGGTAAATGAACCCACTCATCGTTTTAACCACACCCTAGATCTTGTCCTGACATATGGGATTGAAATTGATAATTTAATAGTTCTTCCCCAAAACCCTCTGTTATCTGACCATTTCTTATTAACTTTTGAATTTAGCACAACTGACCCTATAACAGCTGGAAAGAAATGTTACTATAGCAGATGTTTATCTGACAATGCTGTTGCCAGATTCAAGCAGATGATTCCATCATCTTTTGCCTCAATGTCTTGCAGATACAGAGAACAGTCACCTTAATCCTTATGAACAGGTTGACTGTCTTGTAGATGATGCTGCAGCTTCTCTACGTACAATGTTAGACACAGTGGCTCCTCTGAAGAAGAAGACAGTGAATCAGAGGAGGTTAGCTCCGTGGTATAACTCAGACATCCGCAGTCTAAAGCAAAGGACTAGACAACTAGAAAGACAGTGGCGTTCCAACAAAATAAATGTAAACTGCATTGCATGGAAGGACAGTCTAATGAAATATAAAAAAGCACTTTGTGCTGCTAGAAAAACATATTATTCCTCCCTAATTGAGGAAAACAAAAACAACCCCAGGTTTCATTTCAGCACTGTAGCCAGGCTGACAAAGAGTCATAGCTGTATTGAGTCTACTATGCCCTTAAATCTCAGCAGCAATGACTTTATGAACTACTTTACTAATAAAATTATCATCATTAGAAAAAACATTCAGCAGCGACTTCTTCCAAATGACAGAAAGCACTGTCTAGATCCATCAACTTTAAATTTATTAAATCCTCTGTCTTACCTAGACAGCTTCTCCCCCATAACTCATATGGAGTTAACCTCAAGACCGATGCCCAATAATTAACTCTTCCAATTTGTCCACTTGTCTTTTAGATCCAATCCCAACCAGATTACTCAAAGAAGTTCTACTTTTAATCAGCTCATCCATATTAAATCAAATCAACCAATCTTTACAACTAGGCTATGTACCACAGGCTTTTAAGGTGGCTGTGGTCAAACCTCTATTGAAAAAACCAACCCTTGACCCTGGACAACTAGCCAACTATAGGCCCATTTCAAATTTACCCTTTATTTCCAAGATTCTGGAAAAAAATCGTGGCTAAACAATTATCTGACCACCTTAGTGGGAATAACCTGTATGAAGATTTTCAGTCAGGATTTAGAAAACATCATAGCACAGAAACAGCTCTGGTTAGAGTCACTAATGATCTTCTATTAGCTTCGGATAATGGTCTAGTTTCTGTCCTTGTCCTGTTAGATCTTAGTGCTGCATTTGATACAATTGATCATCACATTCTATTACAGACACTAGAACATAGAATCGGGATTAATGGAACAGCATTGGGATGGTTTAAATCCTATTTGTTGAACAGATTCCAGTTTGTTCATGTTAATGATAAATTCTCCACACGCACAAGGATTAGCTATGGAGTTCCACAGGGTTCTGTGCTGGGTCCAATTCTGTTTAGCTTATACATGTCTCCTCTAGGTGAGATTATTAGAAAGCATTCTATTAATTTTCATTTTTACGCAGATGATACTCAGCTATACATGTCCTTGGAACCAAATGAAACAGATCAACTAGTCAAAATTCAGGGTTGTTTAAAAGACATCAAATCCTGGATGTCCCAAAACTTCCTTCAACTAAACTCAGATAAAACCGAGATTCTTATTGTTGGGCCTAAAAATCTGAGAGAGACACTATTGAGTCAGATAGCCACCCTGGATGGCATAACATTAGCTTCAGATTCTACTGTGAGGAACCTCGGTGTCATGTTTGACCAGGATCTCTCTTTTACATCATACATTAAACAAATCTCCAGAACCGCCTACTTCCACCTTAGAAATATAGTTAAAATCAGAAGCATCCTCTCTCAGAGCGATGCAGAGAAACTGATCCATGCATTTGTTACCTCTAGGCTGGACTACTGTAACTCCTTACTCATAGGATGTCCTAACAGCTCCTTAAAAAGCCTACAGCTCATTCAAAATGCTGCAGCCAGAGTTCTGACAGGACTTAGAAAGAGAGATCACATTTCTCCTACATTAGCTTCTCTGCACTGGCTGCCTGTAAAATGTAGGATAGAATTTAAAATTCTCCTACTCACATACAAAGTACTCAATGATAAAGCTCCTTCTTATCTTAAAGACCTTATAGTTCCTTATGCTCCCAGCAGAACACTTCGTTCTCAGAGCGCTGGGCTACTTGCGGTTCCTAGAGTGTTTAAATGTAGAACAGGGGGCAGAGCTTTTAGCTACCAAGCTCCTCTCCTCTGGAACCAGCTCCCTCTTCAGGTTCGAGAAGCTGACACACTCTCCACCTTTAAGATTAGGCTTAAAACCTTCCTTTTTGATAAAGCTTATAGTTAGAGATGGTTCAGGTCACTGGCAATTATTGTTAGTCACAAGAACCATCTCTTAGTTAAGCTGCAATAGACATAGACTGCTGGGGGACTTAATTTATACACTGAGCTCCTCTGTTTCCTTCTACCTCCTCTGTCCCATAACCTCCCATCATTGTCCAATGTTTAACTAACCTTGTCTCTTTCTGTCCAGTAGTTGTGCTTCTCTCCTCTCTCTCCCCCCCCACCCCCACTCTTTCTCCCTCTCTGTCCTCACCCACAGGTATCATTGGACTCAAAGTTTGGTGTCTGTGATGGGCAGCTGCGGATCCAACCATCCTGCCTGCATCCAGTCCCTGGTCCTACCATCCTGCCTGTGCTCTGTTGTTGCTTGTTGTTGCTTGTTGCTGTTGCTGTGCTTTTCTATCTCTCTATCCTCTCACCCCAACCGGTCGAGGCAGATGGCCGCCCACATCCAGTCTGGTTCTGCTGGAGGTTTCTTCCTCGTTAGAGAGGGAGTTTTTCCTCTCCACTGTTGCTGTCAAATTAAATGCTTGCTGTATGTGGGATTTGTTGGGTTTAGTTGTGTGAGGTTTTAAACCTTACTTTGTAAAGTGCCTTGAAATAACTTTGTTGTGATTTGGCGCTATATAAATAAAATTGAATTGAATTGAATTGAGCATTGAGAGAGATCCCTACCACAACAATCACAGAAACCAATGAGCTGATATACGCTTCAGCATCAGTGATCCTAGAGGAGCTTGGCTATTAGAGCAACCATGGGAGCCATGAGAAACAATACCCACCATGGAAGCCAAGGTTGGAGGCAAAAATCAAGGCAGCTCGGAGGGAAGTGAGCCAAATGACAGAGGCCCAGAGAGGTGCAATGAAAAGACCGATGCCCAAGAGGTACAGCCAGATGCCCATACCTAAAGCACTTGAAACTGCCAAGCAAAGGCTACAAGCCTTGGCCAGCCAATAATACACCAGAGACAACGAAGCCAAACGAATAAACCGGCTGTTCGCAACACAACCTGCGAAAGTGTACTCTCAATGGCAGGGTAATAACAGCAGAGTAGACCCACCAAGGCTGGAAACTGAACGGTACTGGAAGGGTATATGGGAAAGGGAGGCATCACACAACAGTGATGCACAGTGGCTGGTGGATCTGAGGGAAGACCACAGCAACCCCCCTGAACAGAATCCAGTGACTATCACAGTGGCAGACATCCAACAAAAAGTCTCAGGTATGAAAAACTGGACAGCACCTGGCCCTGACATGATCCACGCCTACTGGCTAAAGAAGCTCACTGCAATCCATGAGCGCCTGGCAGCACAAATGAACCAGCTGCTAAGGGATGGGACTCACCCTGAATGGCTAACCGAAGGGCAAACGATCCTGATAATGAAGGATCCCTCAAAGGGTACAGTCCCATCCAACTACCGGCCAATAACCTGTCTCTCCATAACATGGAAGCTCATGTCAGGCATCATCGCAGCTAAGATAAGTGGGCACATGGGTCAATACATGAGCAAAGCACAGAAGGGCATTGGTACAGAGGAGCCAAACACTAACTCCTGGTAGACAGAACAGTCGCCCAAGACTGCAGAATGCGACACACCAACCTGTGCACAGCCTGGTTCGACTACAAGAAAGCCTATGACTAAATGCCACACACATGGATCACTGAATGCTTGGAGCTGTACAACATCAATAGAACTCTAAGGGCCTTCATTGCAAACTCGATGAGGTTGTGGAGAACCACCCTTGAAGCCAACGGGAAGCAACTTGCCCAAGTATCCATTAAATGAGGCATATACCAAGGAGATGCATAGTCCCCACTGCTGTTCTGCATCAGTCTGAACCCCCTCAGCCAAATAATAAACAAGACTGGCTATGGATACCGACTCCGGAACGGGGCCACTATAAGTCACCTCTTCTACATGGATGACATCAAGCTGTATGCCAAGAGTGAGCGAGACATCGACTCGCTGATCAACACCACCTGGATCCACAGCTCAGACATTGGGATGTCATTCGGGCTTGAGAAATGTGGAAGGATGGTGACAAAGAGAGGCAAGGTTATCCACACAGAAGGGGTCTCACTGCCAGAAGGAACAATAGCAGACATTGAGGACAGTACTCATATTTACCCAGTCAAAACCAAAAATCTTGCCACTTAAGGTAATAAATTACATTGGTGCTTCTATTTTGAAAAGATTTAGAGGCCATGTGAGAGTGATTACTAAACTATAAAATAGTCGTTAAATAGTCATAACTTATCATTCAAAACCAAAAATAGCCCTATTACAGCAATAGATTTAGATTAAGCCCTTTCCGAATAAATACACCATAGTAAGTGTGTTTGTGTTTATTTGCTGAACTGTAAAATGGTCTCATTAACGGTTAGTAAATATTCAGTCAGAACCAGTAACTTAAAGCAAATAAATTGCATTGGTGCTTTTATTTTGAAAGGATTTAGATGAAATGTGTGGGTGTAATAACGTGACTGTCAATTAGTTTTTAAATAGTCATAATTAACCATTCAAGCCAAAAATAGTGCAGTTAAAGCTAATAAATTGCATTGATGCTTTTATTTTGAAAGGACTGTGGAAAGCATGTGTGGGTAATTGCTAAACTGTTAATCTTTAAAAAGTCATACTTACCCAGGCAAAAGCAAAAATATTGCTATTAAGGCCAATTATTTGGCCTGGTGCTTTTCTTTTGAAAGAAATTATTAGATTGTGTAGTAATTAAGCACACACTTTAGTGTACTTGACTAATCAGTAATTAGCATGGATCTGCTGTGTAGACTGAGCATTAGGAGTTTAGATAGGGTAAAAATTGTGGCTGTAGTGATGAGTTAAAGACAGAAGTTCTGTCTTTAAGAAGCGCACCCTCGCACTCTAGCTGTGACATCACGCATTCTAGCTCACACAATACACACTAATGGAAAAGCTGAAAATGTAACAAAAAATACACGATATTTTAACGCTGAAATTGAAAAGTATAGAAGATACAAGGACACTGAATGACAGATAAAGTTTATAAGTTTATAAGTTAAAGATTATAGACGCTTTTGAAGTTGAAATGCCGTTTCTACACCAAATTCAATTCAATTCAATTCTATTGAAGGGAGAGTGAGTTTGATGAGGTCAAAGAGAGTATCCCCAGAGGAGAGAGGGTGGTGGTTGGAGCAGACTTTAATGGGCATGTTGGTGAGGGGAACAGAGATGATGGAGAGGTGATGGGCAGGTTTGGTGTCAAGAAAAGGAATGTAGAAGGACAGATTTGGGGGACTTTGGTAAGAGGATAGAAATGGCTGTAGTTAACACTCAGAAGAGGAAGCAGAGGAGTGAGAGGAGCACAGAGGAGAGTGAAGCAGAGAGTGAAGCACAAGAGTGGCGGTAGGAGCATGCAGGTGGACCATATCCTATGTAGACGAGGTCATTTGAGAAAAGTTAGTGACTGCAAAGTGGTGGTGGGAGACAGTGTAGCCAGACAGCACCGCATGGTGGTGTCTAAGATGACTCTGGTGGTCAGGAATAAGAAGAGAGGAAAGACAGAAAAGAAGACCAAATGGTGGAAGTTAAAGAATGAAGAAACTTGCGAGGAATTCAGGCAGAGAGAACGTCAGAGTAGTCCAGGACATGTATGAGAAGAGTATGACGGTGGTGAGATATAGGTCAGGCAGGAGTTTAAGGTGGAGGTGGGACTACACCAAGGATCAACTGAGTCCCTTCTTGTTTCCTATGCTGATGGACAGGCTGACAGGTGATCAGGTCAGACAGGAATCTCCCTGGACAATGATGTTTGCAGTGAAAGCAGAGAGCAAGTGGAGGAACAGCTAGAGAGGTGGAGGTTTGCTCTGGGGGAAGAGGCATGTAAGTCAGCTGGAGTAAGACAGAATACATGTGTCTAAACTAGAGGGAGCGAGGTAGAACAGTGAGGTTACAGTGGGCTGAGGTGAAGAAGGTGCCAGAGTCTAAGTACTTGTGGCGAGCGTGGAAAGGAGGTGAAAAGGCGAGTGCAGACAGGTGGGAGCACGTGGAGGAAAGTGTCAGGAGTGTTGTGTGGCAGAAGAGTGTTAGCCAGACTCAAAGGAAAGGTGGACAAGACAGTGGTGAGACCAGCTCTGCTGCTGACGGTAGAAGTGAGAAAGAGACAAGAGGTAGACATGGAGGCAGCAAAGATAAAGAGGTTCTCTTTAGTGACAGAATCAGGAACGAGCTCATGAGAAGGATGGCTCACGTTGCCTGTGTTAGCAACAAAGTCAGACTGAGATGGTTTGGACATGTGCAGCAGAGAGATAGTGAATATATTGGTAGAAGGATGTTGGAAGGAAGATGGAGCTGCCAGACAAGAGGACGTCCAAGTAGGAGATACATGAATGTGCTAACAGAGGACATGAGGTTGGCTGGTGTGAGTGTAGAAAATGCCCAGGATAGAATGAGATGGAAAAGTACGATTCCCTGTGGCAACCTTTAATGGGAAAAGTCGAAAGAGTATTAATAGTTCTGGCTTTGAAGTCAGTATCACAAGCGAGAAGAGATAAAATCTCTCACATCTGTTAAATATAGACCTAGATTCAGGATTTGTTTAGTGTTGGTCAGTAAAGTTTTTTTTTTTTTTTTTTTTTTTTTTTTTTTTGTTCTGTCCAGCAGTTAAGCAAGCAGCATATATTACGCTGAATGCCATATTGTGATGGACAGCTTTGCTTTAACAAGAAGAGTATATATAGAATATATATACTCTTCCTGATTTATGGTTTATTTAATGGTTTATTTAGCTAATCCAAAATGTGTGTGATGTTGCTGTGTTGGTGGACAGGTTAGGGATCTGCTTTAGGGTGTGTATGCGGGAGGGTGGGGGGGAGGGGGGGTAAGGGGTGCAACCAGCTGCTGAAACCAAGCAAATCTGTTAAGTAAACAATCGGAGCAAAAAAAAAAATAAAATAAATAAAATAAATAAGAAGCATGGATGTACTTTAGGCTAACACATTCATAACTAAACAATTTTTGTGCTGTGGTTTACCTTGGAGATTAATACTAATACCAATAATAGTGCTAAGGTATGTGCACATACTAATACAAACATATACATACAATATACATACATATGTGCATTATTATACATATCCCATACTACTTAATAAAAGTCATGACATACAACACCACAAATTCCATATTCACACATTATTCATGTTGGTAGTGATAAGTATCAATAATACTTACAGTTGGATTTGGAAAGTGTCCCACTACAAGGTTAGTAAGGCTGTAGCTTAACATTATTCACCCAAAGGGTGAGGCAGACGTTGGTGCATGAACAATGCCACTTGTGGAAGCCAGGGTGATGGGAGGGGCTCCGCCACTACGCCCATCCAGCAAGCAGAGGAAGGAATCCTAGCAGCCAGGGAGCACACACACCTTCAGTTCCAGGAGGGCAGGTGTTGCGACCCAAGCCGCCCACACAGAGCCCCCCAGGCAGAGCTGCAGCAGCCACAGAGACAGCACCCGAGGCCAGAGTGGGCCACCGGGGGTCAACGCTGTCCGCCCCATGAGAACCAGGGGCAAACACTCCCCCCGGCGGGAGGGTCGGCCTGAAAGAGTAGAGCCCGAGGACCCACGGTCCGTAGGGAGCCCGCCAGAAGATGCCCCCGCGCCCAGAGTGGGGCCCGCCCCCAGTCCACCACCCCCACACGGGCGGAGCGGGGCCTACCCCATCGGCCCGACCTCATCCCCTGGCGCTACAGCGGCCTGCAGCACAAGGCCAGCAATTGGTGGGGTCAGCAGAAAAGAGACCACCCAGGCAGACGATCATCGTACCCCGGGCGAAAAACCGGACCCCCCACACTTCAACCGCACCACACGCATACCAACTCACACAAACACAGATGCATACACCCACCCACATGTGCAACACACATCATCACATCAACACACACACACACCATAGACTTCCTCACAACAAATTAGTCAATCATACGTGAACCAATGCACTCTCAGATACATTCTCCCACCCACACCATTCGCTTGATCACATTCGTGGGGAGGGTAGGTCTCCGGCCTGCCGTCCATGTGGCCCCAGGCAGGGACCGCAGCTCATCCCGAGCCCCGACCAACCCCCCCAACCCGGAGGAGGCAGAGGGCAGCAGAAAAAGGCACCCCAGAACCCTGCAACCCAGCTTGGACGTGAGTGTGTGGAACTAAAGTGCACTGAAGGTGGGTGACACCTCCAGGAGCACAACCGCTGGCTGACGGTGTGTCCCCCGGACAGTGCCCCCCCGCGCCCTAAATGTCTTTTTGTAGTTAAAACTGGGTGGTGATCTCTCCATCAGGGCCAGTGGCCGAGGCCACAACTGGCCTCAGCCCCAGGCCCCAGTGAAAGAGCCCACCCCCGGCCCTAAATGTATGTGTATGTAGCTAAGTATGAGGAACTTTGGGAGATACCCAATTCTCCGGGGGGTCCAGCAGACAGAGCCATCAATGGGAAGTCTACTGGCCCCCCCGGAAGGAGCCCCCAGATTCCTGGACAAGTGTGTATGACTAATGCAATTAAAACTGCAGAGCATCCCACTTGGAAGGGACGGAACCACTTCCCAGTAGCCCTGGTCCCTCCATCAGCAGGACGCCCCTTGCAGACCTAAGTGGATGAATGCGGAGAAATGTAGTTGGGAAGCAGAGCTCCAGGGTCCGCAGAGCCAGGTTCCCGACTGGCTCTGCTACCTATCCCACCACCCCCCACAACCCCCAGCCACGAAGGGACAGCCGAGACCCAGGGACCGCAGTACTACTGCCCAGGCGCCACACGCAGCACAGCCAGAGCCATCCTCACCCTTCTTTCACACTTACCCATTCTCTCGCTCAAGTATGCCCATGCTCGCCCCGTGTAGTGCTACACTCAAACCTACACACATACTCTGCGGTTGTGCATTGAGGGCCAGCTTCCGCCCAGGGCCCAATGAAGGTTCTAGCCTGAGTAGTCCGCCAACCCCCCCTGCAACAGGCCCGAGCAGTTACCAGAGGGCGTCGGACCGCTAGGGCAGGCAGCGCCCCACCCGAGCAGGGGCAGCGCCCCAGGGGAGAGACACCCCTCCGGGCACAGGCAGGCACCCCCAGAGGGAGTCCCCCGGACGCAGGTTACCCAGGTCTCCACCCCCAGGTCCGCCCCCGCACACCGGCAGGGAGGCCCGCCTCCGGCTCTCCGGAGACAGGCACACGCCAACCCTCAAAATGGTCCCACCCCGGCACAGGGCCGCCGGTCCCAGCAGCCACCACACCCCCGCCGCAGGGGACCCCTGCGGCCAGCCCTGAGTCCACCAACCCGTTGTCCCGGTTCTTTAGGCAGGCAGGCACCACCAACCACCAGTCACCCCCCCACCACTGTGCCAGACATGACGCAGCACCCGAGCCCCACGCATCCTTACCTGGAAATGGAATCAATCAGAGTATAGTTTTGGTCATTGATTTGATGAAGCAGACAATGTGTCTAAGGTGGTATAATCTAACAAGCTGTTCAGGTATTGAGTAATGCTTAATTTTTTTTTTGTTTTCCAGTTCATGAGGATGATTTTTTTTTGCGACACAGAGGGCAGAAAGAAGTGTGTGTGATGAGTTTGTCTCTAGATCAAGCCCACTTAGATCTCCTAGAAGACAAAGTGCAGGGGCTGCTGGGATTGGACAGCTTAACTGGGTTGACAGGTGTTCACATACTCTTTGCCAAAATTGCTGCACAGGTGAGCATGACCAGAATGCATGTAGGAATCTATCTGCTGTGTTATCTGTACAGTGAGGGCAAATATTTGAGTTTGTGAGACCCATTTGGAACATCCTTTGTCCTGTATAGTGAGTTCTATGAAGAATTTTGTATTGTATTAGTTGTAAATTTGTATTTTTTGTCATTCTGAATAAATTAGAACATATGTTATTCCAGAATGTGTAATTAGTGGTGATATTGAGATCAGCTTCCCATTTAGAGATCGGAAGGCTCACTGTCTGGTCTACATTGGAAATTAAGATATAGATTTTGGATACTGTCCTTTTCCCTGATATATCAATAAATCGCTCTATTACTGGTGGTGGTTGCATGTGGATGGCAGTATTCTTACTTTTTGCATTAAGTATTGACTTTAGTTGTTGGTATTCTAAGAAATTGGCACTAGTGATTTCATAGTGAGACACTAGTTCTTCAAAAGAGGTAAACTTGTCTCTTGTGAAAACATGTTTCAGATGTGTTATCCCTTTGATATGCCAAGTTGGAAAGTGTATTGCCTTTTTGTTTTGTATGATGTCTGGATTGTTCCAGAGAGGTGTGTTTTGGCAAAGAGTAAGCAAAGACCCATTCATTTTAAGAAACTCCCACCAGGCTTGCAGAGATGCTTTTATGCTAATGTTCTGGTAACAACTATGATGTTTGATTTTGGTGCTGATAAAGGGCAGATCTGCAACTTTAATATTTCCACAAAATGTTTGTTCAATGTCTATCCAGGAGGAGTCTGCTGGCATGGGTTTTATCCATTTGTGGACATGGTTCAGTCTATTGGCAAGAAAATAGTGGTGGAAGTTAGGTAGTTCTAGGCCGCCGCAGCGTCTGGATTTTTGAAGAGTTTTTAAACTAATTCGTGGTGGCTTGGTTTTCCACAAAAACTGTGAGATGTAGGAGTCTAATGTCTTAAACCACGCCTGGGCTGGCTGAGTTGGAATCATTGAAAATATGTAATTAATTTTTGGCAGGATCATCATTTTTATGGTGGCAATTCTTCCCATAAGTGAAATGGGTAAGGACTGCCATCTTTTGAGGTTGGCTTCTATTTGTTTTAATAGTGGATTGTAGTTTAGATCAATAAGCTCTGATAGCCTAGACGACAATTCAATGCCCAAGTATTTAATGTTTCCTGAATGGAGTGTGGTAGAGGAGATGTTAGTCACCTTAAGGTTAAGTGGTAGCACTATAGATTTGGTCCAGTTAATAGAGTACTCTGAAAGTCCTGAGAATTCATCTATGAGGCTGATAGTTGTAGGAAGAGACGTCTGTGGCTCAAGGAGAAACAGTAACACATCGTCAGCATATAAACTTATTTTATGATTTACTGATTTGGTCGATATTCCAGTAATTCCTTCATGCTGTCTTATTGCTGTGGCTAGAGGTTCAATAAATATTGCAAATAGTGATGGGGACAGTGGGCAGCCCTGTCTTGTCCCTCTATGCAGATTAAACCTTGGTGAGATCTGGTTGTTTGTTCTGACTGCAGCGTTTGCTGAGTTGTATAATATTTGGATCCAGTCTATGAATGTTTCCCCAATGCCGAATTTGTGCAGAGTGGCTAAAAGAAATTTCCAGTTTACTCTATCGAAAGCTTTTTCTGCATCTAAGGAGACGATGGCTGTCTCTAGTTTATGGATGGTGACATAATCAATTAAATTAATTAGTCTGTTCATATTGTTTGTTGACTGTCTACCTTTAATGAAGCCTGTTTGATCAGAGTGAATTATATATGGAGTGATTTTTTCTAATCTTCTAGCAAGTGCTTTACACACTATTTTTAGATCTACATTTATTAGTGAAATTGGTCTATAACTCGATGGGAGTGTAGGGTCTTTCCCTGGTTTTTGGAGCAGGCTTATGAAGGCAGAATTCATATTTGTGGGTAATGAATGTTGTTGTTTAATTTCAGCTAACATTTTGTAAAAGCTGGGTGCCAGCATGGACCAGAACTCTTTATAAAATTCAGTTGGGAATCCATCTGGTCCTGGAGCTTTTTTATTGGGCATCTCCTGCAGAGCTTCATGTAGTTCTGCCAAAGATAACAATGAGTCTAGAGTTGTAGATTGTTCTTCATTTAGCTTTGGCAGTTCTAGTTTATTCAGAAACGCCTCTATGGCTGAGGTGGGTGGATCTATTTGGGACGTATATAACTCTTGGTAAAAGTTTTTAAAGGTATCATTTATTTCATGGGGATCACGAGTAATGTTGCCTTCCTTATTAGTTATTGAATGGATGATTTGTTTCTCTTTATTATTTTTTAATTGGTTAGCTAGAAATTTACCACATTTATTAGCATGGTCAAAATTCTCCCAGCGTAATTGGTCTATCTGAAACTGAGTTTTGCAATCAATTATATTATTTAATTTCAGCTTTAGATTCTTTAGGTCTTCTAGGACATCATTGGTTGGAGAGGCTGCATATTTAATCTCTAGAGATTTTATTTTTTGCTCTAATTCTAATTCAAGTAACATGTCCTTTTTTTTCTTGTGTGATGAATATGAAATAATTCTACCGCGCATAACTGCCTTCCCAGTCTCCCAAAGAACACAGGGTGAGATTTCCGGTGTATCGTTGATTTCTATAAAGGTTTTCCATTCTCTCCTGACATAACTGATGAAGTCTTGATCATTGAGTAATGATGTATTAAACCTCCAATTCCTGGTTGATGGTGTGGCTGTCTTAATCATCGAAATCGACATTGGTGCATGATCACTGATTGTGATAGAGTGAATATTGGTGTCAGAGACATCTTGTAAGACTGAGTTATTTACTAAAATATAATCTATACGGGAGTGAGAGTGGTGAACTGGCGAGAAAAAGGTATATTCCCTGGATGTAGGATGAAGAGAACGCCATGTGTCACAGAGACCAAAGTCATCCATGTACTGTTTTAAGGTCTGTACTGATTGCCAGTTCCTGTTGCTCACAGCTTTGCTTAGCCTGTCCAACTCTGGGTTAAATACTAAATTAAAGTCCCCTCCTACTATAAGTTTGGAACCAGAGTGAGCAGACAGTAATGTGAAGAAGCTGTGAAAGAAAGAGGGGTCGTCAGCATTAGGGCCATACACATTAGCTATGCAATATTCAATGTTTCCTATCAAGATATTAATGATTATATATCTCCCTTCTGGATCTACAATGGTATCGTTATGCGTAAAGTTAATCTTTTTATTTATCAGGATGGCGACCCCTCTTTGTTTAGAATTGTAACCGGCTAAGTAAGCATGTGGGAACTCTGCTGATGCCAGAGTGTAATTTATAATTTTGGGAATATGAGTTTCCTGTAGTAAAACAATGTCTGCTTGTAGGATTTTCAAATGGTTAAATATTTTAAATTGTTTCTCCTTCTTATTGATTCCACGTACATTCCAAGTGACAATCTTCAGTGGTGTCATATCTTACCTGACTGCTGTGGATCACTAGTCTTGTGTGTATGTAGTGTGACAGACTTTAGGTGTGTGGCTAACCTTAAGTACCTGTGTATTCTGAGTTGTGTGTTATCTATGTATGTGCACGTGATTCCCCTGTGCAGTAGATGTTTGTGTGTGGCTGCTGGAGGGCTACATAGCTGGCTGACTACGTGGGAGAAGAATCGAGGAAAGAAGGATGTACACAGTGTGGAGTGAAAGTAGGTGAAGGAAAAAGAGTAAAGGGAAGGAAAATTAAAGTGAAAGGAAAGTGGGTGATTACGTATGGTGAGCGCTTTGCAAAGTGAGTGAGTGAGTGACATTAGAATGACAATAAACATTTATATGAAACATCTGCGAGAGAACGAGTTTGAATACTGGATGTAAAGTTATAACACATAGTTGCATTACATCTATTGTTTTTTTTTAACAAACCTTATACATTAAACCATTGTTGTTACATACCACCTGCTAGTACAGCCACGGAGTTGCTTCCCGGTCCCGGTAGAGCTCTCCGTTGACGTACAGTTTGTCGACGCTGATGACAGCCCTGCAGCCTTCTGCCATGAACCTCTTACGGATGGGGAACAGTCGGCGGCGGCGGTCGAGGATCTCCTTGGGGAACTGGTCGTTGACGCTGTAGTCGGTTCCCTTCAGCTGTCTGCCCCGGCTCTTAACCAGTTCCTTCTGCTTAAAGTCATGGAACTTGGCAACGATGGGTCGAGGACGCTGGCCATCCGGTCGTCTTCCTCCTAGTCTATGCGAACGGTGGAACGCCATCTTGTCGACAACTTCCGCTGGGATCTTCATCTGTTGTTTAATGAAGTTTTTAATTGTGGTTTCCGTGTTTTCCTCCGCCTGTTCTGGAATCCCCGAGAACACCAGGTTGTCCCTCATGCTGCGGGCCTGCAGATCGATGATACCTTCTTTTATTTTTTTATTTTCGGCCGCTAGCTGAGCCACATCCTCCGTCAGGGACTGCACCGTTCCTTTCAGGGCCTCGTTCTCGGTGGCGAGAGAAATCACCTGCTGCTGGCTAAATTCCAGGGAGTCGCGGAGGGCCATAAACTCTTTGTGGAGGAGTTCCACTAGCGCCAGACGTGCGTCGAAACTTGATATTTTTTTTTCGATGGACTCCAGGATGTCCGTGATGTTTTTGTCCGCCGAGCTAGCTCCAGGTGACTCAGGTGAGTCAGACGGACGGGAACGCTTGTTTGGAGCCGTCTCCTTTTTCCCCATTACCAGACGCTCGAAGCACTCGTCGATGTACTCGAAACTTTCTTCGGTGTTATCCAGAATGGTAGGGTGGTTGATTATTTTCCGAAAAATAAGGTAGTTATTTATTTAAATTGGCGGATAGTTTTTCGCGCTGTTGTTTACTACCGGTGTCGCGCCGCCTTGTTGAATTTCTCGTGCTGTTCTCGCAGAGTCTCGCGTTCTCTCACAGCATCGCGTCCTCTCTCACTCTCACTCTCGCTCTCACTCTCGTCAGTAAAGTTTAAGGGTAAGATCTCGGATACAAGCGGCCGAAATGAGCTTTCTCCGTAGGGTGGCTGGATGCTCCCTTAGAGATAAGGTGAGGAGCTCTGTCACCCGGGAGGAGCTCGAAGTAGAGTCGCTGCTCCTCCACATTGAGAGAAGTCAGTTGAGGTGGCTCGGGCATCTGGTTCGGATGCCTCCTGGACGCCTCCCTGGGGAGGTTTTCCGGGCATGTCCCACCGGTAGGAGGCCCTGGGGAAGACCCAGGACACGCTGGAGAGATTATGTCTCTCGACTGGCCTGGGAATGCCTTGGAGTCCCACCGAAAGACCTGGAGAAAGTGTCCAGGGAGAGAAGTCTGGAACTCTTTGCTCAGACTGCTGCCCCCGTGACCCGGCCCCGGAAAAGCGGTTGAAAATGGATGGATGGACAGTCAAATAACAACTAATGACTGTTCATTCTCATTTTTCTTCATTATAAAACAACAGTATTTCAAAAAGACACTTTAATTTGAGGAATTAAAAATGATACTTATCACCAAGAGAAAAGATCAAAAACTTTTGATGCTGATGTTTGATGTCACCTGCTACATGTGCCCTGGCTGTCCTCCTCAGCTTCCTGGTTTCTTCTCTGAAGCAGCGTGGTGAAACAGTTGCGAGGCCGTGGCTGACTAGTAGGTACCCATTTCTCTAAGGGTTGTTCATGCTTGGATCGCTTCTGAATGGAGACTGAGTACTGCTGTAGAACATCCTGGTCTGTTATAGTGGAGTCTATGTAAAGAAAAAGTGGAGCCCTGATTAAAAAAAAAAAAGTGTGTGCGTCACATTCTCTAGCAAGTTGTTATTAACTTTGAGATATCCTGTCTGATACAATTAGTATCTATCAGTAGAATATAGTAGTATACATATATATAGTAGTATAGGGTTAAAGTTTATGTTGTTGGGTGCAAGACATTTATCAGTAAAACACTTCACCTTCTCTTGGTCTCTTCACCTGTAGTTCTCTGCAGGACAGCTTCAGACCAGCCAGGTTAACAATTCCCTCCTTCCCTCTGGTGAAGGAGAACCTGTCTGATTTGATGTCTTCACTCCAAATACTGGGCCCAAAAGAGGCTGGCAAGTTGTTCCAGCTGTGACTGCGGTGTATTGATAGCTGAAAAAACAAAAACAAATAAACAGTTGTTCTAAATTCATCATTAATTTGATTAAGAGGACTTCTTAAATAATTTACAGTCTGATACCTGCAGAGAAGGTATGTCTGGGTTGAAGTCATCCATTTGCTCCAGAGTGTTAATGTCCAGGTTTCCTAAAGCCATCTGTAAGCCTTTGTCATCTCCTACATTACTGGAATTAAGTATCATTAAGGACTGAAAGCTAAATGTTTCTTATTACTATTTGTATATTTTAGATTAGATGTACAACCCCAATCGACAAAATGAATGTGTAAAACATGAATTAAATCAGAATGCAGGTCTCAAAATATCTGACAGTAGAATGTAAATAACATATCAGATGTAGAAACTGAAGTATTTCTACCAATGTTTGTACCATTGGTAGATGTACCATGTTTGTACCGTTCTACCAACATTTTGAATTTAATGATAGCATCATTTTTTTGGAATTGGGGTTGTGAAAAAAGTAACAAAACAGCTTCTACATTGGTGACACTTTCTATAAGGCGGCTCAAGTAGAACCAGTGGATACAGTCCAGCATAGGTAAGGGCAGCTGGGTCAATGTGCTCTGGGTATGGGTTAAGGGGCACTACCTTCCTCCTGACAGGATCAAACACCAGCTGGTAGAGGAAAGTGTTATTGGCTCTAATGAATCCCTCGATGTACTGTTCAGGTACATCTAAATTCATTTTTAGATACTGGCCCATTTTTCTGATCACCTGAATGCAGAAACATTTTTAGTGAGTTTTAAAATTTTTAATTGGATGCAAAACATCATGTTCTTTTTATTCACCAACAAAGTTTGCCAAAAGTGGCAATCATGGGTAAAGGCAGATACTATACATTTAGTTTTACCTGCTATGTGACACAATCTGCCTTGAATTAGTTTAAAAAGACGCCTTTTTGCTTATACTTGATCTACTTACCTTGACAATATCAGGGTCTTTGGCTAGTCGTAGCAGCTTGCAGGCCTTTGCAAGTCCGATCCCATGAATGGAGGGCAGATAGTCACACCCAGAGAGGATGCACATGTAGCGAAACTTCTCTTCGGTGAAAATGTTACCCAGGGAGCGACAACGGCCCAGATTACTTCGGTCTATCTCTAGACCATTTCCCTGCTTGTCCATTTTGAGGATGACCTACATGACAGTGAACAATGACTGATAAACTGACCAACAATTGTTTGCTTTTGTCTAATGTACCCCCCCCCCCCCCCTGTAAGAATGGTGGAAAGTTGCTGTGTAAAACAGCCATTGTCAGCCATTTGTCACACGTTGTCAGGGCTGTGTAGAGAAACCCTAAAACCACAGTTGGTGACCACAGTCACCCTAAATCTCAAAGAGCAGGCTTCTACTATACAAAAACAAGCTTTAAAATGCACATACATGCATTAAATGCCTAATAGTATTGCTTTCTCCTAAATGTCTTTCTTTATATTCAAGTATTATAAGAAATTACATTCATCGTTTCTTTCAGCCTAACAGAAGCAACACGTATCTCACTCTTCAAAACTGCTGTTTTGGTGTCAGTAGAGGGCGTAGAGAGTCTACAAGGATCACCTACAAAGTAGGGGAACATGTGCTGGCCTACCTCTTGTTATTTGATGTAGAAAAGCACACAATGCCCACATTGATGGCTAGCATCAGGTGGGAGGCTGGAACAGGGAGTAGGTTTCATTAACACCTGCTAGATCTCATCTATCTTACTTTGTGTGCAACTACACACATAGCCATGTAGTAGTACTAAAATGCCCATGAAGTTGATTATACATAATCTTGGCTCTCCACCTGGTACCTGTGACCTAGTATCAAACATGATTGCAGTAGTGCAAACATAAAGACATTAACGTCACCTGCTTGAAAAGAGGGAGAACAACGGTCCGCAAAACAAACAACTAAAAGAAGCTAGTTTATAAATGAGAGTGGTACATGAGCAACAATCCTAAAACAGTTTGGGAGAAAAAAAATTTGCATAAATAGTATCAATGCAAACTTTCAAAATAATATGGGTATAATATATGTGAAAGTCGTCCCAAATTTATTTAGACCATTTCATACCTTTTTGCAGCCAAATGCCAAAAGGTCAGAATCTTCAGTGATTACAGCCTGGGCCAAATCAGACTTGGTGAAGTAAGCTAACTGGGCATCAGCTTCATATGGAGCCACAATACAGTCCACTCCCCTTGACCTTGCTGCCTGGATCAACACAACACTAATTAATATCAACTATACTGTATGATTCATTCAACTGTGGTGAAGCTATGATGTCATTAAACATAGTTTTTAGCCGTGTAGAATTTTTTGTGATGACATTCATTATTACTGCAGCACCAATTGCTCCATTAAAAATGTTTAGACATGGATAGAAGTCCTCACCTTAATAAGATTATGAGCCATGGCTGGTGTGATGTTAACAGAACGGGTAAAACACTCTCTGGCTTCAGATAGTTTACCCTGACGTAGGAGCTGTCGACCTTTTTGGAGATTGGCTTCTCTGCGCCTAAAGCATCATACAAATACATGGAAGATAAATAAAACTACATAATAAACAACAACATGCACGTACACAGGCTGCATAATTCAAATCTTCTTTTGTGGACTTTATTGACTGAGTAATCAGATAAGAATAATAATAGAAAATACTTGTTAAAAACCTGTCAATTTACTGCTGCAGTTTAACAACAGAAACATTAGACGCACTTAAAAATATATATATATTTTTGTACCTGCACTGCAGATTAAATGTAAAACTAAAACAACAAAGCAATTTAGAGCATTTCAAGGCTGTCCAGTTGAGAACCATTGCTTTCATGATTGACTATACAGTTTCCATGTACTGATTTGCCTTTTTAGGATTTTCGCAAAAGCTTCAGATCCTCCCGTTACTTTTGCTTTTTTTCTTTTGCCATAAAAGCTTACAATAGAATAAGATTTAGTGTAAATGTATCCTGGATCTAAAATTAAGCTTAATACTCACTGCCTGCGAGACTTTTCCACTTCTCTTTTGGAAGGAAGATTCTGTCCATCAAACACCAGTATGGGTTTTACACTGTAGGTCAACAGCATGTCCACAAGTTTCATGCAGTACTGCACATATCTAGGGTTTCACAAATTAAAAAGTAAGCGCCAATGTTTTCTTTATCAGTCCATCCATCATCCTTACCACTTTTCCTAGAAAGGTTGTTGGAAAAAATCTGAAATGGTCAAATACTGAGGTTTTCAAACCATTGATTTACAATGCTTAAATTAATAGACAATCAATAAAAAATAATCAAAAGCAGTATTTAGTGTGTTAAAAGTTTGTTTTACGCATTCCTTCATTTCTCAGTTGTCAAATATGTTATTTAATTTGTTTAAATAAATTGTGATGATAGTGTTTGTAGTAATTTATTGTTTTCACTCCAGGGTGTTACTTCTGTCACACGGCTGCATTAAATGTCTACTCAAGTCAGACTAGGAAATCAAAATAAAAAGATGCCCAAAACATGGTGAAATGCAGGGTACACCATTGACAGGTCACAAGTACAGTAGGGTTTTTAACATTATTCTTGAATGTTAAAAATGCTTACTGATCAGTTGGTTCTCCTTTAGCAAGCTTCTCAGCACATGAAAATGCTCCTTTGTGCAACCAACAGTATGTGTCCACGGCCACCGTCTGGCCTTTGTATTTCTTAACATTGATGGGCTCAGCTGCATCTTTGATGAACTGCAGCAGACCTGAGATTCCCATTTTCAACTGCAAGATTAAACAACAGTGACAGGAAGTTCTAACATAATATGAAAGGAAGGAAACTGTTTATGCAATACTAACAAAGCTCACTTATAGCAACATAAATTTATAAATAAAGAGCATTCTTGGAGGGCTAATCAAACTGCCTCATACAGTATGAATGAATTTAAATACCCAGTAGGAGGTAACTTTAAGAGCTGTCAGTTTTCAATGAGAGTGTTAATTAAAGCAATGGGAAATATTTTAATAGGCTATTAAAGCCATATTAATAGCCATATGGATATCCTACTATATTCAAAAGCATTAAATTATACAAGGCTTAGAAATCACTTTAATAAAATAAATAATTTGTTTTTTCTAGTTCCATACACATATGATTGACATTCCCCACTATTTTATGTCAAGTTACAACTGATTGAAATTGAAACTTGCAAATAAAACGAGCAAATTCCATCTACATAACTGACTCTCTTAACTGCTCCATAAAGAAGCTCCACTTCAGTGTGTGCACCTTCAAGAGACTAGGTGTATACTTGGTTGAATTGCTAATTGATGACTTGAGTAAAATCATGTTTCAAACATTAAATTATTAATAAACTATTTGCAAAGAGCCACAGTCAGACAAAAACTGATGTGGGCCTAGAGATGAAAGACCAGGGCAGTGAGTAAGCAATGTGTGGCTCAGCTTCATGTTCAGTACAGTGCTTTTTTGCAGTCTAGCTCTCCCTCTCCTGAGATGTTGCTGAGTTAGTAGAGCTACATATGACATGCATCACAATACAAGGGCTTTAAAATATACTTACATGTCTATGTATCAAACGTCAGAAAAACTAATCATCCAACAAACAAGCACCATAGAACCACGTGTGTAAAAATCAAATGTGGTTATACGCATTACGCTCCTACTACAGTTACCTAATGAGCAGCTGCGACATATTTTGTTTCTCATTTTAGTCTCCGAAACAGAATAGGTTTCAAGAGTTTGATGACGTGCGTTAGGGGATAGAGGGTGAGAAAAGCACATTACAGAGCATTACTGTGCAGTGATCTATGATGTGTGTAACTGTGATTTAACCTGACAGGAGGTAAACTCTTAGTAGACCAGCCCTGGCCGCTCACCTGTTGCCTTGAACTCCACAACCGTTTTTTCTTGGTCTAGAGAAGGAAAAATCAAAGGGCTGACACTTCCACGGACCAAGATACGTTCATCCACCAAAACAGCATGCTAACACGATAACTTCTCGCCGTACGACTTAAAGTTGGGCGTTTAGGTTACGTTATTTTAACAACTGTTATGTTGTGCCGCAAACATTGTGCTAAAACTACAGTATGTTAAGTCAGAACTAACAGGCGGTCAATAGTAATTATATGGCTATCTAGAGCAGTATACACTCATGTTGAACAGTTAGGAACTGGCTTAGCGGTAGTTCTACACTTCTTACCTTTTAGCTGACCGCGTCCTTTATGTCAAACAGTAGGTCAGTAACGTTGTTACAACACGTTTCCTTGCTTGCATACCTAACACTGATTGTGGGTTTAATCGACGTTTGTGTAGAGCTGAGACTATGTGATATTAATATTCGTATTATTGGCTGGGACGCCAATAATCCACCGTTGTCTTGTAAACAGTCACAAATGCAGTTAGCAAGTTGGAGCGAATTTAGTTTTAGCGGCAAAATGGGTGATTCAGTATGCTGTTCTGCTATTGGTCAATCGGAGGGGGCGAAATGAAGGGCGTGCGTTTGAAAACATTACCGCTATAAGACGTCTGCAACAGCCTCTCTGCCTAAACAGCTAGTTTCCGACTCCTACCACTGGGTGAAAGACGGAACACCGGTGTTAATATCGAGTAATGCACTATTAAGGGAAAATTAACGTTATGTGTCATTTTTCGGTCCGTGTACATTAACATTAACCGATTAACCATTAAAAGGGTGCCTCATTTCGCTCAATGATTTTAAGGTTTTTAGAAGATGTTTCATGTTTATTTTTATTAAATTTATTAGAATTTCACAGCAACTGTGGAGAAGCTAAGGAGGAAGGAAGAAAACCTCCAGCAGAACCAGGGGCCCGTTTCAAGAAGGACGTTTAACAAACTCTGAGTTTAAACTAAACTCTGAGTTGATTTACTCTGAGTTTGCAAACCTGGAGTTTTCGGTTTCAGAACAGCTGAAAAGAGTTGGTTTAAGCAACTCCGAGTTAAGCGCGTGCACCGCGACGATACAAAGCCCTGATCAATGGAGTGAAGATATTACGAGTCACCATGGCAACAGGACAACAAAAGACGTCCGGAAATGAATATGACCTCAAGCATATAGCGACTACAAGTCTATATTCGGTAGAAAAAGCACCACGGCTGCAGCGGCGAAAGAGAAAGAATTAGCTTGGAAGAAAATAGCTGCTTGAGTCAATGCGTAAATTAACATTTTAATCATACAGTGTTCAATGTAACTCATTACTAAATAATTTTAGTATTGTTGTTATATTTCACTCGTAAAGTAAGGACTTTTAAAGTAATTGTTCACTCATTTAAGAAGTTTCTTCAGTAATTGCATAAAATACCGATGTTTGTATGAATTAAAAGTGCAGTGTTATGTCTATGCATTTTTAAAATTCCTGTTGTGGTTGATGTGGGATTTGTAAAGTAATGATAATTCAATAATCCAATAAGTTTAATGGAGAGCAATTATTACATTAATCTAATTAGGTTTTCAAAAGTTACACAAAACACGTAATAATATAAGAATTTAATTTATGTAGGCGCAATCCTGCAGGCATAAAAGAACGTGGCTAAAATTGAAATGTAAAAACATAATTCAAACAGATATAAGGCACCATCATGTCATGGGTGTAGACTACCTGACTTTACAACATTTGACATATTAAATAACTAAATAGCATGCAGAGTATAGCAGTGCAGCAGCATTGTCAACATGGCTGTAATGTTTTCATACAGTTAAATCTTTTGACTTCTACCCAGCCAACAGAAAGAACGCAGAGGCTAGAACAACTGGTGGAGGACCTGCACCACCACCACTGACGCTTGCAGAGGAGAAGGCCTCTTAGCATGAACACTGGAAAGCAAAGGCTGTAGGAATTCCTGAAGGGAGTTCATTAGAACCAGTCACTCCCCAGGATACAAGTGCATGTGTAAAATGTAAGAGGCCTACCTATATATTTGATTTTTTACATACGCTACTTTTGATACATCCATTTCTTAGACTCTGGGTTGGGTTCTTTGTTGGTCTTAACAGATTCTGATGGTAATATGTGAATCCTCCTGTCACAACAGAAGCCCAGGATGTTGTAAGTAAACTACTAAATAAAGCTTAAATTATGATAAGCAGTATTATAAAGTGTAATATTAATACAGTTTATACACATCACATGATTTCTGGTGTTTGTGTTGCGTAGCCTAAAAGGATATAACTTGATCTCCAAGTATAGTGACTTTATTATCTCCCCTCTGTCCCAGAGTGTGAAAAGAACAGCAAGAGGAGGGTCCATCACATTCTGCTGCACAGATGCACACAGTTCAGTGACGTTCAGTAAATGCCAGAGTTCAATTCTGTAAGACTGATGAGGAACTATGTCATGTAACTATAAATCTTCTGTATTTTAAGTTACCGGTTATTGAGTTGTATAAACTAAAACTCGAGGAAATGTTATACATGTACCACAAGATTGAAAAGACAGATCTAGAAATTGAAATTCCCAAACAAAAGGTGAAGATGAGTGTATACAGTAGTTAAAGGTGAATTGTATGAATTATTGGAAGAATCATAAAATCCAAGAATTGCCTTTGTATTTGTAGGAAATGGAAAAAAATATATAATTTGCATTTATTCAGTTTCTTTTATTGGTGGTGATGGTTGATTAAGACATTACAGCAAATCACATCTCTGACTGTCCATCCACTCTGCAGATTACCATGATGGAAGGAGTCTTCCTCAGGGTCTTGTTTTTGTGGGCCTGCTTCAGGTTCTGGGTGAGGGGTCAGTAGAGTGGGCTGGCATTAACCCCTATCTCCAGCAGAAAGCTGTCAATCTCTCCTAGAAGAAAGTTCACATTACTTTAGTGCTGCATAGAAGTGCTCCCGTGAGTGAGAGTGTGTGACAGGGCGGCAAGAGCCCGCACGGAAAGGACGCCAGGGGAGGCAAAGGAGGACGTTCACACTCAACAATATTTATTCTTTAAAATATAATTCTCAATTAAAATACACCACACGAGGTAAGTTACGTGATATAAACACCAAAAGTAATACAAATCAAAATCACACCATGCAGAATCACGGCAAACAAAATAAACAAAATAACAAAATAGAAACTAAAACAAAACCAACCAACCTAAATTAACAATAAGAGATGAATCAACAGTTATAATGCGCAGACATACACGCGCACACACACACACTTACACCAACAGTGGTTTCCGCCCCTTAGGTCTTGGACGATCCGAAGGACCGAAACCTTGGCGGAAACCGGGACACAATAAAAAGAAAGAGACACCGAAGAAGCCAGAAACAGCAGCGTCGGGGAAGGGCACAAACCCATGGGTCACTCGTATCCAGACCCAAAGTGGTAATCTGGACTGTAGCGCAGCTGTGCGTCCCGGTCGCTGCCCCCGCAGTCGTCGCTTACCAGCGAGGCGCCGCTCTCCCAGCCGCTGGCGCGCTGAATTAAAGACATGGTAAACTACCAAGCAGGGAGAAACCGAGGGATTTAAAGGCAAGATCAGTCTGTTACCTGAACACCCCCCGCCGTGACTCGAGCTAATGTCAGGCCGGATAGCTTTTATTATGACGCCGGCTCTGTGAAGGGGTCCGGCTCTGGAAAAGAGTCGCTCATAAGCGCTGCGCCTGAGGGGGGGGGGACTCAAAACCCTGCATCACCACACAGACAGCAGCTCCCCTTACCTGTAGCGATCGTACACAGGCGCACCACTGCAGCCACGGATAAACCACGATGATCTTATTAAAGTGCTCACCTGCGCTCATAGGCACCAGCCACAGGCCAACAAAGAGCCCTAATCAGGTGTTCACCTGTACTTAAAGGCACCAGCCTGGCCCGCCTCCCAGGGAGCCAATTAGGTTATATGGTGGGTGGGGCAAACCTCCACACCACCACAAGTGCATGCATTGAAATAAGTGTATAGGACAAACATGTACTTATCCCAGTGCAGCCTGTTATTTAGGGTTGACTCACAATATATTCATGAGTTCACGTTTATGATATGTGCAGCATCACATTTTATCTTGGTGATGTAAACAATGATACGTCAGTGACCATTAGAACGAGTAGTCAGTGTACCTGCACATTTATCAGTTTATTTCAGATCACAGCAACATATTATTACCTGATCATCATTTTTCGGATTAGCCTCACTGAAACGCATTAAATACCACATACCTGCAATCCTGTGAAACTCCTCTTTAAATGGCTTTAAGGAGTTTGTGTCAAGGAAAGTGCTTGAGGTCGAACTTTTCTAACACAGTGGCTTCACTAACGTGCTCAGCATCTACCGTTTGCAGGTGATGTGTTTGATGTACAGTATGGGTGGATAAGATTATTGACATATGTCATGGAGTCTCGAAATAAACGGTACCGCTAAAATAAATATGCACGGCGATATGACAGAGAATTAACTCGTGGCGTCAAAATCCTCTCACGGCGTAAATTCAATGCCGTGTGAATTAATACATCGTCCTCATCTACAGGATCCTCTAGAAACGGACATTTTGGTCTCTGCGCGAAGGAAACAGGTGAAATCTATGAATGTACTGAAAGATTAAACAAGGTATTTAAACAGTGTTCACTTTAAAAAGGGGCGGAGACCGAAGAAAACTCTGGGTTTCCCGAATAAAACCTGCTCCCGACCAGGTTAGGTTCACAGAGTAAGTTGCCATAGTAACTGACTTTGAGTTTCGATTACCTCGCTTCTTGAAACGGGTTCAAACTTACCCCGCTTTACGGGTTTAAGTAACCTCGCTTTCTGAAACCAAAAACTCTGAGTTTTCCTTATTTCGGGGTTAACAAACTCAGAGTTTCAACAAAAACTCCTTCTTGAAACGGGCCCCTGGTTTAATTTTTAACTGATTGGGGTTATGGTGGGTGGCACGGTGTCGCCTTACAGCGAGAAGCCCCTGGGTTCGATTCCCGGGGCGGACCAGGGGCCCGTTTCAAGAAGGAGGTTTAACAAACTCTGAGTTAAAACGAAACTCTGAGTTGATTTACTCTGAGTTTGCAAACCTGGAGTTTTCGGTTCCAGAACAGCTGAAAAGAGTTGGTTTAAGCAACTCTGAGTTGACTGACTCAGAGTTGCTTAAACCAACTCTTTTCAACTCTGAGTTGACTGACTCAGAGTTAAGCGTGTGCACCGCGACGATACAAAGCCCTGATCAATGGAGTGAAGATATTACGAGTCACCATGGCAACAGGACAACAAAATACGTCCGGAAATGGATATGATACCTCAAGCATGTAACGACTATGAGTCTATAATCCGTAGAAAAGGCAACACGGCTGCAGCGGCAAAAGAGAAAGAATTAGCTTGGAAGAAAATAGCTGCTCGAGTCAATGCGTAAGTTTACATTTTAATCATACAGTGTTCAGAGTAACTAAATACTAAATAATTTTAGTATTGTTGTTATATTTCACTCGTAAAGTAAGGACTTGTAAAGTAATTGTTCACTCATCTAAGGAGTTATTTCATTAATTGCATAAAATACTGATGTTTGTATGAATTAAAAGTGCAGTGTTATGTCTATGCATTTTTAAAATTCCTGTTGTGGTTGATGTGGGATTTGTAAAGTAATGATAATTCAATAATCCAATACATTTTATGGAGAGCAATTATTACATTAATCTAATTAGGTTTTTAAAAGTTACCCAAAACACGTAATAATATAATAAATTAATTTCAGTTTTTATGTAGACGCAATCCTGCAGTCATAAAAGAACATGGCTAAAAATGAAATGTAATAACATAATTCAAACAGGTATAAGGCACCATCATGTCATGGGTGTAGACTACCTGACTTTACAATATTTTACATATTAAATAACTAAATAGCATGCAGAGTATAGCAGTGCAGCAGCATTTTCAACATGGCTGTAATGTTTTCACACAGTTAAACATTTGACTTCTACTCAGCCAACAGAAAGAAGGCAGAGACTAGAACAACTGGTGGAGGACCTGCACCTCCACCACTGACGCATGCAGAGGAGAAGGTGTCACGTTTCGTGTCACGTCCTGCAGTTACCTTGATAGCATTTCCTGTTTTATCCTGAGAGGACTTCCTGTCTCACCTCAGCTGTTTCCTGTATCCCGGTTTTCCACGCACACCTGTCAGTAATCAGTTAATCACTCACCCGTGTATTTAGCCACCACCAGTTCCCATAGTCCCTTGCCAGATTGTTGAGTTTTCTTTGCCATAGCACTCCTGCCCAGCATTTCTTGTTTTACCTCCCGTGTGTTGATCCTGACTGAACCCTGCTTGACCGTGAGTTTGCCTAATCCTTGTTTGTACCGTCGCCGCGATCTCTTGTGTATCGAACCCTGCCTGTCTACTGGACCTGAGATTGCCTGCTCCCTTCTGTGTATCATTACCGAGCTCTCTGTGTATGACCTGGACCGTCTGACTCTGCTTGTAGCAATAAAGCCTGTATTTTTCCCTCAACCCGCCTTGTGCTGTGCATGTGGGTCCGTCGCCTGCCCTAGTCTGACAGAACAATCTGGCCAGACTTGGACCCAGCCAGCACTCAGCCTCCGTCCAGGTCAGTTACTGTTTCTTCTTGGGTTTTTTTGGCGGCGAGTATTATTCTCCCGCAGGGAGAATGGAGTTTACCTGTGCCGAGCTACCCAGCGACCTATGCACTTATTTTAAAATCCTCGCCGAGGATTACCGAAGGGCGTCCAACTCGGAAAACCAGCGCAGCGCCGTGGAGGTGGCGGTGTGGACCTTGGAGGACGAGGACAGCGTGCTAGAGCGCCCCAGTGTCCATCGTCTCTACGAGCGATTGTGTGTGCGACTCGGAGAGTTAAACAGCGCGCTCCACACCAAACCAGCCCCCACGTCGTCCGCTCGGATTACGCCAGCCCCAGTCTCACCGCCGAAGGTTTCGGTTTCCTCCTCCCAGCCCAGTCGGACCGTCGTGAATGCACCAGCCTGCCCAGCTCCACGTTTGCTCTGCTGGGAGGACTTCCTGCACTGATGCGGCTCCCCGTCCTCGTTCTCATGCGGCTCCCCGTCCTCGTGCTCTGCTCCGTCTCCAGCCCAGCCGTGCTCTGTTCAGTCTCCAGTCCAGCCGTGCTCTGTTCAGTCTCCAGCCCAGCCGCGTTCTGCTCAGGTCTCAGCCCAGCCGCGTTCTGCTCAGGTCTCAGCCCAGCCACGTTCTGCTCAGGTCTCAGCCCAGCCGCGTTCTGCTCAGGTCTCAGCCCAGCCGCGTTCTGCTCAGGTCTCAGCCCAGCCGTGTCACGCTCAGGTTCCAGCGCAGCCCTGTCACGCTCAGGTTCCAGCGCAGCCCTGTCACGCTCAGGTTCCAGTGCAGCCCTGTCACGCTCAGGTTCCAGCCGCAGCCCTGTCACGCTCAGGTTCCAGCCGCAGCCCTGTCACGCTCAGGTTCCAGCCGCAGCCCTGTCACGCTCAGGTTCCAGCCGCAGCCCTGTCACGCTCAGGTTCCAGCCGCAGTCCTGTCACGCTCAGGTTCCAGCCCCAGTCCAGTCGAGCTCCGTTCAGGCTCTAGCTCCAGCCCAGTCGAGCTCCGTTCGGGCTCTAGCTCCAGCCCAGTCGAGCCCAGCCCAGGTCCCAGTCCAGTCGAGCCCAGCCCAGGTCCCAGTCCAGTCGAGCCCAGCCCAGGTCCCAGTCCAGTCGAGCCCAGCCCAGGTCCCAGTCCAGTCGAGCCCAGCCCAGGTTCCAGCCCAGTCGAGTCTAGTCCAGGTTCCAGTCCAGTCAAGTCACGTTCAGGCCTTGTCCCAGCCAGAGGGCACCATCCGTCTGACGAGTGTTAGTCACACCCAATCAGGCCCGACGTCTACTCCGTCGAGTTTGGCAGCTGCAAGCAGTCATGCCGGCTCCGGAGAGGACGCCGTCCCAGTTCCTGTCGGCCCGTTAGGGGTCGTTCCTGTTCCTGTCGGCCCGTTAGGGGTCGTTCCTGTCCTTGTCGGCTCCAGTAAGGACGCCGTTCTAGTCCCTGTCGGCTCCAGTAAGGTCGCCGTTCTAGTCCCTGTCGGCCAAGTCGAGGCCGTTCCTGTTCCTGTCGGCCAAGTCGAGGCCGTTCCTGTTCCTGACGGCCAAGTCGAGGCCGTTCCTGTCCCTGTCGGCCATCTCGAGGCCGTTCCAGTTCCCGTTCCTGTCGGCCATGTTGAGGCCGTTCCAGTTCCCGTTCCTGTCGGCCATGTAGAGGCCGTTCGAGTTCCCGTTCCTGTCGGCCATGTAGCGGTCGTTCCAGTTCCCGTTCCTGTCGGCTCCCGCAAGGATGCCGTTCGTGTCCCTGTCACCCTCGGAGCCGGCTGCAGTTCCTGCCGCAGCTCCCGCCGACCTCCAGGAGGAGGTCGCGTCTGCTTCATCTCCTGCGGACCCCCAGGAGGAGGTCGCGCCTTCTGCAGCTCCTGCTGACCTCCAGGAGGAGGTCGTCCCTGTCGCAGCTTCCGCTGCGGGCCCTGCTGACCTCCAGGAGGAGGTCGTTCCTGCCGCAGCTTCCGCTGCAGTTCCTGCTGACCTCCAGGAGGAGGTCGTTCCTGCCGCAGCTTCCGCTGCAGTTCCTGCTGACCTCCAGGAGGAGGTCGCGCCTGCCGCAGTCTCTGCCGACCTCCAGGAGGAGGTCGCGCCTGCCGCAGTCTCTGCCGACCTCCAGGAGGAGGTCGCGCCTGCCGCAGTCTCTGCCGACCTCCAGGAGGAGGTTGTTCCTGTGGCAGCTCCCGCTGACCTCCAGGAGGAGGTTGTTCCTGTCGCAGCTCCAGCTGCAGTTCCTGTCGACCCCCAGGAGGGGGCCGTTCCTGTCGCAGCTCCAGCTGCGGTTCCTGTCGAACTCCAGGAGGGGGTCGTTCCTGTCGCAGCTCCCGCTGCGGTTCCTGGCGGCTCGGCTCCGGCCGCACCTGCATCGGTTCCTGGCGGCTCGGCTCCGGCCGCACCTGCATCGGTTCCTGGCGGCTCGGCTCCGGCCGCACCTGCATCGGTTCCTGGCGGCTCGGCTCCGGCCGCACCTGCATCGGTTCCTGGCGGCTCGGCTCCGGCCGCACCTGCATCGGTTCCTGGTGGTCCGGCGCCGACCGCATCTGCATCGGTTCCTGGTGGTCCGGCGCCGACCGCATCTGCATCGGTTCCTGGTGGTCCGGCGCTGACCGCATCTGCACGTCTGTTCTGCTCCTTGGGGCCGGCATTCTGCCGGCTTGTACCTCGTCTGCCTGATGGGTGGCCTCGCCTTTGGCGCATCCTGTGGCGTGGATGGCGCTGCCTCCTGCGTCGTCGGCTACCTCGGCTGTCTAGTTCCGGGGGCGACTCCCTGCCCGGGGGTCGCCGTTTCCTGCGGTGGCGATGGCGTTGCCTCTGCCGTTGCCGACCGCCGCGCCTCCTTGGCCTCCTGGAGCACCGCCCGCATGGAAAGCACCGGCGCGTGCGTTGGACCTCTGGAGGCGTCTTGTTCCGACGCCGCCCTCTTGGGACTCCAGCCTTGTCCGTGGAGACGGAATGTGCCGTCTCGGCCTGGCGACTGCGCGGCCGAGACCCTCCTCGCCACCTCCCCCCGTGAAGGGACAGTTTGGACCTTGTTCTTTGTGTTACAGACTCATCATGAACTCCCGTTCCTGCCCTGTCGTGGATTATTGTTGTTTTGGTTTTGATCCTCCTCCAGTCCTCCCTCCACCCACCCTGCTTGTCTGCCTTGTCGGGGAGGGATTCGGTCCCTCCTCCTGAGACCACCCTCCGCCCGCCCTGGTGACAGTACCCCCCCCCCCATGGCGCCTATGGCGCCGTGGAAGGGGGGTACTGTCACGTTCCGTGTCACGTCCTGCAGTTACCTTGATAGCATTTCCTGTTTTATCCTGAGAGGACTTCCTGTCTCACCTCAGCTGTTTCCCGTATCCCGGTTTTACCACGCACACCTGTCAGTAATCAGTTAATCACTCACCCGTGTATTTAGCCACCACCAGTTCCCATAGTCCCTTGCCAGATTGTCAAGTTTTCTTTGCCATAGCACTCCTGCCCAGCATTTCTTGTTTTACCTCCCGTGTGTTGATCCTGACTGAACCCTGCTTGACCGTGAGTTTGCCTAATCCTTGTTTGTACCATCGCCGCGATCTCTTGTGTATCGAACCCTGCCTGTCTACTGGACCTGAGATTGCCTGCTCCCTTCTGTGTATCATTACCAAGCTCTCTGTGTATGACCTGGACCGTCTGACTCTGCTTGTAGCAATAAAGCCTGTATTTTTCCCTCAACCCGCCTTGTGCTGTGCATGTGGGTCCGTCGCCTGCCCTAGTCTGACAGAAGGCCCTCAGCCTGAACACTGGAAAGCAGAGACTGAAGGAATTCCTGGAGGGAGTTCATCAGAACCAGTCACTCCCCAGGATACAAGTGCATGTGTAAAATGTAAGAGGTCTACCTATATATTTGATTTTTTTACGTAGGCTACTTTTGATATATCCATTTTTTAGTTTCTTTTACTTTTCTTAGAGTCTGAGTCTAGAGTCTACTAAATAAAGCTTAAATTATGATAAGCAGTATTATAAAGTGTAATATTAATACAGTTTATACACATCACATGATTTCTGATGTTTATGTTGCGTAGCTTAAAGGATGTAACTTGATCTCCAAGTATAGTGACATTATTATCTCCCCTCTGCCCCAGAGTGTGGAAGAACAGCAGGAGGAGGTCCGTCACATTCTGCTGCACAGATGCACACAGTTCAGTGATGTTCAGTAAATGCCAGAGTTCAATTCTGTAAGAGTAATGAGGAACATGTCATGTCAAGATGTCATGTAACTCTAAATCTTCTGTATTTTAAGTTACCGGTTACAGAGTTGTATAAACGTAATCTCAAGGAAATGTTATACTTGTACCACAAGATTGAAAATCCAGATCTAGAAATTGAAATTCCCAAACACAAGCTGGAGATGAGTGTATAGTTAAAGGTGAATTGTATGAATTATTGGAAGAATCATAAAATCTAACAATTGCCTTTGTATTTGTAGGAAATGAAAAAAATAAATAAATTATGATTTACATCTATTCAATTTATTTTATTGGTGGTGGTGGTGATGGTTGATTAAGACATTAAAGCAAATCTGTCCATCCACTCTGCAGATTACTGTAATGGAAGGATTCTCCTCAGGGTCTTGTATTTGTAGGGCAGGGTGTTGCTCCTCTCTAATATTGGAATAATGTGGAGAACAACACATCTCCTCTCACATCACCTCTCAGGTGTTTCCCTGAGGTGACGTAGGCACTGAAGACGTGCTTTCAACAGGTCTATGGTCATTTCCACCTGGGCTCTTGTTCTGCAGGGCCACTTTAAAGCGCTGCTGGGGGCCTGCTTCAGGTTCTGGGTGAGGGGTCAGTAGTGTAGGCTGCCATTAACCCTTATCTCCAGCAGAAAGCCGTCAATCTCTCCTAGAAGAAAGTTTACATTACTTTAGTGCTGCATAGAAGTGTTCCTGTGAGTGTGAGTGCATGCATTGAAATAAGTGTATAGGACATACATGTACTTACCACAGTGCAGCCTGTTACTTAAGGTTGAATCACGATATATTCATGAGTTCACGTTTATGATATGTGCAGCATCACATATGATCTTGGTGATGTAAACAATGATACGTCAGTTACAGTGACCATTAGAAAGAGTAGTCAGTGTACCTGCACATTTATCAGTTTATTTCAGATCACAGCAAGATATTATTAACTGGTCATCATTTTTCAGATTAGCCTCAGTGAAACAAATTACCACATACCTGCAATCCTGTGAAACTCCTCTTTAATGGCTTTAAGGAGTTTGTGTCAAGGAAAGCGCTTGAGGTCGAACTTTTCTACATACAGTGATTTCACTAATGTGCTCAGCATCTCAAATGTTATAAAGAAAACTACCGTTTGCAAAAAAAAAACGTAACGCAACACAAAGAATCTGCTCGGATGTAAAAGCGCGGTCACGATGGGTGATGTGTTTGACGTATGGGTGAATAAGATTATTAATATATGTATGGAGTCTCGATAAAAACGGTACCGCTCAAATAAATATGCACGGCGATATGACAGAAAATTAACTCGTGGCGTCAAAATCCTCTCGCGGCGTAAATTCAATGCCGTGTGAATTAATATACATCGTCCTCATCTACAGGATCCTCTAGAAACGGACATTTTGGTCTCTGCGCGAAGGAAACAGGTGAAATCTATGAATGAACTGAAAGATTAAACGAGGTATTTAAACACTGTTCACTTTAAAAATGGGCGGAGACCGAAGGAAACTCTGGGTTTCCCGAATAAAACCTGCTCGCTAGTAACTGACTCTGAGTTTCCATTACCTCGCTTCTTGAAACGGGTTTAAACTTACCCCGCTTTACGGGTTTAAGTAACCCCGCTTTCTGAAACCGAAAACTCTGAGTTTTCCTTATTTCGGGGTTAACAAACTCAGAGTTTCCACAAAACCACCTTCTTGAAACGGGCCCCAGGTGCGTTTCAGTGTGGAGTTTGCATCTGTTCGGGTGGGTTCTCTGCGGCTTCCTCTCACGGTCCAAAAACATGCATCAGGTTCACTGGTCACTCTAACTTGCTCGTAGGTCTGAGTGTGTGTGATGGTTGTCTATCTATGTGTAGGGCAGACTTTACAAACTGAGGATGGGTCAATGGTAAAAGTGATTATAATAGTAGTCAAGTTCAGGGATGCTGAAGCAACAAAAAGAAAATGTCAAAGTAATTGTTGGGAGAGCAGTGATGAGGAAATTATAAGAGGACATTATGTCTAAGTAAATTTAAATTTTTTGCAGGTTGGAGGAAGACTACCGAAAGAATACAAACAACCCACAATGACATAATCCTTCGCAAAATCCAAATGGCACAGGTGTGTGGGAAGGAATGTGGGAAGAAAAATGTGCTTTCACAATTGAGGCAACAGTTATGAAAAGTCATACTATCATAGGTATTCCAGGCGACACGGAATATGCCACGAGTTTTGTATATAACCTATAATATTGTGTGGAGTTTCGTTGTATTGCGCCACAGAAGAAGACGTTCCAACGGTGCGACTCGCCCTAAACGCTTCATAAGACGTGTCTAATTTCCCAGCATGCTCTGCGCTTCCTTCTTTCCACAGTAGTACTAGAGAAAGAACGATAATAGTTCGTGATGGCTTAACTGAACTGATGACCAGTTATCAATGACAGCGTCATTATGCTTACCTATATCTTTTACAGACCCCTTCTTTAAATCATTTTTTTGGACTTAAGGCTTGTGGAAGTAATATAACAAACTAGCCATGCAATTCTCTCCCACCAACGGAGATTTCACTTTCGTCTCATCGACAGAGGCAGAAGGTAACTAGGCTAGCTACTTCCTGCGCTAGCAGGCCCTTAACGAGCTAGTGTTAGCTAACCATTTCATATACCTGTTTAGTTACGTCCTTTGTTTGGGCAATTTCAGTGCCCGAGGGACGCAAGGATTGGGTTGACACGTGAAAATGAAACGACATTTAACTACGGTTGAGATTTCACAATGCAGCTTGCGAATCCAAAGTTAGCATCCGATTCCAGCCTCCCGTCAAATCAAGGGAGAGTTCAGTTTGGTTAAAACAGCTATCATCTTGTTACAAAAATAGTTGTTTTGAAGACAACATGGACAATATTAACCCACCCAGACTCTCAGCGAGTTATTTATGAATTTATCCAGTGTCTGTTTATTTGTGCTCTAAGGCTGTGTTGCGCTATTGCTTGCTCACCGGCTCCAGTTTCTACTTAGTGAAATTTAAATAATAAATAATTGTAAATAATTTTGCATTTTGCTAACTTTTCTTTAGGCCGACCACATTAGACCAGGTGTGCACCCTTAATAGACATTTGCTTAAAACCAGTTCCAGATTGTCAAGGAGACATTAAAAGTGTTAATAAATGTTTTTTTTTTTCTGATTTCTAACACTGTCTGCTAAAGCTAGACACTTGATATACATAGAATAGTATATTTATTAAGCCTATTTTAATGAATGATATTTATTCAGAATGCACATGACAAACAAACAATAAAAATTTTAGTAATACGCATTAATGTGGCAAGGGGGGTAAAAAAGAAGATGGGAACCAAGAGAAATATGAATGTTAGCTAATGGTTGAAAATATTTATGTGAAATAGAATAAAAGTTTCACAAATCAAAGAGAAAATTATTAATCAAAATTTTCAAAATTCTATAGTTTTGAGTCTAGATGTGTTTTTATTTAGTCTGTTACTTAGAGAAGCAATAGGACAACATAGCCTTAGTGGCATTTACAAATAGTGATTTAACAAACCAATATGTAATAATGAGATCTAAACTGTTAAACTATTTTTGCAATGTGTGATTGACTTAGACTTGAAATTCTGATAGTTTGAAGTCTAAAAAGTTTAGAAAAGTAGTGACAGATGAAGGTGTGTCTAAATAAAAATATGTTCTCCACAGATTTCAGTGGCACCATCAGTGCCCCAGACGTTAAACTCACCATGAGCAGTGACAGTGGTAAAAATCCATATGCTACCACCTTTCTGAGGCAGCGAGGCTACGGCTGGCTTCTGGAGGTTGAAGAAGAGGATAATGAAGAGAATAAGCCTCTTCTGTAAGCACATAATATTTACAGTGACTCCTGCCAAATGTCTTCCTGATTGTTTAGGTAAATTGTGAGGCTCAGACCGCTATCCTACTCTTAAATACAATACTGAACAGGCACAGGACTATTACTGTAACAGTTACTATATTTGAAATGATAATGCATGTTTGAGATTCTTTAAAATGGTGGTGAACCTCGGCACATTTGCCTTATTCAGATTTTAAGACTTATATATTCAAAATAGAAAGTAGAAAATATAGGCAATTAGATACATTGCGTCTTGAGGGGCCTGGTTGCAGTGGTGTGTGATTCATCATAATCTTGTGCCGTTTTTGTTCACAGAGAGGAGCTAGACATTGACCTGAGGGACATCTATTACAAGATTCGTTGTGTATTGATGCCAGTGCCATCACTGGGATACAACCGGCAGGTGGTCAGAGATAACCCAGACTTCTGGGGCCCTCTGGCTGTGGTACTGCTGTTCTCCATGATTTCCATTTATGGACAGTTCAGGGTGAGCAAGACAAGAGGCATTTCATTATAAAACCCAACTTTAATGTTAATGTAACATGTAGATCACCTTCACTGGCCTGTCTGAAACTGCATTTCAAGTCCTCTGACAGAACAAGATGTTTTCAGGTTGGGTCACTAAGTATGCAAATAAGATGTGATCCCCACGCCCCTTTGAGGAAGCACACAGGTCACAGCGTCCTTCTTGGCATCCTGGGAATGCCGACATGTCAAACTCATTCTCTCTTAACTGGGATATGCCCATCTGTATAGGAATAAAGTAGTTATATCTGTAAGAGCAATACAATTTAAATGTTATGTTACACCAATTATAGGTAACTGAGTAAATAAGCAACACACAAGTGAAATGGTGTTCACAGACATAAAAATCCATTGACTGTGTTGGTACTGGTCAGTTTACCATTGATGCTTGGGTACACGATTGGCCTAATTAGCAAAATGTAAAAAAAAGTTGCGAGTACACTTCTGACATACTTGTGTGGTATGCATCTTAGAGTCAAAGGATCAAGTCCCACAGTAAAAATGACTAGAGTAAGCACCACCTCTGACTCATAATAAACAAATCTCCTGAACAGTAGACCAGATTTGTTTAAGATTTAGTGAAGCAAAAAGAGCAGAAACTGTGATAGTGTATAGTAACATGGAAAAAAATCGGTGACTTCTCTCATGTCTAACTTAGTTTGCAGTGTTGATAAAGAACATTTTGGTTACTCGAGTGCATGCAAACACAGTGACTGAGCTCTACTTTGATGTGACAGGTTGTGTCTTGGATTATCACCATCTGGATATTCGGATCACTAACAATCTTTCTCCTGGCTCGTGTTCTCGGAGGTGAAGTACGTACACTTACCACTTAGTAATTTTCTCCAGACAGATACCAACACTAGTCAAATTAAATAGTTACTGTAAAACACAAAGACATTTGTATGAAGCTCAGCTGTTTCTGTTTTTTCAAATTCAGGTTTCTTATGGCCAGGTTCTGGGAGTAATTGGATATTCTCTTCTTCCTCTGATCGTTATAGCCCCCCTGCTCTTAGTGATTGGGGGGTTTGAAGTGGTCTCTACCCTAATCAAAGTGAGTAGGAATCTATGTGGCTACAACATGTGCAACAAGCATACAATCAAAGAAAGACTATTTTGTCATCAGGAAAAAAAATTTTACTTACATCAGGAAATAACCTACAGGCACAGTGGTGGACTAGAAATAGTCCGTTCACTGCAGATGTAAACCAAATGCACTATTTCAAAGCTACAGAATCATCATTGTCATGTCTTTTCTAAACACTAGGCACACAAACTAGACTTTAGGTTTGCTAACACCAGGCTCGATTGGCATTTAATAACATCAGAAACCTAAAATTCCATTTACTATATATTTTGTGAATGTCAAATGAAAACATGAAAGCTTTGAAATTTTATATTTGATTTTCCGAAAAATGAACTATGCTGCTACTAAGCAGACTGCTGTGCTTAATTAATTTCACAGGAATCTTCAGTTGTTTAGCCTATTAAACTAGAGAAAAGTGGATAACTGAAGTAACAATTGATTCATTTTGCATGGTATACAACACCAGTGGGTTTAGGTTTCTGGGACTGGACTTGTTATTGTTATTAGCCCAGATTGCAAAAAACAGTGCCTCTTTGAGTCACAGTTCATTGCTCCTTTCAGGATTCTGATTTAAAACCAAAAATTTTTATCTGTTCTATGAAAAACGACCTAGAAAAGGCATGATTGCAGTTCCTGCCTTTGTTAATTTGTGATATAAAGCCATACATTAAACAATAAAAACACCATGGTCATCACCTCACATTATGCGTTGTCAGAATAAAGTAAGGAATAGATGAAATGGGTCATTCTAATAAAGGTTTGAGTGTAGGTTATATATAGCAACAACCGTCTTCATGGTCTCTACTGGATAAACGTAGTAACTTCTTGTCTTTCAGCTGTTCGGAGTTTTCTGGGCTGCTTACAGTGCTGCTTCGCTGCTTGCTGGAGATGAATTCAAAACAAAGAAGCCCCTTCTCATATATCCCATTTTTCTTTTGTATATCTACTTCTTGTCGCTATATACTGGTGTGTGACGGGATGGGCTGAAACTCTGGACCGTTTCAATGGACAATGAAACTCAAACTACAAATCAAACTACAGAATCAGGATTTTTTTCAGAAGGTGTCTATTTCATTTTCTAACTCTGTTGAATTGTACACACTGTGGATATAGGGAATATATATATATATATATATATATATACACACACACACACACACACACACACACACACACATATATGTATATATGTATATATGTATATATGTTTGTGTTTGTGTATGTATGTATACGTGTGTATATATGTATATGTATGTATATAGTTTTGTCCCCTATGTTAGCCAATAAATTGCATATACTCTCACAGCTCAAACAATAGACTGTATTGACTTCTTGTTCTATGGTGCAATTTAGTCTCAACTTTACCACTGTAGCGGATTCAAATTATTAATAGTTTGATATTAATGTAAAACATTAATATACCTCGAAGTTGGGGCACCAGGTTTGTTTTAAAGCTGAAACCACGCTTGTGTCAATCTAGTCAATGCCAGATATCAATTCAATGAGTTACCACTCATGAACAACAATAACCACTTTCTTGTGATAAAACCAAATCAGTCTCTTATGCCGTGAATTCTTGTCGCGGTTCAGTGACCTCTGTTTAAATCTGAAGAACAATGCACACAAAACCAGATTCCTTTTAACGTTTTATTAATCTAACACTACTGGATATATGAATAATATAATATGGAAATACTCAAATAAACAATAGAAAATGAGAGAACGATCAGAATGAGAGGATGAACAGTGAATGAATCAATGAGTGAAACCCAAAGAATGGTCAAGACCTGAGTGTGTGATGGCTTTGATCAAGCGAAAAGAGTATTTGTCTCTAACTAGTTCAAATCTTAGGATAACTAATGGATTTGGAATTTTCAATTTTAGCGCTTTGAGAAACACCAGAATTCTCAGAGGATTAGAGATGTTCGTCTTGCCTTAGTTTTGGGCTGTAGCCGCTGTACAGCGTCTCCCGTTACCGGTTCGGTTGAGCAGGCGTGCCCTCTCTGGTCCAGGTGCCACGGCCTCTGAGTCAGGAATCGTCGCCCGCGGTGATGATGACGGCTCGGGTTCAGCGAAGTAACAGTCAGCCAGGCTGGACTTCCAAGGTGTTTCCAAGCGTCAGCGCTACTTAAACTAACCCAAAAAGCAAACGGGCTGGAATCTAATTTAATTGGTTCGATCACAAATAGCGAGTCAATTAAGGACTGCTTGTAATAGTTTCAGTTTCGCGGAGTTTCTTGATGACTTTCTAACGTTACAAAAATCGTTGTTCGTTCATGTTTCTAAGTTTAACTTAGGTTTACAAAATTTAAGAACAAAGGAAAATTAAAGAAAAGTAATGCGACGCAAAAAGGAAAAAGTGAAAGAAGTTTGAAGATAGAGGGAAATCCGTTTTGCCTTGGGTGTCACTGGTTTAAATACCTCTGGGGCAGTGGTCACTGCAGGGCGGAGAAATGACTTCAACCAGTGGTGAAGAGTTCCGCCTCTTCAGATCAGGAATCAAACTATTTGATTTGGATCGCTCCTAAATCTGGGATAACTAAGCTTTCCTCTTTTCATCACGCTCAAAGTTCCATCACACCATAACACAATAAACATGTAATGATCACTTTGACACTCAAATGAGCAGAGAAGTCAGAATGGTTAAACAGCAATATTAAATGCATAGAATCTTAAGGTCTTATATGTGGTCCCTTACAATGCTGTAACAAATTAAATGTTATTCATGATGCCTGGTCTTGTCTTATGCGACACCCAGTAAACACTAAAACATACACGAATAATAAATGCAAGCAAAATCAAACTATAAATGACCTAATCTGGACATTACTCATTAAACAATTGTAACACTTAAAAATGTGATACAATAATGAGGATGCCGAATTGTAGCTGGTGGAAATAGTCCATGTGTATGTTGCACAGATTAAAAGAAGTAAAGAAGGTGAGTCTCTCTATTTCAACTTTGTGCCTACACACAAAGGAAAGCAGGGTGATTAGTTGAAGTCCCTTTGGAACTTTAAGAATTTCCTGGCAAATCTGTAGATCAGGCATTGAACATCACACAGAAACCAATCTAATATCAAATGAAAACATTTTGTCCACAGAATACAATGACATCAGTTTCATGGAAGTTGAAAGTTCTGGTGCATCTGAACCAGAACCTGTGTCCAAATGAAGTCTCTCGTTCTCTTTGATGAGCACATTCCACATTTTATGGCTGGTGGTCCCAGTTCTGGGAGAGACAGCTTCTTGGTGATAAATGTGACAGCCTCTCCTTTTGGCATGATAAGCAGAGGTGGAATCCTGAGGGATTTACAGGTAGACCAACAAAGTGGACTCATGGTTCTTTGATATGGACCTTTGAGATGTTGGCGTCAATTGGTGCCTGTGGTGATAGAAGCCAGTCTCAGCCAGATTCAGGGTCCCTTATCTCTGGGGACTGAAAGGGACGTAGGGGCTCTTCAAAGGAGGGAGTTAAGTTCACATGTAGGTCAGGTTACCTCAGTCCAGACGTGGATTGCTACACCACTTTTTTTTTGTTCATTGACTTGGAGATAATTGCAAGGTTGCATGTGAATATGAAGATTGCTTTTCCCAACTCTCTCCAGTATTACTCTTTATGCTGAACAATGCAGTGCTAAATACGAAAAAAAATGAGTAGTGTTCTTTATTATAAAGTGGGAAGACAGAATTTTCCTTCTCTATATAGATTTCAGCAACAGCTTCAACATCAGCTCAGCCGAGGACATCAGTCATGTAAACTAAAGCACTGTGCCATTAATGCACTACCTTATTGTTTTGCTACCTTGTCTGCTTTGTGAAGAGTTTGACATTTTGCATCAGTAAGAAGACTGTTACATCCTTCAAATGCATACATCATAGCAACTCTTAATGAAACATAAAATAATGCTTATAACTTTGCAGTAATCTAACAAAAGTTTGATAAAAACCATTGTAGTGGTGATTTATCAATAAAGTTCAGTTTAAAATGCCACTTATGCACTATAGGTAAATGTATCTGATGTGGGCAAAACAAGGAATTCAGTGTCCAGTAAACAAATTGTGGTGATTTAATTTGTGTAAAAATTAAAAATTAAATTGTCCAGCTCGCCACAGGTACACCAGTCCAGACCTGTCCAGGCCCTCGGTAGGTTCACCCACCACAAACTTAAGAGCTTTCCATGCCTTCCACTACCTCCCTTTCCCTCTCTGAAGTTTTACAGGATCTGCCATCCAAAATTGTTCCATTGCTGCCACCTACAGGATTCTAATCATTTTTCAAATTCTGTTAATCAGACCCCATGTTTTCACAAACATGAGAACAAGTTGCTTGTGTTTGTGTGTGTGTGTGTGTGTGTGTGTGTGTGTGTGTGTGTGTGTGTGTGTGTGTGTGTGTGTGTGTGTGTGTGTGTGTGTTCAAACAAATTAATGAAACAAAACAATAGGCAGAAAATAAATAAGGATGTACCATAGGCAGACACAATTATAACTAAATAACTGCTGTACCGTGGTTAAGTGTTAAATTAATATTAATGGTAATGGTGTTCAAGGTGGTGAAATCTAACAAGATGTTCAAGTACTGAGTTATAATTTAGTTTTAGTTTTTCAGTTCATGAGGATGATCTTCTTTGTGACACAGAAGGCAAAAAGAAGTGTGTGTGATGTGTTTATCTCTAGATCAAGCCCACTTACTAAAGACAGAGTGCAGTGGTTACTGGGATTTGAAACCTTAACCAGGTTGACAGTTGTTTGCATACTTCTTGTCAAATTACCTTTTGCACAGGTGAATATGACCCGAATGCATGTAGGAATTTATCTGCTGTATTATCTGTACAATGAGGGCAAATATTCGAGTTTGTGAGACAATATGCTTCAATTTGATGTGAGTTTAAATTCGTTAGTTTTCATTAATTTACAGGTTTCCAGATTCACTACATTGTTGTCCTTGTTGTCTTTCTTAAAAAGTTAAAATAAAGTTGTTGTGGTTTTCTGTTAATTTGGTATGCCATGCATATATACATATGTCCTCAGGTAAAGTTCCATAGACATGGTGTTGCAATCCACGTCTGAACATAGGTAAATTAACACCACTTGTAGGCTTCACTCCCTTCCACAGAGACAAAGCTGTGATTTACCAGAAGACAAGAATACACTGAATTCTTGTCTATTCCACAGGACACTGTTTCCTCTCACAACAGAACTGTGAGTTTAACATAAACAACACAGTAACTCTGAATGCGACATCAAAAGACCATGGATACTTTTAGGTGACCCAACCTTAATCTCAGCAGGGTCCTCCAACACCTTATCAGTAACCAGACTAAGACTTGTCTCATAATTTCTCTAGCGAGACGCATTTGATGGACTCTCCCACCAGCCTAGGAGATCTGGATCGTAAACCTGGAATGTGAACTAATAAAAAGAGAAAGCTCTTCATTTTTGTTCAGATGCACCAGAACTTTCAACTGTCATGAGACTAATGCCATTGTATTCTGTGTACAAAATGCTATTTGATATTAGATTGGTTTCTGTGTGATGTTGAATGCTTGATCTACAGGTTTACTCAAGAATACTCATGAACAACAAAGGGACCTCATGGTCTGCCGCGGTGAAGAGGGAGCTGAGCCTAAAGGCAAATCTCTCAATTTACCGGTCAATCTATGTTCCTACTCTCACCTATGGTCATGAGCTTTGGGTCAGGACCGAAAGCACAAGATCATGGATACAAGCGGCCGAGATGAGCTTCCTCGGCTTTCCACCCTTAGAGATAGGGTGGAAAGCCGAGGCTGGACTTCTTTGCTTAGACTGCAGCCCCCGCAAACGAGCCCCAGATGAGGGAGGGAGGGTGGGTGGCTGACTGGGTGGCTGACTGGGTGGATGGATGGATGGATGGATGGACGGACGGACGGACGGACGGATGGATCCGTTTATATTTTGATGTGGCTTGCAATTATTATTACTCTCCACCACTGGATGAAATTATCCTCCCTCTCCAATGTGACCACTGCCTTGGGTATCCCCTTAGCGTTCGAGCCCTATTTAAAGCCTATTAATTAATTAGGATCCGATTTGGCATATTCCAATTAAAATGGTTGTAGTTCCTCAATGGTGCAATATTGAGCTTGGTGTCATTGGAAAGGAAACTTCTTCTAGTTTTCAAAGAAAGAAACATAAAAGAAAAAGAAGAAAACACAAACCTGAAAAAACATTTTTGATAAACCCTCGCCTGGATTTTTCCCTTAAGCCCATATCTCCCTGGTGACTGGTAGCAGGACAAAAAAACAAAAGGGATTTAAAAAAAGAAGCATTGTGCATTTATATATGAAGAAATAAATTAAATAGTGTTAGAAACCAGTATATGGGACATATTATAATTACATTTATGATTAATTAATTACCCCCCCCCCCCCCCCACACACACACACACACACACACACATAATCCGCTTGGCCCAGGTAACCCTCACACAACTCAAGCCTGGATCAACCTGCAGACACCAGGGAGGGCTCAAATGAAATATTACAGGCTGTAAAAATACCCTATAATGTTATATTAGTGTTCACTATAACCTAAAAGCTTATATGTAACAATCTGGGTCAATAAATTCATCCATCCATCCATTTTCTAAGCTTATTCCCTAATGCGGGGTCACGAGAGTGCTGGAGCCTAACCCAGCTGGCTATGGGCGAGAGGCAGGGTACACCCTGGACGGGTCGCCAGTCCATCGCAGGGCAACACAGAGACAGACAACCATTCACACACACTCACACCTATGGGCAATGGAGAGAAGCCAATCAACATAATGCACATCTTTGGACTGTGGGAAGAAGCCGGAGAACCCGGAGAGAACCCACGCAAACATGGGGAGAACATGCAAACTCCACACAGAAAGGCACCAGGGCCGCCTCCGGGAATCGAACCCAGAACCTTCTTGCTGCGAGGCGACGATGCTACCCACCGCAGCGGGTAATCAGTGCTTTCTCTGCTACACGGCTGCGTTATCCGTTTTGTTACAGTATTTATGAGGTTAAGTCTATAGGCCTGGGAGTGGAGGGAGGGGGGCATGGGGGTTGGAGATCATGTGCAAGAGAATTTTCCTCCTTGTTTGGTCTCGTTAGAAGCGGAAGCCCTGCTGTCTCTATCTTGAATTGCCGAAGTTAGTTTCGGTTCTAATTTCAGCGAGTTATGGCTCGTTATGGTGTGTTTTGGACCGAAACCCTTTATTGAATTACATTCTGATCAGGGACACCTGGGGGATCTTGCGAGTTAAGTGGGTATTTAACCAGTGAATAATTCTTCAAACTTGTTTACTTCTCTTTTTGCGTCACATTACTTTTCTTTACCCTACTTTTGTTGATAAATATTGTAAACTTACGTTAAACTTAGAAATACGAACAAGCAGCGATTTTTGTTACTTTAGAAGTCATCAAAAAACTCCAATGAAACTGAAACTAAACTATAATCAACCATACTTAGTTGACTCGCTAATTCTAAATGAATTAGTAAAACTCAATTCCAGACAGTTTACCCTTTTGGGCTAAATTAAGTAGCGCTAATCAGTGAAACAGCCTCAGCACCACGTGACCCAGAATCCTGGTCAGGGAGACGCTGTAGTTATAGCAGATTAAGCATGGGGTGGTTTTTGAGAAATTCTCAGCTTTACCATTAGTGTGTATTGTGTGAGCTAGAGTGCGTGATGTCACAGCTAGAATGTGAGAACTTTTTTAGGCCAGAACTTATCTCTTTACTCATCATTACAAGGCATATATATATGCCCAAGAGGGACAGCCAGATGCCCATACCTGAAAGCACTCGAAACTGCCAAGCAAAGGCTACAAGCCTTGGCCAGCCGCCTAAAGAGATACACCAGAGATGACGAACGATATGGGAGCGATGCACAGTGGCTGGTGGATCTGAGGGAAGACCACAGCAACCTCCCTGAACAGAATCCAGTGACTATCACAGTGGCAGACATCCAACAAAGAGTCTCAGGTATGAAAAACTGGACAGTACCTGGCCCTGACATGATCCACGCCTACTGGCTAAAGAAGCTCACTGCAATCCATGAGCGCCTGGCAGCACAAATGAACCAGCTGCTAAGGGATGGGACTCACCCTGAATGGCTAACCGAAGGGCGAACAATCCTGATAATGAAGGATCCCTCAAAGAGTACAGTCCCATCCAACTACCGGCCAATAACCTGTCTCTCCACAACATGGAAGCTCATGTCAGGCATCATCGCAGATATAAGAAGAAGATAAGTGGGCACATGGGTCAATACATGAGCGAAGCACAGAAGGGCATTGGTAAGGATACCAAAGGAGCCAAACACCAACTCCTGGTTGACAGAACAGTCGCCCAAGACTGCAGAATGCGACACACCAACCTGTGCACAGCCTGGATCGACTACAAGAAAGCCTATGACTCAATGCCACACACATGGATCACTGAATGCTTGGAGCTGTGCAACATCAACAGAACTCTAAGGGCCTTCATTGCAAACTCGATGAGGTTGTGGAGAACCACCCTTGAAGCCAATGGGAAGCCACTTGCCCAAGTATCCATCAAATGTGGCATATACCAAGGAGATGCACTGTCCCCACTGCTGTTCTGCATAGGTCTGAACCCCCTCAGCCAAATAATAAACAAGACTGGCTATGGATACCGACTCCGGAACGGGGCCACCATAAGTCACCTCCTCCACATGGATGACATCAAGCATACAGCTTGATGTCATCCATCTTGTCATCCAGCTTGTAAGAATGAGCGAGACATCGACTCGCTGATCCACACCACAAGGATCTACAGCTCAGACATCGGAATGTCATTCGGGCTCGAGAAATGTGGGAGGATGACACTGATTTTGTGACTTAATATATACAATAATATAATTTAAGCCATTGTATGTTATATAGTATTATTTCATATCTTCATTTACATTTAAAATTTATATTTTTAGATACAGTCGATAAAGTGTATCATAACGTAAAAATCTAAGTGAACATGTTGTGAATGAAGATGCCTTTTTTTTTTGTTTTTTTTAAACAAATTTGGTCTCTCTGTCCACTGCAATGAGGAGATCTTGCCAAAGGTTATCTAGAAACAACACACTGCCATTTTAGTACACCATTTCTAAACAACAAGAAACAAATAATGCTGAATAACATGCCTGAAGATGGTGCAGACAGCTGCTGTTCTGACTGCAGTCTACTGATGGCCTCATTGCACTTGGAGGAACTGCGGAGTGATTTAAATCTGGGGTCTAGAAGTGTTGCTGGGGTCAACACACTGTGAGGTGGTTTTGCTTAAATAGGAAAGTTCTGTCGAACAAATACGAAATTTAACCTGCATAAAACAATATGATTAGTAAAGAGTCACTTTGGAAATTAATCTGAATTCAGATAGATCAAGTGAAAACTTTTTAAAATTAATTAATTATTTTAATAATACACTTTCACTTTATTATAAAATTAAATCAAAAAAGAAACCTTATTTTCCGATATGAGATGAATTTGACGATGAATTTGACGATGAACGGCAAACGCTCAGGGATTCCATTTGGCAGATGCATCCCGACACATGCGCTTCCTTATAAACACAGTCTGGCGCGTCAGACAGTGACCGATACAGGAACTGTATCGGTCACGTGCTTTCCCGACGCGATACGCGCACCGACACAGTGTTTTGCTCTAAGAGCTCGACGCAGGCGCCGACGCATCGGTGTTGCCGGACCCATCACTACCTACCAATGACTTGAAAGGGCCGGGCTGAGGGACAGCACAGAGGCACTCATCCTGGCTGCACAGGAGCAGGCCCTGAGCACCAGAGCCATAGAACCCCAGATCTACCACACCAGACAAGACCCAAGGTGTAGACTGTGCAAAGAGGCCCCTGAGACGATCCAGCACATAACTGCAGGGTGTGTCACGTCTACGAGTCACATCCTGTTTTATTGCATAACATTTCCGGTTTCCTGCCACTTCGCATTAGTTTAAGCTTTACTTCCGGTCCTCATTAGTCTCACCTGTTCCGTATCAGTAATCCTCAGTATACTTAAGCACCATCAGCCCCAGAACACCTTGCCAGATCGTTGTATGCCAGACATCACTTTCCAGCAATTCGTTATCCTGTTTGCGTGTTTTGATCCTGCTCTGTTTCTGACTCCTGACTCTCGCCTGCCCCCGATCTGTACTGTTGCTTGGATAGCTCTGGAACACCGAACCTGATCGCCCGACTACGAGACAGCCTACTCCCTAACGGTACTGTAATCTGCGCCCTCACGTTACCGAAGCTCTGCCTGCCCTCGGATTTGAACCAGCCTGCCCCACCGGTACCGAAGCCCCGCGATTTACTGTGTATGACCCGGACCGTCTGTGACATTGAATAAACTGGTAAACTCTACTTTCTGCCTGTGGTCTCTGTGCTGTGCATGTGGGTCCGAGCTCTGCCAAACCTGACAGGGTGTAGGATGCTGGCAGGGAAAGCATACATGGAACGCCATAACCAAGTGGCTGGCATAGTATACAGGAACATCTGCGCGGAGTATGGACTGGAAAACCCAAGATCAAAGTGGGAAACACCTCCCAAGGTGGTAGAGAATGAGCGAGCCAAGATCCTGTGGGACTTCCAGATCCAGACTGACAGAATGGTAATGGCGAACCAACCAGACATTGTGGTGGTGGATAAAGAGCAGAGGAAAGCCGTAGTGGTGGATGTGGCAATACCAAGCGATGGCAACATCAGAAAAAAGGAACATGAGAAACTAGAGAAATACCAAGGGCTCAGAGAAGAACTGAAGACGGCTTGGAAGGTGAAGCCCACAGTGGTGCCTGTGGTGATCGGAGCACTTGGGGCAGTGACCCCCAAACTGGAGGAGTGGCTACAACAGATCCCTGGAAAAACATCCGAAATCTCAGTTCAGAAAAGTGCAGTCCTAGGAACAGCAAGGATACTGCGCAGAACCCTCAAGCTCCCTGGCCTCTGGTAGAGGACCCGAGCTTGGAAAGTGGATGAGAATAGAGTGTGTGTGTGTGTGTGTGTGTATATCGATTTTCTGAACCTGAACTGGCTGACTGCTCAGACATGACATGCAACATCTTGTTGTAAGTAGTTATATTTAGATTTAATCAGTTACATTTTCACCATTTTTCCTTGCTGCAATGTTGTAGATTAGCAAACCAAGTCTATTGTGCTGACACACACACACAAAAGAAATGCAGTTTTGAAAACCATGAAGCTACAGTAGCTTCATTAGGTGGAACACAAGCAAGTTGATGTAATTATTGATTTTTGTATTCTTTGTGTATTTTTGATCGTCAGATCTGACTGCTCTTCAAGATGAAAATGAGCCGCCTTCTACGGATCTAATTGTCTATCCACATTGTCTATTCCAACAAGAAGCAATCAACAAGTGTGGAACAAGTTACTTAGCCTCATATAAGACTTTATTGAAGAAAACGTTACAGGTCCATTTATCTGCCATAACAGCAGCTACCTTTAAGTGGTGTCTTAGACTGTTACTGTGCTGTTACACTTTAGATAAAAAGTATGTAGAGAAATCTCTATAGTGTGCTGCATGTATTTTGTGAAATAAATAAAATAAAGACATGTATAAGCAGTAGGGTTTGTTAGTCATTTTCAACTAAAAAATATTTAAGATTCAAATAACATTATTCATTAGAGGGAAATTGTTTTGCACACTTTTGATTGGTGTTGCAAGTAGAGTTACACATAATAAAATGGAAACACATATACAGTACACATACACACACAATCACATCAAAATTACTAGCTAAAGTTTATTGCAGGTCGACCCTTACGGATAAACTTTCCTATCTGGCTTACTTTGTTATCAAGTAAATAGTGGCCACGAAATATAACTTTTCCCACAACAGGAACATATTGAAATTATACAGGGAAATTTTCATGATGTAATCCTCAATTTTTTCTTATCACATTATACTGTAACATTAAAATATATGAGGCTGACACTCAAAACACCACCGAAAGATGCAGGACTCAGTGAAGAATGATATTATCGGACCTTTGCACGTAACGCAGGGCATCAAGTTGCTGACGGCTGAGTTTTGGTGGCGTGCGTATCCCGGAGTGCAGACGTACTATGAAAGACTATATTCCCTGCAGAGGGATCTGGCGTGCGCGCTGCGCGCATCGTCCGCCTGTGTCTCCGCAGCTGCTCCTGCCGCTGTTTCATCGCCTCACGTTCCCGTTCCTGTCCCCGTTTCATCGGCTCCAGTCCAAGCCCCAGATGCTGCCATCTCTGCCCGCCCCGCGGACCCAGTCAGGGAAACCCAGCCCGCGCCGCTCCCAGCGCCTCAGCTGACAGACAGTCGCAAGCGCCCCGGACGACGTCGGCGAGGGCACGGTTCCAGGGTCCTAGTTCCAGAGATCGCGGTCACGGCCCCCGAACGACTCCCCTCCCAGGCGGAGGGTCTCTCCGGTCCGCTGGCTGACTCTGCCACACCGATAGCTGGAATCCCGGACAGCACCGTCCAGCGCATCCGTCTCCACTGTTCTCCTCCGGTGTTATTCCTTTTCACTCACTTCATGAACACCATCGAAGCGACATCAGACCAGAACACCAGGAAACAGTTGTTTGGGGAGGCAGCAGCGCTAATCCTGAGGGAACCTGCCCTGCGTGAGGCCCTGCAACTCCCAGGCCTGCAGCCAGCAGCCACACCAGGTCCTACTTCTCAGTCAGGTCAGTCAAGCCACGCTCAGTCTCCAGTCCCAGTTCAGTCGTGTTCTGCTCAGGCTCCAGCCCTAGTTCAGCCGTGCTCTGTTCAGTCTCCAGTCCCAGTTCAGTCATGCTCCGTTCAGGTTCCAGCTCAGCCTTGTCACGCTCAGAGTCCAGTTCAGTCCTGCCACGCTCAGAGTCTGGTTCAGTCCTGCCACGCTCAGAGTCTGGTTCAGTCCTGCCACGCTCAGAGTCCGGTTCAGTCCTGCCACGTTCAGGGTCCGGTTCAGTCGAGTCACGTTCAGGCCTTGTCCCAGCCAGAGGGCACCACCTGTTAAACTAGTGCTATTCACACCCAATCAGGCCCGACGTCCACTCCGTCGAGCTCAGCAGCTGCAAGCATCCATGCCGGCTCCAGAGAGGACGCCGTCCCACTCCCTACTGGCTCCAGCGAGGAGGCAACGAGCAGCACCGCCGGCCCCCGCGAGGAGGCCGCGAGCAGCCCTGCCGGCTCCAACGAGGGAGCCACCCCCGTTCCAGTTCCCGTCGGCCCGGTAGTGGTTATTCCAGTTCCCGTTGGCCCGGTAGAGGTCGTTCCAGTTCCCGTTGGCCCGGTAGAGGTCGTTCCAGTTCCCGTCGGCCCGGTAGAGGTCGTTCCAGTTCCCGTCGGCCCGGTAGAGGTCGTTCCAGTTCCCGTCGGCCCGATAGAGGTCGTTCTAGCTCCAGTTTCCGCCGGCCCGGTAGAGGTCATTCCCGCTCCCGTTCTCCAGGAGGAGGTCACGCCTGCCGCAGTCCCCCGCTGCGTTTCCCGACGACCTCCGGCAGGTCGCACTGGTGGTCCTGCAGAGACTCTCGTTTCTGTTAAATTGTGCGCAGGAGCCGTTCCAGGGGGTGCCGGACCGCCGCACCTGCATTGGTTCCTGGCGGCTCGGCTCCGGCCGCACTCGCATCGGTTCCTGGCGGCTCGCTCCGGCCGCACCTGCATCGGTTCCTGGCGGCTCGCTACGGCCGCACCTGCATCGGTTCCTGGCGGCCCGGCTCTGGCCGCACCTGCATCGGTTCCTGGCGGCTCGCTCCGGCCGCACCTGCATCGGTTCCTGGCAGCTCGGCCCCGGCCGCATCGGTTCCTGGCGGCTCGCTCCGGTCTTCTGTCTTCGTCTCTGGTCCCGGCTTCGTCTCTGGTCCCGGCTGCCGGACTGGTGGCCTCGCCCTCGGCACCTCCTGCCGTTTGGGTGGCGCTGCCTCCTGCGGCGCCGTCCACCACGATCCTGGGATCATCTTCGTCGGGAGGAGGCTGGACTTGGCTCCACCCTCCCGGACTCTGCCGGCCTCCCTCTCCTCGCCACCACCCTCCGTGAGGGAATCCCTGGACTTTGTGTTTTTCCCGGTTATGGACTTTCTGTTTCTGTTTTGTGGACTTCGGTCCCTCCTCCTGAGACCGCCCTCCGCCCGCCCTGGTTTGGGGGGGGGGGGGGGGGGCCTCCATGGGCGCCGTGGTAGACGCCCTAGGGGGAGGGGTACTGTCACGATCTGGGTTTTTTTTTTCTGAAGGACTCTGGTTTCACTTATGTTATGGTTTCCTGTTTTAGCGCAGTAGTTCCGGTTTTATTTTGTTACCACTTCCTGCTTAGCTCAGATCCAGTTTACCCAGCTTTACTTCCGTTTCTTGTTTACATCACCTGTGTTTCATCAGTAATCAAATCAGTCAGTATATAAGAACCACCTCTAGCCATAGTTCCCTGCCAGATCGTTTACTTTGATCACCTACTAGCATTTCAGCATTCCTGAGACTCGTGCCTTGTATTTGGACATTGCTTCGTTATTGACCCTGCCTTTGCCTAGCCCGTGATAGTGCCTGTGCCGTGAGTTGATCTGTGACTGTTTTTTGACCTCGCCTCTGCCTGCTTCCTGTCGGTTCCTGACTGCTATAACTACGTGTATGACCTCTGCCTGCCCGACCGTGTTTATTAAACTTCTTGTTATAACCAAGCCAACGCCGTGCATTTGGGTCCTTCCTCCATCGTCATTCCTGACATTCTCGCTTTTCTCGTTGTATGGCACCTACGGGCTACCCTCCTAAATGACGTCACAGATACCACAGGTACTGCGCCATTTTAATATTTATTAGATATCCGTAATGTAACTCAATTTAGTTTCGCCTAGGCAGAAAGGAAATTCCAGATATCCACAATTACATTCTACCTAGGCACAATTTGAATTTTGGATATCAGAAACGATGTCGGTGACATCTGTGCCGTCTTAGGTACAGCACCTTTTTAACCAGTGGCCTGTGGTGAGGTTCATAGCTGGTGAGGCACAAAGTTCTCTGGAGTCAGATTTAACAATCATAATACCTTAAAAGTGTGTATTTTTCACTATTTAATTGTCAAAATGCATATAAATAATGGCCACGATTCACATCATTCTTACAGTATCTCACCTAAAGGAACATATTTAGTCTTGAAGAAACATGTCTTTTATAGCAGTAGGAGACCTGACCTGTAGCCTCCATGTACAGTATTTTTCACAATTCATACTCATTCTAAAGTATAGAGAGGTGTAAATTTTCAATTTTGACCCTCAGTGAAGTTTTAAGTTGTTTTTAAAACTTTAAATACTGCTTTAATCAGTTTTACAGGTTTGCTCTTCATTAGGATAACATAGAATACTTCACTCAAGGTTCAAATTTACTTCTCAAGCACTTGAATTGTTTTACAAGTCTTTTTAGAAAAGTGAAACCCATATGTGGAGATACCCTGTGTTAAAGGGTTTTAACAGAGTTTTCTCTGTCGGTTTTAGTGCGATCAGAAAAGTAACCATGTCACAAAAGGCTGCAAACATTATACTAGAGACAAAATGTGAAACAGAAAAGGATTACACCTTGTATCAGCCCATTTACTGACAGTCTCAGCATTGGGGCTGAGGTACCCCTCGCTGACGCCTCACTTCCGGTTTCTCGCCATATTAGATAAGGAAATGCGCAGACTTAGTAATTTTTTCTCAGGAAAATGTTAAGATATTTGAAATATTTTTTTAATAACATGTATGAAACAGATCAATGGACAGAAATTAATTCTTATTTTTTTTGTCACGTTATAGTATTGTCAAGCAAGGTGAGGCCCCACCTCCCCTGACTATGCTGACCGCACGTCACTGGTTTTAATATTTATTAGATATCTGAAAAGGAATTTTGCCTAGTCAAAACTGTAATTGTAGATATCTGGAACTACATTTTTCCTAGTCAAAAGTATAATTACAGATCTCTATAATTGAATTATGACTAGTAATAAGTTAGTTTGAGATATACAAAATTGTATTTTATATATCTGTAAAATGTGGCAAATTGTGCCTAGGTAAAAATGTATTACGGATATCCAAAATTCAAATTGTGCCTAGGCAAAATGTAGTTGTGGATATCTTTAATTCTCTTTCTACATAGGCAAACCTGAATTGTGGATATCCGAAACTACCTTCCCATTCAAAGGGAAAAATTTCATTACGGATATCTAAAATTCGATAGGGAATTGTGCTTAGTCAGAATGGAAATACATTTCGGAAATAAATGTTAAAACGGCGCAATGGCAAATAATGACGTATTTTCAGATATCCTCCACACTGCTGCCGTTTTTTCAAATAGGCAACCTACAGTGACTATCTTGTCTCTAAGTGCCTGTGTATAAGTGGCGTGCCTGCGTCTGTATGCTAAGAAGAGCAAAGCAGACACACACCAACACCCCTCCTGTTACGAACTCGCCCCGTCGGTTCCAAACCGGCGGGGTTTGACGGAACCCTGGGGCAGGAGAGGAGATGCGGTGGAGAGAACAATAACAGTACCCGCTCCGAGCGGGGAAGGCTGCGGCTCTCACGGAGCCGGGAGGAGAACGCGCTCACACTGAGCGGAGGGTTCAGGCACCACGGCCGACGTGCTTACAGCACACAGCTCTCTGTGTAATCCCTCACACAGACACCTGGCCGCAACCGGCAGACCAGGTCGCAGGGAACACAGGAGAGGGGGGAGACCCCAAATGCACGACCCAAACACAGAAGTTAACAATCAACATTAAAGGACTTTACTAATATACAACAAAAACTCGATGCACAGCAGGACTCAGTTCAACACAAAAGGGAAGAACAAAAATTGGTGCAATGCAGGTAAATGTTATTAACAACTAAACTCCTTATCAAAACTAAACGCTCCGTACACTACGGGCAAAAACCTACACATGGAACACAACACACAACACAGGACAACTAAAACAAAACACAGCACTGTCTAACAGGCTAAACAAATCACGCTCCGTACACGGGCAAAATCCTAAACATGGAACATAAACACAAGACACTCAAACCTTACGTGGTGAGACAGGAAATAAACCAAAACCAGAACTCCTTTGCATCAAACTCTCCTTAAGCGTAACAATGGGGTAGCATCCAGCTACGCCCGAGTGTACACACCAACACTTGTGTGAAACAAAGACATCCCTTAAATACAAACCCACAGCTGGGTCAACTAATTAGACAGGAAATTAACTTAAAACGGACCCACACAAAAAGCCCCAGGAGCGCCTCTAGCGGCGCGGAGGCAGAATGCCACACCTCCCTCCTGCCTTGAGATCTCACGTGACTCAGCGATCCGGGCCACCAAACATACAAGCATGAGGAGGACACAGACGAAGCAGAAAGATGGAAGCAAGAAAGAGTGTGGTTTTATTTTTAAGCAGAAAATGAAACAATGGCAACCTGTACAATCTGCAAAAAATACATGTTAATGTTAAATACAATATGTTAAATACAGTGGCAGCACCACCAATTTATATAATATATTTCTATTTATTGTTGAACTATCTCTGGGTTTTATTAAATTAATAATACAAATTAAAGGCTTGCTTTATGTGGGATCTATTAGGTTTAGTTGTATAAGGTCTTAAACCTTACTTTGTAAAGTGCCTTGAGATAACCTTGTGATTTGGCGCTATATAAATAAAATTGCATTAGTCATACACACTCATGCAGGACTTTGGGGGCTGCATCCAGGGGGCCAGTGGACAGAGTCTTCACTTTGACACCTCTGTCCACTGGACCCCTTGGGAAGTGCTGCGGTCCCTGCCTGGGGCCACATGGGACGCAGGCCAGAGATCTACCCTCCCCATGAATGAGAACAAGTGAATGGTGTGGGTGTGAGAATGTATCTGAGAGTGCATGGGTTCACGTATGATTGAGTAGTTGTTTGTGAGAGATTTTGTGGTAGTGCGTGTCAGTATGACTGTGGGTGTGACTGTGTATGCAGGTAGTGCGATTGGTGTGTGTGGGCACCATTTTCCGCTTGGGGTACGTGGATCCGCTGCCTGGGTGGTCACTTTCCTGCCAGCCCCCACCAATTGCCAGCCTCATTGCAGGCCTGGGGGGGGGTGCCGGGGGATATAGTCGGGCTGATGGGGCCCGCCCCGCTCCGGGGTGGCAGACTGGGGGAGAGCTCCACACTGTGCGCAGGGGCATCTCCTGGTGGGCTCCCTACGGACCGTGGGTCCATAGGCTCCATTCTCTCAGGCCGACCCTCTGGCTTGGGGGGAGCGTTTGCCTCTGCCTTCTCATAGGGCGGACAGCATTGACCCACGGTGGCCCACTCTGACCTCGGGTGCTGTCTCTGTGGCTGTTGCAGCTCTGCCTGGGGGGATTCCGTGTGGGCGGCTTGGGTCGCAACACCTGCCCTCCTGGAACTGAAGGTGTGTGGGCTCCCTGGCTACTGGGTTTCTTCCCTTCCCTCGTTTGGCTGGGTGTAGTGGCCGCGCTCCTCCTATCAACCTGGTTTTCACAAGTAGCACTGTTCATGCACCAACGTCTGGCTCACCCTTTGGGCGAACATTGTTAAGCTACAGCCTTACTAACCTTATAGTGGGGCACTCAACTTTCTAAATTTAGCTTTAAGTACTACTGGTACTTATCACTATTACTATCAGTGTGTGTGATTATGGTTGTTGTGATGTTGTATGTCATGGCTAATATTAAGTATTATGAGATTGTGTATAATAATAGTAATAATAATAATAATACCACATAATGTGATATGTATATGCTTGTATGAGAGTGTGCACACACCTTAACACTTTAACACTATTATCAGTATTAATATTATTTCACAGGTAAACCACAGTACAGCAGTTGTTTAGTTATGAATGTGTCAGCCTAAGGTACATCCCTTCTTTATTTTGTGCCTATTGTTTGCTTATCGGGCGGCACGGTGGTGCGGTGGGTAGCACTGTCGCCTCACAGCAAGAAGGTTCTGGGTTCGATTCCCGGAGGCGGTCCTGGCGCCTTTCTGTGTGGAGTTTGCACGTTCTCCCCGTGCTTGCGTGGGTTCTCTCCGGGTTCTCCGGCTTCCTCCCACAGTCCAAAGCTGTGCATTAGGTTGATTGGCCTCTCTCCATTGCCCGTAGGTGTGAGTGTGTGAGTGAATGGTTGTCTGTCTATGTGTTGCCCTGCGATGGACTGGCGACTGTCCAGGGTGTACCCTGCCTCTCGCCCGTAGCCCGTGACCCCGCACTAGGGAGTAAGCGGTTAAGAAAATGGATGGATGTTTGCTTATCGGATTTGTTTGGTTTCAGCTGCTGGTTGCAACTCAACTCAAACTGTCCACCAGCACAACAACATCACACACATTAGGATAGCATAGGATGGACTAAATAAAACCAAAAATTGTCACAGATACTGGTTCCAGCTTTTCTTCCAGTTCTCATTATTCACCACCTGCAAACTGTTAGTAATAACTTCCCTGCATTTAAGTCCAGTACTCACCTCATCTAGTTGCCAGATTGTCTGCGTATTAAGTCAGCATTCCAGTAAAATAACTTGACCTTAATTTGCCTCCACGCTCTGATTGGCTAATGAACAAGGACGTGCCACAGCAGATCCTGAAAGCTCCACAAGCAGCAACAAGCTAGTCCACTGACTGATGACTTCAACTATATTTAATGAGCAGACAGACATGACGGCTCATATTCATGTGTATGAAGTGTGATGTTTGTGTGATTTACCGGCGCAGCTTCAGGCGTTGACCTTTAACTGAACGGTCAACGCAGCCTCGCCTCAGTGCGTGTGTGAGCACAGCGAGGGTCGTCCTTCTCAGTCCTTTCGTTAGTGGTGGTTTTCTCCGTGGGATGTAGATGGAGGGTCGTCTATCGGATCCGGGAACCTTCTTGCAGTGGATGGAATGGATCCAAGTCGCTCTCTCTGTGACCTTTGCAGCCGTGTGGGTCGTCAAAAGGACCTGAAGGTGGCCTCACCACCAATTGGACCTCTAGTGCTTCCTACTGAACGATCGTCCAGTACCCTGGTTGGATGGTGTAATGGTCCTGTTGACTGTTTTCACCTGTTGGGAAATCTGAATTGTGGGGAAAAACTGTTTGGACGGCACGGCTTGTCATCAGGCCCAAACCAGACTCCATGGCTACAGGTGGAACCATTCGTCTGCCAGAGTCTGCATTCCTGTGAGGTAGAAAATGTTTAAAGTACAGGGAGAGATGAGGAAGGAGAGGGAGGAAGGAGAGGGTAGAGAGAGTTGGAGAGAGGAAATGAGGATGAGGAGAGGGAGCGAGGATCAGGAGAGGGAGGGGTTGTTGGGCAGCGACCGTCGCAGCAGCATCTGCAGCTACATGTCGGCAGAAACAAAGTCCTCACTGATGGTGTGAGTGGGACAGTTACAAACAGCAATAGCTGTAGGCAGCAGAATTACGTCCAGCAAAGCAGCAACCTAATCATGATGTAAGATAAGTTTGCAATCAGACTTCAAAAGCTTCCTATGCTTCCACAGAGCACCAAAGTGTGAAAAGTATCTGTGGAGTCTGTGTACATGGTAACAGACTCTCCTTCTGCTAGTTTAGTAGCTTCAGTAAACGCGATCAACTCTGCAGCCTGAGCAGAGTATGGCTTCCTTTCAGAGGGTGTTGTTGTTTACATGGTTTGTGGTCAGATTTAGGTGTGATGACCACTGGTCACATTCTGATCAAACCTACATAATATCTCTGTGTGGGTCACAGGGAAGCAGGGGTTTCCTGTAAGGCTTAGTGTTGGGTCAGAGCGTCCTCTGAAAAATAAAAATGAAAACAAAAGAATGTAATGTGTGTCATTAGAATGCTGAGGTACCAAGTTCAGTGTTTGTTGCACATGATGGGCAGAATAAAAAAAAGTTTTCAAAAAGCATGTAGGTGAATAGTAGGTGAAAGTAGGTGAATACGTCACATGGGGTCAGAAGTCTTTCACCGGTCTCCACCCCGTTGACATCTGTTCACGAATGACCCACGTCCTGTCATCTGTCTCCATCATGTTTTCATAGAGGGACGTGTGGAACAGTAGAATAAACATCAAAAATCTTTTTGTTCGTTAGTAAAAGTAATTGCAAGCGCAGACCTGCGTTCATCCTAAAAGAGGGAAGTTGAGGTCAGTTTGTCAGTGTGTGTGTGTGTGTGTGTGTGTGTGTGCGTGAAATCCTAACTCTTCAACTCGTCAAACTCATCATCAGGACCAGAAGACACATGTGCTGTACAGGACAGGTCAGATGCGTCTCTGGAGGTCGTATCACATGGGAAACAAGCTGTGATGCGGCCCGTGTGAGGGCCTCAGTTACAGCCCCCCCTCAGCATGATAAGAGCACAGCTGAGCTGAAGTTAACACCAACAAAAGAGGGATCATTTAGAATGTCTGTAGATGTAACCTGTACTCCGTCTGGAGTGGAATGAGATCGCTTCCAAAAAATTAACTGGGCATAAGTTTGAAAGCAAAAATGAACGTTAAGGTGTCTTGCTGTCAGATGTTGCACAAGACCGTGAAAGAGTATGTTTTTCTTTAATAGTCTGGTACGTACAGTAATTATTATTACTTCTCTATAATAGTCGTCTTCCCTTAAATAGTCATTAACACTCTGTTTCAGTCTGTTTCAGTCTTCCTATAGTCTGGTTTTTGTTTTCCACAGTCTGGTTTTGGTTTTGTTTTTTGTTTTTCCTAGAGTCTGGCCAGACAAACCTATAGTGTGCACAAATCTTTTTAGAAACATGGAAGATTTTATTACTAAATTTGTTGTAAATTGAAATAGTTTAAACCCATCAGGCTGTAAAGTCATGCAGCAGTTGTCATTTAGCTGTTTGTCATCATTTTAAAATCACTCTGTGGGATTTTTTAGAGCAAAAAGCGCTTCTTCATTGCAAGCAGATACTGTAAGCATGAACATGAATTTGAGCGTGTATCAGCTGTAAGCGTGTTTCTTCATTGCGCGTATGAGTGTGTGTGTGTGTGTGTGTGTGTGTGTGCGGTACTGTCTTCTACATCACGTGAAAAGGAACCGTCACCTTCCTCCTTCCCCAACCATCAGTCTCATGTGAGCGCCAGCGGGTGAAGCCTTTCAATGGGACAGTTGTTCCTCGATGACAGACCTTTCCTGGATCCTCGGATACAGCTCTTTTGGGCCAATCACGTCTGAAGCCTCTGCTGCTGTTTCAACCAGTGTCTGTGTCAGAGAACGTCTTGTCACTCTGCTGTTGCTCTTTCCTTGTTTTCCTTTGCTGATTGTCATAAGCAGGTGTCTGTGTCAGACACACACGTTTGTATGACAGTTTTCACGGCCTCTGAAGTCGTTTCATGCTGGTGCAGGGCTTGTAGTAGCTGGTGAGTCTGATGAGCCCACGTTGTGGGAGTCTGTGAGGTGTCCATGCTGTGTGTGTGTGTGTGTGTGTGTGTGTGTGTGTGTGAGAGTGCAAACAATTCTTCTCCAGAGTTGTTATCTCCTTTTTTTCCTGTTACTTTCATCTCTTGTTTGTTTCTTTTAGGGGGTTAGTTTTAATTTTTAAATCTCATCTTTTGTATCTAATTTTTCTTTTAAGGTGCGTATGTCTTTTACACTAAGTGATTCTCCTTTTGAACCCATAACCAGTTTCCCGCTCATGGAAACATGAAACGCACTAATAACCACAGTAACTTTTTTACTTTGTACTTTTAATTACTTTTACTTTTGTAATGCTGCAGTCTGGTGGTGGAGACTTAGATCGCCCCGAACCCATCTTTCAGAGACCCGGCGGTTTCCTGCCTTAGATTTTTGTGTGTTCCGGCCGGAACCTTTTCGAAATTTCTCTTCCACGGACGTCTCCGTAGAAAGGGAACCGCTCAAATCAGCGACAGACTTCTCCGAAGTTCTTCCTCACCGTCAGGCCCCTCCAAGACCCGGGTCTCTCGTATCTCGAAAACACTTCCCCCTGCAAACGCGCTCCGTCTTTCAGAAGCCGTCTTTTATTTCTTGTCCACTCCCGTTGGACTGCGTTCAGATCTGCACATTGGTCTGTATCCTCAGTACAGACAAAAAGCTGGGTTCCACGAGCAGACCCTTAGCAACTACCGTCTCACCAGCCAGAGCAGACTTTGACCTAATTAAGAACATGTATTATTAGGATTATTATTTTTTTTTCGATCTAATTAATTTTCCAAATTCAAATTTAGTATTTCAACCAAATAGAGGATTTCTTTTCTTTCTTTTTTTTCAAACAATTAAAATGTTTTAGCCAAATTAAAAATAAAAGTTCCAATCTTTTGTTTTTTCCAAATCAAATCAATCTCCACAAAGAAATCTCTCTCAGTTTGTTGGATCTAGTCAGAGGCGATCCAGACCGGTGAGCAGTCCTCCCAACTCTGAATGTCCGTAGAAGTTTGGAGGCTGAGCGACCCTAGTCCTCAGGACTATCGTCCATGGTCACATCGTCCAGTCGACCTGCAGCGGATCCTGTTCGTAGACGCCAAAACTGTCTGGAAATTTCCCATAAAGAAGCAGATGAGAGAGTTGTCTTCTGTGAGATTTATTATAAAAATAAAGGAAAATAATAATGGGGAAAGCAAATAAAAAGCATGGATGTTGATCGTGCACATCAACAAACCAAAAACCAACTGGGGAGATCAGTGCACACACCACGAAGGTGTGATGCAAAGAGCCCACGATCCTCAAGTTGTCTGTGCCTTTTAACCCTTTTCTCTGGCTCTGGTGGAATGTCTCTCTGTAGCAATGGAATTGTTTGTGCCACCTTATCTCGCTGTGAGTGAGAATGTTTGCTTTCTCACTTCTGCATCGTCATGTCTTGTTATCCAAAGGAAGGAACACAGAGCTTCCAAGACAAGATGCATTCGCTTTAACAGCCTTGGGTCTGGTGGGGAGTCAGATAGGATGGAGCCAGAGTCCGGGTGTAAAAGACAAACATATATCATAAACTATTAAATAGCTTTCCATGCCGATGCTGTGTCCCAATGTTTTTATAATGTCTTGTCATCTGTACACGATTTAAGTTTTAAGTCAGTCTGAACGCTGCTCGTGTTACAGTTAAGAAAGTAGCTAAAAGAAAGTGAGGACTGAGTGAATCTGCTCCTGAATTGCTATGCTCTGCTTTCAATAAAGGATCAAATGTCAAACTTCTGCATTTTGTCTTCGGAGCCTTGACTAAGTTTAATATTCATCAATTATAAATAAAAACATTCACAAACACTTAAACAAATTTTGAGGGATCAGATCCCGCGACCACTCCAACAAAAACAGGCCATAATTCTACGTACGGAACCACTGAGCCACAGGTAGATCTGCCCTCACCACCCCGCATTAAATGTATCTAACAAGCATAACGTGGTCTCGCACAACAGCAGCGGCCAATTTGCGACCATTTTGACTCGATGTTATAATAAATCCAGTTGTTTTATAATGTGTCTTCATTTTCTATGTTGACGCCAGCAGCTGTTATTGTGTGTCTGTTGTTACTGTGTTATCAGATCACCCATTTAACTCGTCTTCTGTGTCGTGTTTGTGATAAACAGTCATGGTCACTTTATTGTAGTGCGGAAGCGGAGCAGCCAGCAGCATCTCATTCATACGTTTGGTCTGGTTCTACATATATGCAGCGTGTGTTCGCTTTTAGTTTTCTTATCCGTTAGCATTTCTGTATGACATAAAACTATTTGGTGGCAAAGACAGGACGAGTATTTAAACATCAATGCGCAGTTAAACAGAAAAGACGCATAGTAAACAATCTGTCTGTGACCAGACCGTTTACTTCATATTACAGAACCTGAGCCATACAGTGTGAAGACATTTTATAATGGACAAAAAACGGTCACAGGCTGACGGACGCAGGCTAATGTTTCATAAAAAGTCAGGGATTGCTGCTGTGGTGAATTGGTATTTTGACTGATATACTACTCAAGCAGTTTTCCATTCACAGGAGGACTCTTTTCTATCAACATAAGCATAAGTGTTGATATTGCATCTGATAGTTTTTCATGTTCACATGTTACGCTCAACTTGCGAATGTCAGCCTGTGAATCATCTGAATTCCGTTTTATGTAGGATTTGCAGGGATTTGCAAAACACTGGGTTGCATACAGTATACTGACTGACATTGTACCAGTGGCCCAATACATTAGCTTAATAGTGACACTTATGAAAACAGTAAAGAAAATTCAAGCCATGGATTCAGGTAGGTCCACTCTGTCCCTGTGCCCTTTGTTGTCATCTGCTGCTGTCCAGAACGGTTGACATCCGGTCCTGTTACCACGTGGGAACTTGTAGGTAACTTCACCTGGGGTGTGTTCCAGAAAGCAGGGTTGATTAACCTTCTGCTAAACCCTGAACTCTCGGTTGATTAACCCAGAACCTGCTTACCCTGGGTATGTCAGTTCCAAAACACCTGATAAGAGTTAGGTTAATCTACCTTCTGTCGGTAGCCCAGAGTTAACGCACGTGCACGACGTATATATAAAGACATTGTCAATGGATCGCCAAATTCACGAGTCACCATGGAAAGCCAAAGCGACATGCAGCATATTTTAACGGCGGAGTTGGAGGTTTTAATGCTGGCGTATGAAAAATTTAAGCAGATTGACTTGGCAAAATAAATAAATGAATCAAGTAAATAAATAAAGTGAAAGTAAATAAATTAGTTTATTTAATTACCGTTACGTTATCCTCTCCTCTTTTATTGAAATGGAAAATTAAACATAACTTCTACATCGTTTTGTACTATTAATTCCATGGGATACGAATAATATTGGATAATAGTAATATTCTTGTTTAATAAGGTATAATCCTTCTGGAGCAAAAAGAACTCTGTCCCAAGTCAAAATGAAACACAAAAAGTTAAGATTTGATTACACAATTACATGATCTATGTATTATACATGTTTAACATTCTTTCTCTAATGTAGCTAATTGAAAGAAGGCAGAGGCTCGTCAGACGGGTGGGGCCACCACCACCTCCCCTCGCCCCATCTGAGGAGCTGGCTCTGTCCCTAAATAAATGGGGACCAGTGGTTAAGGGCATTCCTGGGGCACTTCACGCACACACTACCTCCCACGACATGAGTAACTTAGTGAAATGTAAGTTTACCACTGTAGTACTAATTTTTATTATTTCTTAGGACTTTAAATGAACTACTGTCTCTGTCACTAGGCTATTTAAATCTGCCTAACAGTAGTATGCAGGCTTGTTTTATTTAACTGCATATCCTGCCCAATAACCAGATTGGTTATCCAGGGATTGGGGCGCCCAGGCTCCCGCCTTCGACTGCCGCCCAATCCACTCTGCACCGGCCCCCTACGGTTCCTCCCGCGGATGGTGGGTCCACTCGAGGATGGCCCCACGTCGCTCTTTCGGGCTGTGCCAGCCCACGGGGCCCGGCCACCAGGCTCTCGCATACGAGCCCCAACCGGGCGACGTCTCTGGCCTTGGTGGTTTGTCTTTCATAGGGGGGTTTGCTCTCTCCAGGTTGGAGAAGAGTTCCTGCCTCAAGTGGAGGAGTTTAAGTATCTTGGGGTCTTGTTCCCGAGTGAGGGAAGGAAGGAGCGTGAGTTTGACAGACGGATCGGTGCGGCGGCTGCAGTAATGCGGTCGGTGTATCGGTCCGTCGTGGTGAAGAGGGAGCTGAGCCGAAAGGCAAAGCTCTCAATTTACCGGTCAATCTACGTTCCTACCCTCACCTATGGCCATGAGCTTTGGGTCATGACCGAAAGGGCAAGGTCATGGATACAAGCGGCTGAAATGAGCTTCCTCCGCAGGGTGGCTGGGCGCTCCCTTAGAGAGAGGAGCCAGCTGAGGTGGCTCGGGCATCTAGTTCGGATGCCTCCTGGACGCCTCCCTGGGGAGGTGTTCCGGGCATGTCCCACCGGTAGGAGGCCCCGAGGAAGACCTAGGACTCGCTGGAGAGACTACGTCTCTCGGCTGGCCTGGGAACGTCTTGGGGTCCCACCGGAAGAGCTGGAGGAAGTGTCCGGGGAGAGGGAAGTCTGGAACTCTCTGCTTAGACTGCTGCCCCCGCAACCCGGCCCCGGATAAGCGGATGAAAATGGATGGATGGATGTATACATATCCTGCATAAGCGTCTACAATGTTGTAGTACTCTGACTTTATTTCACATTGATCTTATTGCCTGTCTTGCAATCACTGATGGACGGATTGTATTATTGGACCCTCCAGAAAGCACACAGTCTGGAACGTGTGAAGCAATGTAAATAATATTCCATTTTATTTTTCAGGACATGAAGAAATAATGAATGCCTTGGTGCTTCATCGGGACAAGGAGGGTGGCTCTCTTTGCATTGTGGCAATGTTGTGAAGGAAAACACAAGCCATTATAATGTCACATGCCCTGGACTGACGCTGAGGCCACAGTAGACACTGGAACCTCGCCTTCACAATGCCTGTGGCTACTCTGTTGTGGGCCTGGTCTGTGGTTCAGGTTCAGGGTAGGGTGTCATCAAATAGGGCAGACAGGGGAACCCTCTGTCCCCCAGCAAGTATGCCATTGTAATGTCCTGTAATGATTGAAATGTGTAAAACAATAAAATAATAAGGTAAAAACATGAACTTGTGTAAATTACAACATACCCTGTTGAAACGTGTGGCATAGTGATGACTCCCTGAACATTCTGGAATCATGCACTGACCCTAGTCATTTTGCTGCCACATTTGGGATAAGATGTGTTGCATCACATACATGTATAACTAGGTAATATGTGATGCAAATTAGTGGAAACAGTAATGAGTTTAATGGTTTTTAAACCAAAAGACTCTAAACAGGAAATAGTAGTTACCTGCACATTGATACTGTGAAATTACTTCCTATTAACATAGTCTCCCCCATTGGGGGAGTCCAAACGTGATTGGGTGCATCGATTGCCATCGATGCACCCAATCACGTTTGGAAACTCTGAAATGGAAAGTAAGACTGAAAGTGTGCGTGTGTGCAGTACGTCCAAGGTGTACGTATTAAAATATTTGTCATATATTATCATAGAAATGACAAACCTGCCATTTAAAAAAATGTCCTGATGCAAAAAATGAAAAGACAAAATGAAAGCTACGCACAGAATGCTTTTTTGTGGTAAGCGCAGACCCGCGTTTGTTGTAAGTTTAAAATGAAAGGTTTCAAATGGTTTGTTAAATACATTAATGATTCTTATGAAAAAACGATAACGCTCCTTCAAATAATCATCCGGTTAGGAAAAAAATATCACTACGTGGCCTTATGATCCTCTCACGGTAGACTATAATAAGCTGCGTCTCCACATCCACAGGTTTGTCATCAAACGAGCACACCCTGCTCAGTAACCTCCTAAATGAACTTACCCTGAAACATAACCTGCTCTGCAGCAGTTTATCTTCGGAGACTTCGAAGTTGCTATGATTACATACATACCCTGAAAGTTACCTCAGTTTTTGGAACCAAAAGCTGAGGTTAATCACTAACATAACCCTCAAACATACCTGGGTCCATCAAATGTATACCAGGAGAAACACAGTAATCACATAAGCAATGGAACCGCATTAATTTTTTTTTAATTGTTAAAAACATTGATACTTTTTTGTAATAGTAAAAAAAATGTACTTACCATGTCTTGAACCCTGCACATTCTGTGCTGGAGTTTCTCAGCTTCACCACTCACCTTCAAGTGATTATGGTATGCTATGGGATTTTAGTTCTTTTACATACAGAAGAGGGGGGCGCTATGGAGCAGAAATAGTATGTGCTTAATGTTTTTAGCTATATTTTATTATCTTGCTGTGTCCCTATTTACAGCACTCGGTAAATATGTTCTTTCATAGCCAAGGAAGGGGCCATTTTGAGTTCTATTTTACACATTGTCTGTGAGTATCAGTCATCTACTACTTTTGACTGTTCCAAGTCATCAGTGATCAGTCACTTTGAATGTACTGGTGATGGCTTGCGCTTACACGGCTTGCGGGGCTCCTTTAAGAGGAACAGAATAGGAAAAGGAACAGAAAACTGTTCTGTGCTACAGAATTTAAATGTCCAAACAATGACTGTTAGACAGTTTGTAAATGTCTTGTAAATATTCTTGCAGTTAGAAAAGGAGCTTGGGTCAAACAGCGTAGAAAATCCATCAAGAGCAGCTTGATTTATAATATACTTTTGAGCCAGCACCATGTTGCAGGACAAATTAAATAGAATAAAACAGTGATCCTTCATTTGAATGTCTTCAACACCTAACTGGTCAATATTTAGGCCTAGAGAGAAGACTAGGTCGAATACTAGGTGCATTTTTCATGGGTAGGACCTGAAACGTGCCGTTTAAAATTCAGGTGGATCCTGCGATGTTGACAGGACGGTGTCTTCGCTATCCAAATGACGGGTGATGATAAGATGTAGAACCCGCTCCCGGATTTCAGACACACCGAGTTGGGAAGACTATACTGGTCTAGTCCAGTTCGAGGCTTAGCTAGCAGCATGTACTCCGGTGATGACGTTGAGCACTCAAAAACTAGAGGGAAGAAATCTGCGTACCTAGCCCAGGTAATACTAAAGTTTTCCATATGCTCCTTAATGCGAAATAATGCGTCCCAATCATAGCTAAAGATAGTTAACACACACACATTTGCTAACAGAGCTGAGAAAGCAACATAAAGCACTAGAGAAAAAAAACATGCATGCTTTTGATAAAAAGGAAAGCTTAGTCTTCTACTAAGCTTCTAGGAATTCCATCTTCTGCTTAACCTAAATCAGTAGCAAAGGCGAGGAGGAGGACTAAGGACAAATTTTTTGAAACATTCACACAAATTAAATCTCAAAATTGTGGCTATGGTGCATTCAATCCCAACAGTTCTTTTAACTGGCCTCAGCCAGTTTGGGAGATTGGCAATTAACCGAGGGGTCCAGCAGACAGAGCCATCAATGTGAAGGCTCCGTCCACTGCCCCCCCCCCTGTCGTGTCCGACACTAAAGCCTTTAAAATTTTGTATTCCAATCTGACAGAGCTTTTTATAAATCCAATAGGTGTAAATTATCTTTTATTGAGATAATAAAATTCTAAATATATAAATTCCAGAGATTAAATGGTAAATCCCAAAAAGAAGAAAAATGAACTAAAATGCACAGCATTAAGGTTCCAGAAAATTAGTAACTTCCCAAAGAGGTGAAGAAATAAAACTCCCAAAGTGTGGAAAATAAACTAAGTCCAAAGCAAGCTCCTGAAATTATTCTAAGTCCCAGTAGCCAGATCCCAAAATTATTCTAAGTCCCAACCGCAGGGTCTCAAAAAAATTGACTAAGTCCAGAGCAATAAGATCCAGGGTCGACAAAGCGTTTATTCCACAGAAAAGGGACAGAAGACAAGACAGACTGAGGATTTTTGGTCACAACATCACCTTATATACCTGTTGCTCACGGGGTGGGATTCAGCTCCCCGGACGTTAGATCATCATCTTGATCTTTTAGGGTCTTTTTGACCATTATTTTATTATATTTTTACATACATCATAATCCCAAACAAAGTGAAGACACTTGTTGCTCTGCCCTTTTCTCCCCGGGCGGGGCAGCTCCCCTCCAAACCTTCACTTTCTCAAGGTCAGGTTACTGTAGGTCAGGAGCTTGCAGCAGAAGCTGCACTCCTCCCACCTGCCTTATCTAGGTAAGTAAAACACACTGTAGTTTTTAATGGTCTTGGTGGTACTACACTTCTGTTGCATAACAGAGTCTCCTCCTTACACAAATGACCCTGTGAGTGCTATTATCCACACCTGCCACAGTGGGTGCTGTTGGGTGCTGTTGTAGTACAGCAGGTGCCTTATTATTTTGTAACATTGTCTCCTGGAATCTCAACAGTAATTACTTTATAAACTTTATGAATTTTTACACAACACCCCCCCGGAAGGAGCCCCCAGATTCCTGGACGAGTGTGTATGACTAATGCAATTAAACTGCAGAGCATCCCACTTGAGAGGGACTGAACCACTTTCCGGTAGTCCCGGTCCCTCCATCAGTGGGACACCCCTTGCAGACCTAAGTGGATGAATGTGGAGAAATGTAGTTGGGAAGCAAAGCACCAGGGTCCACAGAGCCAGGTTCCCGACTAGCTCTGCTACCCATCCCACCGTCCCCCACAACCGCCAGCCAGGAAGAGATAGCCAAGACCCGGGGACAGCGGTACTACTGCCCAGGCACCACACGCAGCACAGCCAGAGCCATCCTCACCCTTCTTTCACACTTACCCATTCTCTCGCTCAAGTATGCCCATGCTCCCCGCTGTGGGACTAATAAAGGCATTCTATACTTTTAAAGGCAAAAAATATATATATAATAGCGCCAGGTAACCTGGCTGCTGATGGGAATTTCCCCGCTGTGGGACTAATAAAGGCATTCTATGCTCGCCCCGTGTAGTGCTACACTCAAACCTACACACATACTCTGTGGTTGTGCATTGAGGGCCAACCTCCGCCAATCACCCCCCCACCACTGTGCCAGACATGACGCAGCACCCGAGCTCCACGCATCCTTACCTGGAAATGGAATCAATCAGAGTATAATTTTGGTTATTGATTTGACGAAGCAGACAATGTGTCTAAGGTGGTGTAATCTAACAAGCTGATCAGGTACTGAGTACCTAAACAGTAATCTAACAAGTTATTCAGGTACTCTATTCTCTAGATCAAGCCCACTTAGATCTCCTAAAAGACAAAGTGCAGGGGCTACTGGGATTAGACAGCTTAACCGGGTTGACAGGTGTTTACATACTCTTTGCCAAAATTGCTGCACAGGTGAACATGACTAGAATGCATGTAGGAATCTATCTGCTGTGTTATCTGTACAATGAGGGCAAATATTTGAGTTTGAGAGACCCATTTGGAACATCCTTTGTCCTGTATAATGTGTTCTATGAAGAATTTTATATTGTATTAGTTGTAAATTTGTATTTTTTTGTCATTTTGAATAAATTAGAACATATATAATTCCAGAACGTGCAATTAGTGGTAATGTAGAGATCAGCTTCCCATTTAGAGATCGGAAGGCTCACTGTTTGATCTACATTGGAAATTAAGATATAGATTTTGGATACTGTCCTTTTCCCTGATATATCAATAAATCATTCTATTACTGGTGGTGGTTGCATGTGGATGGGAGTATTCTTACTTTTTGTATAAGCATTGACTTTAGTTGTTGGTATTCTAAGAAATTGGCACTAGTGATTTCATAGTGGGACACTAATTCTTCAAAAGAGGTAAACTTGTCTCTTGTGAAAACATGTTTCAGATGTGTTATCCCTTTGATATGTCAAGTTGGAAAGTGTATTGCCTTTTTGTTTTGTATGATGTCTGGATTGTTCCAGAGAGGTGTGTTTTGGCAAAGATAAAGCGAAGACCCATTATTTTAAGAAAATCCCACCAGGCTGTTAGAGATGCTTTTAGGCTAATGCTCTGGTAGCAACTATGGTGTTTGATTTTGGTGCTGATAAAGGGCAGATCTGCAACTTTAATATTTCCACAAAATGTTTGTTCAACGTCTATCCAGGAGGACTCTACTGGCATGGGTTTTATCTACTTGTCAGTCAATTTGTAAGAACATAGTGGTGGAAGTTAGGTAGTTCTAGGCCGCCGCAGCGTCTGGATTTTTGAAGAGTTTTTAAGCTAATTCGTGGTGGCTTGGTATTCCACAGAAACTGTGAGATGTATGAGTCGAATGTCTTAAACCACGCCTGGGCTGGCTGAGTTGGAATAATTGAGAATATGTAATTAATTTTTGGCAGGATCATCATTTTTATGGTGGCAATTCTTCCCATAAGTGAAATGGGTAAGGACTGCCATCTTTTGAGGTTGGCTTCTATTTGTTTTAATAATGGACTGTAGTTTATGAATAAGCTCTGATAGCCTAGATGACAATTCAGTGCCCAAGTATTTAATGTACCCTGAATGGAGTGTGGTAGAAGAGATGTTAGTCACCCCAAGTTTAAGTGGTAGCACTATAGATTTGGTCTAGTAAATAGAGTATTCTTAAAGTCCTGAGAATTCATCTATGAGGCTGATAGTTGTAGGAAGAGACGTCTGTGGCTCCAGGAGAAACAGTAACACATCCTCAGCATATAAACTTATTTAATGATTTACTGATCATTAATATATGATATACAATATATAATTTGGTTCAAATTATATATTGACCTGATGTATTTTTACTGCTTTTAATTATGTTTTTTGATCAATCTTGATAAATCTGACAGTAATATGTCTCTGTATCTGAAGTTGTTACAGGTATCTAGTCTACAGAGGCTAGTGAGCTGGTGCTGGGGATTCCTGGGTTAAAGAATATGAGTTGCCATCTCTTCATGCGTGGGTTGTAGATGAAGGCAGAGTTTCCTGATGGATAAAACACTAAAACACTCATTGTATGATAGATGTAGACCACCTGTGGAATAACTCTTTTACCATTTGAGTGGAAATGTGTTTCCACTCAAATGGTTCCACTTTGTGAGTGCAATACTCTTTTATTTATATATAATGTATATGCTTTTTATTTATGGCCGGTTCACCTTTATAGCTTACCATATTAGAAAGAGAAAAACATGTAATTTCAATACTACGATTTCCTGAATAAAAGTGTTTACCCTCAGAAACAGAGTTCAGTGAAATACATAATAGTTAAAGCCAACTTTATTGTCAACCAAAAAAATGCACCACTACTCCAAAGCTAGAACAAACTGTTACCTTCACACTCCAATGTGCAATGTATAGGTTACTGAGTTAATTAAGAAGTCTGGGGGTTTGAGCACAGAAGCTTTTGCAGGGCCTGCAGATGAAATGCTTGATGGAAGTAGGGTAAACAGTCCATGTCCTGGGTAGGGGGTACACTAGGTTATGTTGGAGATTTGTTTCTGCAGCAGGACAGGTAGAGTTGTAGACAGATGACCAGGGAGATGTGGTGATCCTTGTTCTCATCAGTATTTGGAAGACTGAGCGGAAGCAGTCCTCTACCAGATGGAAGCTGTGGCTGTCCTCACCATCACCTCATCAAAACAAAAAGGTACTGCAATCAGAATTGTAGATTAGTGAAATGTTCATTATTATATAGGTCAAAACCTTCTCTAATGTAAGAATACACAATACCAGACAAAAAAAGAGACCCACCGCTCCCTGCCTGTGGCCACTCGAATGCCAATAGTCATTAGCTTTTCTCCACACAGGTGTGTGGCTGCAGGAGCCCACATGAGCACATTTGAAGGGGACAAAGGCTCGGTCGACTGGCTGTAGCCGTTAGCATAGCTAGCTACTAACTTGCCTCACACATAAGTTACTACATTTTAAACAGAAACTAACATTTTAAAACATTATAAATATCAAGCATGTACTTACTTCAGTGAGTGACGGACTGTAGGAATAGATGCTTTTTTTCCAACAGGAGCCATGAAACAAATCCAGCACTATACGCACCCTTGTTTGAAATACACATACGTATAAATGCTGAGGCAGTGTTTTTGGCACCAGTCCGTTTAAAATAAGTGACCCACAAAGTCCTCACTTGTTGATCCCTTGGTAAAGTGAATAGATTTTGGTGTTGGTTCTTGGGTGTAAAACAACCAAGAACCGAACTATTTCTATGGGAGGACTTGGGCGCTGCCATGCTCGTCTGTTCACAGTGAGTGAGAGGGGGGGAAATGGCGGAAGTCCAGTTTTGGTTCGGGATCATTGTGGGGGTGGTGGTTCAGGATTTGCAGGAAGGACTTCCTACATGTTTGACGACAACAGGAGAACGGTTTCAGAGTAGAACGCTGTCTGTCCCCATTGGATGAGAAAATTTACATTTTCAAAATTTGAAAAAAGGAGGAAATGCATTTCTACCGTGCTCAGTGTGTGTATATGTGACCCATAGAGTTATAGGAACGCTCAAAAATGTCTAAAAAGTGGATTTTGCATGATATGACCCCTTTAAACGAATGTTGAAGTGCTACAAATTAGACCAGAAAGCTACAATAAATACATACGTTTACTCTTGTAGAGTAAACATCTAGAACAAACTACTTGCTGCATTAATGAGTCTCAGACCTGCAACTGATCACGCCGTCCGATGCTGCCCAGTCTCCTACAAAGCTTTGTCCCGGAGCTGTATTTCTCACCTGCTGATCGAGTGGTAGCAACACATTAGCATGTCTATGCGCCTCTACGGAGAAGGGGGAAGGGATGTGAAATTTGCTTTTGCAACTGTAAGCAAACATAAGACAAACAAAAGCTTGGTCAAACTCAGATCCAAGTCATCCGAGTATGAAACACATCACATATCATTAGATCTCGTGTTTCATTCTCATTCTCGCTCATCTGTACTGCTGTTGTGAGAAGTAATTTCCCCACTGCGGGATATTAAAGGTTTTCTTATTTCTTATTTCTTATTCGAGTGGTGGTCTGGAGCTCTCTGCTAAGACTGCTACCCCGCGACCCATCCCCGGATGAGCTTCGATTAAAAATTAAAAGCAGACGTTTTTTTGTTTTTTGTTTTTCTCTAAACGAAAAAACAGTTTTAAATCCAATTCCGTGTGTTTTTGTTAAAAAATATTTTTATTTAAAAAACTGTCATTCATCTTAACCATTGGACTAACGGAGGACATAGGAATGACACCGCAGAATGACTAGTCATGGATAATGTTTCAATTTGAACGATATTTATTTGATGTTGCGCTTCATACTCCCCACATTTGAGCACACAACAGATACTTAACAGTAAAATAGGTCTGGTGTAATATATCTGTTACAGGTAGAAATGAACAGTCGGACCTCAGTTACACTGTAGCGCTTTGGAGGCTTCTAATCAACGCTGCATCCTGATTTTTTCCGGCCCCAGAGTGGCTAAAAGAAACTTCCAGTTTACTCTATCGAAAGCTTTTTCTGCATCTAAGGAGACGATAGCTGACTCTAGTTTATGAGTGGTGACATAATCAATTAAGTTCTCCCAGCGTAACTGATCTATCTGAAACTGAGTTTTGCAATCAATTATATTATTTAATTTCAGCTTTAGATTCCTTAGGTCTTCTAGGACATCATTGGTTGGAGAAGCAGCATATTTAATCTCTAGAGATTTTTCAAGTAGCATTCTTGTGCATTCTTGTTCCTGGTGTATCGTTGATTTCTATACAGGTTGCCCATTCTCTCCTGACATAACTGATGAAGTCTTGATCATTATGTAATGAATGATGTAATCTCTAGAGATTTTATTTTTTGCTCTGATTCTAATTTAAGTAGCATTCTTGTGCGATAAATATGAAATTATTCTACCACGAATAACTGCTTTCCCAGTCTCCCAAAGAACACAGGGTGAGGTTCCTGGTGTATCTGTGATTTCTATACAGGTTGCCCATTCTCTCCTGACATAACTGATGAAGTCTTGATCATTATGTAATGATGTATTAAACCTCCAATTCGTGGTTGATGGTGTGACTGTCTTAATCAATGAAATGGACATTGGTGCATGATCACTGATTGTGATAGAGTGAATATTGGTGTCAGAGACATCTTGTAAGACTGAGTTATTTACTAAAATATAATCTATATGGGAGTGAGAGTGGTGAGCTGGTGAGAAGAAGGTATATTCCCTGGATGTAGGATGAAGAGAACGCCATGTGTCACAGAGACCGAAGTCATCCATGTACAAGGTCTGTACTGATTGTCAGTTCCTGTTGCTCACAGCTTTGCTTAGCTTGCCCAACAGCTCTTTATACAGCTTTTATTAGCACCAGGATGGAAGGCTTATAGAAGTTCATGGAGACCCAGCCTGACCCCCATTTCCTAATACACAGAAATTAATAATTTTCATTTTATCACTATTATAAAACTTCTCATCATGAAAACTGTGAATAATTATGGTGATCACATACATGTGTCCTACTAATCCTATCTTTTATGTTTTTGGAAGGATGTGGACACGATTTTTACCAATTCTATTGTTTGGACACCAAAGTACCGTGGTGAAGTTGGTTTGACGTTAGACATTCAACAGACATTCGAGAAGTACCTCCGGACAAGCGGTCTGTGTTTGAACAAGTGTTCCGTATATTAGTATAAATATTACTTTATTATTTCAATACCATCCTAACCACGTGGCCTACTGGTCACACCTACTGGTCTCTTTCTGTGTCCGCGTAGTAAACGCAAAACGTGGATCGCTCCCAAAGTGAGAGAAGTGGAACTAATCAGTGCTGTTGAACCTGTAAGCAAGCTTTAAACAAGTATATTCATAATTCAATGTGGCATGCATTTCTATTTCCCCCTTTACTCAACAAGAACTATTCTTTGATGTGTGTGTGTGAAGTAAAACCAAACTGGATACTTTTCTCCAGACAGCCTTTCTCATGAATCTGCCTGGTCTTTAGTGACATTGTTGAGTTCACAGGTTCAAAAATGCACATTCTACATATTGGACATATTGGTGATGTTAACCTGTATTAAAACATTATTTTTTGGTGAGACGTTATTTTTTCTGGTGGTGTCCTACACCAGGACTGTTGCTTAAAACAGCAACAGACATATGGTTCCAGAAGTGCCACATCAAAAGACCATGGATCCTCTTAGTTTGATACTCATTTAAATCTTAAAGGAACTCCCCCTTAAATATCAGTAACCTAAGACTGTCTCCAAAATTCTTACGAAGGCTCTCTCCTTGAGCTCCACCAAGCATCAAGAGATAACAGTTGTAAAACCTGGAATGCGGACTAATAAAAAGGGAAAAACTTTAATTTAGACCAAAAGGTCTGAATTGGACATACCAGAACCTTCTGGTGTTGTAAAACTGACACTGTTGTATTCAGTAGACAATTTGCTTTAATTTGATGTGACTTTGAATTCTGTTTGATGAGTTTTCATAAAGTTACAGATTTCCAGATTCACCACATTGATTTCTTTTTGGCTTATCAAGTTGAACTAAAGTTGTTGTGCTTTTCTGTTAATTCTATATGCCATTCATATATACTTGTGTTTTCAGGTAAAGATCCACACACATGGTAATTGTATAATGATTTCAGATAACAACAAAATAATTTTAATGCTAAAACCCAGGTTAATTCATGACTGTAATGGAAAAATTTTGCCTTTGTGCTATTTCTTATCCAACACAGTGGTCATGTGCTGGTTAGGTGCAATACTGAACATTCTTACACAAACAACTAATCTCTTGTGCCCTGTCGTACATCAAGTCTAAACATCTGATGTTCCATTTGACTGACTAATAATTTATGATATATGTTTGTTTTTTACACCCGGTCTCTGGCTCCTTCCTATCTGACTCCCCACCAGACCCAAGGCTGTAAAACCCAATGCATCTTGTCTTGGAAGCTTGGTGTTCCTTCCTTTGGATAACAAGACATGACGATGCAGAAGTGAGAAAGCAAACATTCTCACTCACAGTGAGATAAGGTGGCACAAAAAATTCCATTGCTGCAGAGAGACATTCCACCAGAGCCAGAGAAAAGGGTTAAAAGGCAGAAGCAACTTGAGGATCGTAGGCTCTTTGCATAACACCTTCATGGTGTGTGCGCTGATCTCCTCAGCTGGTTTTTGGTTTGTTGATGTGCACGATCATCATCCATGCTTTTTATTTGCTTTCCCCATTATTTTTATTTTCTTTATTATTTCAATAAATCGCACAAAAAGGACAACTCTCTCATCTGCCTCTTTATGGAAAATTTCCACCACAATGACTAATGCATTAATTGTTATCTGTGTATACTCCTACCGTCTAGATAGTGACGAAACAATTCATTATGTAATACTATTTCAACCATTGCAGCATGATCAGAACTACATCTGAAGCTTTGATAATCACATAATTTGATTTATGTAATTGTTTTGTCCTTCACATTGATTTGAATGATAGATTTATTGTAAAATATTATTTTGTTACGGTGTGGTGTAACTTTGAGCTTGATGAAAAGAGGAAAGTATAGTTTAGTCCAAATTTAGAAATATTTTAAATAAGATAGTTTGATTAAGTGATAGGTGGACCTTCCCCCCAGTCCTGATGTTCTCACGTTCACTCTACACACACATACACATGTTCATTCACTTTTATTTTATCTGTTCATTCATTGCTAGTTGTTGCATGTTTACTGTTCATTATTTTATTATGTTTCTCATCTGAATATATTCATAGACATTTGTTCATATATCCCCTGGCATAAGTGTAATAAAATCTTAAAATGATCTGTTTGTGTAATCTTAAAAAGACCTGTTTGTGTTCATCGTTCTTCAGACAATGACAAAGGTCACTGACACTGCGACAAGAGCTCATGCCATTAGAGACTGATTTTGTTTTACCAAAGAAAATTGTGATTATTATTTATCATAATTATTAACTCCTTGAATTGACATTTGTCAACTGGTGTTTGACTAGATCAATAAAAGCGTGGCTTTAGCTTTAAAACTAACCTTGTGCTGCTATTTTGAAAAATATAGAAGTTTCTGCATTAATACTCAATTATTAAATTGAATCCACTCAGCATGGTGGAAAACATGAACACTGTTGGTCAGATTCTTCCTGTCATCATTAGGAGAAAATATAAACACTATTTTTGAGAAAACAAAAACAGTCAAATTTTGTATTTTTATCCTTTTAATTTTTTTGTGATGCTTTAGTCATCATCCAGTTTCCATCAAAGTATAGTAAATTAAAGTATGAAAATATTGTGAATGGAGTCCTTTGTCTTGACATTTGAGAACACACTATGACTGAACAATGCATTTCCACATCTCAGGATGCGTCTATGCTCATGATCACGGCAACTGATCCTTCAGCTTTGCACTTAACTCCTGCAACTCTGTGACGATCTGATCCAGAGAAGCAACACTATCCTGCAGCTCATTGTGGATCTGACCCGTGGCAACGTCTGTGTGCAGTTGCTGGAGGACAGAGGAAAATACATGAGGATGAGTGATTGACATTTATTAGATAAGACTTTGGTAATCCAATGATGTGTAAATTCTTTCTTTTGCAGCAGCAACAGAAAATTGAACAAAAACAACAGACAGAAATAGGAGATAAAAAGAGTATTAACTGTGAAAAAAAAACATAACAGATAATAATTAAAATCAGGTAAATATTGCTTTCTGCTTGAATCACCATGTCAGCTGTGTCAGTATGATGTCAAACCTACTGTATATTTAGCCTTGCTGTAGTTTATTCTTACAGTTAATTTCAGCCAACAAATTTGTCCAGTAACAAATGCTGCTCCTTTTGTATCCTTGCATTTGAGGCATGTGAACAGTTGGAAAGTCAAAGGTGGTATCACACTTTGAATGATAACTGTACCTTAGCTTTGGTGGCCAGGCTTCGGAGGCTAAGGCGGGTGGACGAGAGCATCTGAAGAGCCTCTTTTGGAGGCTTCCTCTTACTGCAACTGATGGTCACTGAGACAGAAATCAAGACAAGAACTTTTAGCGGCTAAGGTTGGTTGCTAATATATATTTTTAAATCATGGATTTGAAATGTGTATCTCTTTCTGTTTTTACCTTTAGATGCTCTGACTGAAGCACTAAGTAGAGCAAGGCACAATTGAAACAAATACAAACAGCATGCTTGTATTTGTGTTTCTGTTACTGATCCTGGATAAGCTTTAGCATATATGTCTGTGTGCCCAGCCCAGTGAGCTTTTGAAAAATAACCATGCTCTCATTGTTAACAAATATTTTATGCTGATCCAAAACAATGTTGCTGTTCAAATAATATTTACAGAGTGCATATTGGGTACATACATTGGGTGATGTGCTTCCTGTGTTGACTATTAACTAGAAAATTTCTGTGTGGATTAATCTGCTAAAATCCAGTAAGATCTGTGCAGTGTTTATGAACAAACCAGCCCAAAGCTATTTTTACACTCATTGGTGAAGAGATTTCATGCTGTAGAACCCTCTGTTTCATTTGATGGTTTTGGTGGGGTTGTATCAAATCAATGGTCTCTGTCTGGGCTCACCTCCAAGCAAAAAGTGGAGACACTGCCCCCTTATGGCACCACTGTTGCTAAATGCTTGAGTTATACGTAACGAAGGCTTTGTTTGTGGATGATGGCTGTGTGTTCACCTTCTCCCATATTGATGGCTCCTTTCATCATTTCCTTTAAGACGATAGGATCCTTCTCCCAGCCACCCAATTGAACCTGACAGCGATGGGCCTTGGACAAGAACTGGAGAGCCTGAAACATACCCAGAGAACCACCAGTATTGTTCTGGCTGACACATGCACCTCACACAAAAACGGTTTTGTCCCATATCTACAGTAGCTTCCTACCATGTACAAACTTACAATGTTTGTGATCAAATCAGAAATATAGCATTACACGTAAAAGCTGTACCAAACCTCCCTCCAACAGTGGTGCTGGTTGTGACACTTACCTTCTCATTGTCCTCTGGGTTGGAGCTGTGACCATCCCCATACAGCAGTGCATACTGCCGCCATATCTCGGCATCAGTGCTGTGGCGGGACGTAACGCGACCCAGGAGCTCCTTCAGCTTAGCCTGAAGGGTTCCTGCCTGTTGACCCTGGCTGTCAGTCAGGTTCTCCACAACTGCTCTGACCAAGATCTGAAGAATCTACCCAAATAGAAAGAAGAAAACAACAAAAAGAAACAATGTTATTGGTAATGCAGTCTTACACCCAATTATATACATACTTATATAATAGCTATACAACAAACTTTCCAGTTTTCTTTTACTAATGTTCTTTATGTTTTCTCTATAAATCCATTAATTCATTTCTAATGGTATTAGCATTTGTAACAGAACAACTGATTACCATCTCAGACATTTGAGTATCAGTGATATGCGGTGTGTGTGTGTGTCTCAGCAAATATCAATAAACACATTAGGAAGGTTGTACAAAGTCATGGTGTAAGCATTATATTGGTGACAATATAACAGAAACAGAACACATAATGTATTAGCCCATTTGTGACCGCATGTCACTGTTGAGTAATGACATGTAATACTATATTTTTTGTGCACTGTTGTATTCTCTGTGGATATAAGACACGTCAGTGACCCTGTGCTCAACAAAACAAATCTTCAAACTCCCGAATTTCTGAAAGAAACAGGTTTTGAGAAATACACAACTGGGGATAGGTGAAAAAACACATACTGTTTATAACACACTAATAGTAATAATAATAAAATGAGAAAAGGTAACAAAAACGGTCCGTTTAAAAAATATTTGATTTGATATTAAGTATGAGGCTGCAAAGGCTCACGGGGCGCTAGTCAATGTTCTAAGGTCTGTAGAAATTACCCTTATTTCATACCCTAATTACAATGCTAAAAATTGTCAGGATCAGTGTGAAGAGATTTCACATCTTATTATAATCCCACCGATTAAAACACTGGCCCAACAGCTGAATTAATAAGCATTTGGCCTGTTAATCTTGTTTTTACCAGACACAACAATGTACCCAGCCTCCGCTCATATAGCTATTACCTTAACCTCAGTCTCTGCACCGACACTTAATTTAACTTACACAAAAAGGTACAACAGAGAAAACTACAGAAAATCAAACAAGCCCACAAAAAAGTCACCCTGAAGTCAGGGCAGGATGGAGTTGTCTAGAAACTGGTGTTGCTTGAGAGTGACACTGACAAGGTGAGCTGGTGAATTAATAAGGAATGTGAAATTCTAGTGAACCATGTTCAATCACAGGTGACTCTTCCAATTTAAAAACGCTCCATTGTGGAGTGGAGTTTTCCTGACTTTATGACACTTCGCCAACAACTATAAAATGAAAAAAAAAAAAAAAAAAAGATATACCAAACAGAAACATGTGAAATGTATAAAATAAGAAACATCCCATACAGGGTGGCAGTGACTCAAGAGGTAGAGCTGTTGGCCACCAACTATAGGGAGGTTCGTTCGATTCCTGGCTACCCTGGGTTATGTGACAAAGTGTCCTTGGGCAAGACACTACCTAGGTTGCTCAAGTCTTTCTATGAAGTGTTAGAAAAAAGATGTTGGGTCCCAAAGCACACGTGGCTCACGCTGCATAATGCCCACTGGCCAAATGTTTTGCTACTGGAAAACCTAACTAAAACTCTTTACCTGGATGTCTTTGTAGTTCTCCCTCAGGTCCATCAGACGGTGGTAGGCTTTAATAGTTTCAACAAAGTCCCCAGTATCAGTGCTCACAGCGATGAAGTTCTCCCAGATCTGCCAATGTTCGTAGTTACACTTCAGGGCTTCCTGCAGAGAACGCAACGCTTTGTGTCTGCCAACAATAGGCAGATACAGACATTAGACCAAGAATGTGCCAGTATTTCCTACCAATATTTGCTGAAGGTACTGCCCATTACTGATGCCACACTTGCAAGCACATCTTTGTTTGCATGTATGGCAAACACAGATGTGTTTGCATGTATGGCAAGTTTAGTCAGTACATTCTGTGATCAAACTATTTCAGTTAGGAAACCCATAAACCTAATATTACCTATAATCTTAAAACCAAGTCTTATTCCTTATTATAAGCCTTATTAAAGGTCATCCTCATCCCCAAATGTGCATGTTCCACTTTATATCAAATCATGCCAATATATTGGAATATCATGAGCTACCCACACACCGGTTTTTCTCCCAAGCAAACAAGTTCTTCTTTTTAGTATATACATATACTCACTTCTTATTGAGTCGGATGTAAGCAGTAGAGAGGTTGTTCCACGCTTCTGCATTCTGAGGAATAACACAGGAAAAAAAGTGGAAGAACATTTTATGAAAGAGTTGTAAACAATAATATTTTTCTTCTTGTGATTGGCTACTTACATCTGGCTCCAGAGCCACACACCTCTGGAAAGCCTTGGCTGCTCCCTCATAACCCTGCAGGGCAATGTAGGCACATCCGAGGGAAAACCAAAGACCAAGCTGTGCAAACACACAGACACACTGAACATAGCCCTTACAAAGATTCATTTAAAATGTTGTCAAATCATCGTCTTTGAGATGAGACGGGGAAGGGAGTTTCAGTTTTAACGTTTACATTATGGCAGAATATACCATAAATATAACAAGATGTAGTAACAGTACTGCATATGATATTTTCTCCTGTTTTAAATAAACTGGCTTGATTTGACTGTAGATAAAATAAATATCACAACAAATATCTGCTGCAGCCAACCTATATCTTTGTGCCTTCAAAAGTGACTTCATTGTCAATGTCAATGCACAGAAATCAAACTAAAATTCAATAGACAGTCTAGTTTACTGTAACCACCGCAGGCATACAGTAGTGTTTTATTTGTACCTGCAAAGTGTTAATCTTGAGCGACTGTTCAAAGCAGTCAATGCACTGCTGGAACTCCTTGTTGTGGAGATGCAGCAGGCCTTTGGAACGCATGGCTCTGGAGCTGCGCCTGCCTGATACCTCCCACGCCTGGTCATAGTACTGATGATCCTTTAGAATATCTCCCAGCAGGCAGTACAGACTTGGTGTCGCCGTCTTCTTTAACTCTCTACGTACTATCTCCTCAGCCTGACAAAACAGGATAGTACAGAAGAGCAAAAGGAAGGTGGGGGAAATTAACAGCATGTATTAGATATAGATATAGCGCTATCACAAAAAAGGGAGTGACAGAACCTGTTCACATACACTCAAGAAAAATATAACTGTAACGCTCGTTTTTACTCCCATTTTTTATTACATGAACTCTACATACACAAAGTAACCATATTTCTCAAATATTTTTTCTATCAATCTATGATAGGGAGCACTTATCCTATGTTGAGATAATCGATCCCACCTCACAGGCGTGCCATATAATGATGTTGATTAGACAGCATGATTATTGCATAGGTGTGCCTTAGACTGGCAACAATAAAGCTCAACAAATGGGAGCAAAAACAGTGTACAGTGTAAACAAGTGTTGCATTTATATTTTTGTTCAGTACAGTATATGATCTTGTATCTCCAAGTAATACATGCTACTGGTGAAGTAAGGCTCACAAGACTCATCCGTTTCCCCTTAATTTACCAGTTTGGTAACAGGCTATCCCTGAAACATCATTCTGCAATAAAAGCTCATACTCTAAAGTTACTCTTAAAACACAGGTATAATGCTCATTCTTTTTTTAATAGATGTCCCATGCTTCCTTGAAACATTGAGCAGTACAGTATGTTATGACTTCCTCACATCCAAATACTACAGCAGCAACAGACAAAACAGGATAGAATACAATGGACAGCAGTATTGACTGTACAAGAAAAATAAAAAGCTAACGTTAAATGAAAACTTCAAATCTAAACTAAAGTAAACTTTAAAAAGTTTGGAAGTAACTATTGTGCATATCTACAGCATGGCATACAGCATATTTATGGGTGGCAGATTGATGATTGACGGTTGATGAGGTTATTGCACATCTTCACTTACACACATATATTGCAAGTATATTGCACATTGAAATTTTGATTCTTTTTATGGCGTTTATAGAACTAAGTCACTAGCTGAATTGGAATCAGCTGAATCACTATAGTACTGTACCTTGAGTGTGAAGTATCCCTGGAATACGCACTGTTTATGCCAGCAAATTGCCCACCTAAACAAACAGTGAAGGGAGACTTTGGCAGACTACATTGGATGTAGCGTATGGGAGATGTATGAACAAAAGCAAGGCAAGCTAACAAATGCCACAGCTACTGTAAGCGGTTAGCTACAAACTGCAGACCGATTAGTGTTGGAAGATGTCTGTCTGAGGAATGTTAAAAGCATTGCAACGAATGATGGCACCTGTGCATTCTTGCTGTGATGATGCGTCTCGAGGGAGGCTCACGAGTAAAACTGTTGCTCTCAGATTTTAATCTGCGTTATATTATTTATTAATGCGTTAAACACGATTAATCGCAGAAAACTCGTGCAGTTAATGTGATTAAGCATTTTATTTGTTGCCCAGCACTAAAAAGAACATAAACATATAAACAGTATTTTATAAAGTATTGGCTCATTTTGAATTTGATGTAGAACAGGAAGGTGTTTATATTGGAATCCAGGTTAACTGTTGGGTCTCTGGGTTTTCTACTTCTGCTTTAAAGTTGTTCTTTTGTTTGGAAGTTACAAAATTATTGTTGATGTTTTCTTTACAAGTCTTTAAGGTTCTATGACTACGGTATGGATCTAGTTGTAATGTGTATAACTACAACTGTTTCTGGCTCAGTCCTGCTAAACTGCTTGCTCCTTCTCCCAGGCAAGCGTAGGCTTGTAGTGATGTCTTGTGTGTGGATTACTTTTCCACTTTCATCTAAGTTATTAGCATTTTCTCTCCGGTAGCGACTAACTGACATGTTATTTGTTGTGTAATCTTGAATTTTTTTTTACTGGAGATCATCAGTGTGATAAACCATCTCAAAAGTTTACTGGCATGCTGCCATAGAGTGGATCACAATTACAGTACATCTAAGATTGCTTAAATTGCTGCCTAAAGACCTTAAACCCTTGGATGCACAGCGTAACAATATCTACACTCAAAAATTACGTGTTTTTGCAATAACTGTATTGTTATTCTTCAACATCTTCAACACGAAAAGTTGTAATATCTTTATATTCCAGGTATTCCGCATAAAACATGTTTTTGACATGAGGTCATTTGCATTTTTTTTTTCATTAATTTTAGGAAATTGCAGTTTTTGTATCACTAGCCCCCTTTTCCCACAAGTTAGTGTAATGGAAAAATTGTCTTTTTCTTATTCACCCTGCCAGGGAAAGGGACATCTGCCAAACTTCACCAAGTTTCAATGGGGGTTGACCAAAAACCAAAACCATCATGGGTAGTATGTGTGGGTAGTATGTATGGGTAGAATGAAGGGACACTCAGATTCCTCCATATTTTCTTTGCAGAGAAATTATCATTCATTCCTTCTCCAACACATCCTGGTGTATTATTTATCATGAGCTCACACACTTAATTGTATGATCCAGAGTGCAGCCAAGACAAGTTAGGTCACAGCAAGTTGACAGCATGCGACCGCAGAGCAGCTAATAGGAGCTGTGTGCAGTAGACAGCTAGTGGTCTGCACCACATGCTGATGTAAACAACAGAATATCCCTGTGCTGAATTTCACCACTGCTGAGTTTGTTTGGATGAAGTTGCGGATTCTACTGCTAACAACACACCATCAGTTTGGGGCTACATGTGGACAGAGGAACTAGCTTTAGGATACTGAGAAGAAACAGGAAACACAGCAGGGATAGAATGGTGGAATGAGCACTGAGTAAGTAATATATTATTCTTTTAGCTTGCGCTGTGAAGTCTGAGTAAAATTACGAGCTGCTGCTTGTACAATACAGTGAATGCTTAATTGTTTTTCGAATTTTTATTTAGTTATAGTTCTTGCATCTGCGTCTAACTAGTCCCTCATACTTTCAGCTATAGAAACCATTCAACTATCAAAACGTGCAGCTTTTTAAGATGGGCTATTATTTTTTTATCATTCATGTTTCATATTTTTATTTTTATTTATTAAACTTTTTACTATTACTATTTTAACAATTTTTTTCTCAATGAAATTAATGGAAACAACTTTTCAAATCCTCTTCAGCTTTGTTTTCTTTCAGCTTTAACTACTTCCGCATACTTTAAGCTACAAACACCATTGAACTACAAAATAATCAATGCAATTTGTGGCTCCTACTATGTTAAGATGTTTTAGAAAATGTTTGGGTGTTATCGTATGTCTGTAGTTTGATTATTTTAATTAGTTTTTTTTTGAAAATCAATGCTTTCACCAGACTTAACATTTTGCTTTAGATGAAGCAGACTTACTGACACACCAAGTAATATATTGATTTATATTTATGCATAGTAGTGCAATTGTTTTTGCCTTTTGACACCTTGTGTCTGTGAATAAGGGGAGCTACAACATGTGTCTGCATCCTCATGTTTAGCACACAGCTAACGTTACGGGTGAAGGTTAGTTCTTTGTACCTGTGGAAAGTTAGCTAACTTAACCATAACTGTTTCTCAACTGGCTTTCTAGTTGGTGCCAAGAAATTGATAAAAGTAAAACATTGAGAGAACAGTAGGCCATGTGCAGAAGTTAGGCATTGTTTATACCAAGTCATTAAAGGTGGATTACTACTACAGATGCTAACTGAGTGTTGATGCTAACGGCTACGGAAGAGACAGTGTTGCAAGGAGCTGTCTGAGTCTGAGTCTCTCCAGCATTTGTCCTGTTCGAATCGTGTGATATATGGTACTGAGGTAATTCACTCAGCTCACATTTTAGCTGCTAGTGTCATGTTAGCCACTAGCGCGATGGTAGCGCAGCGTTAGCAGCTAGCGCTAGCCTCCACATGATGTTCAGTACAACTTGGGTTTGGCTGCGAGAGAAACACAGCTGACTCTCACAACTTACTAATTACTACAGAGCCTGTCGTGTGTATGTCGTAGCTCAAGTAGACCTGTGAATTTGGTTTATGGCAAGTTCTATCTGAGTCTAGCATGTATGTTGTTGCTGTCTTCTCGTAAGTGTTGCTTATCTAGTCATCTAACTGTAAATATAATGTCAAGCATCCCAGCTACCGAAAGGCAAGGAGGTTGCTTCTCAAACTGACACAAACGCTGTGGACATGCAATTGTGCTTTTAGGGTGTATTGAGCTTTTTTACTTTAGTCTGGCATGAGAACATGACCATTATAAGCTGTTCTGATAGAAACCAATGTAAAAGCACTAAAACATAATTTTGAAGCCTTTCAGGCCATTAAAAGACTAGTTTAAACCACGGCAATTGCAACTGTGCTTTTAGGGTGTATTGATCTTTTTTACTTTAGTCTGGCATCAGAACATGACCATTATAAGCCGTAATGTTAGAAACCAATGCAGATACACTAAAACATCGTTTTGGAGCTTTTGAAGCCGTGAAAACACTAGTTTAAACCACAGCAATTGCAACTTTGCTTTTAGGGTGTCCTGAGCTGTTTGACAGTATCCTGGCAACAAGAGTTGTTGCTGACCTCAAGAGCAAAGGTATGTACATTTAACAGCAGTGTAATAATTTGTTGGCCAATAGGGAGTTTTATTGACATTTTAGCTTCACATTTGAGTAGTTGTAGTTGAAGTATTCAGAATCTGATCTATATTATTGTCTATATATTTACTCTTTAAATAACTTATTTTCATTTTGTAGTCTTTTTATGGGTAATTTGTAATTTGTAATTCTAGTGTTATGGTGCAGATTATGTGGAAAAGCTGATGGAGCCCATATTCAATAAAGTCCTGCTGGACGCAGGTCGTTACTGTATATGGAGGACCTTATTAACATCTCTGTCCATGGCAAGATTTAACAAACCAGCACTATAAAAGCTAAGTTGAAAACGTGTTTGCTCCAAACACTATTACAACTGATCTAACTACCTCTATATATTGTTTACATTTGTGAAGGTTGTGAGATACATAGGAAATACTGGACCTTTCATTAATCTACTATTCTATTATCGATAACATCTAGAGTGGTGACAAAGAAAACAGCTGCATCCTCCATCTGTACAGCAGCTGCACTGCTTCCGATGTCTTCCAAAACGTGATGAAGACAACAAAGATCCTCAAATCTCCCCAGCCAACTGCCCATGACTGTACCTGTTCCACTCAAGAAACTATGCTTTCAACATAACTATGTATCCCACCCATTTATTTTGTGGTCTGTACATTGAACTGTAAAGGTAACTTATCCAGCATTATAGTGCTGGTGCATTGGTTGACAATAAGGTTGGCCCCATAGACTTCAATGGAAATGTTTCGCTGACTACTTGCGAGAGTCACAGAGGATTGGCATTTTTAAATCGCAACCGTGGCCACAATTTCCACTCCTCAAACATAAAACTCACACCAGTTTTACACTGAACCCTTTGGATTCATAAAGTGAAGTTATTTTTGTAATAACTAAACGGTTTTGCTGTAACAAGCCTATCAAGCAGAGGTGTAAATCAGCTTCACTGCAAATATTGAGTTGACCTTGTGGAGGTTCCTGCCTTTGAGAGTTTAGATAAATTACTTTTTTAATCAGAAGGCTCTTCAGCTTTGTCCTTTACCTATAGATACAATAATGACAGGTTAGATAGGATACTTCACTAACTATACAGCTAATTCCTATGCTAATCTGTAGGTGGGAATATATGTGTCTCATACACAACCCGAGATATTTCTGTGCATGTGAAGAAACAGGAAGAGATTATGTCTTTTCGGGTGCTCCCTTAGAGTGCAAACCCTTTTATTTGTCACACATCCAACGTGTGACTGCGCCCTGAGAGTCACTCACACACACTCTCTTCCCATGCAGCAAATAAAACAAGAACACATTACAAACATATGTAAACAAAAAGGCTAAATTAATTTCACAAAAGTTATACCATTACTTAAATCCTAAATTTTACTATAACACTACAAACACAGGAACGGTTACTTTACGCATAAGCCTTAGCGGCTCAGGGAGGGGAATAATCCCCCTGAGCCCCTACAATGTTTTAAAAATAATAATAAAATGCTTATTGAATGCTCATTGAAGACAAAACAAATGTTAAAATTACTAAGCATTTCTTTCCATATGGAGGAAGCTCCATAACTACATCGTCTTTTAGCTATTATATTCTGTAGCTCAATGGCTTAAATTCTTCACTCTGGAATGGGGGATCTGGGTTCGATTCCCGTCTGAATCATGTTTATGCAATCACATAATATAAATATATGTATTTCCTAGATAAATTGAGTTATATGCTTAAGGTATTACTAATGTTCAGCTATATTATAGATGAAGACATTTTAGAAAGTTTCTCCAGTAGTATTTATACTGCCCCTCCAAGCAGTGCTTTGAGAAGCTGGTTTGGCTGAGTGGCTAAAGAGCAGGACTCTGACGCAGGAGATCCTGGTTTGAAATCTGACTAGGACAAGTCTTTTATACATTACATCATACATATACAACATTATATAATTTTTATTGAAATCAAACTGCTGTTTTATTTGTGCACATTCGGCTCTGCAACTTTTTCTTTGCAGATCTGATCAGCTATACATTCAACTCATCTGGTAGTTTCAGTAATGTTTCAACTGATTAATTACAAATAGTTTTATAATACTATATTACAATATTAGAATTACAATATTTTACAGTATAATAAAAACCCACACTCCCTCCCTCAAAATATTTAGACAATAAAAGCAGCAGTTTTCAGTGAATTTTCAGCTTTTCTATTGGTGTGTATTGCGTGAGCTAAAGTGCGTCATGCCACAGTTAGAGTAGGAGAGCATGTTTTTTTTTTAAACAGAACATTTTGAAATTGCGACTGTAGCCACAATCTTTGAAAAAAAAATATGTTTGAGGACCAAACACAAATTTCACCTCGTTCTGATTTTCCCATACAACTGCATGGTTAGAAATTAGCATTCACACAATTACCTCCAGAAGACTATCAATCTAAAGACTATTTCATACAGGGTAGTTTGTTCGTTCACAGATTCGTTCTGAGCAACTTACCTTGTAGTGTGCTTATTATATTGCACACGGGCACTTAAAAGTCATCACACTTATATACTGACATCTTAAATCAATCATACGCCCCTCTTATTCAAGACATTACTAGATCATCTATCTCTATATTTGGTATATTTATAAGTTATAACAGTTATATTTATCTAGACTCAAAACCAACAAGACACATCTGACTGATTGATGCATGATTGTGTTAAAATATTCACATAGTTTGCATTTTCTACATTGCAACAACATCCAGGCCTGAAACAGTCCTTTTGGACTGATTGGAACAAGAGTTAAGTTAGGCCAATTAACTGACTGTACAGTTAATTCCTATGCTTAACTATAGGTGTTTGTCTTGTTCACCTGTGGAATTTAAGATTGGTATGTGCAGGTAAACAGACAAGAGAGACAGCCTCTCTTAGTAGAAAGCTCCATTAGTAGAAAGCAAATGCCTGTTATTTACACTCCCAACAAATCACTGCTCGTTGATCGTCACTCCCACACACAATCCCCTCACTCACGGTGTGCCACAAAAAAAACCCAAAAAGAACACATTACAACCATAAATGAACAAAAGGCTAAATTAATTTCACCAAAAGTTAGACCATTTTTAACCCTAACTTTAACTATAACACTACAAACACAAGAACGGTTGTGTTACCCATAAGCCTTAGCGGCTCAGGGCGGGACTAACCGCTGTGGGCCACTACAATATGTTAAAATTGAAATTGCAATGATTAATGCATGATTTTGTATTAAAATTTTCTCATTTGCTTAGGTTTACCCTTTTGGGGCTGTTGCAACTTTCAAGTCTTGGTTTAAACCAATACATTTGTTAAATTCACGTGCTTGCACATTTTGTTTTGCAGATCCAATCAGCTGCATTCAACAATATATGCAAATGTAAAGCACAATGCATTGTAGATGATGCACCATAACAGGAACTGCTGTTAATAGGACTGACCCTTGCAATAAATACTGAACAATTTTTGGATTAGGCTCTTCCTGTTTAAATAGGAAACTATTTATGTGTTTAATTACAATATGTTGAAGTACGTCAACATTGTCAATGTTTATTTATTTTAATTACAGATTGCTTGTCCACTTTGATATTTTCCTTATACAGTAGAAAAAGGAGTAATGCATGATTTCGTATTAAACTATGCACATTCAGCTTCAATTTATACTTTCTAGACTGTAGCAACATTCAATAAAATACTGTAGGTGTTCGTTAGTTGTGCTTAACTATTGGTGAAATCATCCATGTCTTTTTTGCTCCAAAAACTAAAAATTAGTTTGTGCTGGCAAAGAGACATGAAACAATTAGACCTCCTTGGGTGTGCTCTTAGCAGAAAGCAAACCCCATTTATTTTTCACACACCCAACACATCACTGCCCACTGAGGGTCACTCCCACACACACTCACCTATCTCATGGTGTACCACACAAAAAAACCCCAATACAACCATAAATGAACAAGATGCTAAATTAATTTCACCAAAGTTATAACATTTTTTTTAATCTTAACTTTAACTATATTACTACAAACACAAGAACTGTTTTAATTACAAATAGTTACTGTGCAATTTCCTATGCATCACTGGCATCTGCTACTACACAATTTTACACAGACTAAATGGGCTTTCACTCAGCATCAAAGCATTACAAAGTTTAAAAACACACATCAAGTAACTTAACCACTTCAAAGCGCTAAACACCCAAAGTGTTAGCATAAACAGAGATGATTCGTAACACTGTACTAACAAACTAAATAGAAAGTCCACTGTCCGAAACACAGACCCAGCATCAGGCGAAATTCCAGCCGTCCATTTTCATCCATCCCACTTCTGACACCAAAATGTTATGGAAATCTTCATCAGTGTGATAAACCATCTCAAAAGTTTAATAGCATGTAGTGGATCACAATTTCAGTACATCTAAAATGTAGAACACAACTTACTATGTACAATGTATTTGTAGCAATCCACGTCTGGACCTAGGTAACTTAACACCACATGTAAGCTTCACTCCCTTCCACAGAGACAATGCTGCGATTCGCCAGAAGATAAGAATACACAGAATTCTTGTCTATTCCACAGAACACTGTTTCCACACTTCAGGTGACACCACCTAAATCTCAACAGAGTCCTCCACCACCTTATCAGTAACCAGACCAAGACTTGTCTTATAATTTCTCTACCAAGACTCATTTAATGGACTCGCCCACTAGCCTAGGAGATCTGGATTGTAAACCTGGAATGTGAAGTAATAAAAAGGAAAACTCTTCATTTGGACCCAAATTCTGGTTCAGATGCACCACACTTTTAACTGCCATGAAACTGATGCCATTGTATTTTGTGTACAAAATGCTATTATTTGATATTAGATTGGTTTCTGTGTGATGCTCAACACCTGATCTACAGACTTGCCAGGAATTTCCTCAAAAACAAGGGGACCTCAGACAACTTCTCACCATGCTTTCCTTTGAACTTCTAAAAGTTGAATTAAAGATACTCACCTTGTTTTAATCTGTGCACCATACATATGTTTTAGGTACCCCAGGTAAAATATGTAACCTCATTGATGTATTTTATTGTAAGTCAATGTTACAGTAGTTTAATTAGTAATATTCAGAATAAGCTGTTTAAAGTTTGATGTTGCTTGCAATTACTATTTGTGTATGTTTTAGTGTTACATAGGGAAAAGACCATTCATCATTGAATAACATTTCATCTGTTATAGCTTTTAAAGGGCCACGTATAAAGCCTTATTTTAACCATTCTAAATTCTCTGCTTATTTTAGTGCCAATGTGACCGTTACATGTGTACTGTGTTATTGTGTGATGGAACTTTGAGCTTGATGAAAAGAGGAAATCTTGGTTATCCCAAATTTAGAATCGAACCAAATCAAATAGTATGATACCTGATCTGAAGGGGTGGAACTTTTCAACACTGGTTGAAATCATTTCTCTGCCCTAAAGTGACCACTGCCCCTGGGGTATTAAAACCACTGACACCCTAGTGGAGACGCTTTTGCTTCTACTTCAGTTTTTACTACTATAACTTCTTTTGTAATCCCTCTATCTTTAAATGTGTTTCAACTTTCTTTTCGCGTCGCATTACTTTTCTTTACTCTCTGTTCTTGAACTTTGGAAACTTAGACATACTAATGAGTACCTAACTAGTCCTACACACTTTGAGCTATAGATGCCGTTCAAATTTTAAAATGTTCAGCTACTTTTATTGTATTATCAGAGTGTCAGACACACAGTCCTTGGCTCGCTAGCATGCGGTGTCTTAGGTACCGATACCAAGCAGGAGGTCTTCCAGAGACGTGGTACCACCCTCAGCTTGAGGCTCATGTTGAAGACATATTCCATGACTCCACACAGTTCACCTGCGCAGGACTTTAGGAGTCTGGAGCTGATGCCATTTGGTCCGTTTGCTTTTCTGGCCTTGATGTGCCTGAGCTCTGCTCGAGGTGCTTAAGGGGGTGGTCCAGTGGTGTGAGGTGACAAACGATTTGGAGGCAGCTGCTGGGGTGTGTGAGTGGGTGCTTGATCAAACCTATTGGTATGTAAGTTCAGGTCGTTGACCCAGCTCAGGTCCCCCTCAGCCTGTGAGTGTGGAGCTTTGTGGCCAGAGGTGAAAGTCTGCATGTGTACAACATGTTCATACATAGGCAGAAGATGCAGGATTTTATGGTCAGTTCTTCCTAGAGGTGGGAGGGAGGATGAGCTATAGGCAGCGCAAGCAGCTGCTCTGCCTCCAGCTAATTCAAAATGGTAAAATGCTAGAGTTCTGACAGGACTAAAAAGAGAGATCACATTTCTCTTACATTAGCTTTTCTGCACTGGCTGCCTGTAAAATGTTGGATATAATTTAAAATTCTCCAACTCACCTACAAAGCACAGTATCCTATCCTTCCAGCAGAACACTTCGTTCTCAGAGTGCTGGGCTACTTGTGGATCCTAAAGTCTTTAAGTGTAGAATGGGAGGCAGAGTTTTTAGCTACAAAGCTCCACTCCTGTGGAACCAGCTCCCTCTTCAGGTTCGAGAAGCTGACACACTCTCCACCTTTAAGATCAGGCTTAAAACCTTCCTTTTTGATAAAGCTTATACTTAGAGATGGTTCAGGTCACTGGCAATAATTGTTAGTCACAGGTCTCTTAGTTAAGCTGCAATAGACAGCTTGGATAAACCACCAAGGCCAGAGACGTCGCCCGGTATGGCGCAGCCGGGGCCCCACCCTGGAGCCAGGCCCGAGGTTGGGGCTCGTATGCGAGCGCCTGGTGGCCGGGCCTATTCCCACGGGGCCCGGCCGGGCACAGCCCGAAAGAGCGACGTGGGGCCGTCCTCAAGTGGACCCACCATCCGCGGGAGGAACCGTAGGGGGCCGGTGCAGAGTGGATTGGGCGGCAGTCGAAGGCGGGAGCCTGGGCGCCCCAATCCCTGGATAACCAATCTGGTTATTGGGACATGGAATGTCACGTCACTGGGGGGAAAGGAGCCTGAGCTTGTGCAGGAGGTCGAGCGGTACCGGCTAGAAATAGTCGGGCTCACCTCCACACACAGCCTGGGCTCTGGAACCCAACTCCTTGAGAGGGGCTGGACCCTTTTCTACTCTGGAGTTGCCTGCGGTGAGAGGCGGCGGGCTGGTGTGGGCTTGCTCATAGCTCCCCAGCTTAGTCGCCATGTGTTGGAGTTTTCCCCGGTGGACGAGAGGGTCGCTTCCCTGCGCCTTCGGGTGGGGGATAGGTCACTCACCGTCATTTGTGCTTACGGGCCGAATGGCAGTGTGGAGTACCCGGCCTTCTTGGGGTCCCTGGAGGGAGTGTTGGAAAGCGCTCCAACTGGGGACCCCATCGTTCTTCTGGGAGATTTCAATGCCCACGTAGGTAACGACAGTGATACCTGGAGAGGCGTGATTGGGAGGAACGGCCTCCCTGATCTGAACCCGAATGGTGTTATGTTATTGGACTTCTGTGCTAGGCACAGTTTGGCCATAACTAACACCATGTTCGAACATAAGGGTGTCCATCGGTGCACGTGGCACCAGGACACCCTAGGCCGGAGGTCGATGATAGACTTTGTAGTCGTTTCACCTGACCTTCGGCCATATGTTTTGGACACTCGGGTGAAGAGAGGGGCTGAGCTGTCAACTGATCACCACCTGGTGGTGAGTAGGATCCGCTGGCAGAGAAGGAGGCTGGAACGACTTGGCAGGCCCAAACGTATTGTGAGGGTCTGTTGGGAACGCCTGGCTGAACCCTCTGTCAGACGGACCTTTAACTCACACCTCCGGGAGAGCTTCGACCAGATTCCGAGGGAGGTGGGAGACATAGAGTCCGAGTGGACCATGTTCTCCGTCTCCATTGTCAACGCGGCCGTTCGGAGCTGTGGACGCAGGGTCTCCGGTGCCTGTCGTGGTGGTAATCCCCGAACCCGGTGGTGGACGCCGGAGGTAAGGGACGCCATCAAGCTGAAGAAGGAGTCCTACCAGGTATGGTTGACCTGTAGGACTCCTGAGGCAGCTGATGGGTACCGGCAGGCCAAGCGTGCTGCAGCCCGTGCCGTTGCGGAGGCAAAAACTCGGGCTTGGGAGGAGTTCGGGGAGGCCATGGAGGAGGACTATCGCTCGGCCTCAAAGAGATTCTGGCAAACCGTCCAGCGCCTCAGGAGGGGGAAGCAGTTCTTTACCAACTCTGTTTTCAGTGGAGGTGGGGAGCTGTTGACCTCAACTGGGGATGTTATCGGACGGTGGAAGGAGTACTTTGAGGATCTCCTCAACCCCTCCGACATGCCTTCTGCTGAGGAAGCAGAGGCAGGGGACTCAGAGGCGGACTCGCCCATCACCCAGGCTGAGGTCACCGAGGTAGTTATAAAGCTCCTCGGTGGCAGAGCAGCGGGGGTGGATGAGATCCGTCCTGAGTACCTCAAGTCTCTGGATGTTGTGGGGCTGTCTTGGGTGACACGCCTCTGCAACATCGCGTGGAGGAGGGGGACAGTTCCTCTGGACTGGACAACCGGGGTGGTTGTCCCTCTTTACAAAAAGGGGGACAGGAGAGTGTGTTCCAACTATAGGGGGATCACACTTCTCAGCCTCCCTGGGAAAGTCTATGCCAGGGTACTGGAGAGGAGAATTCGGCCGATAGTCGAACCTCGGATACAGGAGGAACAATGTGGTTTTCGGCCTGGTCGTGGAACGCTGGACCAGCTTTATACCCTCAGCAGGGTGCTTGAGGGTTTGTGGGAGTTTGCCCAACCAGTCTACATGTGCTTTGTGGATCTGGAGAAGGCATTCGACCGTGTCCCTCGTGACATCCTGTGGGGGGTGCTCCGGGAGTATGGAGTCCAGGGCCCTTTGCTAAGGGCTGTTCGGTCTCTGTACAACCGGAGCAGGAGCTTGGTTCGCATTGCCAGCAATAAGTCAGACCTGTTCCCGGTGCATGTTGGACTTCGGCAGGGCTGCCCTTTGTCACCGGTTCTGTTCATTATTTTTATGGACAGAATTTCTAGGCGCAGCCAGGGGCCGGAGGGGGTCTGGTTTGGGGACCACAGGATTGCATCTCTGCTTTTTGCAGATGATGTTGTCCTGTTGGCTTCATCAGGCCAGGACCTCCAGCGTGCGCTGGTGCGGTTTGCAGCTGAGTGTGAAGCGGCTGGGATGAGAATCAGTTCCTCCAAATCTGAGGCCATGGTTCTCGACCGGAAAAAGGTGGTTTGCTCTCTCCAGGTTGGAGAAGAGTTCCTGCCTCAAGTGGAGGAGTTTAAGTATCTTGGGGTCTTGTTCACGAGTGAGGGAAGGAGGGAGCGTGAGTTTGACAGACGGATTGGTGCGGCGGCTGCAGTAATGCGGTCGGTGTATCGGTCCGTCGTGGTGAAGAGGGAGCTGAGCCGAAAGGCAAAGCTCTCAATTTACCGGTCAATCTACGTTCCTACCCTCACCTATGGTCATGAGCTTTGGGTCATGACCGAAAGGGCAAGGTCACGGATACAAGCGGCTGAAATGAGCTTCCTCCGCAGGGTGGCTGGGCGCTCCCTTAGAGATAAGGTGAGGAGCTCTGTCACCCGGGAGGAGCTCGGAGTAGAGTCGCTGCTCCTCCACATCGAGAGGAGCCAGCTGAGGTGGCTCGGGCATCTAGTTCGGATGCCTCCTGGACGCCTCCCTGGGGAGGTGTTCCGGGCATGTCCCACCGGTAGGAGGCCCCGAGGAAGACCTAGGACTCGCTGGAGAGACTACGTCTCTCGGCTGGCCTGGGAACGTCTTGGGGTCCCACCGGAAGAGCTGGAGGAAGTGTCCGGGGAGAGGGAAGTCTGGAACTCTCTGCTTAGACTGCTGCCCCCGCGACCCGGCCCCGGATAAGCGGATGAAAATGGATGGATGGATGGATGGATGGATAGACATAGACTGCTGGGGGACTTCATTTATACACTGTGCTCATTTGTTTCCTTCTACCGCTTCTGTCCAATAACCTCCCATCATTGTTCTATGTTCAACTAACCTTGTCTCTTTCTCTCCCCCACTCTGTCCTCACCTACAGGTATTTGAGAGAGCTGTGTCTGTGATGGACAGCTGCGGATCCAAACATTCTGCCTGCATCCAGTCTCTGATCCAACCATCCTGCCTGTGCTCTTGTTGTTGTTGCTGTGCTTTTCTCTCTAATTCTATCCCCTCACCCCAACCAGCCGAGGATGATGGCCGCGTCCATCCACATCCAGCCTGGTTCTGCTGGAGGTTTCTTCCTTGTTAGAAGAAACCTAACCCTCTGTTGCTGTCAAATTAAACGCTTGCTGTATGTGGGATCTGTTGGGTTTAGCTGTGTAAGGTCTTAAACCTTACAAAGTGCCTGACATAACCTTGTTGTGACTTGGCACTATATAAATAAAATTAAATTGAATGGTGCACGCTCAACAAAAGTTTTTTACAGGTTATGAACACTAATGTAACTAACAAAACAAGACAAAGATAAACTTAAATAAGCCAGAAAAGTAATAAATGGAAGAGAATAGGAGCTGTTATGACCATCAGCCAGCTTGACCTGTGCCAGGGGAAAAAAAAAGGTTCTGTCCCTGTCTTGTTAGATGTTATTGTTGCATTCAATACAATAGAACACAATATTCTATTATAGAGACTGAACATGGCATCAGAATTAAAGGAGGAGAACTGGGATGGTTTAAATCCTGTTTGTTGAACAGATTCCAGTTTGTTCATGTCAATGACAAATCCTCCATATGCATAAGGATTAGCTTTGGAGTACTGCAGACCTCTGTGCTTGCTCTGATACTTTTCAATCTGTATACATATATCTCCACTCACTTTACAACTGACTGTGTGTACATGCATGCATGCATTTTACCTTGCCATGCTGGCCCAGTCTCTCATAGCATATAACTGCATCCTCCCAGAGTTCCAACTTTTCATAAATGAGTAGAGCTGAACTGATGCAGCCGAGATCTGACAGCAAACCAGCCAGCTGCCTCTGTTAAAACAGCACACATAAAATACAATTATACTCATTACTCTGTAATGGTGAATACACTGTTTAGAAACCATGCATATCTAAACTAAGGAGTAAGAAGAAAAATAAGTAGTAGTAATTCGGTAACGCCACCTAATAGGCGGAACCAGTTACTGTATGTTAATCAGAATCAGAAAAGATTTATTGCCAGGTTCTGTAGAGTGCACTTTACAGAATGAGGAATTTGACTTGGTGTTGGCAGGTGGTGCATCTGAGCATAAGAAAAAGTACAAACAGTACAGCATACAACATGAGGGAGTTGGGGCACTGTTCAACAGGCTGACTGCAGTTGGGAAGAAGCTGTTTCTGTGGCGCGAGGTCCTGGTCCTGATGGACCGGAGCTACTTGCCAGAGGGGAGGGGCCGAAAGTGTTTATGTCCTGGGAGAGAGGGGTCGGCTACAATCCTGGCTGCCCGTCTCCGGGTCCTGAAGATGTGCAGCTCCAGGAGAGACGGGAGGTGGCAGCCGATCACCTTCTCTGCAGAGTGGATGAGGTGCTGCAGCTTGGCCTTGTCTCTGGCCGCAGCGCACCAGACCGTGATGGAGGACGTGAGGATGGATTTGATGATGGCAGTGTAGAAGTTTACCAACATCTTTACAGGAAGGTGAAACTTCTTCAGCTGCCTCAGGAAGTACAACCTCTGCTGAGCCTTCTTGATGATGGAGCTGATGTTCTGCTCCCACTTGAGGTCCTGGCTGATGATGGTGCCCAGGAAGCAGAAGGACTCCACAGAGGTCACCGGGATGTCACAGAGGATGATGGGGGGGAAGGGGGACTGGGTCCTTCCTTAGTCCACTGTCATCTCCACTGTCTTCAGAGCATTGAGCTCCAGGTTGTTAGCGCTGCACCATGACACCAGACTGGCTATCTTACTTCTGTAGGCCGACTCTTTCCCAGCCTCATATACTGCTGTCTGTCCGTAGGGAAGTCTGTGATCCACCTCCAGGTGGAGTCAGGCACATTCAGCTGGGAGAGTTTGTCATGGAGCAGGGATGGAACTATTGTGTTGAAGGCAGAACTGAAGTCTACAAACAGGATCCTGGCGTAGGATCCTGGAGAGTCCAGATGCTGGAGGATGAAGTTGAGGGCCATGTTTACAGCATCGTCTACCAATCTGTTGGCTCTGTAGGCGAACTGCAGGGGGTCCAGGAGGGGGTCTGTGATGTCTTTGAGGTAGGAGAAGACGAGGCGCTCAAAGGACTTTATAACTACAGAGGTCAGGGCAACGGGTCTGTAGTCATTCAGTCCTGTGATTCTGGTCTTTTTGGGGACAGGGATGATGACTGAGGATTTGAAGCAGGCTGGCACATGACAGTTCTCCAGTGAGGTGTTGAAGATGTCTGTGAACACTGGAGATAGCTGGTTGGCACAGTGCTTCAGGATGGGAGACAGAGTCCGGGCCCGCAGCTTTGCAGGGGTTCAGCCGTTTAACAAGTTGTTTACATCTCCCTCTTTGATGGAGAGTGGTGTCTGGGGGGTGGTCGGTGAGGTGTGAAGCTGTGTGGTTGGGTCAGGTGGGGCTGTGGGGGGAAGGGTTGTTACCGGACAATGGCTGTGTGTGTGTGTGGTGTGGGGGGGGGGGGGGGGGGGGGGGGGGGGGGGGGGGGGGGGGGGGGGGGGGGGGGGGGGGGGGGGGGGGGGGGACTGTCTGCTGCCTGCTTAAAACGGCAGTAGAATGTATTCAGGTTGTTGGCCAGACGCAGGTCATTCAGACAGTGGGGGGCTCTGGGCTAGTAGTTGGTGGTTGTCTTGAGCCCTTTCCAGAAGCAAAGTTGTTTGCTGAGAACTGCTGTTCTATTCTCTCACCATGGGCTGATTTAGCTTTTCTGACCTCCTTGCTAAATCTGCTCTTGGCCTCTTTGTATTTGTCTCTGTCCCCACTTCTGAATGCAGCTTCTTTCTCTGACCTCAGTTGTCTGAGCTTAGCTGCGAACCAGGGTTTGTCATTGTTGAAGCTCACCCTGGTGCATGTTGGAATGACGCTGTCCTCACAGAAGTTGATGATGTCTGTGTACTCGTCCAAGCTGTTGGTGGCAGACCTGAAAACGTCCCAGTTTGTGCAGTCCAGACACTCCTGAAATTCCCCCACAGCTTTACTGGTCCACTTCTTACAGGTCCTCACCATCAGCTTGCAGAGTTTTAATTTCTGCCTGTAGACTGGAATCCGGTGCACCATGATGTGGTCGGACAGGCCCAGTGCAGCCCAGGGGACGGCATGATTCAGTAAGCACCGCTGATGGTGGTGTAGCAGCGGTCCAGTACCTTTCCCTCTCTGGTCAGACATTTGATGATCTGTTTGTATTTGAGGAGTTCAAATAAGAGGTTGGCTTTATTAAAGTCTCCCAGGACGATGATAAAGGCGTCTGGGTTTGTCCGTTCTACGCTCCTCAGCCAGCCCTCGCTGGGCAGCGCGCACATCGCCCTGTGGAGGGATGTAAACGCCATCAAGGAAGAATGAGGAGAAATCACGGGGGGAGTAGAAGGGCTTGCAGTCGATGAAGGTCGACGAAGATGGTGAAGGTCTTAAGGTCCGGAGAACAAAGTTGAGAAACTTCTGAAACATCGCTGCACCAGCCGCTGTTGATGTAAAAACATATTCCATTTTGCCGGAAAGCTCCACGTGTCTGTCCACTTAGTGCAGTTGGAATCCCCGCAGCTGTAGCGCAGCGTCCAGTATGAGGTTGCACAGCCACGTCTCCATAAAACACAAAACACAGGATGTGGAAAAGTCTCCGTTTTTGTTGAGCAGCATGGACAGTTCATCCGTTTTATTGCAAAGTGAGTGCACGTGCATATATATATATAGCTAAAAATGAGAATAATTAATGATTGTTCTTTATATATTTAAGTTTTTGTAATTATATTTTTATTGGAGAAAGGTAGTACCCAAGATGGCACTCGGGTACACACTCTCAGACCCTTTCTTTCTCATTTTTATGTGCAAAAAAGTGCTTAAATATAAATATAAACTAGTTCCTCCCAGATCCAAAACATAAGCCCAGACATAGCATGACTGGGGGTTTTCAGTAGGATAGTAAATAGGCAATACAACTTGATTAAGGGAAGTTACAAATACACACATGCATGGTTTCAAATCCTGCATGCGTAGGAGAGATTGTTTGTATCCATTTATTCCAAATTAGTTTATATATATCTTATGGTGTCCCTAGAGATATGTCAAGCCACCCTTTTGATGTTTGTGGGGATGGGTTTACCAAATTGTAATTTTTTTTTTGCTGGATGTTAAGAGAATCTGCAGCAGTTTTTTTATATTCCCTCTGGTTTTAACATGATCTAAATAATAAATTCCAGTTGAAAATTAATGACTTTAGAACTTCAGAACAAGGGTATTCAACCAAAAGAGGTCTGTTTTTTTTGGAAGCAAAGGTCCAGAAAATTCTAATGTCTAATTATTTACTGTGATGTAAGGCCTGCATGTAATCAATACTTGACTGTCAAATAAAATTAATCAGTACAGCGTATATTTACAATGTTATCTTTTTTTTTCCCCTCCGGTACCGGTCAAGCTGGCAGCTGATTACAATAGCTCCTGTCCTCTTCATTCTATTTAATACTTTCTTTGCTTATTTATGCTTTCCTTTCCTGTTTTCGTTAAGTATACTAGTATACATAACTTGTACATGTTTTTTTTTTTTTTTTAGTTTTGCACAGTACAAATGCTGCTTAAAACTACGATGTGCGTCAGGTCCAGAGTGTGCATTGTTTACAGCAACTGATCGCGCAGAGCAGGGCCATAGCTCTCCCCAGGGAAAGACACAAGATCTAGATCTCTCCGCTAAGCTGCCTGTGAAGACCCAACGTGGCAGGCTACGACGGGAGAAAATGAGACGCTTCAGACCCGCTCTACCGTCTGTCATCACTGGAAATGTGAGATCTCTCCCGAAACAAAATGGACGAGCTTGCGGCACTCATAAGGCACCAGCTGGAGTACAGGATGAGCAGCGTCCTGTTGTTCATGGAGACCTGGCTGACTCCTCTCATCCTGGACCTGTCTGTCTCACTGTATAATTTTCACAGCACCATTAGGGAAAAACTGTGTAACAAAGACATTAAACTGCTAGCGGCCAAGGGAGTTCACACACGTTATAATAATTGCTGTGTACGTCCCACCCTCTGCTAATGCTGAGACAGCTTCTGAGACCCTGCTCTCAGTCACCAGCGGGCTGCAAACACAGCACCCACAGGCCCTCTTCCTGATGTCTGGGGACTTTAACAATGCATGACAGAGCTGAGGAAGAAAATCTGTGAGGGAAAGGCCAGTTACAGGAGGAAGATAGAGGAGCAGCTAAAGCAGAACAACATTAGTGAGGTGTGGAGAAGCCTGGAAACCCTCTTTGGCTTCAAAGCACCACAACCACAGGCTGAGGGGGACCTGAGCTGGGTCAACAATCTGAACCCACACTTTCATCGGTTCGACCAAGAAGCTCGAGTCCCTTTTACAGAGACAAAGCTTCGATTCACCAGAAGATAAGAATGCACGGAACTCTTGTCTGTTCCACAGGACACTGTTTCCTCTCACAACAGAACTGAGTTTAACATAAACAACTCACATATGGCTAATTGCACATCAAAAGACCATAGATACTTTTAGGTGACACCACCTAAATCTTACCAAGCCAGCATGTGGAACCACCTCCTGATCAATGCCATGTCACTGATGCACATCCAGGGGAGGGAAATTGAGAGAGTGGACTCTTACAAATACCTGGGTGTGTATCTAAAGAAACTGGACTGGACTCATAACACAGATGCACTGTACAGGAAGGGTCAGAGCAGACTCTACCTGCTGAGGAGACTGCGGTCTTTTGGAGTGAGGGGGGCACTCCTGAAGACCTTCTATGACTCTGTGGTGGCATCAGCCGTCCTGTACGGTGTGGTCTGCTGGAGCAGCAGCATCACAGTGAGGGACAGGAAAAGACTGGACAGGATCATCAAAAAATCTGGCTCTTTCCTGGGCTGCACCTTTGACACGGTGCAGGAGGTGGGTGAGAGAAGGGTCCTGGCTAAACCGACATCCATCATGGACCAGGACTCTCACCCACTGGAGGACATACTGTCTGCTCTAAAGAGAAGCTTCAGTAGCAGACTGATCCACCCTCGCTGTGTGAAGGAGAGATTTCACAGATCCTTCCTACCCGGTGCTATCAAAGTATTCAAAACATTATGGATGTGTGTTTTCTTTTTGCTGTCCTCTTGCTGTTGTAAGGTGCAATTTCCCCACTGTGGGACAAATATTCTTGTTCTTTTTTTTTCTCCTGTCCGGCAGTTCAGCAAGCAGCATCAATGTTTTCCCTACCATTGGGAGGCTCCACCCTCCCAACAGCAGCTTCCCCAATGGCACCCGACAGACACGTGTACGCACACACCCACCAGTGGACAGAGACTACGCGTCAAATAATGTCACATCAGCCTAAAAACCAGGGAAAAATATCTTTGTTTTTTAAACGCTTCCAGGGTAGTGAAGATGACAACACTTGTTCTGCTGCGAGTAGCAGCAGGTGTAGTTCTCCTACTCTGAGTCAAAGTATAGAAAAGGGTATGTGCACACATCCATACAAACATACATATACATATATCATTAACATACAAATATGCATTATTATAACATCACAACTACCATAATCACACATTATTGATATTGATAGTGATAAGTAACAGTAGTACTTAGAACTAAGTTTGGAAAGCCTGTTTATCAGCTCAGGTGTTAAGTGTCCCACTATAAGGTCAGTAAAGCTATAGCTTAACATTGTTCACCCAAAGGGTGAGGCAGACACTGGTGTATGAACAATGCCACTTGTGAACACCAGAGTGCGGGGACCACAGCATCTACAAGCAAGTACAAGTACTACTGCCCAGCCACTAGCAGCCAGAACCACCCTCATCCCTCTGTCACACTTAGCCATTCTCACGCTCAAGCATGCTCATGCTCCCCCCGTGTAGTGCTCCACTCAAACCTACACACATACTCTGCGGTTGTGCATTGAGGGCCAACCTCCGCTCAGGGCCCAATGAAGAGCGCAGCCAAAGTAGCCCACCAGACTCCCCCATGCCTGGCCCGAGCAGTTACTAGAGAGCGTCGGACCGCTAGGGCAGGCAGTTCCCCACCTGAGCAGGGGCAGCGTCTCAGAGGAGAGACACCCCTCCGAGCACAGGCAGGCACCGCCATGGAATCTATCGGCTGTGTTATCTTTACATAAGGGCAAATATTGTCAAAGATACAAAACTTTAGGGTTTTTTTTTATTTCTCTTTTTTTATTTCCTTCAGGACAGTCTTCCTTTACGAGTTACTACACGTAAGTTACTACTACTACTACTTGTAACAATTAATAATAAAGTAAACTGTTAAAACAAAATTGTATAAAAATTTGAACAACACATGTAGTCTAACATCAGCTGTTTTATTACAGATTTCATTTGATTATCAAATTTAATCCATAATAAATTTTATGAAGTAATCCAACGTGTGTGTGTGTGTGTGTGTGTGTGTGTGTGTGTGTGTGTGTGTGTGTGTGTGTGTGTGTGTGTGTGTGCGTATGCGTGTGTGCGTGTGCAGGTACCCGGACGGCCCATCTGGGTGGAGCTTGGCAGCAGTAGAAGACTTTGAGACGCTCTGTGATGGAACAGTTCTTGTCTTCAAAATGGTCCACTATAGTCTAAAACAGAGAACAAGACATACATATCTGTGGTACTGTGTACGGCTAAAGGAAGTTCACTGTTTCTAACTAGAACTGGCTACTGACAAAAGCAAGTATTCGTTGTGTAAATACTGGAAATAAACAATGCAACATTAGTGTGATAATGTCGAGCTGCCAAAGGATCAGGGTCAAAAGGGCTTTACCAAGGGTAGTACCTAGCCTTGCTGCTAGCTGTCCTTCAGCTAATTGTAAGCCCAGTTACATCAAGAAATCACTAAAACTAATATTAACTGCATTTGCACCTACAATGTGAATTTCAGACCTCTCCTTGATTTCTATGTGGGAGAACTTGAAAAATCACAGGGTGTTCAAATACTTCTGTTCCTCACGGTACATGTGATTGATTAGATACAGTACATCCATAAAATTGTGAAAGGTCTCTCTGGTTGGATTAATGACTGCACACTGGAAACAATTAGATCTAGGACTAAGGATACCTGCAGGTACAAACAGCAGAAGAATCTAAGTGTTTGTTCTGCTGTATGGTTTCGGTGACCTGTTCTATTCTGTCTTCACTTCAAAAGGCAGCTGGTGTCTCGTTCTAAACCTGGTTCTGTTCCGAAGGAGGTTTTCTCTCCACTGTTGTGCTGGTCAAGTGGGATTTGTTGGGTTTTCCATATGCATTATATAAATGCACTGTGAATAGTTTGAATGAATGTGAGAGTATTTGTCTGCAAAACCTAACCTTTCATTATCTTATAACTCTGCCTGTAATGAAGCTAAAAATATATAGGATAGGATGCGACTTTATTAATCCCACAATGGGGACATTTTTGTGTTTACAGCAGCAGCATGACGGACTATAAAGGAAAAAGTAAACACCAGCAGTTGAAAAGTTGTGCAAAAGGAAACAACAGTAATAATTGTGTAAGAAAAAAAATCAGTAAACAACAGTAATACAAGTAAAACACCAACAGAAAAGTAAACAAAATGCCTACAGTAAAAAAATAATTGTAATAATAGTGCAAGATGTGCTGATATTCACTTCTACATGTAAATATATGTCAGGTTATCATTTGTCAACTTGAAACTCTTTGCTGGTGACCCAGTAAGCCAGTATCCTGCAGGCAGGGCTGATGGTTAAGAATCTACCCTCCCTGGCTGATAGGGCCTTTCTCAGATGTTCCTGTAGCCAGAAAAAGGAGCCTTACTGCGCCACTTGTTCCCCGTCAGTCTTACAAATAACTGTCACAACCTGGACTTTTGTTTAACATTTCCTGTTTTAGTTTGGTACTTCCCGTTTTGTTTTCCTGTCTGCCTTAGTTTTACTTATCCAGTCATGTGATTCACCAGCCGTTGTCAATTAGTAATCAGGTCATGCATTTAAAATTCAGTACTCGCCACAATCTTGGTCGGACTGTTTGTTGACTCACCTGTCCAGTGTCTTGATCAGTAAGTCCTTCTTGTGTACCAGATCTAGTTTTGTTTCTGACCTCGACTGGCCTGCCCCTGTGATTCTGGTTTTGGACTGCCTAATGTATTGGAACCCTGTCTATTATTTTTGACTACCTTTTGCCCGCTCCCTGTCTTACTTATGCCGTGTGATATCCGTGTACCGACCTGCGCCTGTTTGACTATCTACCACCATTAAACCTTCTCAAACTGAGAACTGTGTACGCTGTGCGTTTGGGTCCTAGACTTTGTCATTTCATGACAATGCCCTGCAATATCGTCACAACCATCCCTGCTTTTAAACAGACAAGTCACATGTAACTGTAACCTGCAGCTGTAAACTACACTACACAACTGTATGACCTCGGAAGCACCAACACTAATTATAAAACTCTCTACTTTAATCACTTTTTAGCCAGGCAAGTAGGAAGGTTGAAGGGTTGAGGAGCAAGTGCTAGTTCAAGAAACCCTCAAATCAGTTGATCAGTTGACCTCTTAAAAAATAAAGAACATAGATTTTACTGATACTGATAGAAAGAAAAAACATTTAGTTTCACTGTTAAGTATAATCCTTAATGAGGTCATGTGTCAATAAAGACTTTTCAAATTTAGTTTTAAGATGGAGACTGCATTTGTTTAGACTGATACTCAATGTTCATGACGTATTGCAATGTTCTGTAAAGGAAGCTGTCTTTGCAGGTCTAATGTCTTGTTTGTAAATTCTAAACTGGAATCACACTAATATTATCTGTGCATATGAAGAACTGAGATTCACTAGAGATGCCGAAACTGAAGCCTGAAATCGACGCGCGGCTCGACACCATATGACACAGTCAGAACAACGACATCTGCTGGTTGTATGTGAGATCTGCATCAGAGCAGACTGACCATAAAACCCTCGCTGATACGTGGGTATTCAGGATCACAGTCCAATAAAAGTTATTTAATCAAAGGTGTGTAATTGTGTTTCTCTGTAGACAATAATATATAAATAGCCTTGATGTGGTAAATGTTTAATAGTCAGATGTTATTAGAGCTGTATTTGGTGCTTCTGCAACTCTGTTTATTGATACATTAAGGAGACATGTTTGTCATTTAGTTAAATCAAAGACTTTTATTAAATTTTTCCACAGAACATGACTGTAATCATCTTCTCACTACCTCTCCAGCTTTGTGGAAGAGCCGTTTGCGCGGCACTCATGTCTGACTAATAAAGATATTTTTATTGGAATTGTGACTTGTCAAAATATAGTTGTACAGCAGTCTTTAATTACATTTTGAACTTGTCCTAAATACATTACAGATATCTGTAATGTGAAACCTGTCTATCTTATAGATCATCTATCATCTTATAGGTCATCTATCATCTTATAGATCATCTCCGGTCCACTTGCTACGTTTATAAAGCTCTGACATATTGAAACAACCAGTTCGTTCAAACTGCAGATAAGCCACTCTGCAGTCATGTGACGTATCAACGCCTATCGTTTTTATTGGTCACGTGATTTGGTACGCGCTCAAGATTCTGCTTGACGACACTTCCGTTATAAAAGATCGATGCTGAGTCGAGTGGGAGGTCTTGAGTTGGACATGTCCAAGATTCACAAAAACCTCTAGGTTTATAAAATATCTTCTTCTAAGAGTCTGTTCTTACCTGGGTTTGCATCATGGCTCTCTCCACACATCGGGAGTTGCCCTTCTCCAGTTTTGTTCTGAGGCAGAGTGCTGTGACTTCCACAGCCCAGAACTTGGGTTGAGAAAGGACACACTGCAGAGGGGTGGAAAAAAGTAATATCCTACTTTAGTTGTTACCACAATATAATCAAGATGCACAGCATTCACATTCAACAACTTTGGTTCTGTGTTTAAAATGTTTACAAAGTGTCAGGTTGCTCCAAACCTATAACTGTAAAACAAAAAATAAAAATGTAATGCAATGATGAAAAACTGGATGCACATGATCATTCCACCCTCAGGCATCACAGCACATTACAAGTATAGAATAGAATGCCTTAATTAGTCCCACAGCGGGGAAATTCCCATCAGCAGCCAGGTTACCCGGCGCTAGTCCGACAGTGGAAGCAATTGCAGTACAAACAATAAAAAACACACGCACATACAGTGGCACACAGTACAACTGGAAACCTTGCTGGAATTTTTTCTTGGGTTCATCAGGACAGATAGATAAGGTCGGAGAGCAAACAGTGAGACTGTAAGGTGGGGTGGGGGTGGGGGGGTGTATCCGCATCAGTGTAGTTAAGTGTTGTTTATAGAAGTATGACCGAGGCCGACCAAGATGTTTACAAGTCAGTCCAACAGTTGTCCTTGAAGGGAGTCACAACAGGGGAAGAGGATAGATAGAGGCACAGCTGGTGAGCTAGATTGGACCTGGGAAGGGAGGGGTGAGGGAGAAGGGACAGAGTAATACACAGCCAATTCTAATACATTTTAACAATCCATGACCAATTTGTCTAGATCAATACTCCAATCGGTCAGAACTCAGGGCTTCATCGCCTCTTGTGTGACCATGGGTCACCCGTGACATCTCCTCGCCTGTCAAACAAGGCTGTCACCATATTCACCAAGTGTTCAGTCTGTCTGCAGATGTTATCCCTCAGTCCCTTGTCTTTCTACGAACGGGCTGAGATCTTATTTGTCAGTCCTGCAATCCGGGCATCCGAACGAGCTGAGATATTACTGATCAGTCTCTCAATTCGGGTCATCCTCTGATGCAAATCATCCGAATGAGCTGAGATGTTAATTATCAGCCTTCAATCCGGGCCATCCTCTGGTGTAATTTCGTCAGCCAGGTAACCATGGCCCCCATCAGCGTTTGTAGCTCCACGGCCGGAGGACACGCCAATGAGCCGGCCGCAGATTTTCCAATCTTTCCAATCTTCCGATAAAGCAGGGCACCACCAAAGCCAATCATGAGTAGCCCTGTTATCAAAGACCAAAATATGAATAGATCCTCTGTCTCCTCGATGGACAGAGGCTCCAGACACACGGGGCACCAGGAATCCCACGCATCCCGTACGTAGCCGGAGGCAAAAGTCCCCAAGGGGCAGAGTGGTTCTCCCGGAGATTCTTTCCTTTGTGAAAACATTTTGCAGGCCTTTTGATGCAAATGCCTGAAGTTTGACAATGTGATGCCTGTTGTTGTGAAATGCATCAACCAAATCTGATCCAGGGGCTCAAAACACAGGGGGTTCTTTGCTTTTTTTAGACAAAATGGAGTCCAAATATAGCCATATGTATTGGATATGCATTGAAGAGATTTTTTGAGTTCAGAGCAGAAGTCAGTGATTTGTGAGAGAACTGACCCCCAGGTTCCCTGAGTTTTCCAGATTGTTCAAGTGGACCATGTGCCTTTGAGACCACATGTGAAAAGCTATTCTCCACCTTGAACTTCAATAAGTCCAAGTACAGGTCCAGACTTATCGATGATCATCTTCAAGCTATACTTCATAATATTCATTATTATTGTTATTATTAGTAGTATTATTATTACCATTATCATCATCTATTTATTCCTTATTTTGCCTCCAGTGGCCTTCAATTTAGTTTGAGACCCCTGACTTAACATCTTCACTATGAAAATGGTCAAGCTTTGCTTGTGTATGCAACTACATCCATTCAAGAACAAAATTCCATTATCAACGGATTCCTAATTACAGACAATTTTTATTGATGATGACAGCCAGACATGTGACAACCATCTTACCAGCCTGCAGATTCCTGGATCTACATGTAGGGTGGCAAGATGCCTGCTCACATAGCCAGCAGCTTTCTTGTTCATCAGTTACTGCTGTTCATGATTGATCATGAACACTGTTTCACAAACAGCAGCTATTTTCTCAAACCACAGCACAGTTTGCATTGGGTTGAATTGGACTTGACATGGGAACATAAAGTGACCAGTGAGAGTATCTACTAGTTTTAGATTTTGAAAGTGGGTCTTCAACCACCCAGCCAAGAATTTAGCTTAATGTAAAAAAAACAATATTATAATTAAATGGTTTTGAGTTTAAGAACTGAAAGAATAGCTTAAAAGTTGTAGAAATATTCAATAGAGCTGAAATTAGATTCAGAGGAAGTAGTGCAGGAAATTGCTAAACCGTAACAGTCTCATTACACACAATTCCCCATTCAAAAGCAAAATTGTACTATTAAAGCTAAACATTCGGAAGACGTATGTGTGTGTGGGTAAATACCAAAGTATAAAATAGTCTCAATAATTAGTATTTTGAATACAAATGTATAGTTTAGCTATTTACCAGATATATTTACCTAGTCAAATCCAGAAATCTTGCTATAAAAGTTTCAGATTGTTGCTTTTATTTTGAAAGGTTTTGGAATTGTAAAACAGTGTCACTAATTAGCAGTCATTATCCATTCAGAGACATTAAAATGACTAAAAAAAGGCTAATACATTGAATTGGCGGTTTTATTTTGAAAAGACGGAGAAGAAGCATGTGTAGGTATTGCTAAATTGTAGAATAGTCTCTAACTACTCATTATAAAGCAGTTGACAACAAACAGTGCTATTTTTGGCTAAAGATCTGGATTGGTGCTATTATTTTGAAAGGATATGGAGGAAGTGTGTGTCTAATTACTACACTGTACAATAGTCATAAAGTCATATTAAACCAGTTGAAGGCAGAAACATTGCTATATAAAGCTCTAAATTTGTGCTTTTCTTTTGAAAAGCGTATGGTTATTAGCTAAAGTGTAAAACAGTATGTGAATGACTAGTCACAGATGATCCTTTTATAATATAGCTGAAGGTTGCTGATATATAAAATGTATAACTCAATTTATCTGAAGAAAATCAATGTAGTTATATTAAGAACTGAAGACATTAACATGCCTCTAATGGGTATCAAAACCAGATCTTGAGTCAAGAATTTATACCATTGAGCCACAGGAGATGGTGGATGAGAAAGCTAATGATTGTCTTTTTTTTTTTGTCACTTTATTCTGAAAGAATTTTAAAGGAGGTTTTATTAGTGTACAATGTGCTAATTAACTATTTGTAATTAATCAGTTGAAACATTACTGAAACTACCTGATCAGTTGAAAGTATAACTGATCAGATCTGCAAAGAAAAAGTTGCAGAGCTGAATGTGCACAAATAAAACAACAACAGTTTAATTGAGCTACAGGAGCTACAGCTGAGAGACAACGTAGCTGAAGAGCTTCCTACAAACGGAAAGAAATGATAAGCAATTTTAATGTTTTTTTATCAAACAAATACTTGAATGTTCCAACAGTTACAAAAGGTAGAAACCTAAAACAAATGAAAATATTTTAATACAGAGATAGTCATTGCAATGGTCAGTGCTCTTGTCACACCAGTTTCTGTTAGGGTGCCAGAAATACTTACTATTAATACTACAATACAAGTATGGCTAAATATACCTATATAGGAAGATCAAGTAGTTAAAAAAAAAGCTGAATGGGCAAACCTGGAATGGAAAGTGTAGACACTGTGGACACTGGGCAGTGTTTGAGCAGCAGAGTTTGACCTGTCAAAGTGTTACTGAGCTAAATTTCTGATCTACTGCAGCTGCGCCGTTGTCATCGACACGGTTCTCCAAAGGCAGGAACCTCCACAGATCAACACTGCTCAACAGGTTTGTTATAGCAAAACCATAATGGTTATCAAAAAAAGAACTTTTCACTTTGCCACTGGTTTGAGTTTTATGTTTGAGGAGTAAGAATTGTGGCCACAGTCGCACTTCAAAAATGGCAGCCCTTCTGCGCTTTTCCTCAAAAGCCTCACAGACAAATGCATTAGAGTCTATGGGAGGATTTCTTGAACTCTGTGTTTTGAGGCCGATACAAATTAAAGCGAAGGTCTGAGGGCTTAACCAGGCACATCATTAGAAAGAAGACAAATATGACTACGACTAAGTGAAAGAAATATGTTCATAGAGTGAAAACTGTGGCTGTAATGACAAGTTAAAGAGAAAAGTTGTCTTAAAAGAAACGTGTCCTCACACACTAGATGTGACATCACGCACTCTAGCTCACGCAATACACGCGAATGGAAAAGCTGAGAATTCCTCAAAATCCCCCCTATGCTTAAACTGCTATAACTCAAAGTATTAAAAAGCTGAACAACTGATTAATCGTTGACTAGTTAAAGATTGTTGTGCAGTTCAAATGGTGTCTGTGGTTTAAAAAAGGTTGTTTGTTGTTTCCCCAACTTGAAAAGTTGTTTCCATTCACTTCAATTGGAGAACTCTGCTGAAAAAACCCTTAATAACTTGAAAAATATCCAAGATAAAAATGTGAAAAAATTAGCACCCCACTCCTTAAGAAGCTGAATATTTTGATATTTGAATGTAGCTGAAAGTATGCGGGAGTAGTTAAGTGCACAAAAACGTACAGAAACACAAAACCTATAATAAAAGATTAGAATAACTAAACAGTGAATGCTGGAAGCATTCACTGAATGCGGATACAGTAAATGCTTTATCTGTAATTCACATAACGTATTTCCATAAGAAAATGCACAGTTAATGTTTCCATGCTGAATGTATTCCTTAAGAATTGCTGGATGTAGCTGAAACATTTAAAACATAACTGAAAATAGCTGAAGCATGTAAAGCATAGATTAATGTATCTGAAGAGAATTTAGAAGCTGTAGCTTAACGTATTAAGCAGCTAAATATTATAATTAAAATCTTTTAAGTTCAAGAGCTGAAAGAATAGCTCAAAGTTGTGGAAATATTTCATATTTCATCTGCAGATACTTGCTAAGGAGTAAAATAGTCTTATTACTTAATCATATTTAACCGGTCAAAAGCAGAAACAGTGCCAGTGAAGCGAATGATCTTGATTGGTGCTTTTATTTTGAAATGATCTGGAGGAGGTGTGTATGGTACTAAACTATACATTTGTAGTCATATTTAACCACTCAAATCCAGAAACGTTATGAAGGTTTAAGTATTACATTTGGAGGTGTGGGTTGTTGCTTACCTGTAAAATAGTCATATTATTTAGCAGCCATTAACCAACCAGAGGTATAAAAGTGACAAATGAAATTAGAAAAATGAATTAGTGCTTTTATTTTGAAAAAGAACATGAACAAAGCATGTTCAGGCAATTGCTAAACAGTAAAACAGTCTTAATAACTAGTCATAAACCAGTTGAAAGTAGAAAATATTGCTTTTCCTAGCTCAAGATCTGGATTGGTGATTTTATTTTGAAAAGATTAAGATTGTGTGGGTTTAATACGTAAACTATAAACTGGTTTATTAACTAGTCACAATTACAGATTCAAAGGCACGAATAATGCTATTAAAGCTAAAGATATAATTTGCGGCTTTGATTTCGAAAGGATTTTGAGTAGGTGTGCATGCTTAATTTCTAAATTATGAAAGTCTCATTAACTAGTCACAATTACGCATTCAAAGGCACGGATAATGCTATCAGGCTAAAGCGTAGATTGGTGCTTTTATTAGTGGGAGAGCTGGCAACAGCGCTCACACTATTGTTATCTTCAGATATCTTTATTATTATTTTTCTATTTATTCCACCACTTTTTTGGTCGCTTTGTCTGACCAAAAAATGTGATAGTGCCACCTGTCTTCTCTGCTGTCTTTGAAAGTTGTCATACAGTATTTGTCGCCATGAAGATTCACATAGTGGTGACGAAGGTTATCTTCTTTTACCACTGTAACATGCTGTGAACTTTGCCATTCACTTCCGTAAATGAATAGGACAATGAGCATTTTTCTTGGAACACTTTGCATGCACTTTTTTGGAGACATATCAGGGCAAAGAGAGTGCCAATGCACATAACGTTAAAAGTAGAAGCTGTAATAAATATTGCAGGCAAAATAAAGTAGCTCATCCAGACTGGCTGCGCTTGCTTGACCTACTTGCTCTTTCTGGGTGTAAACAGTTTGCTACTGCGCCACCCAGTGGACACAATTGGGATAGCAGTTAAAGACACAGTCTATGGTAATACAGTTTATGGTAATAAAGAAATACAGAAAAGTTCATAGACAGAGCAACAGGAACAGAAATTTGACAAAGCACCGTCAAAGGATCATACAATTATGTTCCTTATGAAAAAGTAACACAATTTTGCCTTTGTTAACCCTGGTGCAGGGTTCAAAACACTGGAAGTGCTGGTTCCACAATATGGGGCATCAGTATAGCAGGGTTTCTGGTTAAAAATGGTAAATGACTTACGGATGTGAATGCCAGAAGCTCCTCCTCAGTCAGTCTGTGCACCGGATTATTCTTCTGGAAGTCATTGCTGCAAAGAAACACTCTTGGTCAAAACAAATTAACTACATTGTTTAAAGCATTACGGCTTGTGGGACACTGAGTGAATCTAGGGGCAGAAGTTGGATATTTGGGCAAAGTGTTTTGCAAATTACGGTTACTGTGCCCGTATTCAGGGCAGGGATTGGGGGTTATCTGGAGTTTAGGGATTGAGGAGTGAAAATTAAAGGGTTTTTGAAAACCTTGGCAACATCGGGAATGTCTTCTATCCATGCTGCATGTACTAAAAAGGAACAATTAATTCCACCGTATTTACATTTAGAATAAAATAGAATAAGTAGATTACAGTATAATCTAGTGGGTTGGTGGCTCACTCAGTAGTGCATTGGCTTGTGAAGTTGAGGTCCCAGGTTCAAGCTCACCAGAGCACCAAGTGTGTCCTTGAGTAAGAAACTTTGCACTAGCTTCCTGTGCGTCGCACTGGATGCCCACTGCTTCCCCCAGGGGATGGTTCAAATGCAGAGAACTACTGCATTTCGTTGCATTGTACTGGTATACGTGTATTGACAAATTAAGTTGAATCTAATCCAATTCTGTTTGTTCTACCAAATACCTTCCACTTTTTAATAACAGACAGTGCAGTGCCAGCCAGTTTCTCGTTTGCTTAAGTTGTCAAGCAGAAGGCCACCGAAGGTAGTTTAACAAGGCGATCTTGAGACATTTTAGGCTGAACTAAAGACTAAAAATATGTTATTAGTCTTACAAGCTACGGTGAACACAGAGCCAAAGAACTTCTCAGATAGTGGACTTACCAGACACCCAGAATCACAGCCTGCTCCTCTGCACAGAGATCAGGAACCTTGTACTGATGTGGTTCTGCTAAACTGATTGCATCCAGTACAGTGTCATCACCCAAACAGTGGTCCTGTAATCATGGAAACACAAACGAGTCACAATTTGTTTCCTAAACTCCATGTAACGAAACCGCAATCATATGAACTTCCTCTGATTCTTGGCAAACATCCTTTGTTGTCAGCAGACAGAATAGTTTTCTTTCTATATTAGGTATTTACTGTAACTTTTTTAGTGTTTTTGTCTTTATTGTTAGTTTTGTCAAACTCATGCTTTTTTTACTATATTGTTTGTTTTAGGTCATTAGAAATTGCTAATATTAAGCAGGGTGCTATCAATTTTGGACCACTGGCCAGAGTCCAGTATACATTTCAAAACACATTTGCCTATATTTATTAGCAGTGTTGTCATCAATAAGTAGCAGTAATCAGGTTCCATTGGTCTAGCAAACTGCTAATTTACAGTGTTGAGAGCCAAAGTCAAATAAAAAGTTGTAAACACCACATTGATTAAAAAAAACAAATAGTTGAAGAGTTAACAAAACATTTTAACATGGAAAGCCCCCAATATAAATATGACTTTATAGAAAGCAAACAAAACAGCAGCAAACAATAAAAAAGGAGCAATTTACAAAAAACAAGAATGTCAAAGACCAAAATTTGACATTATAAAAAGAGAAAGGCTTTTGAAACTGCATATTTGCTTGTTAAAATGCTGGACAGAACAAAAAGAAAAAAAAAAACACAAATCAAACTGAAGTTCTGCAGGTACAGACTAAACGCGTAGATCTGCTGAGTTCTGTGGGTCCAGTGGGTTATTTACGTAAAATCTACGACTATTGGGAAACATTCATTAACAAGTTGTGGAAGTTTAAAACCTAAATAAGCGGCTGTAGTCGCAGATGGACTGCGCTCTACGTCTTCACTTGGCCATGCGCATTTAGATTGTATTAATTAAACCGCGACCCATAATCATGGAATTATGTAAAGCCAATATGTTGTATCAGATGTTAGAGCGGTGGGTGTGTACATATTTTTAAGAGACGCCTTCTATTTAAAGACGCGAAAAAGGTGAGGAAAATGAAAACAAGAACGTGTTGCTGCTGTGGAGCAGATCTGTTCTAAACCACACAGAACAATTATAATTGTGCAAGTTGTTGCCCTTCACACTCCCCACGTTTGAGCACACAGATAGATAACAGATACTTAATAGTAAAAACTTAATAGTAAAATAGGTCTGGTGTAATATATGTGTGTTACAGGTAGAAATGAACGGATGAACAGTCAGACCTCAGTTACGCTGTAGTGCTTTGGAGGCTTCTAATCAACGCTGCGCCACCTGGTGGTAAAACGAGACTAGCGTCCTGATTTCTTTCAGCCGGCTGCAGGATTACAAATCTTTAGTCAACAACGCACCCACTGCACCGTGGCGACGCAACGGTACTGCACTAAAAACGCTAGTCACTTTGAACCGCTGCCACTAGATACATATATCATATACATGTTTGTTATACAACTCTCATACTAATTAATAGCCATGACATACAACACCACAATTTCCAAATTTACACATTATTGATATTGGTAGTGATAAGTATCTACAACCTACAAGGTTTAGAAGCTGTAGCTTAAAATTGTTGTTCACAATTGTTCACCCAAAGGGTGAGGCAGACTTTGGTGCATAAACAATGCCACTTGTGAAAGCCAGGGTGATGGGAGGAGCTCGGCCACTACGCCCAGCCAACGAGCGGAGGAGAGAACTCTAGCAGCCAGGGAGCTCACACACCTTCAGTTCAAGGAGGGCAGGTGTTGCAACCCAAGTCGCCCACACAGAGCCTCCCAGGCAGAGCAGCAGCAGCCACAGAGACAGCACACGAGGCCAAAGGGGACTACTGTGGGTCAATGCTGTCCGCTTCATGAGAACCAAGGGCAAGTCAGTCAGTCAGAGGGCCGGCCTGAGAGAATGGAGCCCGTAGGGAGCCCGCTAGGAGATGCCCCCGCGTCCAGAGTGAGATCCACCCCCAGTCCACCACCCTAACACGAACGGAGCGTGGCCTACCCAATCGTCCCGATCATATCCCCTAGCACCACATCGGGCCCACAGAATAAGGCCAGCGGAAAAGAGACCATCCAAGAGGCGGATCCACGTACCCCGGGCGGAAAACGGGCCCCCCCCACAGTCCAACCGCATCACACGCATACACACTCACACAGACGCACACACACACACACACACACACACACACACACACACACAGTAACAAACTCTCTCACAATGAACTAGACAATCATACGTGAACCCATGCACTTTCAGATACATTCCCGCACCTACACCATTCCGTTAATCTCATTTGTGGGGAGGGTAGGTCTCCGGCCTGCCCCCATGTGGCCCCAGGCAGGGACCGCAACTCCTCCCGAGCCGCCCCCTACTCCCCCAACCCGGGAAAAGCAGGGGGCAGCAGAAAAGGCACCCCAGAACCCTGCAAACCCAGCTTGAACGCGAGTGTGTGTAACTAGAGTGCACTGAAAGTGGGGGACACCTCCAGGAGCACGATCGCTGGCTGACGGTGTGACCCCCGGACAGTGCCCTCCCACCCTAAATGTCATTTGTGCAGTTAAAACTGGGTGGGGATGTCACCACCAGGCCCTAGTGAGCGAGGCCACAACTGGCCTCACCCCCAGGCCCCAGTGAAAGAGCCCACCTCCGGCCTAAACGTATGTTTATGTGGCTAGGTATGAGGTACGTTGGGAGATCGCCAGTTCTCCGAGGGGTCCAACCGACAAAGCCATCAAAGTGAAGGCTCCATCCATTGGCCCCCTTGGAGGGAGCCCCCTAATTCCTGGATGAGTGTGTATGACTGCAATTAAAACTGCAGAGCATCCCACTTAGGAGGGACGGAACCACTTTCTGGTAGCCCCGGTCCTTCCCTCACAGACCAAAGTGGATGAATGTGGAGAAATGTAGTTGGGAAGCAAGTCCCCCGGGGTTCGCAGAGACAGGTTCCACACTATCTCTTCCTGGCTGGGGGTTGTTCGGGGCAGTGGCTAAAGAGGACCTGGGGACTGCAGTACTACTGCCCAGGCACCACCTCCGCCCAGGGCCCAATGAAGGCCGCAGCCTGAGTATTCTGCCGACCTCCCCGCGACAGACCCGAGCAGTTACCAAAGGGTTTCGGACTGCTAGGGCAGGCAGCGCCCAACCTGAGCAGGGGCAACGCCCCAGGGGAGAGACACCCCTCCGGGTACAAGCAGAAACCTCTAGAGGTACCCCCGGACACAGGTCACCCAGGTCTCTCACTGCACACTGGCAGAGAAGCCCGCCTCCGCTCCCCGGAGACTGGCACACGCCAACCTTCAAAATGGCCCTACTCCGGCACCGGACTGCCGGTCTCAGCAGCCACCACACCCACACCACAGGGGACCCATGCGGCCAGCCCAGAATCCACCAGCCCCGTTGTCCAGGTGCCTTAGGCAGGCAGGCAGGCACTCCCAACCACCAGGCACCGCCCCCACCACTGTGCCAGACACAACGCAGCACCCGAGCTCCACGCATCTCTATCTGAAAATGGAATTAACTATATAGTGGAGTATAGTTTTATACTCTTTATAGGTTATTGATTTGACGAAGCAAACAATGTGTCTATGGTGGTGTAATCTAACAAGCTATTTCAGTATGGAGTGATGCTTAATTTTTTTTGTTTTCAAGTTCATAAGGATGATATTCTTTGCAACAGAGGACAGAAAGAAGTGTGTGTGATTTTCTCTAGATCAAGCCCACTTAGATCTCCTAGAAGACAAAGTGCAGGGGCTACTGGGATTAGACCGCTTAACCGGGTAGACAGGTGTTCACGTATTCTTTGCCAAAATTGCTGCACAGGTGAACATGACCAGAATGCATTTAGGAATCTATCTGCTGTGTTATCTGTACATATGAAAGCAAATATTTGAGTTTGTGAAACGCATTTGGAACGTCCTTTGTCCTGTATAATGTGTTCTATGAAGAATTTTATATTGTATTAGTTGTAAATTTGTATTTTTTTGTCATTCTGAATAAATCAGAACATATATAATTCCAGAACGTGCAATTAGTGGTGATGTTGAGATCAGCTTCCCATTTAGAGATCAGAAGGCTCACTGTTTGATCTACATTGGAAATTAAGATATAGATTTTGGATACTGTCCTTTTCCCTGATATATCAATAAATCATTCTATTACTGGTGGTGGTTGCATGTGGATGGGAGTATTCTTACTTTTTGCATTAAGTATTGACTTTAGTTGTTGGTATTCTAAGAAATTGGCACTAGTGATTTCATAGTGGGACACTAATTCTTCGAAAGAGGTAAACTTGTCTCTTGTGAAAACATGTTTCAGATGTGTTATCCCTTTGATATGCCAAGTGTATTGCCTTTTTGTTTTGTATGATGTCTGGATTGTTCCAGAGAGGCGTGTTTTGGCAAAGAGAAAGCGAAGACCCATTATTTTAATAAAGTCCCAACAGGCTGTCAGAGATGCTTTTAGGCTAATGCTCTGAGAGCAACTATGGTGTTTGATTATGATGCTGATAAAATGGTAGATCTGCGACTTTAATATTTCCACAAAATGTTTTTTCAATGTCTATCCAGGTGTCTGCTGGCATGGGTTTTATCCATTTGTGGACTTAGTTCAGTCTATTGGCAAGAAAATAGTGGTGGAAGTTAGGTAGTTCTAGGCCGCCGCAGGGTCTGGATTTTGGAAGCATTTTTAAACCAATTCGTCGTGGCTTGGTTTTTCACAGGAACTGAGATATGTATGAGTCTAATGTCTTAAACCACACCTGGGCTGGCTGAGTCGGAATCATTGAGAATATGTAATTCATTTTTGGCAAGATCATTTTTATGGCGGCAATTCTTCCCATAAGTGAAATGGGAAAGGACTGCCATCTTTTAAGGTTGGCTTCTACTTGTTTTAATAATTGGTTGTGGTTTAGATCAATAAGCTCTGATAGCGTAGACAACAATTCATTGCCCAAGTATTTAAAGTTCCCTGAATGGAGTGTGGTAGAAGAGATGTTAGTCACCCTAAGGTTAAGTAGTAGCACTATAGATTTGGTCCAGTTAATAGAATATTCTATAAGTCCTGAGAATTCATCTATGAGGCTGATAGTTGTAGGAAGAAACGTCTGTGGCTCCAGGAGAAACAGTAACACATCATCAGCATATAAACTTATTTTATGATTTACTGATTTGATCGATATTCAAGTAATTCCTTCATGCTGGTTTATTGCTGCAGCTAGAGGTTCAATTAATATTGCAAATAGTGATGGCTCCTTAAAAAGCCTACAACTTATTCAAAATGCTGCAGCCAGAGTTCTGATAGGACTTAGAAAGAGAGATCACATTTCTCCTACATTAGCTTCTCTGCACTGACTGCCTGTAAAATGTAGGATAGAATTTAAAATTCTCCTACTCACCTACAAAGTACTCAATGATAAAGCTCCTTCTTATCTTAAAGACCTCATAGTTCCTTATGCTCCCAGCAGACCACTTCGTTCTCAAAGCGCTGGGCTACTTGTGGTTCCTAGAGTGTTTAAATGTAGAACGGGGGGCAGAGCTTTTAGCTACCAAGCTCCTCTTCTCTGGAACCAGCTCCCTCTTTAGGTTCGAGAAGCTGACACACTCTCCACCTTTAAGATCAGGCTTAAAACCTTCCTTTTTGATAAAGCTTATAGTTAGAGATGGTTCAGGTCACTGGCAATGATTGTAAGTCAAATGAACCATCTCTTAGTTAAGCTGCAATAGACATAGACTGCTGGGAGACTTAATTTATACACTGAGCTCCTCTGTTTCCTTCTACCTCTTCTGTCCAATAACCTCCCATCATTGTCCCATGTTTAACTAACTCTCTCTCTCTCTCCCCCTCTCACCTACATGTATCATATGACTCAAAGTTTGGTGTCTGTGATGGGCAGCTGCGGATCCAACCAGTCCCTGGTCCAACAATCCTGCCTGTGCTCTGTTGTTGCTTGCTGTTTTTGCTGTGCTTTTCTCTCTCTCTATCCTCCCACCCCAACCGGTCGAGGCAGATGGCCGCCCACATCCAGCCTGGTTCTGCTGGAGGTTTCTTCCTCGTTAGAGAGGGAGTTTTGCCTCTCCACTGTTGCTGTCAAATTAAATGCTTGCTGTATGTGGGATTTGTTGGGTTTAGTTGTGTGAGGTTTTAAACCTTACTTTGTAAAGTGCTTTGAGATAAATTTGTTGTGATTTAGCACTATATAAAAAAAATTGAATTGAATTGGTGGAGAAAGTTGGCCGCCCTGTCTGGTCCCTCTATGCAAATTAAACCTTGGTGAGATCTGCTTGTTTTTTCTGACTGCGGCATTTGCTGAGCTGTATAATATTTGGATCAATCCCGAATTTGTGCAGTCTGCTAAAAAAAGCTTCCAGTTACTCTATATAAAGCTTTTCCTGCATCTAAGGAGACGATAGCTAACTCTAGTTTATGGGTGATGACATAATCAGTTAAGTGGATCAATCTGTTCATATAGTTTGTTGACTGTCTACCTTTAATTAAGCCTGTTTGATCGGAGTAATTTATAGGGTGATTTTTTTCTAATCATCTAGCAAGTGCTTTGCACACTATTTTTTGATCTACATTTATTGGTGAAATTGGTCTCTAACTTGATGGAAGCGTAGAGTCTTTTCCTGGTTTTTGGAGCAGGCTTATGAAGGCTGAATTCATATTTGTGGGTAATGAATGTTGTTGGTTAACTTCAACTACCATTTTGTAAAAGCTGGGTGCCACCATGAAACAGAACTCCTTATAAAATTCAGTTGGGAATCCATCTGGTCCTGGAGCTTTTTTATTGGACATCTCCTGCAGAGCTTCATGTAGTTCTGCCAAAGATAACAATGAGTCTAGAGTTGTGGATTGTTCTTTCTTTAGCTTTGGCAGTTCTAGTTTATTCAGAAATGCCTCTATGGCTGAGGTGGATGGATCTATTTGGGAAGTATATAACTCTCGGTAAAGGTTTTAAAAGGTATCATTCATTTCATGGGGATCACGGGTAATATTTCCTTTCTTATTAGTTATTGAATGGATGATTTGTTTCTCTTTATTATTTTTTAATTGGTTAGGTAAAAATTTACCACATTTGTTAGCATGGTCAAAGTTCTCCCAGCGTAATTGATCTATCTGAAACTGAGTTTTGCAATCAATTATATTATTTATTTTCAGCTTTAGATTCCTTAGGGTCTTCTAGGATTCTATCATTTGTTGGAGAGGCAGCATATTTAATCTCTAGAGATTTTATTTTTTGCTCCAATTCTAATTCAAGTAGCATGTCCTTTTTTTTCTTGTGCGATGAATATGAAATTATTCTACCACGCATAACTGCCTTCCCAGTCTCCCAAAGAACACAGGGTGAGGTTCCCGGTGTATCGTTGATTTCTATAAAAGTTGCCCATTCTCTCCTGACATAACTGATGAAGTCTTGATCATTGAGTAATGATGTATTAAAGCTCCAATTCCTGTTTGATGGTGTGACTGTCTTAATTAACGAAATGGAATGTAATGAATATTGGTGTCAGAGACATCTTGTAAGACTGAGTTATTTACTAAAATATATTCTATACGGGAGTGAGAGTGGTGAACTTGTGAGTAGAAGGTATATTTTTTAGATGTAGGATGAGAAGAACGCCATGTGTCACAGAGACCGAAATCATCCATGTACTGTTGTAAGGTCTGTACTGATTGCCAGTTCCTGTTGCTCACAGCTTTGCTTAGCCTGTCCAACACCCCTTTATACAGCTGGTTAAATACTAAATTAAAGTCCCTACTATAAGTTTGGAACCAGAGTGAGCAGTCAGGGATGTGAAGAAGCTGTGAAAGAAAGAGGGGTCGTCAACATTAGGCCCATACACATTAGCTATGCAATATTCAATGTTTCCTATCAAGTTATTAATGATTATATAATTTTTCTGCTGGGTCTACAATGGTATCATTATGAATAAAGTTAATCTTTTTATTCATCAGGATGGCGAACCCTCTTTGTTTAGAACTGTAACCGGCTAAGTAAGCATGTGGGAACTCTGTAGATGCCAGAGTGTAATCTATAGTTTTGGGAATATGAGTTTCCTGTAGTAAAGCAATGTCTGCTTGTAGGGTTTTCAGATGATTAAATATTTTAAATCGTTTCTCCTTCCTTTTGATTCCACATACATTCCAAGTGACAATCTTCAGTGGTGTCATAACATACCTGACTGCTGTGGATCATTAGTCTTGTGTGTATGTAGTGTAACAGACTTTAGGTGTGTGGCTAACCTCGAGCACCTGTGTATTCCAAGTGTGTTGTCTATGTGCACATGTTTTGCCTGTGCACATAGACAACACACTTGGAAGATTGGTAGATGTTTGTGTGTGGCTGCTGGAGGGCTACATAGCTGGCTGACTACAAGGCAGAAGAATAGGGAAGAGAAGGATGTAAACAGTGTGGAGTGAAAGTAGGTGATGGAAAAAGAGTAAAAGAAAAGAAAAATTATAGTGGAAAGAAAGTGAGTGATTTAAGCTTGATGAGCACTTTGCAAACTGTGGAGTGAGAGACATTAAATGAAATACATGAAACATCTGCGAGAGAACGAGTTTGAATATTGGATGTAAAGTATAACACTTAGTTACCTTTGCATCTATTATTTTCTATTAACAAACCTTTTATATTAAACCTTTTTTATTTTACATACCACCTGCTAGTACAGCAATGGCGTTGCTTCCCGGTCCCGGGAAGTTGACACTGTAGTCGGTTCCCTTCAGCTGTCCGCTCCGGCTCTGAACCAGTTCTTTCTGCTTGAAGTCATGAAACTTGGCAACAATGGGTCAAGGGCGCTGGCCATTCGGTTGTCTTCCTTCGAGCCGATGAAAAGCGATTTTGTCCACAACATCAGGTGGAAGCTTCAAATGTCACTTAAGAAAGTTTTAACGGTTTTAACGGTTTCCGCGATTTCCTCCGCCTGTTCTGGAATCCCAGAGAACACCAGGGTTGTCCCTCATGCTGCGGGCCTGCAGGTCCATGATGCTTTTTTTAATTTTCGGTCGCTAGCTGAGCCACATCCTCCGTCAGGGACTGCACCGTTCCCTTCAAGGCCTTGTTCTCGGTGGCGAGAGAGGCCACCTGCTGCTGGCTGAATTTCAGGGAGTCGCGAAGGGAGAGAGGAAGCAACTATGGCGCTAGTGCCAGACGCGCGTCAAAAATTGCTTTTTTTTTTTTTTTTTTTCCTCTTTGGATTCCAGGATGTCCATGATGTTTTCATCTGCCGAGCTAGTTCCAGGTGACTCAGGTGAGTTAGATGGACGAGATCATTTCAGCCGTGTCCTTTTTCCCCATTACCTGATGCTCAAAAAACTCGATGTACTCAAAACTTTTTTTTGTGTTGCACAATGTTAAGATGGTTGATTGTTGTCCATAGGATGAAGTATTTATATTATATATATATATATATACACACACACACACACACACACACACACACACACACACACACACACACACACACACACACACACACACACACACACACACACACACACACACACACACACACACACACACACACACACACACACACACACACACACACACACACACACACACACAACTGGCAAGGATACTTCTGCGCAGTATCCTTGCTGTTCCTAGGACTGCACTTTTCTGGACTGAGATTTCGGATGTTTTTCCAGGGATCTGTCGTAGCCACTCCTCCAGTTTGGGGGTCACAGCCCCTAGTGCTCCGATCACCACAGGCACCACTGTGGCCTTAACCTTCCAATCCTTCTCCAGTTCTTCTCTGAGCCCTTGGTATTTCTCTAGTTTCTCATGTTCCTTTTTCCTGATGTTGCCATCACTTGGTATTGCCACATCCACCACTACGGCTTTCCTCTGCTCTTTATCCACCACCACAATGTCTGGTTGGTTCGCCATTACCATTCTGTCAGTCTGGATCTGGAAGTCCCACAGGATCTTGGCTCGCTCATTCTCTACCACCTTGGGAGGTGTTTCCCACTTGGGGTTTCCAGTCCATACTCCGTGCAGATGTTCCTGTATACTATGCCAGCCACTTGGTTATGGCGTTCCATGTATGCTTTGCCTGCCAGCATCTTACACCCTGCAGTTATGTGCTGGACCGTCTCTGGGGCCTCTTTGCACAGTCTACACCTTGGGTCTTGTCTGGTGTGGTAGATCTGGGCCTCTATGGCTCTGGTGCTCAAGGCTTGCTCCTGTGCAGCCAGGATGAGTGCCTCTGTGCTGTCCTTCAGCCCAGCCCTTTCAAGCCATTGGTAGGATTTGTTGAGATCAGCCACTTCAGTTATGTTCCGGTGGTACATCCCGTGCAAGGGCTTGTCCTCCCATGATGGTCCCTCTTCCAGCATCTCATCCTCTGTTCTCCACTGCCTGAGACATTCACTCAGCACGTCATCTGTCGGGGCCTTATCCTTGATGTACTTATGGATCTTGGATGTTTCATCCTGGATAGTGGCTCTCACGCTCACTAGTCCTCGGCCTCCTTCCTTGCGGCTAGCGTACAGTCTCAGGGTGCTGGATTTGGGGTGGAACCCTCCATGCATGGTGAGGAGCTTTCGTGTCTTAACATCTGTGGTCTGTATCTCTTCCTTTGGCCACCTTATTATTCCCGCAGGGTATCTGATCACTGGCAGAGCGTAGTTGTTTATTGCCCGGGATTTGTTCTTGCCATTGAGCTGGCTTCTTAGGACTTGCCTTACTCGTTGGAGGTATTTGGCTGTTGCCGCATTCCTTGTTGCCTGTTCAAGGTTGCCGTTTGCCTGTGGTATTCCAAGGTACTTGTAATTGTCCTCAATGTCTGCTATTGTTCCTTCTGGGAGTGAGACCCCTTCTGTGTGGATTACCTTGCCTCTCTTTGTCACCATCCTCCCACATTTCTCGAGTCCGAATGAAATCCCGATGTCCGAGCTGTAGATCCTGGTGGTGTGGATCAGCGAGTCGATGTCTCGCTCACTCTTGGCGTACAGCTTGATGTCATCCATGTAGAGGAGGTGACTTATGGTGGCCCCGTTCCAGAGTCGTTATCCATAGCCAATCTTGTTTATTATTTGGCTGAGGGGGTTCAGACCTATGCAGAACAGCAGTGGGGACAGTGCATCTCCTTGGTATATGCCACATTTGATGGATACTTGGGCAAGTGGCTTCCCATTGGCTTCAAGGGTGGTTCTCCACAACCTCATCGAGTTTGCAATGAAGGCCCTTAGAGTTCTGTTGATGTTGTACAGCTCCAAGCATTCAGTGATCCATGTGTGTGGCATTGAGTCATAGGCTTTCTTGTAGTCGATCCAGGCTGTGCACAGGTTGGTGTGTCGCATTCTGCAGTCTTGGGCGACTGTTCTGTCTACCAGGAGTTGGTGTTTGGCTCCTCTGGTATCCTTACCAATGCCCTTCTGTGCTTCGCTCATGTATTGACTCATGTGCCCACTTATCTTAGCTGCGATGATGCCTGACATGAGCTTCCATGTTGTGGAGAGACAGGTTATTGGCCTGTAGTTGGATGGGACTGTACCCTTTGAGGGATCCTTCATTATCAGAATCGTTCGCCCTTTGGTTAGCCATTCAGGGTGAGTCCCATCCCTTAGCAGCTGGTTCATTTGTGCTGCCAGGCGGTCATGGATTGCAGTGAGCTTCTTTAGCCAGTAGGCGTGGATCATGTCAGGGCCAGGTGCTGTCCAGTTTTTCATACCTGAGACTCTATGTTGGATGTCTGCCACTGTGATAGTCACTGGATTCTGTTCAGGGAGGTTGCTGTGGTCTTCCCTCAGATCCACCAGCCACTGTGCATCTCTGTTGTGTGATGCCTCCCTTTCCCATATACCCTTCCAGTACTGTTCAGTTTCCAGCCTTTGCTCTGCTGTTATTACCCTGCCATTGAGAGTACACTTTCGCAGGTTGTGTTGCGAACAGCCGGTTTATTCGTCTGGCTTCATTGTCTCTGGTGTATCTCTTTAGGCGGCTGGCCAAGGCTTGTAGACTTTGCTTGGCAGTTTCGAGTGCTTCAGGTATGGGCATCTGGCTGTACCTCTTGGGCATCGGTCTTTTCATTGCACCTCTCTGGGCCTCTGTCATTTGGCTCACTTCCCTCCGAGCTGCCTTGATTTTTGCCTCCAACCTTCGTTTCCATGGTGGGTATTGTTTCTCATGGCTCCCATGGTTGCTCTTATAGCCAAGCACCTCTAGGATTACTGATGCTGAAGCGTATATCAGCTCATTGGTTTCTGTGATTGTTGTGGTAGGGATCGCTCTCAATGCTGCATTCACATCTTCCATGAGACTTTCTGATGGTACTTCACTTAGCCGTTGTAGTGGGGTTCGGGGTTGCCTGTTCAATCTCGCCATGATCTTATCTTTCAGGTCAGTTGCTGCCTCTCTCAGCGTATCTGTGCTTATTGGGGCTTCGTACCCAATTTCCGGTTGGGGAGATGGTGAAACCTCCCCTCTTACCTGGCGCCCTGGCTCATGGCTCAGGGCCACCTTTTGCTGCAATTACAGCTGTAACTTGTTTGGGGTATGTCTATCAGTTTTGCACATCAAGAGACTGAAATTTTTGCCCATTCCTCCTTGCAAAAAAGCTTGAGCTCTAAGGTTGGATAGAGAGCATTTGTGAACAGCAGTTTTTAGTTCTTTCCACAGACTCTCAATTGGATTCAGGTCAGGACATTAACTTTGCCATTCTAACACCTGGATGTGTTTATTTGTGAACCAGTTGTATATTTTGCACTTTGTTGTAAACAAAGTTCACATGGCACTGGGTCTGCTCTTGCGCACCAGCTTTACGCATTAGAAAACGTATAAATCCAAGCTAAAGACCAAAAAACTCTCTCGAACAACATGATCAGAGAGGGGGCACCTTAAATACTAAGACTAATTAAAGAAAAACACTTGCAGTAGGTAAAAAGTAAGGAAAAATACAGAAAGGACAACACGGTATGACAGAGTGACCGAAGCATGCTGCAGCAGGGCTCGCGCCTGTGCACTGGACTTAAACATTGAACCATATTTTGCTGATTTATTGTAAACTCATTAGCTGTGTTTTTTTTTACGTGAGTATCTGTGTGTAGCATCTTTGTCCTTGATAATTGCTCTGTGCAGAAAATATTTCTCTATTAATTGTGACCATGCACCGCCGCAAACTATATAAGTAAGCTGTACTCTTTACTTTCTTTGAGTGAGAGGAAGATGCCTTTGCTGTAAACTGCTCACTCTTGTTCAAGTAAAAATCCTAAAAGGTCTCAAATGATTGTCTCTTTTATTTAAGGTATAACTACAGAAGGGATTACATTTTTCCCCAAGAAACAGCTTGAAAACTTCAATCTGACCATCACATGTATGCACCATTATTTTCATTTACAGTCCTAGTGTAAATGAAGATAGATATGAGTTGTCAGTTAAAATAAAGGTAACAGAAGCTTGCATACCTTAGGTAGGTAGGCCTGGGGTGTAGGCGTAGGGCTTGACTCATTTATCTGGCCGTGCAGACACAAACTCTTCTTGACATCAAGGATCAACTGAGCCAAATCATTTTGCTGAAAACGGGTCCGTTTGCCAAGGGCACCTTGATTGGTCACACAATAAGTTGTCAACTTAAATTCAATTTTGTTGTAGCTTCTAAGAAATTCATTCAGTGGCATATTTATTGGTACACTAAGCTACTACTAGTTTAATATTGTGGTTTTTTACATACCAGTCATTGTGATATTCAACTGTGAGAGCTCCTGTGCCTTCTTAATGTGTTCTGAAGCGGTGTGGTACTCATAGTAGGTCATGCTAGTGTAAGCACACTCCAGGTGTAACTGGATAGCCAGGTGTCTGTGTTCCGACAGCACAGACTGGTGTTTCAGCACTACAAAAGAGAAAAATAATTTTACCATTAATAACTCAAGTCTCTAGGTATGGATCTGAATAATAACAGTATTTGAATACTACTAAACAGACTCAAAGGGTTGAAAAATGAGGAAACTACATATTCTCAATGACTCCAACTCAAGTCAAGTGTGGTTTAAGGCATTAGACTCATACATCTCACAATTGTTGAGAAAAAACAAGCTGCCACCAAGTAGTTTAAAAGCTCTTCAAGAATCTGAGCGCTGTGGTGGATTGGAATGACCTAAGTTCTACTACTGCTTTCTTGCCAACAGACTAAACCATGTCCACAAACAGATAAAACCCAATCCAACAGACTCCTCATGGTTAGACATTGAACAATCATTCTGCGGAAATATTAAAGGGGACCCATCATGCAAAATCCACTTTTTAGACATTCTGGAGCATTCCTATGACTCCTATGGGTCACGTTTACACACACATACACTGAGCATGACAGAAGCATTTCCTCCTATTTTCACATTTTGCGATTTTCTCCAATGGGGTCAAACTCCAGTTCTGAAATGTCCCCCAATGGGACATCACATGAGGGGAACTCCTCCTAGCAAAACCTGAACCACCACCCCCACGATGATACAGAACCAAAACTGGACTTCCGCTATTATCCCCCTCTCACTCACCGTGAAATGACAAACATGGGAGGTCCATATCCTCTTATAAAAAGTGCTCTGTTCTTGGGGGTTTTAACTTCAACACAAGAGGACTGTGTGGGTGACTCTTATATTTAACGGACCGGAGCTGTCAACACTGACACAGCATTTGTATCAGAATCAGAATAAGAGTTTAATGACCAAGTTTGCAAAAAAAAAAAAAACAAATACAATTTTAAATATAGTTTTGAAAAAAAGAATAATAAACAATATATAAACTATAGCTCGCTATGTGACATTCAACGTAGTGGTTTTTGCACATATATTGTTAAATTGCGTATTGCTGTATGTATCCTGTAGAGTTCAGCTCAGACAGCCTGGGGGAAGTAGCTGACTCTGTGTCTGGTGGTTCTGGTGGCTATGGCTATGGCTCTGTGACGCCTGCCAGAAGGAAGGAGTTTAAACAGTTTGTGTGCAGGGTGTGTGGGGTCAACAGTCTGGCAGGTGTTCAATAGAAGAAAGCTCAGTCTCGATAATCTTTTCTGCGGACCAAACCACCCTCTGCAGTCTGTGTCTGTCCTGCTTGGTGGCTAAACAAAACCACACAGTGATGGAGGTACAGAGGACAGACGGCCGTGTAGAACATGGTCAGCAGCTCCTGGGACAGGTTGAACTTCCTGAGCTGTCTCAGTTCAATGCTCATTGAAGCATTGGTATTCATAAAGTGAAGTGCTATTTTTGTGATAACCATTATGGTTTTACTGTAACAAGCCTGTTAAGCAGGGGTGCAAATCAGCTTCACTACAACTGATCAAGTTGATCAAGCTTTATGGTTAATGAGTTCATTACATGGTTTCAGTATTTAATATTTAGGCACACACCACCTCTAAATCTTCAAAATAAAAGCACCCATTAAAATCTTAGTAATAAGTATTAAATATTGTTTATTTATGACTATCTAATTGGACTATTTTATAATTGAACAATTACCCACACACACGTCCTCCAAATACATTCAAAATAAAAGCATTAATTCAACTCAATTGCTATAATAGCAAGATTTCTGATTCTGACTGGTTTATTATAACTGGTATAACTAGTAAATGAAACTATTTTACAGGTTGCCAATAAGCACTTTTACATAAGGCCTGCAGCAAACTCGAGGGCCGCTGTCCTGCTGGTTTTCCAACTCTCCCTGCCTCCCTTAGGGCCAGGGGTGGACTCTTTCACTGGGGCCTGGAGGTGGGGGTCAGCTGTAGCCTCACCCACCAGCCCTGGTACAGAGGATCACGACCCAGTTTTAACTACGACCTACCCTCCCACCCTTCCGGTGAATGAGAATAAGTGAATGGTGTGGGTGTAAGCATGTATGTGAGATTGCATGGGTCCACGTATAACAGTAGATGTTTGTGTGTGTGTGTGTGTGTGTGTGTGTGTGTGTGTGTGTGTGTGTGTGTGTGTGTGTGTGTGTGTGTGTGTGTGTGTGTGTGTGTTGACGTATGTGGCGCAGTTGGTGTATAGGGGAAGGACTGTTACCCCCTTCAGGGTCTCAGGTGCCATGTCTGTAACACTCAAGTTCAGCTTTATACAAATGTCCCTGTACAAAGGTTCACAAATGCCTAAGAACAACTGCATTTCCGTGTCAACAAACCTTTGTCTATGTTGCTCTGAGCCAAGCAAAAGAGCTGTGGAGAGCGGGCCTCCAGGATTTGCTGGTGCAGGTTGATGTAACGAAGGATCCACCAGGGCAGCAGCTTTTTTTTTGGAAAGCAACAACATAAACACAAATACGAGAGAGAGCGAGAGAGCGAGAGAGAGAGCGAGAGAGCGAGAGAGCGAGAGAGCGAGAGCGAGAGCGAGAGCGAGAGCGAGAGATATTAGGTCAGGCTTTAAAACAGACCACCTTAACCAAACTGAAGGCAGTTCACTCTCTGGTGAAAAAGAAGAACAGGGTCCACACATGTAGCCCATGATGCTTTAAGTGTCATTGTCTTGACTGCAGTGTGCCACTCATTAGATGTTGGTCTGTCATCTATCCTCATCCACCTGACTGACGTACAGTAAAAGAACAGATTGACAGGCAACCAGACTAATTTCTTTGACATTACTATTATAAATTTCTTCATGAATGAATGAATTGAATTTCTTCATTCTTACCTGCAGACTTTCCATCTTGGAGGAACACCTAATAAGAATAACCCTTGCCAGCAAGAGTAACATGGGGTTTTCTACCAGGCTGTACACCGACTCCCCATCCAGGAGCAGACTGGACTGAACGGCCTCCTTCAGGGTTTGATGCTGCCAATGACATGTAAATTAGGTTTAGGAACTCCTTACTGATATGGCTTTAAATTTACACCTTAGTTCATCAGCTGAGTCATATTCCCGCTGAATGAAACACACACACACACACACACACACACACACACACACACACACACACACACACACACACACACACACACACACACACACACACACACACACACACACACACACACACACACACACACACACACACACACACACACACACACACACACACACACACACACACACACACACACACACACACACACACACACACACACACACACACACACACACCCTACTTATTTCACATTTTTGAGAGTTTATCCAATTCAGCATCGTTTAAAAGTCAAAAGAAGATGTCGTCTGTGACATGAACTGACATGAGGCCATTAGGGTTCAGAAAGTGCTCCGTTGTTGGCTGTTCCAACCAGAATCGCAGCCTTTTTTTATTTTACCAGCGGAGCAAGAAAGCAGAACTTTGTTATTTACTTGTAACTGGAGCGGTGCCGGAACCGCTGCCTAAATGCTTCTTTGTGTGTGGACACAATTTCACCTCCGTCTGCTTTGAAAACGAAGGTATATTTATTACTGGGCTTGAGGTTGAAGAAGAAGAAATTAACCCTTATTAGTCCCACAGTGGGGAAATTTGTTCTCTGCATTGGACCCATCCCCCTTGGGGGAGCAGTGCGCTGCCACATGAGCGGGAGCTAGCGCGAAGTGTCTTGCTCAGGGACACACCTGATGCAAGACAAACCCCCGCCTTGCAGACCTTTTGCCTTCCGAGGTTGACGCGCTACCAACTGAGCTACCAGAAGCTGTACCTACAAGATGTGATCCACTTGCTGCTTCCCCCAAACGTAAGTACATGCTTGATACTTATTTGATGTATGTACTCCAGAAGTTTCTTTGGTTATAACCTAGATTCCCTCCTGTGTAAGGAATGCTAATGGCTAGAACAGTTGATGTTAAAAGCTACAGCGACAGAGAAAGACACTATTGCAAGGTGCTGCCAGGCAATTTGTATGAGTCCAAGCCTCTCCAGCATTCGTCCGGTTCGAATCGTGTGATATATGGTACTGAGGTCATTCACTCAGCTCATATTTTAGCTGCTAGCATCATGTTAACCGCTAGCGCAATGGTACCGCAGCGTTAGCGGCTAGCCTTAGCCTCCACGTGACATTCAGTACAACTGCAATAGTAGGTTGTAAGAGTCAGCTGTGTTTGTAAATGTAATTGTAAAATCCCAAGTAGACCTGTGAATATGGGTTATGGCAAGTTCTATCAAAATCTAATATGTGTGTTGCTTATCTAGTCAGCTAACTGTAAATGTGACGGTATTTTTTTTTTTATACAGGCTGGGGCATCCCAGCTACCGAAACGCGAGGAGGTTGTTTCTCAAACTGACACGCCACTGCAGGCTGTGGACTAAAGGCTACCAAGAGTTGTTGCTCACCTCAGAAGCAAAAGTATGTACATTTAACAATAGTATGATTTTCACATTTGAGAAGTTGTAGTATTCATAATCTGATTATGTCTATATTTTTACTCTGTATGGTAAACTTATTGATATTTTAATTGTTGACAGGTAATTTGTAATTCTCGTGTTATGGTGCGGATTACAGATGAAGCAGCAAATTTTCGCCACCTCGCTCCTGCAGGATTTCACACTGATCTTGTCATGACATTAGCATGACTTAGGTACCATTCCACCAAGCCCGCCTACACCAGTCATGACCCCCATTGTGATGTACTTAATGCGTAGCTGCCTTGTTAACGCCCCCTAAACCTTTTTAAAGAAATGACCTGCAATTGCACATTCATGCACCAGGTGGAGCAGTGATGTGTATTCCAGACCCACAGGTAGACTGGAAATGCATGAGGTTTGAGGTTTTTGTGTGTGTGTATGTGTATTATAAAAACTGGCTACCATATAAAAATAATGTTTGCCCTGTTCAAACCTGGGGAATAAAAACGATTCTGATTCTGAAAGCGGCTGATCAACTTTGTATGAACACATTTCATATGGTACAGGTGAAAGGGAGACTAACAACCCAAGGCAGCCGAGGCTGTAGCAGGCAGAGAAACGCAGATCTTTGTCCTGCATGTTGATGTGTGTTTCCCCATCCCCCCAGTGCCCCTGCTCTGGGAGGTGGATGGCCCCGCCCACTTTCATTCACCAGACGGACATTAAGAGGGAATAACGAAATAAACAGCTGGTTAACTTTGTAGGAACATGGCTGTAGCTCTGCAATGAGTTATTATGTGGTACAGGTGAAAGGGAAAATAACGAAATAAACGGTATATAAAACCGAAACGCTTGTGTTTTTGGTTTCCATTATATTTTTAATTGCAAATTTTTTAAAACTAGATGGGTGTACAGTCGTCTTTTCTGTAATTTTTGGTAACGTTTAAGTGCAATAATGTGTGAACTTTATTTAGCTTTTTGTGAATAAGCAAAGCAGCAAAACTTTCTTATTGTATTGTTGATGTCTTTTATTGCTTCCTTCGGTGAGACCGCAATAATGACACACTTTCACGTTGTAAATCCAAGCACATGGCGGTGGAACATTGTAACAGTGGATGTCACTCATAGACTCATAGGAACATGAGTAGGAACCCTGCTCTGTCTTGCAGGCAGCAGCAGGGTCAGCGAGCCCATGCGTCCCACCCCACAGAGTGCGTGGGTGATGGCCCTAACAAACCTAACAAAAGCGGCTCTTGGTAGGGTGCCAGCTGGAGCGTGCCGGACAAATGAACACTCAGACGTTGTTAGCCGTTGTTGTATATCCTTTAGTAGTTCTAGTGTTAAACCACCAAATAACAAAAACGGTGGGTTTAAAAAACTGTAGGTGGGAAGTTGTGTGCTTTAACAACAAGGCTCTTTAAAGTGATGGAGTCAGATTCTGGATCAAACATATGGATGAACTCCACTACGAGGACGAGGTAGCCAGTTTCACTGTTACAGTGGATTCAGTGACCGTGACTTTTGATTCCCGCGGCGGATCACGGCTATGCGCTTCCTCAAAAGGGGTGTGGCAATTGACTTCGCTTGCGACACACCCCTAAAACAGAGCATTGTGGACGAAAGTTTAAAACACACATTTTCAGACAGGCCGTGTGGGCGATCTACAGAGCTTTTTAGCATGAAAAGTCACAGACACCTTATTGGGACATCAAGGTCCAATTCTTTAGCATTGTATTCATGAAAAAAGCATGTGCATGGACCTTTGAGACAGACACAGGCACCAACCTACCCACCCATCCATACACCAGAAAAACACAGGAAAGCGTCAAGGAGAGCATATCTTACCTGAGATGAAATTAAAGCTGGGGGCAGCAGGTCAGGAATGTATAGAGAGACCGGAGGACCAGTCCAGTTACTTTGCACAAACATGTGAAGGCAGGACACAGCGAGGGCCAACACTACCAGCTCCCTACAGCAATACAGAATACACATGTACAGAAATAAGAAAGAGACATTAAAGGTTTTCTTAAGTTTTCAGAAATAGGAGAAACACTGAAAACTAATAGGGTATAAAAACAGGCAAATACTATAACTATGCAATTATATAACAACCAGGCTGATTCTACAGGCAGTAAAATCAGTCATCCACAACTTAGAGTAAAATCCCAAAATGCTTGTTTTTTTCCTTTGTCTATGTTGTTGATAAATATCACAATCCAAACAATTAAATTCAGTTTCAGCTTCATTTACCACATGGTCAGAATGATAATGAATATAGAAGTTTAGACACAAAATTCAAAGGGCAATGCTCTTTTTCAATTGGGAATTCAATATGCAATACCATTGTTCGATTTGAAAATACATTTAGCAATACAGTATTGAAAGGAGATGGTCACTGTAAAAAACCTTTTGATTGAAGGACTGTCCAAAGGTCCATGATCATCAGACATACAACAGTACATACTACAATTGCAGACATACAACAGTACAGCAACCTATGTAACTGATCATGACTGTAACTTGTAAAACAACCCAACTTGGTTGTCATTTAGTGTGGGCTAATATTTACAATGGGAAAAAAAATGTTGTGTGCAAAGAAAAAAAATCAATTAATCAGAGTCAATGAACAAATATTTCGTGGCTGCCCTTCTGCTCACCTGTTGCTCTGGCCATCATTAGGACCACCATTAATGTACAACAGGAGGCTTCTCTCCAGGTAAGCCTCAATGTCCTCCTCCTCGCTGAAGGTGCCATCTCCACTGAGCAGTGCTACCACCTGGGGGCTCTGTAGAACTTTCTCAAATTCTCCTTCCATTAATGGCAAAAGTAGTGAAGCCACCTCTAAAAAACAAAACCGTATTGAATGAATATAAATGAAGCATGTTCAGGCTCACACATACACTCAGTGTGTGTTTGCTTATGTCCAGACTTGTTATCTATTACAGAAGCAGCACTCAAATCGACAGTTAACCTTTATGTGCTTTCACTTAATCCATGTGGTATCTGTGTGTTTAGGGAGCCAAATCAGGACGTTAAGTGTTAACTGCTAAACAAAGTCAAGTCATCTTTAATTGTAATTTCAACCATATACTTTTCAATATGCTGAGCTATTCACATGAAACACAAATTACACCAGATTTACAACATGTACATTTGTATAAATTTTGTGTCTGTCCCCTGCACACACACACGCACACACACACGGGGGGGGGGCTCTGTTGGAATGCTACTACTCAAATAACCCTAGTCAGAGGAGTTACATGCAAAGAATGTGCGGTGACATTCAAGGCTAACGGCGAAGCCAATAGTAGAAACACACATGCTACGGTAAGGGGGTGCCAGGGCGCCAGGTCAGAGGGGAGATTACATTATCTCCCAAACTGGAAATTGGGTACGAAGCTGAAGCAGCCACGCTGAACGAGGCAGCGACTGACCTGAAAGGTCATGGCGAGATTGAGCAGGCAACCCCGAAGACTATTACAACAGCTATGTGAAGTACCATCAGAAAGTCTCATGGAATATGTTAATACAGAACTGAGAGCGATCCCCACCACAACAATCACAGAAACCAATGAGCTGATATACGCTTCAGCATCAGTGATCCTAGAGGTGCTTGGCTATAAGAGCAACCATGGGAGCCATGAGAAACAATACCCACCATGGAAACGAAGGTTGGAGGCAAAAATCAAGGCAGCTCGGAGGGAAGTGAGCCAAATGACAGAGGCCCAGAGAGGTGCAATGAAAAGACCGATGCCCAAGAGGTACAGCCAGATGCCCATACCTGAAGCACTCGAAACTGCCAAGCAAAGTCTACAAGCCTTGGCCAGCCGCTTAAAGAGATACACCAGAGACAATGAAGCCAGACGAATAAACCGGCTGTTCGCAACACAACCTGCGAAAGTGTACTCTCAATGGCAGGGTAATAACAGCAGAGCAAAGGCTGGAAACTGAACAGTACTGGAAGGGTATATGGGAAAGGGAGGCATCACACAACAGAGATGCACAGTGGCTGGTGGACATGATAACGACTTGCTCGTTGACATATTTAGGATGTTTAGGACAGATGTTGGCTGATTAACTACGAAGTGTTACACAACCAGGGACAACTACGAGCAACCAACGCCACGTTCGGACATCCTCATTTCACTGCAAACACTGAACGCACTTTGAATTCAAAGGTTTAAGGATGTAGCAGTGAAGGCATGTCGTAGCTTCCCATACATCTGTTTTGATTGATGATTGATTACAGAGTGTCTGACCTGCGGTCCTCCAGACGTTGTGCTTCCATGCCGCTGTCTCGCTTTCTGTCAGGAAGCCTCGAAGCACGGGGAGCTCCACGTCCAGCAGCATCGCTCTGCTCCTTCACTTCAAGCTCAGGTCAATTTAAAACAGCTGCCTGTGGTCCCAGACGTATCAAACACAGACACATGTGCTCAGTGAGCCGCCATGACAGACGCATTCCTTCTTCTTCGTCCTCGCATTTTTTGCCATTTAGTAACGGTAACCACATCCTTACCGCCACCACGTGGTCAAAAGAGTGTGTTCCCGGTCGGATCAAATAATGACTAATAATATTCATAAATAAGCAAATAATATCACCCCAGTCGATTAGTTGAGCAAAATGAATCACTGTCAAATTAATAATCACACAATAGATCTGTTTTTCTTCGGTATTTGTGTATTTAATTGATAAAACAGCCTTTCTATTTTTGATCGTAAATTAAAAAATTTCCATGTGAAAACAAACAATTTCTAGGGGTTTACCTGCACGAAAAAACCAAAATAATTGAGAAGCACTGAATTAAAGCACTGGAGCCATATGCTGTGGTCTGATGAGGCCAAGATTAACTGGTGTCAAGCATGCGTGGCAGCAAACAGGTGTCTACTACAAAAATTAGTGCATCCTGTTTACAGTTCAGCGTGGTGTTGTGAGAGTCATGGTCTGGGGTTGCCCACACTGGGGGCTACAATTTATTGAACTTCAATTAAATTCTAACTCCCTTTTCAATTCACTAATTCACTTTTCAATTCAATTCACTTTTCACGTGCCAAATTACAACATAGATATCTCAAGGCACTTTGCGAGGTCTGTTTTAAGACCTAAACTCAACAAATCCCACATACAGCAAGCCTTTAATTATAATTATTAACAATTTAACAGCAACAGTGGAGAGGAAAACCTCCCTCTCTAACAAGAAAAAACCTATAGAAAAAACAGGCTAAATGATGGCAGCCATCTGCCTTGATCGGTTGGGGTGAGGGGATCGAGAGGGAGAAAAGCACAGTGTTGGGTCTGAAAATACAGCACTGATACACACAGAGACGAGAACAATATAGCACACTGAGAGCCAACCAGAGATTTTACTTGGCCAAGGGGAGTTCGCCTGAGATCTTAGCGTTGTAAGCGCTTCACTCAGAGACCAACCAACTCCAACGAACTTCCCCAAAGCACAACATTTTATTGAAGCTTGTACACGCCTCCATCATCACATCATCACATCATTGCTGAACATGCAGAAACACACACATTAGGCATAGCAGTACTCCTCCAACCCCTCTTGTGGTTTTGAACCCCTACGCCTACGTAGGAGCACAGAGCAAATGGCAAATGTGACAAAATTGTTCTTCGTATATGACAATACTTGAAAACCTGTGGTTAGAAGTCTGTGCACCTGTCAATGGGGTTATAAGGCACAGCAAATGCAAACCATAAATGGAAAATGTAAAAAAGGTAAATGATACATAAATGAAATGAATATAAATGAAATGGATAAATGATTATATGGGTTAAATGATATAGAATAAACACCAAAGATAAATGAGATTAATTATATATGAAAATATATTTTCTCCAACATTCCCCCCTGTTTGTCGTTACAAGGACAATTAAACATCAGTATCACATCTCTCTGAAACAGTTTTTAATGTGAACGTCAAAACATTGTATCAACCTTGTAAGAGCTTTTGTAAAAACCTTTAAAGTCTAGAATCAAATTCAAAGTCAAAGTCGAGTTCAGTCATAGCAGTTGAATTTGCATACATCCTGTCTCAGACAACTGAAGAGACCATCGCTCTCAGGCATGGAATGCAGCAGATCAGAAAAAGGAAGAAAAGGGAGAATATACCAATTATCATTGCAAAAACCATCAACAATTTATGCCACCATTCTCCTGAGAGGAGCCAATTCAACCAGTCGGGATCACGAGATTCTGGATGTGCATCTTGTGACATGGCCTTCCTCAGATTCTTCATCACTTCCATGGCTGCTGTAACATTGGTGTTAACTTCGTCTGGAATATAAGTGCAACATGCAGTACCAATCTTCACACACACACCTCCCTCACCAGCTGTGAGCAAATCTAACACCATCCTATTCTGCATGGCAACAATTCTCAGAGCATCGATCTCACGGTTCTGTCCCTCATTCACGGTGATAGATGCGTTAACCCAAACCTGGAAACGGTAATCAACGGTTTCTAACCTTAGCATATTCTTACCCACACCAGTGTGTGGGACAAGACAAAGAGCAATCTTGGAAGCGGTGTTCCAATGTTTGAATTCTTGCGGAACATCCGAACCCGTCCTATCGTCATGTCGTTTAAAGGTTGGGAAGACGCTTCGTCTAGCACGCACTTTAGCTGGAATCTCGTGGGCCTCTGCAAAAAAAGGTGTGGTCAGACACAACTGGCGCACATCGACCTGACCAACGCCGTGGCAGTGACATGTAAACCTTAGTGCCGCCGAGCCACCAGCCTCCATCGACTACGACAAAAGGATTGCTTTTTCCCTCGTCGAGAGCTATGAGAACAACACAACACATGTTAACAGGTAAAATCCCTATGGGTTCAGCCCCCCTCCTCGCTCGCTTCTCTAAGCACCAAGGGAAGCCGGTACCAGGGCCGTGTGCGCAACTAGGTAAGGCTCGAGGGATGATCACTTTGTCACTGGCAACAGGCCCTTTCTGAGTCCAGTTCAGTAAAGACACTGGAACATCAGCACAAGAAACATCAGTTCCCTCAGTGGTAAAGTTATACTCATACGTTCTCTGAAACATCTTCTGGAGAAGTTCAGGAGTGTATGGCTCGTAAAAGTATGAATTCTGTGAACGACCATAAACAGACATTCGGTAGAAACACAATGCTGCATGGTAAGGCATGGGTGTAGCATAGAGAGTCAGGTGAGAAGATGAATGCGGCATGTGAGAACACACAAAACAATTCGATTTATTGTATGCTTTAGCTAACACCTTGACATAACGATACCACATGTTGGTCTCGAACGGATGCTTGTGGTTGGGGTCCAAGTTCTTCCAGTTCCAGTCGTCCACTGGCGTACCAGTCCATTTCTTCACTCTAAACAGATTCAGCATCTGGCCATCCCACAGTATATTGAGAGCAAACAAACCAATCATGAAGATTGTGACACAGACCACTACCCGGAGCTTACCCACTGGTGCCATAGCTGGGAGCGGGGATCAGTTGGTTTCTTCGGCGACCAAAGGTTTTGATACCGGTCGACTTCCACCCCTACTCAGTGCCAACCAGGGGAATCACCCTCTTGCAGTGGTTTTGATGGATCCACGTAGCTCTCTCCTCGATCTTTACAGCCGTCGGTGTAGTGAGTACCACAGTGTATGGCCCCTCCCACCGCGGACTTGACCACGTCTTTCGTTTGATGGCCTTGATGAGGATCTGGTCACCTGGCTCGATCTTCTCCTCCTGCTGAGACAAAGCAGCGTCTGGCAGCTTATTTGCATTCACAATCTCTTTTTCCTTCAACAGGTTAGCCATCCACTCTGCTAGTGTCTGGCTCTCCTTCTTTTCTTTGACATCAGTCATTATAGGTAACACAAACGGTCTACCATAAATGATCTCAAAAGGTGTTAAACCATTCCCTGTTGGAGTGATTCTCATGTACAGTTTTACTAGGTCCAGGCACTCTGGCCAGGACCTCCCAGTCTGTTCCATAGTTTTCTTCAGTCTCAGTGTGCTATATTGTTCTCGTCTCTGTGTGTATCAGTGCTGTTGTGGTATTTTCAGACCCAACATAATTTTGAAACTTTTCTAAAGACTGAGGTGTAAAGGGTCCCTTCTGACACTGGATAGCTAGGCACAATAACTGTATCTGAAATAGCTGAAATCAGCTATGGTGTGGTGAAAACCCCCCATCAGCGCTTGTTTTAGCTGCTGCTGATAGGGTGAGTCATCAGCGGTGTCCTTGGTTATACCGCTGTGGTTTCGGACCACTTCCTCTAACCACCCTCTGTACTCAAACACATCTTCAACTTCTTTCTGTCTACATTGCGCAATTTTAGCATAGTTTTTTTTTCCACAACTTTTTCATGTTTTCATGCACCATCTCTACTTGGTGTTTCCATGCACTGCTTTTAGCTGGTAGATTTGTGTCGCATGCATTTTTGCCAGTAAAGTCACCTTTCACTCTGCCCCAGTTGAAGGTCAGAGACTTTCTAAAAGTTTGATCAACTTCCCAGCCATTGAGTCCAAACGAATCAATCAACTGGCGATGTTTATTAACCCAGGCATCTACATCTAATTTTGGATCACCTAAGATTTTGCACGCTTCAGTGCAGTCTGCTTCGGTCTAGGGTCGGAAGACATAAATTGTCTCTTTGTTATCATAAGCACCTGAGGCTGTCGTTGCCCCAAAATGCGGATTTGCAACCTCTACGAGGGGGTAGAATTCTCCGTTTGTTCCCCCTGGGATGGGTGGATTGGGAGCAGGACAATCATAATTTCTGTCAACTATGTTATATTGTTGTTTGAGGGGTTTCAGATCAGGATAATGTGTTGGTTCTCCTAACAGTAAGGAGTGAAGTTCACCTTTGTGAGCTGTTCTGGTATGTTTGGCTATGGGGTCAGCTCTAGCAGCTGCACGTTCATTAATGTCCAGTTTTTCTACTGCTCTCTGGCATTCGAGCACTTTTTCTTCGATTTCAGATTTACGATCTGATCTCTGTCTTCTCTCTTCACTAATTCTCGCACCTTCACAAGCACAGACGGTTTCCTCGTCTGGCTTCACCACAACAGCTGCCTCTAGGGCAAGCCGTTCACGCTTCATATCTAATTTTTTCTGAATATCCTGTCTCCGCTTAAACGCTTGCTCTCGCCACTTCACAGCCTCCAACAATTGCAGGTGTTTTTCTTTGTTTTGGGCTCTGCGAGTGTTAAGAGCTTCAACCTTTAATCTCTCAACTAGTTTCTCACACGGACCGTAAATCAGTTTCCCCTCAAACCCGTACTTCTTTTCCCACAGTTTCAAAAATCTAGTACTGCCAGGTGAAAATTTCTCCATGTACTTGGAGTCACCCTCCATGGTGGCAGGTTTGCTTTTCCCGTTACCCATTCTGAACAATCTTTTTGTTATTCAAGTGTAAACTCTTTTCTGGTCAGGATCAACGATCGGTCACAATGTCTGCAGGGATCATCGACTACACCAGGCTTCTACAGAAACTAGTTTTCTGCGGATGTAGCTGTCCCAACAAACCAACCTCTCAACTTTGATCCAAACCCACGTCGAACAAACAAGACAAACAGGACAATCCCCGCGACTCCCACTAAGGAGTTAAATGCGCTTAGGGACAATGGTCAAGCGTAGAGTTTGCGTTAGCACCGTTAGGTTTCCACTCTACATAGACCCATTCATACAATCATTTACATGTTTTGTTAACGTCTTAACAAGTACGCTGGAATTACGGCTCCAGTCAACCCAGGCGATCCAACACGACTCTAGTTTAGTCGATCCAACACGACTCTGGAATTACGGCTCCAGTCAACCCAGTCGATCCAACACGACTCTAGATTAGTCGATCCAACACGACTCTGGAATTACGACACTTAGTCAACCTTTAGTTATTTATCCTGGCATTCCGGGCCCAGTCAACCCCAATCATGGCATTACGGACACTCACTTATTGGTGCTGTATTGCTCGTCTCCTGGAACTCGTCATCAACGCTGTTGAGATCCGGCTCGAAGGACCAAATTATGTTGGGTCTGAAAATACCACAACAGCACTGATACACACAGAGACGAGAACAATATAGCACACTGAGAGCCAACCAGAGATTTTACTTGGCCAAGGGGAGTTCGCCTGAGATCTTAGCGTTGTAAGCGCTTCACTCAGAGACCAACCAACTCCAACGAACTTCCCCAAAGCACAACATTTTATTGAAGCTTGTACACGCCTCCATCATCACATCATCACATCATTGCTGAACATGCAGAAACACACACAGATGCCATTGCATCTACGGCCCATGCCGCTGTCCCTACGGCACATGCCGCTGTTCCTACGGCACATGCCATGGCATCTACGGCATATGCGGCTGTTCCTATGGCATATGCCGCTGTTCCTACAGCACATGCCAGCGTTCCTATGGCACATGCCATGGCATCTACGGGAAATCTTGCGGCATCTACGGGAAATTACTTATTTACTGGTATATTAAGACTGCGTGTTAACAGTTACCTGGACACCGGATCCATGCCGTAAAAATCTTAGGGGGATGTCATTGCTTTAAAATACGTTGTCATCTTAGTTATCACAATTACATAGTGTAACTGTAAGGTACCATAACGCTTTTGAGTAGTTTAGTTCCATTTGTGTCTTTATACTTTATTTTGAAGTTACTTAAGGAAGCCCCATGGTCAAGCGAATTATGTGGGTGCGAGAATGTATCTAAGAGTGCATGTGTTCACGTATGATGTTTGTGTGTGTGTGTGTGTGTGTGTGTGTGAGCGTCTGTGTTTGTGTGAGTATGTATGCACGTGGTGCGGTTAGAGTGTGGGGCGTCCGTTTTTTTTCGCCCGGGGTACGTGGATCGTCTGCCTGGGTGGTCTCTTTTCTGCTGACCCCCACCAATTGCTGGCCTTGTGCTGCGGGCCCGATGTGGTGCCAGGGAATGTGGTCGGGCCTATGGGATAGGCCACGGTCCCTCATCTCCTGTGGTGGAAATTTTGCAATAAAGGCAGATGAGAGAGTTGTCCTTTTGTGCAATTTATTGAAATAATAAAGAAAATAAAAATAATGGGGAAAGCAAATAAAAAGCATGGATGTTGATCGTGCACATCAACAAACCAAAAACCAGCTGGGGAGATCATTGCACACACCACGAAGGTGTGTTGCATAGAGCCCACGATCCTAAAGTTGCTTCTGCCTTTTAGCTTCTCTGTCCGACTAGGGTGGAATGTCTTTCCAACCCAATCAAATTACATGCACCATCTTCTCCCTGTCGCAGTGCGTGTGAAGATTTTTACTTTCTCACACCTGCATTGCTGACATCCAACTATCTGTGAGAAAGGAGCACCTAGTCTCAACAGACAGAGACACAACTCCCCGACCTTGGGTTTGGGAGCTAGAGTTGAGAGTCTTTCTGGCAGAGACAACCATTGAACAATGTAGGTGAAATGTCAAATGCATACAGTAAGACAAAACACAAGATATTAATTGCAGAACATAAGTCATAAATAATATAATAACTGCATAGAAATGCATAGAAATAAGGAAGACACATAAAAATAAGGAAGAGACAATTTTTCCCATAACACTCCCCCCTTTTGATTACACATTAATCAAACCATAAAGGAATAAAAATTGTCAACATCATATTCTGTAATAATAAAAGATCCTTGCAAATGAAACAATAAGGGTATTAACTCATCAAGATTCAAAATACACCTTCACATAAAATGCAAGTAACTTAGGGACAAAAGGTTGGGAGCTGTTTTTGGTGGATAGTTATACAAGAATAACCTCTGTATTGGCATGCGAAGAAAATAAGCTCATTATCATATTTGTATCATATTATATTTTGTGGTCAGATAGCCTAAGACCATCGTCAAAGTCATTAAGTAAATTAGAGTTGGGGTTTTTGAACATAGTGCATTGTGTCATCTCATACGAGTGTTGCTGAAGTCGCACGCATGATGAGACCTCTAACCAGTGGGATAACGCAAAAACCAAACAAGAGAATCACAGCCATCTCAATGATAAAGGAAACAGCTGTGGACATGAGAACAGATTTCAATTTTCCAGACATTTCATCTAGCCAATTCCAAGGGAAAGAACCTATACCAGAGTTAGCTGAGATTCTGAAGGCCGTGTAGCGCCTTCGCCACAATACCATTAGAATCAGTGTTATTCAGGATGTAAGTACAACATGCCTCTCCAAACATAACACAACCGCCTTTTTTCTCTGCTAACAACGTGTCTACGGCCATTCAATTGTAATGTAATAAAGACAATTAATGTATGATAGCCATAGGTTTCCGGTGGGGTTCTGTTTCATATAATCTTAAGATAGATTTCATACTTTCGGATCTTTAATTGTACATTTGGGTCTAGAGCGAATAGGAGATTCAGGGATTTAACCAGAATGATGATGCATATTTCCGCTCGTGTTGTCTTAATAGATAGATAAAAACTAATTGTAGCAGTGAATAAAGTGATTGTGAGCAAATTAAACACCAAGTCAATAATCAGAGTAACAAAATAAGGTCTAACACAACATGGTTACAATTGATGTCTCGTAACAATCTGCTTCTTCCTGTTGAACAGTAGCGTTAGATTGTTTCCAACCTGTGTGTTGATGTATTGCCAGTTCGTTGGAGTTCTTCAGGTTGTGATCAGCTGATCACAGAGACACTTGGGATTCATTATCACCGCCAGGTTTCCTCCCAATGTCGTCTGAGTCACTGTCACTCCCGTGATGTGAAGAGTCTACACGTCGTCCAGCGTTGGCAACTCAAGGCTGCTCGTGTGTGTGTTTTCTCAGGAGCGTGTGTGTAGATGTTGGTCTGATAGTGTGATTCACCGGCGCAGCTTCAGGCGGCGCTTGGCTCACACCTTTAGCTGAACGGTCAACGCAGCCTCGCCTCAGTGCGTGTGTGAGCACAGCGAGGGTCGTCCTTCTTAATTCTTTTCGTCAGTGGTGGTTTTCTCGTGTGGTGTAGATGGAGGGTCGTCTGTCGGATCCGGGACCTTCCTGGATGGAGTGGATCCAAGTCACTCTTTCTGTGATCTTCACAGCCGTGTGGGTCGTCAGAAGGACCTGGAAGGGGCCTCGCCATCGTTTGGAGGTCCAGTGCTTCCTCCTGAACTCCTTAACGATCGCCCGTGCCCTGGTTGGATGGTGTTGTGGTCCTGTCGCCTGTTTTCACCTGTTGGGAAATCTGAATTGTGGGGAAAAAGTGTTTGGGCGGCACGGCTGCCATCAGGCCCAAACCAGACTCCATGGCTACAGGTGGAACCATTCGTCAGCCAGAGTCTGGTTCCTGTGAGGTACAAAATGTTTAAAGCACAGGGAGAGAAAGTTGGAAAGGATAGAGAGAGTTGGAGAGAGAAATGAGGATCAGGAGAGGGAGGGGTTGTTGGGCAGCGACCTTCGCAGCAGCGTCTGCAGCTGCATGTCGGCAGAAACAAAGTCGTCACTGATGTTGGACAGTTACAAACAGCATTAGCTGTAGGCAGCAGGACAGCATCCAGCAAAGCAGAACCTTATCATGATGTAAGATAGGTTTGCAATCAGACTTCAAAAGCTTCCTATGCTTCCACAGAGAACCAAAGTGTCACAAGCATCTGTGGAGTCTGTAGATGGTAACAGACTCTCCTTCTGCTAGTTTACCAGCTTCAGTCAACGCGATCAACTCTGCAGCCTGAGCAGAGCAGTGTCTTTAAGACGCCAGACTTTAAGACGGCATCTTGACAGTAATGTTCAGCATGTTGAGCAAGGTGGTGTTGCATCTAAGCCATCAGGCTGTAGAACGTGGGATCTATTCCAAAAGAATCAAAGACACAGTATGAGGACAAAAGAACAGAAGTCGTACAACCTGATCTCTCATCCACTGTTTGAGTGAAAGGTCGCGTAGGGTCAGATCAGGAAGACCCAAAGTAGGAGCCGACTGAAGAGCAAGCTTGAGGTCGGTGAACGTTGTTCAGCCTCAGACGTACACGTGAGACAAGAAGTGGACGATGAAGATGTCTGCATCAGAACCCTGAGTGGGGCCTCAGAGAAGGTAAAGTTAGGAATGAAGTTCCTACAATAAGAACAAAGACCTAGAAAAGACATCAGCTGTTTTTACGTGCACGGTTTAGGCAGGTTTCAAATTGCTTTAACTCTGTTGGGTGAGATGGATTTGCCATCAGCTGTAATTACAATGACCCAGAAAAATAACCTTTGTCTGAACAAACTGTAATTTAGACAGGCTCTCTTTGTGGCCTGTAGCATCCAATGTTTCAGTAGCTTAGTGGTGTCTGCAGTAACACCATCTTTGGCTCCTTTAAGAGGGTGTTGTTGTTTACATGGTCTGTGGTCAGATTTAGGTGTGATGACCACTGGTTCACATCCTCTGATCAAACCTACATCATGTCTGTGTGTGAGCCACAGGGAAGCAGGGCTTCCTGTAAGGCTGAGTGTTGGGTCAGAGCGTCCTCTGAAAAATGAAAATAAAAACATGTAGTGTGTCATTAGAATGTGGAGGTACCCAGGTCACTGTTTGCTGCACATGACGGGCAGAATAAAAAAAAGTTTTCTAAAGTATGCAAAGTAGGTGAATACATCACATGGGGTCAGAGGTCGTTCACCAGTCTCCACCCCGTTGACATCTGTTCACGAAAGGACCCACATCCTGCATCTGTCTCCATCATGTTTTCACAGAGGGACGTGTGGAACTGTAGAATAAAAATCAAGAATCTTTTTGTTCGTTAGGAAAAGAAATCGCAAGCGCAGACCTGTGTTCATCCCAAAAGAGGGAAGTTGAGGTCAGTTTGAGTGTGTGTGTGTGAAATCATAAACAAGCTGTGATGCAGCCTGTGTGAGGGCCTCAGTTACAGCCCCCCCTCAGCAGCCAATGATAAGAGCACAGCTGAGCTGAAGTTAACACCAACAAAAGAGGGATTATTTAGAATGTCTGTAGACGTGACCTGCACTCCGTCTGGAGTGGAAATCAATCAAATACCTAAACTACATGAGATCTCTTCCTAAAAATTTAACTGGGCACAAGTTTGAAAGCAAAAATGAATGTTAAGGTGTCTTGCTGCAGATGTTGCACAAGACAGTGAAAAAATAAGTTTTCTTTAATAGTCTGGTACGTACAGTAATTATTATTACTTCTCTCTAATAGTCGTCTTCCCTTTAATAGTCATTAATAGTCTGTTTCAGTCAGTCTCAGTCTTCCTATAGTCTGTTTTGTTTTTTCTACAGTCTGTTTTGTTTTTCTACCGTCTGGCCAGACAAACCTATATTGTGCACAAGTATTTTTAGAAACATGAAGGATTTTATTACTGAATTTGTTGCAAGTTAAAATAGTTTGAACCCATCAGACTGTAAAGTCATGCAGCAGTTGTCATTTAGCTGTTTGTCATCATTGTAAAATCACTCTGTGGGTTTTTTTTTTTTTTTTTTTTGAGCAAAAAGCGATTCTTCATTGCGAGCAGATAAGCATGAACATGAATTTGAGCGTGTATCAGCTGTAAGCGTGTTTCTTCATTGCGTGTATGAATGTGTGTGTGTGTGTGTGTGTGTGTGTGTGTGTGTGTGTGTTTGCGGTACCGTCTTGTACGTCACGTGAAAAGGAACCGTCACCTTCCTCCTTCCCCAACCATCAGTCTGATGTGAGCGCCAGCGGGTGAAGCCTTTCGATGGGACAGTTGTTCCTCGATGACAGACCTTTCCTGGATCCTCGCATGCAGCTCTTTTGGGCCGATCACGTCTGAAGCCTCTCCTGTTGTTTCAACCAGTGTCTGTGTTAGAGCACGTCTTCTCTGCTGTTGCTCTGTCCTTGTTTTCCTTTGCTGATTGTCATAAGCAGGTGTCTGTCAGACACACACGCGTGTATGACACTTTCACGGCTTCAGAAGCTTCAGACACAGTCCTTTCATGCTGGTGCAGGGCTTGTAGTAGCTGGTTCATCTGATGAGCCCAGAACGTGATGGCTGCAGACGTTGTGAGAGTCGCTGAGGCGTCCATGCTGTGGTGTGTGTCCTCCAGCTGCTGTGGTGTCAGAGCTTCCACCCTGTTCTGGTTGTTGGTCAGGCGCTTCTTCTCCTTCGGTTCTTCTGCTGATGGTGGGAAAGGAGTCCAGATCCGGATTTACCCTCATCGCGCTTAGTTCTGCATTAGGACAAAGAGCAGAAACAATGGGAGCATTTGCTCTTGGCATGATATGTGTGTGTGTGGTGTGTGTGGTGTGTGTGTGGTGTGGCAGAGTGCAAACAATTCTTCCCCAGAGTTGTTATCTCCTTTTTTCCTGTTACTCTCATCTTTTGTTTCTTTTAGGGCTTTAGTTTTGATAGTTTTACTTTTTCAAGTATTTTCTTTTGTCTCTAATTTTTCTTTTAAGGTGCGTATGTCCTTACACAAAGCGATTCTCCTTTTGAACCCATAACCAGTTTCCCACTCATGGAAACATGAAACGCACTGAAGACTCAAATTGCCCCGAACCCGTCTTTCAGAGTCTGGCGGTTTCCTGCCTTAGATTTTTTGTGTGTTCCGGCCGGAACCTTCCCAAAATGCCTTTTTATCGGACGTCTCCGTAAAAAGGGAACCAACCTGATCTGGCGACAGAGCCTTTCACGAAGTATTTCCTCAACGTTAGGCCCCTCTAGGCCCGGGTCCCTCGTATCTTGAAAATACTTCACTCTGCAAACGCGCTCCCTCTTTCAGAAGCCGTCTTTTATACTCAGTCCCCCACATGTGGACCACGCACAGATCAAAAAAACATGTCTGTATCCTCAGTACAGACGGAAGCTCGGTTCCACGAGCCAACCCTTAGCAACCGACGTCTCGACCACCCAGAGCAGACTTTCACCTAATTAAGAACATGTAATATTGGGATTTTTTTCTCTCGATCTAATTAATTTTCCTAATCAAATTTAGTGTTTCAACCAAACAGAAGATTTCTTTCCTTTTTTTTTCAACCAATTGAAATGTTTCAGCTAAATTAAAAATAAAAGTTCCAATCCTTTTGTTTTTTCCCAAATCAAAAGGAATCTCTCTCACCGAGCCGAGCCAAATTAGGATTTGAGTTTGAATCTGAGTTCGTGGATCTCGTCAGAGGCGATCCAGACGGGTGAGCAGTCCTCCCAGCTCTGAATGTCTGTAGAGGTTTGGAGGCTGACCGACCCTAGTCCTCAGGACTATCGTCCCTGGTCACACCGTCCAGACGACCTGCCGCGGGATCCTGCCGACAACGCCAATTTCTGTGGTGGAAATTTTGCAATAAAGGCAGATGAGAGAGTTGTCCTTTTGTGCGATTTATTGAAATAATAAAGAAAATAAAAATAATGGGGAAAGCAAATAAAAAGCATGGATGTTGATCGTGCACATCAACAAACCAAAAACCAGCTGGGGAGATCATTGCACACACCACGAAGGTGTGTTGCAAAGAGCCCACGATCCTCAAGTTGCTTCTGCCTTTTAGCTTCTCTGTCCGACTAGGGTGGAATGTCTTTCTAACCCAATCAAATTACATGCACCATCTTCTCCCTGTCGCAGTGTGTGTGAAGATTTTTACTTTCTCACACCTGCATCGCTGACGTCCAACTATCTGTGAGAAAGGAGCACCAAGTCTCAACAGACAGAGACACAACTCCCCGACCTTGGGTTTGGGAGCTAGAGTTGAGAGTCTTTCTGGCAGAGACAACCATTGAACAATCTAGGTGAAATGTCAAATGCATACAGTAAGACAAAACACAAGATATTAATTGCAGAACATAAGTCATAAATCATATAATAACTGCATAGAAGTAAGGAAGACACATAGAAATAATAGACAATTTTTCCCATAACAACCATACTACTTAATAATAGTCATGACATACAACACCACAATTTCCATATTCACACATTATTGATATTGGTAGTGATAAGTATCAGTAATACTTACAGTTGGGTTTAGAAAGCCTGTTTATTAGCTCAGGTCTTGAGTGTCCCATTACAAGGTTAGTAAAACTGTAGCTCAACATTGTTCACCCAGATGGCAGATGTTGGTGCATGAACAATGCCACTTGTGAAAGCCAGGATGATGGGAGGAGCTCGGCCACTACGCCTATCCAACAAGCAGAGGAAAGAATCCTAGCAGCCAGGGAGCCCACACACCTTCAGTTCCAGGAGGGCAGGCGCCCTCCTGTTCTGCCCCCCAGGCAGAGCTGCAGCAGGCACGGAGACAGTACCCGAGGTCAGTGTTGGCCACCGTGGGTCAACACTGTCCGCCCCACGAGAACTAGGGGCAAGCACTCCCCCCAGTCGAAGGCCCGCATGAGAGAATGGAGCCCACGGTCCGTAGGGAGCCCGCTAGGAGTGTTATGGGAAAAATTGTCTCTTCCTTATTTTTATGTGTCTTCCTTATTTCTATGCATTTCTATGCAGTTATTATATTATTTATGACTTATGTTCTGCAATTAATATCTTGTGTTTTGTCTTACTGTATGCATTTGACATTTCACCTACATTGTTCAATGGTTGTCTCTGCCAGAAAGACTCTCAACTCTAGCTCCCAAACCCAAGGTCGGGGAGTTGTGTCTCTGTCTGTTGAGACTAGGTGCTCCTTTCTCACAGATAGTTGGATGTCAGCAATGCAGGTGTGAGAAAGTAAAAATCTTCACACGCACTGCGACAGGGAGAAGATGGTGCATGTAATTTGATTGGGTTGGAAAGACATTCCACCCTAGTCGGACAGAGAAGCTAAAAGGCAGAAGCAACTTTAGGATCGTGGGCTCTTTGCAACACACCTTCGTGGTGTGTGCAATGATCTCCCCAGCTGGTTTTTGGTTTGTTGATGTGCACGATCAACATCCATGCTTTTTATTTGCTTTCCCCATTATTTTTATTTTCTTTATTATTTCAATAAATCGCACAAAAGGACAACTCTCTCATCTGCCTTTATTGCAAAATTTCCACCACAGTGTCTGACACAGACACCTGCTTATGACAATCAGCAAAGGAAAACAAGGACAGAGCAACAGCAGAGTGAGAAGACGTGCTCTAACACAGACACTGGTTGAAACAACAGGAGAGGCTTCAGACGTGATCGGCCCAAAAGAGCTGCATGCGAGGATCCAGGAAAGGTCTGTCATCGAGGAACAACTGTCCCATCGAAAGGCTTCACCCACTGGCGCTCACATGAGACTGATGGTTGGGGAAGGAGGAAGGTGACGGTTCCTTTTCACGTGACGTACAAGACGGTACCGCAAACACACACACACACACATTCATACACGCAATGAAGAAACACGCTTACAGCTGATACACGCTCAAATTCATGTTCATGCTTATCTGCTCGCAATGAAGAATCGCTTTTTGCTCAAAAAAAAAAAAAAAAAAAAAAAACCCACAGAGTGATTTTACAATGATGACAAACAGCTAAATGACAACTGCTGCATGACTTTACAGTCTGATGGGTTCAAACTATTTTAACTTGCAACAAATTCAGTAATAAAATCCTTCATGTTTCTAAAAATACTTGTGCACAATATAGGTTTGTCTGGCCAGACGGTAGAAAAACAAAACAGACTGTAGAAAAAACAAAACAGACTATAGGAAGACTGAGACTGACTGAAACAGACTATTAATGACTATTAAAGGGAAGACGACTATTAGAGAGAAGTAATAATAATTACTGTACGTACCAGACTATTAAAGAAAACTTACTGTTTCACTGTCTTGTGCAACATCTGCAGCAAGACACCTTAACATTCATTTTTGCTTTCAAACTTGTGCCCAGTTAAATTTTTAGGAAGAGATCTCATCTGTAGTTTAGGTATTTGATTGATTTCCACTCCAGACGGAGTGCAGGTTACATCTACAGACATTCTAAATAATCCCTCTTTTGTTGGTGTTAACTTCAGCTCAGCTGTGCTCTTATCATTGGCTGCGGAGGGGGGGCTGTAACTGAGGCCCTCACACAGGCTGCATCACAGCTTGTTTATGATTTCACACACACACACTCAAACTGACCTCAACTTCCCTCTTTTGGGATGAACACAGGTCTGCGCTTGCGATTTTTTTTCCTAACGAACAAAAAGATTCTTGATTTTTATTCTACAGTTCCACACGTCCCTCTGTGAAAACATGATGGAGACAGATGCAGGACGTGGGTCCTTTCGTGAACAGATGTCAACGGGGTGGAGACTGGTGAACGACTTCTGACCCCATGTGATGTATTCACCTACTTTGCATACTTTAGAAAACTTTTTTTTATTCTGCCTGTCATGTGCAGCAAACAGTGAACTGGGTACCTCCACATTCTAATGACACACATTACACGCTTTTGTTTTTATTTTCATTTTTCAGAGGACGCTCTGACCCAACACTCAGCCTTACAGGAAGCCCTGCTTCCCTGTGGCTCACACACAGACATGATGTAGGTTTGATCAGAGGATGTGAACCAGTGGTCATCACACCTAAATCTGACCACAGACCATGTAAACAACACCACCCTCTTAAAGGAGCCAAAGATGGCGTTACTGCAGACACCACTAAGCTACGGAAACATTGGATGCTACAGGCCACAAAGAGAGCCTGTCTAAATTACAGTTTGTTCAGACAAAGGTTATTTTTCTGGGTCATTGTAATTACAGCTGATGGCAAATCCATCTCACCCAACAGAGTTAAAGCAATTTGAAACCTGCCTAAACCGTGCACGTAAAAACAGCTGATGTCTTTTCTAGGTCTTTGTTCTTATTGTAGGACCTTCAGTCCTAACTTTACTGTCTTTGAGGCCCCACTCAGGGTTCTGATGCAGACGTCTTCATCGTCCACTTCTTGTCTCACGTGGACGTCTGAGGCTGAACAACGTTCACCGACCTCAAGCTTGCTCTTCAGTTGGCTCCTACTTTGGGTCTTCCTGATCTGACCCTACGCGACCTTTCACTCAAACAGTGGATGAGAAATCAGGTTGTACGACTTCTGTTCTTTTGTCCTCATACTGTGTCTTTGATTCTTTTGAAAAACATCACATCTTTCCACAGCTCGACGGCTTAGATACAACACCACCTTACTCAACATGCTGAACGTTACTATCAAGAGGTCGTCTTGAAGTCTGGCACTTTGCTAAGACACTACTCTGCTCAGGCTGCAGAGTTGATTGTGTTGACTGAAGCTATTAAACTAGCAGAAGGAGAGTCTGTTACCATCTACACAGAATCACAGACGCTCTGTGGAAGCATGGGAAGCTTTGAAGTCTGATTGCAAACCTATCTTACATCATGATAAGGTTCTGCTTTGCTGGACGCTGTCCTGCCACCTACAGCTAATGCTGTTTGTAACTGTCCAACATCAGTGACGACTTTGTTTGTGCCGACATGCAGCTGCAGACGCTGCTGCAAAGGTCACTGCCCAACAACCCCTCCCTTTCCTGATCCTCGTTTCCTCTCCTGATCCTTGTTCCCTCTCCAACTCTCTCTATCCTTTCCTTCCTCTCTCCCTGTGCTTTAAACATTTTGTACCTCACAGGAACGCAGACTCTGGCAGACGAATGGTTCCACCTGTAGCCATGGAATCTGGTTTGGGCCTGATGGCAGCCGTGCCGCCCAAACACTTTTTCCGCACAGTTCAGATTTACTAACAGGTGAAAACAGGCGACAGGACCAGGGGACTGGGAGATCGTTAAGGAGTTCAGGAGGAAGCACTGGACCTCCAAACGGTGGCGAGGCCCCTTCCAGGTCCTTCTGACGACCCACACGGCTGTGAAGATCACAGAAAGAGTGACTTGGATCCACTCCATCCAGGAAGGTCCCGGATCCGACAGACGACCCTCCATCTACACCACACGAGAAAACCACCACTGACGAAAAGAATTAAGAAGGACGACCCTCGCTGTGCTCACACACGCACTGAGGCGAGGCTGCGTTGACCGTTCAGCTAAAGGTGTGAGCCAAGCGCCGCCTGAAGCTGCGCCGGTGAATCACACTATCAGACCAACATCTACACACACGCTCCTGAGAAAACACACACACGAGCAGCCTTGAGTTGCCAACGCTGGACGACGTGTAGACTCTTTACATCACGGGGAGTGACAGTGACTCAGACGACATTGGGAGGAAACCTGGCGGTGATAACGAATCCCAAGTGTCTCTGTGATTAGCTGATCACAACCGAAGAACCCCAACGAACTGTCAATACTTCAACACACAGGTTGGAAACAATCTAACGCTACTGTTCAATAAGAAGAAGCAGATTGTTACGAGACATCAATTGTAACCATGTTGTGTTAGACCTTATTTTGTTACTCTGATTATTGCCTTTATCACATGATGTTTCTATGTAACTTTACACAATACTTTTGAATGAGAAAATTTCACATAATTCACAACGACACTGAGTTTAAATATCCTGAAGTTGACTTGGTGTTTAATTTGCTCACAATCACTTATTCACTGCTACAATTAGTTTTTATCCTTCATCTACAGATGACAGAGGTTATGAGACAAAACGCATCATCATTCTGGTTAAATCCCTGAATCTCCTATTCGCTCTAGACGCAAATGTACAATTAAAGATTCGAAAGCATGAAATCTATCTTAAGATTATATGAAACAGAACCCCACCGGAAACCTATGGCTATCATACATTAATTGTCTTTATTACATTACAATTGAATGGCCGTAGACACGTTGTTAGCAGAGAAAAGAGGCGGTTGTGTTATGTTTGGAGACGCATGTTGTACTTACATCCTGAATAACACTGATTCTAATGGTATTGTGGCGAAGGCGCTACACGGCCTTCAGAATCTCAGCTAACTCTGGTATAGGTTCTTTCCCTTGGAATTGGCTAGATGAAATGTCTGGAAAATTGAAATCTGTTCTCATGTCCACAGCTGTTTCCTTTATCATTGAGATGGCTGTGATTCTCTTGTTTGGTTTTTGCGTTATCCCACTGGTTAGAGGTCTCATCATGCGTGCGACTTCAGCAACACTCGTATGAGATGACACAATGCACTATGTTCAAAAACCCCAACTCTAATTTACTTAATGACTTTGACGATGGTCTTAGGCTATCTGACCACAAAATATAATATGATACAAATATGATAATGAGCTTATTTTCTTCGCATGCCAATACAGAGGTTATTCTTGTATAACTATCCACCAAAAACAGCTCCCAACCTTTTGTCCCTAAGTTACTTGCATTTTATGTGAAGGTGTATTTTGAATCTTGATGAGTTAATACCCTTATTGTTTCATTTGCAAGGATCTTTTATTATTACAGAATATGATGTTGACAATTTTTATTCCTTTATGGTTTGATTAATGTGTAATCAAAAGTGTTATGGGAAAAATTGTCTCTTCCTTATTTCTATGTGTCTTCCTTACTTCTATGCAGTTATTATATGATTTTTGACTTATGTTCTGCAATTAATATCTTGTGTTTTGTCTTACTGTATGCATTTGACATTTCACCTAGATTGTTCAATGGTTGTCTCTGCCAGAAAGACTCTCAACTCTAGCTCCCAAACCCAAGGTCGGGGAGTTGTGTCTCTGTCTGTTGAGACTTGGTGCTCCTTTCTCACAGATAGTTGGACGTCAGCGATGCAGGTGTGAGAAAGTAAAAATCTTCACACACACTGTGACAGGGAGAAGATGGTGCATGTAATTTGATTGGGTTGGAAAGACATTCCACCCTAGTCGGACAGAGAAGCTAAAAGGCAGAAGCAACTTGAGGATCGTGGGCTCTTTGCAACACACCTTCGTGGTGTGTGCAATGATCTCCCCAGCTGGTTTTTGGTTTGTTGATGTGCACGATCAACATCCATGCTTTTTATTTGCTTTCCCCATTATTTTTATTTTCTTTATTATTTCAATAAATCGCACAAAAGGACAACTCTCTCATCTGCCTTTATTGCAAAATTTCCACCACAATGGTATATGCATAACAATGCATATGTGTATGTATATGATATGTATATGTTTGTATGAGTATGTGCACATACATTAACGCTATTATTGGAATTAGTATTAATCTCCAAGGTAAAGTACAACAGTTGTTTAGTTATGAATGTGTTAGCCTAGGGTACATCCCTGCTTATTTATTTTGCACTGATTGTTTACTTGGTTTGGTTTCAGCAGCTGGTTGCACCACCACCACCCCTCCCGCACACACACCCCAAAGCAGAAACTTAACCTATCCACCAACACAGCAACATCACACATATTTAGGATTAGCTAAATAAAACATTAAATAAACCATTATTCAAGAAGAGTATATATATTTTATATATACCCCTCTTGTTAAAGCAAAGTTGTCCATCACATAATGGCATTTAGCGTAATATATGCTGTTCGGTAAACTGCTGGACAGAACAAAAAAAAAAAAAGAAGCCCCATGGTCAAAACGAAACTTAAGGAATCATCTTTTGGCGTAGGAGTAGGGATTATGCTTATATTTATATAAGTATATTATACTGTAAAAGATAATAGTTTTGAGCGATTTGGTTGCACCCAGAAGATCATTCATTCCCTTTGTAACAACAGACATTGTTGTTAAAGCCATAAAGACTTTTATTGTGAAGGACTGTTAAGCTTCCAGTAGAGGAACGCATTGTGTTAGGCTATGTATGTAGCCATGTGTGCTATAAACGTGAACGTGAACAGAACGGTATGCAGCCAATGAGGTTTCACTGTAAATCCCTCCAGGCAAAAACAGACACCAGTAAATATCCTTACAGATGTCAATGCAAATTTCTCTCCAGTTCCACCAAATTGACCTGCAGCAGTATCTACAATGAACTTCAAAATCAAAAGTGTCAAGTCCAATTCAGGACACATGTAGATGAGTTGATTAATGTGTGGAGATTGTTGGTTAAGGTGTTTGTTATGATTTGTGCATGCGTAATCAAATCTGTGCTTGCCATATGCGTGTGTAACCAGATTTGTATTTCTAGACTTAGTGGGTCTATGCCATGCTTACATTTACATTTGGAAGGAAGCCGGAGAACCCGGAGAGAACCCACGCAAGCACGGGGAGAACGTGCAACCTCCACACAGAAAGGGCCGCCTCCGGGAATCAAAACCAGAACCTTCTTGCTGTGAGGCGACGATGAAATCGCGGTCGTTTATTTAGTTTGCAGAGTTCACTTTCAAGGGTCAGCTGAGACCTGCACCGCTCTGACTCTGCTTCGCTTCACCCACAGTTTACTTAAGCTGACAGCGTCTGTCGGCAGGTAACAGGCCAATCGGTAAAGGACCAGACGCTCCTGATCGTTCACAAAAAACACGACACAAAACACAAGTTTAACGCTACGCTTCGAGATGTCCAACTCGAGACCTCCCACTCGACTCAAAAAGTCCCCAAGGGGCAGAGTGGTTCTCCCGGAGATTCTTTCCTTTGTGAAAACATTTTGTCCAATGCGCTGAGTGACCAGTTGATTAGCTCCATGTTCAAAAATGTTATTCCAGAATAGCAGATCAGGGTGCTCAGAAAAAGACAAGACAAGGACACTGCAAGCAAAAGCAGAGTGGGAGCAGAGAGAAAACACGTCTGCACTCCTCGAGAGGCGGAAGTAGAATCACAACACAAATTTAATTGTAGAAACACAATTAAACACATTTAATTAAACAACTTTTATTTGACAATAAAACATGGACACAATAAAACCCAGCAGATATCCTTCTTCTTTTGACTGTGTCAAATGGTGTCGAGCAATGTGTCGATTTCAGACCAACTGTGTCATAGTTGCTCAGTGATTCATGAAGCTTCGATTTCGCCATCTCTAGCTACGCTCCGTCCGTAGATTACTTCTGGATGAGTGTGCGGAGAGCGCACGTTCTAACTGATAGGTAACGTAAACCAAGGCTTTGACAGGGACAGCTAACAGGATGTCACTCAGGTGAAAGAGTGACCATGTTAACTGGCAACCGACTTCCAGTCAGTTGTTTTGCCTGGAAAAATACAAAACACTAAATACAAAGCATTATTTCAATATGTAGTTATCTCAAGGTCAATTAAAGTAGTTATGGTGTGTGTACATAGACAAGGATAGATAAATGTTTTTTTGAATGAAAATTATTATTTCTATTTTAGTTAATTTACACTATCCTCATTTCATTTCTTATTTCTGTACATTAAGGTAGTCTATACATAAACAATATTATTATCCATAATAACAGCTAAGGTAATAAGTCCAACAAATTATTATTTACAGGAGAAGAACATACTCCTATATTGATCTTCACAACAGGCGCTGTTATCCTACTCATCACCTAATCAAATTTTACAAGGGGCACCATAGAAAGCATCCAAACACACAGCTTCACATCCTGGTTTGGCAGCTGCAGAGCCCAGAACCATCAACGGTCCTATAGCATTGTCAGTACTGCCAGCAAGATTCTAGGTGCCCTCCTCCAGTTCCTGGAGGAGGTTTATCAGCAATGCTGCACACACAGAGCAGCTTCCATCATGGGGGATCCTCAGCACCCCTACAGGACTTACAGGAGTATACTGTAGGCTGCAGATCAAGCAGGTATCTACCAAACTGCTGTGATTCACAATGAACTGCACCCCTTAAACTCATGCTAAACTCCTGTCCAAAAGTGAACTGCTGCTGATGCACTCTTTTCATTACTGTTACGTTTAAACATGTATGTAATATATAATATTATATATAATATATAATAATGTATGGAAATGGACATGTTTCAAGTCGTGTTGAATATAGAGTGATATAATTCAAAACAGCATGATAACATAAAAAAAGTTTTATTTTAAAATCGTTTTAAATCAAACAAACAGAGGTTTTGAATAGATAAAATACTCCTGCTAGCTTAGTCGATTGATTTACTGATCACAAACTGCAACACTTATCCCACAGGACTCACATGATCATATAATTAGAATATAATTTTTTTTACTAATCCCATTCAAAAAGTAAAACTTATATATTATATTCATTCATTACACACAGACTGATGCATTTCAAAAGTTTACTTTTTAATTGTGACAATTATAACTGACAACTAATAAAAAACCCAAATTCAGTATCTCAGAGAAACCCTGGAGAGGACTGTGAAACAAAAGCCAAAAATGTTGGGGAAGATTCACAAAGAGTGGACTGCAGCTGGAGTCAATGCTTCAAGAACCACTACGCCTGTATGTAGACATGCATTTCAGCTGTCATATTTCTTGTATCAAGCACTCTGGAACAACAGACAGCGTCAGAAGCATCTCACCTTGGCTAAAGACAAAAATGACTGGACTGTTGCTGAATGCTCCAAAGTTATGTTCTCTGATGAATTTCCTTTAAAAAAATCAGGGTCCCACAGTCTGGAGGAAGAGAGGAGAGGCACGGAATCCTTGCTGCTTGAGGTCCAGTGTAAAGTTTCCATTTAGTAATGGTTTGAGGTGTCATGTCATCTGCTGGTGTTGGTCCTTTGTGTTTTCCAAGGTCAAAGGTCAACGCAGCCGTACACCAAGACGTTTCAGTGCATTTCATGCTTCCTGCTGCTGACCAACTGTATGGAGATGCAGCTTTCATTCTGCAACTTGACACCTTGACACTTGCGACTTGACACCTGCACACAGTCCCAAAGCTGCCAGTGCCTGGTTTAAGGACCATGGGATCCCTGTTCTTAATTGACAAACAAACTCGGCTGACCTTAGCCCCATAGAAAATATATGTGGTATTGTGAAGAGGAACATGAGATATGCTAGAGCTAACAATGCAGAAGAGCTGGATTCCACTATCAGAGCAGCCTGGGCTCTCATAATACCTGAGCAGTGCCACAGACTGATTCAACCTATGCCATGCCACCTATATACAATAATTCAGGTAGGAGCCCCAACTATGCTAACTAACAATACTGAGTGCTGTACATGCTCATACTTTTCATGTTCATACTTGGCCAAGATTGCTAAAAATTCTTTCTTTGTATTGGTATTAATATTCAAATTTTCTGATTTGGGGTTTTCATCAGTTTTCAGTTATAATCATCACAATTAAAAATTAAATAAAAAATTTGAATATATCAGTCTGTGTGTAATGAATGAATATAATATACAAGTTTCACTAGTGAAATAAATCACCTTTGATGATTTTCTAAGTATATAAACAGCACCTGTGGACGTGCCATGAAGAGCCTCATATGTGCCACGGCTGGTGCCCAAAATCACTTTTTGGCAACGTGAAGACAGCATCTTACTGGTTTAACTTGTCACAAACAGGTGTAGACAGTGTTCAAGTAAGCTGGATGCTCATTTGATGTCTTAATATTAACAAGGAGAGCGCCACTGACTTAAAATGACACAAAAATAATCTTTTTGTCAAAAGATATTGGCATGAATCACTTTTTGGCAACGTGGAAAGAGCTTCTTACTGGTTGTACTGGTCTCAGACAGGTACAGACAGTGGTCAAGTTAATTTGAATGTGTTAATATGAACTAGAAGAGCTCCACTGACCTAAAATGAGGCAGAAATAAGCTTCTTGTGATAAGATATTGGCATGAATCACTTTTTGTCAACGTGGAAACAGCTTTTTACTGGTTTTACTGGTCACAAACAGGTGTAGACAGTGTTCAAGTGAGCTGGATGCTCATTAAATGTCTTAATATTAACAAAAAGAGCTCCACTGACTTAAAATGAGGCAGAAATAAGCTTCTGTTAAAAGATAATGGCATGAATCACTTTTTGTCAACATGGAAACAGCTTTTTACTGGTTGTACTGGTCTCAGACAGTTACAGACAGCGGTCAAGTGAGCTGGATGCTCATTAAACCTGTTAATATAACCAAGAAGAGTTTGATAAAGGTAAAAATGAGGCAGAAATAAGCTTCTTATCAAACAGTATTGGCTGTAATCACTTTTTGGCAACATGAACACAGCATCTTACTGGTTTAACTGGTCTCAGACTGGTGTAGAAAGTGATTAGATGTACTGAATGCTCATTAAATATATTATTATAATCCAGCAGAGCTCCATGAAGTAAAAATAAGAGAGAAAGAAGCTTTCAGTAAACAGATATTGGCTTTAAAGCTCCCTGATCATACAGCTTTTCACTATAAAGAATATTGGACTTCAATGTCTCAGTAATGTCTCTCCAATGTCTCTCCATTCCATTAAACCCTGTAGATCGTCCACACTGCCCCTGTCAATGTGTGGTTTTCACTCCCCATCAGTAAACACTGTTTTCTGGGCGTGTCGCGAGCGAAGCTGCTCACCACACCTCTGTGCGGAAGCGCATACCTTTTTTGTTGTTGTTTTTTTAAATTGGCTTCATGGATAAGCGCCACCGCATGGTTAGGATACAATAGGTGGCAGTAGTGCAACATTGAGAATGCAATCCAACGCAATCCTGCACAGAAGAAGACCCACTACAGGACTGCACGACAATAGCCAGCTGGTCTGGTAGCGTAGTACAACTATACATCTACGTCCCGAATCTGACCCTGAAGCTGAAGAGGAGACTGTTGAAGTCACCACATTTCAGCTGATGCAAGATGTGTCTCATTGGTAATGTCGCATTTACTTCAATTTAATTGATTTATGTAATTTGCAAAGTGACTAGCGGTTGCTAATGCGTATGCTAAATGGTCTGTGCAGCTTCAATATTCACAACACGACTTACCTGGAAAACTCTTGTTAATAGAAAACTGTAAATAAGCTTACATTATACAAATAAATAAAAGTTTGAGAGCATAGCTAAAATAATATAAATACATTTTACATTTACACATTTCACTGTTTTTGTCTTACTTGTGCTGCTGCTCTGACATAATTTTATTTAAAAAATGTGCATTAATATTTAGAGCAATCACTGCATGACCTCCCTGGAAACAAAAAGCATTGGTTCAAATTATATATTGACCTGATGTATTTTTACTGCTTTTAATTATGTTTTTTGATCAATCTTGATAAATCTGACAGTAATATGTCTCTGTATCTGAAGTTGTTACAGGTATCTAGTCTACAGAGGCTAGTGAGCTGGTGCTGGGGATTCCTGGGGTGAAGAATCTGAGTTGCCATCTCTTCATGCTTGGGTTGTAGTTGAAGGCAGAGTTTCCTGATGGATAAAACACTAAAACACTCATTGTATGATGGATGTAAACCACCTGTGGAATAACTCCTTTACCATTTGAGTAAATGTGTGTATTTTGTGTGTGCAATACTCATAATTTTTATTTATTTATATAATTTATATGCTTATTTATGACCGGTTCAACTTTATAGCTTACCATATTAGTATTGAAATTACATATTTTTCTCTTTTTATGATTTCCTGAATAAAAGTGTTTTACCTTCAGAAACAGAGTTCAGTGAAATATGTAATAGTTAAAGCCAACTTTATTGTCAACCAAAAAAATGCACCACTACTTCCAATGTGCAATGTATAGGTTACTGAGTTAATTAAGAAGTCTGGGGGTTTGAGGACAGAGGCTTTTGCAGGGCCTTGCAGATGAAATGCTTGATGGAAATAGGGTAAACAGTCCATGTCCTGGGTAGGGGGTACACTTGGTTATGTTGGAGATTTGTTTCTGCAGCAGGACAGGTAGAGTTGTAGACAGATGACCAGGGAGATGTGTTGATCCTTGTTCTCATCACTATTTGGAAGACTGAGCAGAAGCAGTCCTCTACCAGATGGAAGCTGTGGCTGTCCTCACCATCACCTCATCAAAACAAAAAGGTACTGCAATCAGAATTGTAGATTAGTGAAATGTTCATTATTATGTAGGTCCAAACCTTCTCTAATGAGAGAATACACGATACCAGACAAAAAATTAAAGAGGACAGGCCTGTCTGTACTAAAACAACATATAAACAGTTGTTACAATTCAAATATAAAATCTAAACAGTATATACCAATTAAAATTAAAATCTTCTATTGCATATCTTACTTTTAGTACATACAAACTTGCAAACCTTCACTCCTGAGCTGGGCAGCAGATGTCTGTGTACCAACAGTCTGCAGTGATTTCTCTGTTTGACAGCCTCCTTGTGTCACGATCTAGGGTTTTGTCTCTTGTTTTATTTTGAAGGACTTTTCAGTTTCACCTTAGTTGTCAGGTTTTGGTTCCAGTTTCCTGTTTTATTTTTATTACTTCCGTTTCTGGTCACGTTATGTTAGTTCCCGCTTCACGCCCCGGTCCTAGTTACGCACCTGTCTCATATCAGTCATTACTCACCTGTGTATATAATCCCCAGTAGTCACATCAGTCGTTGCCAGGTCGTCGTACATATGTCATCCATCGCGTTCCAGCAATTTCCCTGGTCTTGATCCCGCTTCATATCTCTGAACTCCGACTCCTGCCTACTCCCAGACGGTACTGTAGCCTGATTGTTTTCTGTTACCGAACCATTGCCTGTGTTTGAACCTGATCCAGCCTGCTCCCGTGTACCGAAATCCTGAGAGCTTCTGTGTATGACCTGGACCGACCTGTACCAAGAGTTTTGGATTAAATCTTGTTTCTTTATCACCTACCATTGTGTCCTCGCACCGTGCACGTGGGTCCGCTCTCTGCCGTAGTCTGACACCTTGCATGTGGATAACTGGGATGTGCCCCCTACAGTATAGAAAAGACAATGTTAAATTAACTGTAAATTGTATTGGTCCTACAAATATAATGGCTATGGTACACAAGCTATAGGTAACTGACCAGATAAGCAGCAGTTATTGTAGAGATGTGACTAATTAGCAACTAAGCTTGCAACACAACACAGTAATCATTCCAACTAATCATGTAGGAATTTGATAGAACAATGACATAACCCCAAATCACAAGTTGATTTAGGCTGTGACACAGGACAGGGTAATAACAAACATAACGACAAACATATCGACCAGCTGTAGCTCTAAAGTGCAAAGGCTTAAAGACATGCTAACGGCTAACGCAACACACAAACAGGAGCGGCAGCACGTAACAGGACAACTCGACACTCGATCCACGGCTTCCTGCCTGTCGCCGATCAAAGACCCATCGCTATTAGCTGTTCCCCACACAGGTGTGCGATTGCGCCAACTCAGAGTAGCACATTTGAAAGGGACAAAGGCTCGGTTGACTCACTGTAGCCGTTAGCAATGCTAGTGATTAGCTTGTCTCACATGTAGGTTACTACTTTTTAAACAGACCAACTAACATATTAAGACATCACAGGTATCAAGCACAAACCTACTACAGCAAGCTAGATCCACCGCTCCCTCCCTGTCGGCGCTGGAAGGGTGATAACAATCAGCTGTTCCCCCCAGGTGTATGCAATTACAGAAAAAGGACAAACGCTAGACCCACCCCTCCCTGCCTGTAGCCGCTCGATGTCGATAGCCATTAGCTTGTCTCACATGTGGGTTACTACATTTTAAACAGACCAACCAACATATTAAGTATGTTGGGGGACCTCATCTGTATAATCTGTTATTAACAGAATTATTATTAAGGTCCCACATGCTCAGACAAAGGAGGTACTTCGGCCTGCATGTAAAGTCTTCATCCTGATAGTAGTGAGTGAGAACAAGGAGATTTCAAATCCGAGCGCCAAAACCAGGCGCCAGGCTGGGGAACCATACCTGGCAACCCGCTGAGACATCGAACTCCCGCTGACAAAAGCGACAAACGGAGGAGAAACTTGGATGTCAGCCATCCTGATTGGATCACACAATAGGAGGGGCGTGACCAAAAACACGGTTATAAAAGCCGCCGTGACCGAAGACTCGAAGTCCCTTGTTCTCTCCGACCTTGTCCTGGTCCCTTCTCCCTTGTTCACTTCGACCCTCTCCCTTCCCCACCCGGAGCTTCCCTCTGCATGCCTGGAGCCTCCACCGCAGCCAGCAGCTGAACCAACGTGGACATTATCAGGGAGAATGGGCCTGATCACCCATCTACTTCCAGCCATCCTGCAGGAAACCGCCAGCTTAACCGCCTCACCCGCCGCCGCGTCAGCTGATCACGACGCAATCACCGCGATGCACCCCTGGACCGGACCGCAGCGCAAACACACTCACGTATCTGGTTTTACAGCACTAGTGAATTGAGTGGGCTATGGAACGGAGTTCCCCCTTCAACTAACTTGAATACAATCCAATAACATCCAATTATTATAATTTGTTCTTTTTGCATATCCCCAACATAATTGGTGCCTGTGAGGTTAATCAAACTCAGCCCTTTCTGAGACTAGGTGGTGTTGCTAATTCATTTGGCACTACCACCACCCTCGCATTGCCCCAACAAGTATCAAGCACGTACTTACTACAGCGAGCTAGAACCACCGCTCCCTGCCCGTAGCCGCTTGATGTCGATAATCATTAGCTTTTCTCCACACAGGTGTGTGGCTGCAGGAGCCCACATGAGCACATTTAAAGGGGACAAAGAGCTGTGAAACAAATCCAGCATTGTACACACCCTCGTTTGAAATGCACATACGTATAAATGCACAAAGTCCTCACTTGTTGATCCCTTGGTAAAGTGAATAGAGTTTGGTGTTGGTTAGAACACCCAAGAACCGAACTATTTCTATGGGAGGACTTGGGTGCTGCCGTGCTCGTCTCTTCACAGTGAGTGAGAGGGGGGGAAATGGCGGAAGTCCAGTTTCTGGTTCGGGATCATTGTGGGGGTGGTGGTTCAGGATTTGAAGGGAGAACTTCCTACCTACAGTTGTGACGAGAACTGGGACCCGGTCTCAGAGTAGGATGAGGTCTCTCTCCATTGGATGAGAAAATTTACGTTTTCAAAATGTGAAAAAAGGAGGAAATGCATTTCTACCGTGCTCAGTGTATATGTGAGCCATAGAGTCATAGCAACGCTCCAAAATGTCTAAAAAATGGATTTTGCATGATATGACCCCTTTAATCACTTTGTGGCAACATAAAACCAGCATGCTACTGGTTCTACTGGTCTTGGTGCATTACATCTGTAAATATAACAAAGCAGAGCTCAGTGTATTTAAAATAAGGCAGAATTAAGCTTCTGACCAAAAGCTTTGGCTCTAATAATCACGTTTTGGCAACACGAAAGCATCTTACTGGTTTAACTGGTCCCATTCAGGAAGTTAAAAGTGGTGAAACAACTTGGTGGTCACTCGTGCAGTTTTAATCAGACACAAAATGTGAAGAACAAACATGTTGCAGCGATATTGGGTCGTAGGTCTGAGTTCTAGCATCATATCATACATAGAGTTAAACAGTCACGATCGACGATTGCTGAAAAGAGAATTACGATGATTATTGTCTTCGTTTACACAAAATCTATAAGACGTGGCGTCTGTAAATAGTAGATTAAGTAAATCCACTCACACCACTGTTAGAGAGCAGATCTGCAACAAGGACATTGAACTGTTAGCCGTTAGCATGAGGCCATCATTCTACCTGCTAAGGGAGTTCTCGCACGTTATGACGATAGCTGTGTATATTCCCCCCTCTGCTAACGATGAAGCAGCGTGTGATGTTCTGCACTCTGTGGTAAAAAGACTCCTGACCCAGAGCCCTAATGCCCTTCTCCTCATCTCGGGAGACTTCCACCATGCTCCTCCATCGTCCACACTGCCAATATTCACCCAGTATGTCTCATGTCTCACCAGAGATGACAGAACATTGGACTTACTGTATGCCAACACCAAGGAGGCATACACTTCAACTGACCTCTCATCAGCTCTCACCAAGCTGGTGGTAGAATTTTGCAGGCACACACACTCTAACACCGGTGAACATCCAGGGAAGGGACATTGAGAGAGTGGACTCTTACAAGTACTTGGGTGTTCACCTCAACAATAAACTGGACTGGTCACACAATACAGACGCACTGTATAAAAAAGGACAGAGCAGACTCTATCTGTTAAGAAGACTGAGGTCTTTTGGAGACCAGGGATCACTCCTAAAGACCTTCCATGACTCTGTTGTGGTATCAGACAGGAGACAGGAGCCAGGAGAAGCTGGTCAGGAAGGCCAGCTCCATTCTGGGGCTGCGTCTTGATTCAGTGTAGGAGGTGGGAGAAAGGAGGATGGTAGCTAAGCTATCATCCATGATGTTGAATGATACCCACCCCCTGTATGAAATGGTGTCATCACTATGAGGCTCCTTCAGTGAAAGACTGATACATCCTAAGCGTCTGAAGGAACGACACTGTAGGTCGTTTCTACCTGCTGCTGTAAGACTTTACAACCTAAGCTGCTCCTAGTATTTACTGTTATTGTAACTGTTGCTACAATTGTCACATTATACTGTGGACACCATACAAATGTTTGGGCAAACTTTTACATTGTGCAGTATCCGTTCAAACCATGGTGGAATTACCCATCACCTCAGTGTGCATGTGTGTGTATATATAGGATAAATTTTTTATTTTTTACTAAAATTGTAAATAATCTTGACTCTGCTCTTGTTTTGTACTGCTGCTGCAACATGGTTTTTTCAATTTCTCCTTTGTGGGACGAATAAATGTCTATCTTATCTTATCTTATCTTAAATGACACATTGGGCGATAACACAACCGTTTGAACCTGTTGCACAGAGGAATAAAACTAGAAACACAAATAACCCCACAATCACTGCTGCATCTAATTACAATTTCCCCTGTGACTATCTAGTGACAACATAACAGCTGTGGATGATAACTGAAATATTGTAACTTATTAAAGAAGGTCCATATAAACCCACATCAAGTCTAACCTATTAGAGGATAAAACACAGTCACTGTTGCTACTCAGTGTCTTCCTCAAATCTTCTCCTTCCAAGCTGCAAAGAACACCACAGCCCTGTCACACTTGTTTAAGGCCTGCAGAATGTTGGCCACTATGTTAACTAGTTTACACATTTGCTAAATGTGTCTTCTGCTCTGTTGGAATATATTAATGACAGTGATGATAAGAACTACTGTAAGTGGAACCTCATTCCATAAAACATGTCAAGGTGATTATTAAAACTGCAGCCCCACCTAAACAGTAGACATATTGTGCAAACACTAAGTGTAGTGTAGTGAACTGTAGCTGCTTGCAGCACCACAATCCATTGCATTACAATACAGTACTATAGAAGGCTAAGCATTGTTGCAACAGTTACATCTTGCGGGTTCTGAATGAATTGGTTTTTCTATCTATTGGAGAACTGGCACAGTAGAAGTAAAAGGCACAACTGGTTTTAGTCACCTTAAAGGTTGATATTTTCACCTTTCAGACCCGCTTCACTGTACTTCCTACAGTGTTGAAGCTTGTCTAGTGAAACTTTCTTACCTCTTCAAACCAATAATGTAAATGAGTCATTTCCAATGTCATGAGACAACTGTGTACAGTTAGTGTTAGTTGGAGAGATGTAATGAGGCATGTCTCGAAGACTGGTGCACAGTTTCTTCATCCACATACTTCACATTCACATTGTTTTTAACACAGTCAACCACTCAGCATCAGGTGGAGCAACAGAGTAAGTGAATTGAAAACTTTAATTTGAGAAATCCTCCATACCTTTGTCTTTCCCTTGCCTGGTAAAATTGGCATATTTTTAATTTTTGAAGCTTTCGGCAGTCTTAAGGACTAAGTCATTTTCACCAACTCAACTTGTTTATTTTGTTAACGAATTTTAGATATTTGTCTGAGTCTCAAAGTACTAAGGTGTGCATCAAGATGAAGTCACAGATTCAGAAGCCTCTGGCTTTTTAGCTTTTGATGGAGCCCATCGACAAAGTTCATGAATCCCGCAGGTGTCTGGTCCTCTCTAACCAGCTGGCTGGCCTCCACATTGATCAGGGGACCCCTTCGGCCTAGACACTCCTCGTGAGTTCAAGTTGAACCTGCCTCAGGGCCAATCAGATTACTGGCTTCTTACGTGACCAGTCTTCCCACAGCTGTAGCATCTCACGCATCCTGTGTGGCTGCCCCCTGTTCCTCTGCCTTTGTCTGCAGGGAACCCTCCTCTCCTCATAGGAGGTGTGGTGGAAATTTCTCATAAAGAGGCAGATGAGAGAGTTGTCTTTTGAGTGATTTATTATAAAAAATAAAGGAAAATAAAAATAATGGGGAAAGCAAATAAAAAGCATGGATGTTGATCGTGCACATCAACAAACCAAAAAAACAGCTGGGGAGATCAGTGCATACACCACGAAGGTGTGATGCAAAGAGTCCACAATCCTCAAGTTGTCTCTGCCTTTTAACCTCTCTGTACAAAAATGGTGGAACGTCTGTGTAGCCCAATCAGACTGCATGCACCATCTCTTCCCTGTCGCCCTGTGTGTGGAAATGTTTACATTCTCAAACCTGCCTTGCTGACGTCCAACTATCTGTAAGAAAAGAGCACCAAGTCTCAACAGACAGAGACACAACTCCCTGGCCTTGGGTTTGGGAGCTAGAGTTGAGAGTCTATCAGGCATAGACAACCATTAAACAATGTAGGTGAAATGTCAAATACATACAGTAAGACAAAACATAAGCTATTAATTGCAGAACATAAGTCATAAATCATATAATAACTGCATAGAATAAGGAAGAAACATTTTTTCCCGTAACACTCCCCCCTTCTGATTACCCATTAATCAAACACTAAGAATAAAAATTGTCATTGGTGTGGGTGCGAGAATGTATCTGAGAGTGCATTGGTTCACGTATGATTGACTAGTTTGTTGTGAGAGAGTCTATGGTGTTTGTATGTGTTGATGTGAAGATGTGTGTTGCACATGTGGTGGGTGTATGCGTCTGTGTTTGTGTGAGTTGGTATGCGTGTGGTGCGGTTGAAGTGTGGGGGGTCCGGTTTTTCGCCCGGGGTACGATGATCGTCTGCCTGGGTGGTCTCTTTTCTGCTGACCCCACCAATTGCTGGCCTTGTGCTGCAGGCCGCGGTGGCGCCAGGTGATGAGGTCGGGCCGATGGGGTTGGTCCCGCTCCGCTCGTGTGGGGTTGGTGGGCTGGGGGCGGGCCCCACTCTGCGCACGGGGGCATCTTCTGGCGGGCTCCCTACGGACCGTGGATCCTCGGGCTCTACTCTTTCAGGCCGACCCTCCCGCCGGTGGGAGTGTTTGCCCCTGGTTCTCATGGGGCGGACAGCGTTGACCCCCGGTGGCCCGCTCTGGCCTCGGGTGCTGTCTCTGTGGCTGCTGCAGCTCTGCCTGGGGGGCTCTGTGTGGGCGGCTTGGGTCGCAACACCTGCCCTCCTGGAACTGAAGGTGTGTGGGCTCCCTGGCTGCTGGGATTCCTTCCTCTGCTTGCTGGATGGGCGTAGTGGCCAAGCCCCTCACATCACCCTGGCTTCCACAAGTGGCATTGTTCATGCACCAACGTCTGCCTCACCCTTTGGGTAAATAATGTTAAGCTACAGCCTTACTAACCTTGTAGTGGGACACTTTCCAAATCCAACTGTAAGTATTATTGACACTTATCACTACCAATATGAATAATGTGTGAATATGGAATTTGTGGTGTTGTATGTCATGACTTTTATTAAGTAGTATGAGATATGTATAATAATGCACATATGTATGTATATTGTATGTATATGTTTGTATTAGTATGTGCACATACCTTAGCACTATTATTGGTATTAGTAATAATCTCCAAGGTAAACCACAGTACAAAAATTGTTTAGTTATGAATGTGTTAGCCTAAGGTACATCCCTGCTTCTTATTTATTTTTTTTATTTTTTATTTTTTATTCTTTTTGCTCCGATTGTTTACTTAACAGATTTGCTTGGTTTCAGCAGCTGGTTGCACCCCTTAGCCCCCCTGAGCACCTTTGTCACAGTATCATTAGAATCAGTGTTTTTCAGGATGTACTGTAAGTACAACATGCCTCTCCAAACAAAACACAAATGCCTCCTTTCTCTGCTAACAACGTGTCTACGGCAATTCGATTGTAATGTAATAAAGACAATTAATGTATGTACCCCCGTGATGTGAAGAGTCTACACGTCGTCCAGCGTTGGCAACTCAAGGCTGCTTGTGTGTGTGTTTTCTCAGGAGCGTGTGTGTAGATGTATGGTCTGATAGTGTGATTCACCGGCGCAGCTTCAGGTGGCGCTTGGCTCACACCTTTAGCTGAACGGTCAACGCAGCCTTGCCTCAGTGCGTGTGTGAGCACAGCGAGGGACGTTCTTCTCAGTTCTTTTCGTTAGTGGTGGTTTTGTCTGTAGGATGTAGATGGAGGGTCGTCTGTTGGGTCCGGGACCTTCCTGCAGTGGATGGAGTGGATCCAAGTCGCTCTCTCTGCTATCTTTCAGCTGTGTGGGTCGTCAGACGGACCTGGAAGGGGCTTTGCCACTGTTTGGAGGTCCAGTGCTTCCTCCTGAACTCCCTAACGATCGCCCAGTCCCCTGGTTGGATGGTGTATAATGGTCCTGTCGCCTGTTTTCACCTGTTGGGAAATCTGAATTGTGGGGAAAAAGTGTTTGGCGGCACGGCTGCCATCAGGCCCAAACCAGACTCCATGGCTACAGGTGGAACCATTCGTCTGCCAGAGTCTGCGTTCCTGTGAGGTAGAAAATGTTTAAAACACAGGGAGATGAGGAAGGAGAGGTAGAGAGAGTTGGAGAGGAAACGAGGATGAGGAGAGGAGCGTCTGCAGCTGCATGTCGGCAGAAACAAAGTTGTCATTGACGGTGTGAGGGGGACAATTACAAACAGCATTAGCTGTAGGTGGCAGAACAATCTCCAGCAAAGCAGCAACCTAATCATGTAAGATAGGTTTGCAATAAGACTTCAAAAGCTTCCTATGCTTCCACAGAGCATCTGTGGAGTCTGTGTAGATGGTAACAGACTCTACTTCTGATAGTTCACTAGCTTCAGTCAACGCAGTCAACTCTGCAGCCTGAGGAAAGTAGTGTCTTAGCAAAGCGCCAGACTTCAAGACGGCCTCAGCATGTTAAGCAAGATGGTGTTGCATCTAAGCCATCGGGCTGTAGAAAGATGTGATGTTTTCTATTCCAAAAGAATCAAAGACACAGTATAAGGACAAAAGAACAAAAGTGGTACAACCTTATTTCTCATCCACTGTTTGAGTAGGGTCAGATCAGGAAGACCCAAAGTAGGAGCCGACTGAAAGGCAAGCATGAGATCAGTGAACGTTGTTCAGCCTCAGACGTCCACGTGAGACAAGAAGTGAACAATGAAGACACATCTGCATTAGAACCCTGAGTGGGGCCTCAAAGACAGTAGAGTTAGGAACGAAAGTCCTACAACCTTACCTTAGTCTGAACAAACTGTAATTTAGACAGGCTCTCTTTGTGGCCTATAGCATCCAATGTTTCAGTAGCTTAGTGGTGTCTGCAGTAACGCCGTCTATAGCTTCCTTTAAGAGGATGGTGTTGTTTACGAGGTCTGTGGTCAGATTCAGGTGTGATGACCACTGGTTCACATCCTCTGATCAAACCTACATCATGTCTGTGTGTGAGCCACAGGGAAGCAGGGCTTCCTGTAAGGCTGAGTGTTCAGAGCGTCCTCTGAAAAATAAAAATAAACTAAATGTAGTGTATTTCATTAGAATGCGGAGGCACCAAGTTCACTGTTGCGCATGACGGGCAGAATAAAATAAAGGTTTTCAAAAAGTATGTAAAGTAGGTGAATACGTCACATGGGGTCAGAAGTCGTTCACCAGTCTCCACCCCGTTGACATCTGTTCACGAAAGCTCTGGTTTTGTTTTTCCTAGAGTCTGGCCAGACAAACCTATAGTGTGCACAAATCTTTTAAAAACATGGAGGATTTTAATACTTAAGTTGTTGCAAATTGAAATAGTTTAAACCCATCAGACTGTAAAGTCATGCAGCAGTTGTCATTTAGCTGTTTGTCATAATTTTAAAATCACTCTGTGGTATGTTTTGAGCAAAAAGCAATTCTTCATTGCCAAAAGATAAGCATGAATTTGGATCAATTGAGCATGTATCAGCGGTAAGCGTGTTTCTTCATTGCGTGCGTGGAAATGTGTGTGTGTGTGTTTGCGGTACAGTCTTCTACGTCATGTGAAAAGGAACGTTCACCTTCCTCCCTCCCCAACCATCAGTCTGATGTGAGCGCCAGTGGGTGGAGCCTGACGTAGCAGGGACAGTTGTTCCTCGATGACAGACCTTTTCTGGATCCTCGGATGCAGCTCTATTGGGCCAATCACGTCTGAAGCCTCTTCTGTTGTTTCAACCAGTGTCTGTGACAGAGCACGTCTTCTCACTCTGCTGTTTGTCTTACCTTGTTTTCCTTTTCTGATAGTCATAAGCAGGTGTCTGTGTCAGACACACACGCTTGTATGACAGTTTCACGGCCTCTGAAGCTTCAGACAGTCCTTTCATGCTGGTGCAGGACTTGTACTATCTGGTGAGTCTGATGAGCCCAGAACGTGATGGCTGCAGACGTTGTGGGAGTCGCTGAGGCCTCCATGCTGTGGTCTGTGTCCTCCAGCTGCTGTGGTATCAGAGCTTCCACCTGGTTCTGGTTGTTGGTCAGGCGCTTCTTCTCTTTCGGTTCTTCTGCTGACGGTGGGAAAGGAGTCCAGATCTGGATTTACCCTCTTCGCGCTCAGTTCTGCATTAGGATAGAGAGCAGAAACAATGGGAGCATTTGCTCTTGAAATATGTGTGTGTGTATGTGTGTATGGTGGCGGTGTGCAAGCTTCCACAGAGTTGTTATCTTTTCTGCCAGCTACGTCACCACTCTCATCCTTTCTCCCTCCTAACTCTTTTTTTTTGGCATTTCAGTCTTACCCTGCGTTCTGATTCTTTAATCATCTGTTGGCATCTGTTGTTTAATTCAATTTCCTCTAAAGTTTTAACTTTGATCGTTTTACTTTTACGGAGCTGTTTCTCCTTTTCTTCTAATTTTTCTTTTAAAGCGCGTATGTCCTTCACACTGAGTGATCCACCTTCTTGAAACCCATAATGTTTTGTCCAGTCGTGAAGACATGACACAAACTCATCACCATATTTACGTCTCATTAATTTTGCATATTGCTGTCTGGTGGTGAAGACTCAGATTGCCCCGAACCCATCTTTCAGAGTCCCGGCGGTTTCCTGCCTTAGATTTTTGTGTGTTTCGGCCGGAACCTTTTAAAATTTCTGTTCCACGGACGTCTCTGTAGAAAGGGAACCGCTCAGATCTAGCGACAGAGGCTCGCGAAAGTGATCCCTCACCGTCAGGCCCCTCTAGGCCCGGGTCCCTCGTATCTCGAGAAAACTTCCCTCTGCAAATGCGCTTCGTCTTTCAGAAGCCGTCTTTTTTCTTGTCCACTCCTGTTGTGGACTGCGCTCAGATCTGCACACTGGTTTGTGTCCTCAGTACAGACAAAAAGCTCGGTTCCACGAGCCAACCCTTAGCAACCGCCCTGGTCTTTTTTTTGCAGGACCATGGTTCGAGTGGAATCAATCTCTCTGTTCTGTCCTTCTATTTTGATTGTAGCATTTACCCAGGTTTGGAAACAGAAGTCAACAGTTTCTAATCTTAGCATATTCTTCCCGACCCCTGTCTGAGGAAATACACAAAGAGCTATTTTAGATGCTGTGTTCCAATGTTTAAATTCATCTGGGATGTCCGAGCCCCATTTGTCATCGTGTGGAATTAAAAGTGGGTAAACTATGCCGGTATCGCATTTACGGCGAGTAGTTCTAGTCTCAATTGGTTCTGCAATAAAGGTATGGTGAAAAAAGCTGATAGCTATCGGACTTCGAGCGGCTACAGGCAGGGAACGGTGGGTCTAGCTTTTGGCCTTTTTCTGCAATCACATACACCTGGGGGGAACAGCTGATAGCTATCAGCCTTCGAGTGGCTACAAGCAGGGAGCGGTGGATCTAGCTCTCTGTAGTAAGTATGTGCTTGATACTTGTGATGTCTTAGTATGTTAGTTGGTCTGTTTAAAATGTATTAACCCACATGTGAGACAAGCTAATAGCTATCGGCCTTTGAGCGCCTACAGACAGGGAACGGTCAGTCTAGCTTTTGGCCTTTTTCTGTAATCGCATACACCTGGGGGGAATAGCTAATCGCTATCGGCCTTCAAGCTGCTAAAAGCAGAGAGCGGTGGGTCGAGCTCACTGTAGTAAGTACGCGCTTGATACTTGTGATGTCTAAATATGTTAGTTTGTCTGTTTAAAATGTAGTAACCCACATGTGAGACAAGCTAATGCTAGCGTTGCTAAAGAGCTACAGCTGTTCTACTCAGCTAATAGCTATGGGCCTTCGATCGGCGACAGGCAGGGAGCGGTGGATTGAGCTTTTGTCCTGTTGACATGTGCTGCCGCTCCTGTTTGTGTGTTGCGTTAGCCCTTAGCATGCTGTTAGGCCTTTGCACTTGCTACACTTTGCTACAGTTGGTCGATCGCTACAATAAGAAATTGCAGATGAACGCGGTTATGCAGCTGTGTTGTGCTGCAAGCTTAGTTGCTAATTAGTCACATCTCTACAATAACTGCTGCTTATCTGTTCAGTTACCTATAATGTGTGTACCATAGCCATTATATTTGTAGGACCAATACAATTTACAGTAAATGTACAGTAAATGTTACAGTAATGTAGCCCTGCAAAAGCTTCTGTCCTCAAATCCCCAGATTCCTTAATTAACTCAGTAACCTATACATTGCACATTGGAGTGTGAAGATAACAGTTTGTTCTAGCTTTGGAGTAGTGGTGCTTTTTTTGGTTGACAATAAAGTTGGCTTAACTATTACGTATTTCACTGAACTCTGTTTTTCTGAGGGGAAAACACTTTTATTCAGGAAATCATAGTATTGAAATTACATGTCTTTCTCTTTCTAATATGGTAAGCTATAAAGGTGAACTGGCCATAAATAAAAAGCATGTGTAAATATTTTTAAACTAAAAATTCTTAATGAGTATTGCACACACAAAAAACACATTTCTACTCAAATGGTAAAGGAGTTATTCCACAGGTGGTCTACATCCATCATACAGTGAGTGTTTTAGTGTTTTATCCATCAGGAAACTGCCTTCATCTACAACCCAAGCATGAAGAGATGGCAACTCAGATTCTTTACCCCAGGAATCCCCAGCACCAGCTCACTAGCCTCTGTAGACTAGATACCTGTAACAACTTCAGGTGTTCCCAGGTAGGTCATGCAGTGATTGCTCTAAATATTAATGCACATTTTTTAAATAAAATTATGTCAGAGCAGCAGCACAAGACAAAAACAGTGTAAAATGTAATTATGTTATTTCAGCTATGCTCTCAAACTTTTATTTATTTGTATCATGTAAGCTAAAGTCGTGTTTTCTAGAGTTTTCCAGGTAAATCGTGTTGTGAATATTCAAGCTGCATAGGCCGTTTAGCATACGCATAAGCATTAGCAACCGCTAGTAAAATAAATTAAAGTAAATGCGACATTACCAATGAGACACATCTTGCATCAGCTGAAATGTGGTGACTTCAACAGCCTCCTCTTCAGCTTCAGGGTCAGATTCGGGACGTAGATGTATAGTTGTACTACGCTACCAGACCAGCTGGCTATTGTCGTGCAGTCCTGTAGTGGGTCTTCTTCTTTGCAGGATTGCGTTGGATTGCATTCTCAATGTTGCACTACTGCCACCTATTGTATCCTAACCATGCGGTGGCGCTTATCCATGAAGCCAATTTTAAAAAAAAACAACAAAAAAGGTATGCGCGAGCAACACGCCCAGAAAACAGTGTTTACTGATGGGGAGTGAAAACCACACATTGACAGGGGCAGTGTGGACGATCTAAAGGGTTTTATGGAATTAAAATTTACAGAGACCTTACTGAGACATTGAAGTCCAATACTCTTTAGAATGAAAAGTATGACCAGTCTCCTTTAAGAATGAGGGAAAGTATAAAACCAAGTATCCAAAGTATATACATCAAACACACAGAAACAAGCACATTAAAGGAGTTTGGTGGGTTAAGGCCTGTCATCCTGACGTCTGTGGTCATAAAGACGTTTGTATATATTTTACTTTATTCTATTCCTCGTAGGCACTACTATGTCACTATGTCATGTTTGTTTCGTTATCTTTTTATATATGTTGTGATGCAGTACCTGCTGTGACTGCTGTTCAGAACCGTACGGGGGGAGTTTGTAACACCTGCCAACACCAAGACAAATTCCTAGCTCTGTAAAGTGCTCCCTACAGAACCTGGCAATAAAGCTACAGTACTACTTCACTACTACTTCAATGCCATAGTAAAAACAGTTAACTTGAAAAGGATAAGATAAGGTGTTTATTGTTATTTTATCAATCCAAGGAGATGGATACATTGTCTTTTTAGAGGCAGAGGCATTCAGTAGTGGAAAATGACAAACGATCCAAGATGCAGAAATTGTTTACATAATTATGATTGCAGACATACTGTATTAAGGACGGGTGGGCAGGAAGTCCATGCACCTTTTCCCAAGCATTAGTTTTTAGATAAAAAGCCACCATCCATTTGTACCACAGCTGCTGTATTGTACATGGAAAACTAACCAGCAGCTAAATACATAAACCCAGAAAGACTGACTATCCCTGGATACATCATTTAGAGACATTACATGATGCGTCTAGGGATAGTCAGTCTTTTTGTGCAAGAACCATTGTCACAGTGTGGTGATTAGAGAAAGGATAGAAAGGGCACATCATAGAAGTGATCTAACAAAACTAGACAGGCTCCATCCCTTTCTGTCTGAAAATGTTTGGTCATTCAGTTTGAAGTTATTTAAGCGATTCAAGTAATAGGAAGCCACCGGATTGGTGGTGGCCAAAAGGGAGGCTATCACTTTTTTCATAAGCTAAAGCTGTCAGAAAAGGTAATAATTTGTTAATATGAACTAGAGGGCCTTACATTAAGAGGAAACGTCCTTTTTATTTCAAACGTGCTATCCAGACACGCTAATTACTACATGCAGAGGCAGTAGTATGAAGTTATAGGATAAACAGGTGATGTGCTTCTGTTGTGGGAACGAATGTAAGGTTTAAACGTCGTCCGTTTCTGACGTGCATGGAAGGGTGAGCCGCATGTGGGTGGGTGCTTTGCTTTGGGTCCCCTGACACCCTTGGGCCCCAAGGAAGTCTAAGCAACCCCACCTCCCCCCATGACGTCACGTCTGGAGGCTGGCTGCTCGCGCTGTTACATGATTCACCTCCAACAGAGAAACTTCCTTGGAGTTCTCAGGCCTTTCTGACTAGGGACAAAGCGAAGGAATCTGAAAAAGCCACGGCTGCGGAGCTACGCTTGATGCATTTTCTGTTTGTTACTTTTAATGGTCAATTTAACGTTTTTCTTGGCAGCATTCTTTGGATCCGTGTCTTTCTAGCTTGGAAACTCCCTTATATAGGAATATGTTCTGGATTACAAACGTCTCACTTTTGTGAAGTAAACGTTTTTACAGACGCTTCTTGCCCTTTATTGTAGACCGGCCGTGGGTATGGCTTTGGTTAGGCACTGTCGCGTATTTGCCTTTGGCTTCTTGGTCTCCCTGGTATGTGTGACTGTGGAGCAACGGCCGAGCCAAAGCGGCTTCAACAGGCTGTACGTGCTCCAGCCCGGCCCGGGCTCCAGCGGAGCCGACGGCGGGCTGCGAGTCAGCTCCATTTCGACACGTCATGGAGCGTCGGGACAGCCGCACACGTACGACGTGCATCTCAACGCCGACTTTGGCGGCCAGGTCCGGAACCGCAGGATGGGGAACCAAGCCGCTTCAGCGAGGCAGGAGACAGGACAGGAGAAGCAGCTCAACAAACTTTTAGGGTAAGAATGGGGGAATATGAGCTCTGTGACGTCATTGTCTGTCCACTCACCTAGGCAGTTATATGCACCCAGTCGGATGAGCGACGCTCTGGCGTAGAGTTGATCTAAATGTGATATTATCATTATAATCACTCCAAGTCCATATGGAAGTTATGACTTATAACATGACTGATGTGTCTTCTACCAGTCCAGTACGTAGTGGTCCACTCCTGTGTTGACAATACTGGACTAGTACTTTACTCCACTTTTCTATTCTGTAGGCAGCAACTACTAATGAGCTTTGGATTGAGAATTTCACAATAATAGTAGTTTTGCTTCACTAATGACTGCAGAGCGATGTGTTGTGTAACATGAGGAGTAATGCTTAGATATTTTATGCTCATTAAATTGAGCAAAATAGGATGCCTTTGTCATTTTGTGTTGGTTGAAGATAGTTGACCTAGAGAGTTGTACATGGAGTTTAATGCCCAGGCTCAGGCAGGTACCAGTCTTAGTTCTTCTGCTGCACCACACTGCTCTCTGTTCTGAAGCTGCAGGACACGATGAAAAGTGTGTCTTTTGTGTTTTTATGTCTAATATGTTAAAGTGTATCATTAACATGAATAAAAAACAAGTCGTTTCCAGGTAACAACCTTACAACATTTGGCTGATACCTGTGTTTGTCTCATCTGCTTGTTTTCTACTCATAGGGTTAATGTCTGTGGAGGTCAGTGCTGCCATGGTTGGAGTGAAAGTCAGGGATCGCAGCTGTGCACAAAGCGTAAGTGCACCCTATTATTATGCAACAGTTATTATAATATACCCATGTCTGCAAAATAATGCAGGAGCACAACACTTGATGTGATTTTTATTAGTACTGAAAGAAACCTCTGAAACAGAACCAGGATCAGAATCAGAGACCAGCTGCCTTGCCTTGATAAAGTGAGGGGACAGTGAAGACTGAATAAAACAGTTGACAGAAATCAAACAGCAGAACAAACACTTTGGTTGAGAGAGACTGAGAGGAAGAAGCAGCAGTTCAGGAGACAGGACATGTGGTCAGTGGATATCAGACAAAACACAAATAAGACATGAAATCGACAACTGGAACATTCAGTGACTTACACAGTGAGATGATTGGCTTCATCATTAAAGCCCCGGGTGCACTGTGTAAATCACTTAATGTTCCAGTTGTGCATTTTATGTCTTATCTGTGTTTGTCTAATATCACCATCACACTGACCATACTGTTGACTGAACAGTATGGTCAAATAGCCTATATTTAGAGAGAATGCCCAATCAGACACAGCCTCTCGTTCTTCAAATTAATTTAAACATGACTGATTCCAGTTGTTTTTTTTTTTCTTGATCAAATGTTCCATAAATTACTGTTCTAGTTTCCTTAGGTTTTGTGGAGTTCATGCTTTAACAGCCCAGTGCAGACAGGACAGTGAACAGACAGTTGAGGGTTATTCAGATTGAGCAGAGAGGTCTTGTTAAAACACAACATAGCTGAGGAATAGATGCGACTAAATGGAAAAGTAAGAACATTAGGATAAGTGTCGGCATTGCTTTATGCCTGTCCTTAACACGGCAGACAGATCTGCTCTAGCTCAGCACTGTTACACACAGCAATACTTATTTAACAACAGAGTAATCACCAGACTTTATTCATATAACATGACATGAAACTGCACTTTTCTAAAGGAGTCATGGTCATCTATAAAGGCTTTACCTAGGTGTACATCTAAACAACAAACTGGACTGGAGTCCTAACACAGAGGCACTGTACAGGAAGGGCCAGAAAAGACTACAGAAAGAGACTGGACAGGGTCATCAAAAAGTCTAGCTCTGTCCTGGGCTGCACTCTCGACTCTTACAGTAAAGTGTAGAGTAAACGCACCCTTCTGGATGAGGTGCAGACCTGTCCAGCCTCCCCTCATGAGTTTTTTCTGTTGGTTTTAGCACGATCAGAAAAGTAACCATGTCACAAACACATTGATAAACACATTAAGCAGGTTGTACAAAGTCATGGTGTAGAATAAATCTGTCTGAAGGCTGCAAACATTATACTGAAATAATGTAAAACAGAAATGGATTACGGTTGTATCAGCCCATTTACTGAGTGTTTCAGCATCGAGGCTGAGGCTCCCATCACTCGTACCTCACTTCCAGTTTCTTGCCATATTAGATCAGGAAATGTGCAGATTTAGCAATTTTTACTTTATGTTAAATATTAAACCAATTAAATTATGAACGCTTTATTAAACAATTAATATTAACTCAAGTGTCAATACTATCTTGAATAAATGAGCAAATCACAACTTAATTTTATGGTGTGTTCGTCTGGACGTAATGTGTATGCGCGTTACTCCCCCAGCGGGGAGTTCAATGTCTCAGCAGGGGAGCCAGGTATAGTTCACCAGCCTGGCGCCTGGTTTTGGCGCTCAGATTTGAAATCTCTTTGTTCTCACTCACTACTATCAGGATGAAGACATTACATGCAGGCAGCAGTACCTCCTTTGTTTGAGCATGTGGGACATTATTAATAATTCTCTTAATAACAGATTATACAGATGAGGTCCCCCGACAATGTATAAAACAGATCAATGGACAGAAATGATTTTTTTTACGTTGACTTAGTCACGTTATGGTATTGTCGGTCTAAGTGAGGCCTTGGCTACCCTGCCTAAATATACAGTTTAGTACCGTTTTAGTAAATACTAAGTTATTTTGTACCATAACAATAAAATACTGGCCAATATTTACCAATTAATTACTGTTTATTTACACCTTTTCGAGAGGATGTATATTTACAGATTTTTATTGTTAAATTAAATACACTACTACTACTACTACACACTGACAATACAGTTGACACTACTTTCGCTACTTTCACTACTTTCTGAGCATTTAAACAACTAATTATTGCTAGCAAAGATTTCGGGCTTTATTAGATGATGGACCCACATGCACGGCTCACGACAATCACGGGTGATATTAAATGGATTTATTTTGACAACAGGCAGGATCAAGTTCAGGCGAGGTCATTCACAGGTAAGCAACGGTTTTACGGCACAATGGATCAGGCAGTCTTGGTTCCGTGGACAGGCAGGGGTTGTTAATGTGCAGGCTGAGAATACAGTACCGTTCAGAGTGAGGCAGTCTCGTGGTCAGAATAGCATGCAGGATCGTTACCAGGTAAGCTTGGTTGACACGGCAGACAAGGCAGACAAGGAGTAGGCAGTAGTCGTTCATGGTGATCAAAACAAGGTTCAGGTTCACGAAGCTATGCAATCACAAAGACGCTGGGAAATGGTGGAATGCACGCAACAATCTGGCAACTGGCTGGTGTGAGGTGGAGACTAAATACTGAGGCTAATCGCTGATTATTGTCAGGTGTGTGTAATGAGGACCGGTGGTGACAGGGAAAACGGCTGTGATCGGAGTGAAATAGGAAATACTTCAAGATAAAACCAGAGACTAGAATCAAAACAAGACAGACAGGAAGTCTGTGCCAAAAAATAAAAACTGGAACATGACCAGAAAACTAGACCGAAACTGTGCCAAAAGATGGCTGCATAGATTTTAATTACTTCTGAAGTATTATCAGTTCTAACTGTTACTCTCTCCTACATTACACACAGTAAAATTGTGACCTAAATTTGTAATTTGCAGTAACTCATGTTTTTTATTAACTTTTTGACAAAGCTATATACATGCCTCTGACAAGACCTCTGACCAAAGTGGCCGAGTGCAATACTTAAGGCAGAGTTGTCCAATCCTCCTTATTAAGGGCACTTTCCTGGTTGTTTTTCAGTCATCCCTGAACTTACAGCTTTTTACTGGCTGACCACACCTAATGCAGGTGATCAGCATTTGATAGGGAAGGTTGAGTTTCAAAGCAAGCAGGGCAGTGACCTTTGAGGCTTTGTGGCTGATCTGGAGCTTGAGTGAGACATGGCTGAGCTGGATGAATGACCAAAGTAAGGCCTTACAACATTGACAAAAACAGAGTGACATTTAAAGTCTTTCCTGTTCTCTTTTTCCTGTTCCTTGTGTACCCTTGGTGTCCCTCTCAGGATTGATCCTGATGAACTGTCTGAAACACAATTGTGGGTGTTAAGAGTTAAAGTTTATACAATTTTCTTGCACGCTGACATACTAATAATGACATAAACCATTTACACAACGCATACACTTTAGCATTAACAGGACTATAATATCCTTTCTCTACAGAAGTTCCTAAACTGAACAACTATACCCAGCTTTTCATGTACAGGGACAATTGAATGGAAAATTCTGATATGGTTAGAACTTGACTTTTGGTAGTTCTCTCTAGCAATCGAGCTAACTTTAGCAAATAAGCTCTAACTTAAACATGTTCATTCAAGTTATGCAGAACAGGCAACTTTTGTACATGTGCACATGGCAAATGTTCAAGACTATGTAAATTTGAACTTACCATGAAACTTACACAATGACAATAAGAAATCCAGTGTCAGGAACGGTTTATGTGGCGGACCCACATGCACAGCTCAGAGACGGTGGGTGCAAGTAAAAGATTTTATATAAACAACAGGATCCACAGGTGCAAGCGTGGGTAAGAGTCCAGGTAGGTAACAGGACAAACAAGGATTGAGCAAGAACGGTGGTCCAAGGTAGGCTAAAGTTGACTTACTCAAGCAGACGGATATTGTGGGGACAAGGCTGGACACAAGGTCAGTAACAGAACTGGATCAAGACACGGTAATGGTAACAAGACTAGGAACGCTGGATAGAGGTGAGTAAACGCACGCAACAATCTGGCAACTGGATAAGGTGAGTACTGAAGCTTAAACACCGTTGACTAATGATGAATGAATTGCAGCTGCTGAATCAAATGACTGAAAATGAAGCAGAAATGACTAAGGCAGAACTGGAAGTGGAAGTCACAAAAATAAAACGGGAAACGGCAGAAAAATTGTCAGAATCTCCCCGGACCACCAGGAACTTTGGCAGACGCGGTTGTCACCAGACCACCTGGAACTGAGGCAGACACGCGCGTCTCTGGACCACTAGGAGCTGAGGCAGATGCGGTGGTCATCTCTGGACCACCAGGAGATGAGGCAGACACGTTCGTCTCTGGACCACCAGGAGCTGAGGCAGACACGGTCGTCTCTGGACCACCAGGAGGCACAGCTGGTGTGATACTCTTCGGACCACCGGAAAACAAGGCTGGCGTGATCCTCTTTGGACAATCGGAAAACGAGATTGACGTGGTCTTCTCCGGACCACCAGAAAATGAGGTTGACGCGGTCTCCTCTGGACCACCAGGAAACGCGGCTGGCATGATCCTCTTTGGACCACCAGGAGCCGGGCTGGACTGGTCTTTTCTGGACCAACAGGGACAGGAATGGTCTCCTCCGGGCTAATAGGGACAGGAATGGTCTCCTCAGGCCAACGGAGACTGGAATGGCCTCCTCTGGGCCAACAGAGGACTAATGATGAATGAATTGCATGAATCATGACTAAAAATCAAGCAGAAATAACTAAGGTAAAACTAGAAGAAAATACTTAATGGCAGAAAACATGGCAGAACGACCTGTTTGCAATGTCACAAATTCCTCTAAAGACAGAGAAAAGTTAATACCATTCCTCCAATAAGTGCTTTTATTTTTTAAATTAAGACATCCCTGCCTAAACCTTACATCATTTAGCAATTGTAAAGATCTACACTCGTCATGCACAATAGGACTTATTTGATACTGTGATATACTTTACTAATTCCAACAAGCAAAAAAACAAAACACGGTTGATGAAGATTGGTGAAAATTTAAACTTGACAATTGTCTCAAGCATGTGCGAGCGCTAGTTGCTTGTATTCTCATGACATTACAAAAAAACATTTTAAAGTACTGTTTTCTCTTCTCAAAATATTAATACTGTAGAAAACTGGTAAAAGTAATTCACGAAAAAGATTTACAGCAATGTATTGCATTTCAGAATTACAGAAATATACTGTTGAATTTTATATGTAAATTAATAGTAAGGTCTAAGAGTGTGGACATGGTGCAGGAGGTGGGTGAGAGAAGGATCCTGGCTAAACTGACATACATCATGGACCAGGACTCTCACCCACTGGGGGACTCACTGTCTGCAGCTTCAGTAGCTTCTCAGGTACAGCTTTCTTACTTATACACCCTCGCTGTGTGAAGGAGAGATATTGTAGAGCTTTCCTACCTGCTGCTTTCAGACTATAATAATCACCACTGTTAACCGTCAGTGGTAACATAGAAATTTACTCAGTGCAATATTTGTGCAAAACTGTACTGTTCTGTAATTATATAAATATAATCAACATAAAATAATCCTACCCATTACCCCACTTCGCCCTCCTGTACAGTTGTGTTGTGCCAACTGAACCTAATTTGATTTGTTGGTGTATGTCTCATTTGTTGACTATTAACACTTGGACAGATTAGCTTCTTACAATATTTCAAGGGTCCTGCTAGTGTGTTATTTGAGAAGTGTGCAGCCTTTCTGTAGCTCTCGTGTGGAAACCTCTGGACTGAAAGACTGACTGTGTTTTCTTTGGAGGAGTACGAGTCCTCTATTCCCTTGTGTTACATAATCTTGCTCTGTCAGGCTCTAATCTTTAAATGACTGTGTCTGTCACTTCGTGTGTGGTCTTCACAGTGGCGCTGTAAACTACATTAACCAGTAACGAGCTGAAACTTGTGACATGTTGCTTGTTATTGTTTAATTTAATCAACTTTAATTAAGGTGAAATTAAAAATGGTGCTTCCTGTGTAATCATTAACACTGTTAAAAAAGTATTTTTCCTGCTCCTGTGTAGACGCAGTCCCTACACCTGTAATCAGGTACTGTGTGAGACTGGCAAATTACATTCATGTCAAGTGCTAATTAAAGCTTTTAATGGTTCGCATGGCCATTGAGTGTCACCATCCAAGAGATATGAATGTATTTTATATGAAAAAACAGCTTTCTATCTAGGAAATTCTAGCACATGTGGATACAGTCTCTAACAACCTGTATTAGGTGAAGGTGGTGTCTTGGGTAAACCTTTGACAGTTAAACAGAAAACACCGCCTGCAGCACGATGCAGTGACCTGATAGATAGATTGATTGTTTAATCTCCTGAGTGATACAGCCACGGCCAAATGCCAGCTTTCTGTTTGTCCCTTCTGGGGAGCTGTAAGTTAGATGTAAGTTTAAATTCATAAAACTAAAGCTTATTATGATAATTTTGTTATATAATAAAATGATGTGTAGCTAATCTGTCAGTAAAATGACACAATGTTGGCATATAAAGCATATGGATAAATAAAGCAGACAAGATAAGCAGCAAACACAAAACATGAAACTCACAACTGAACAACTCCTAAGACTAAAGATGACTGTTCTGGATACGGGGCTTCTGTTGCTCTTCCCACTTCTGCTTTTGCAGGTGCTACACATTTCTTTCTTTGTCTTCCAGTTGTAAAATAATTGTATTAATTAATTTTGAAAATTTAAACTTTTTTGGGACTGAACGTTTTGGCACACAGTACAAGTGGAAACCTTGCTGGAATTTCTTGGGTTCATCAGGACAGATAGATAAGGTCGGAGAGCAGATGGTGAGACTGTAAGGTGGGGTGGGAGGGGGTGTATCTGCATCAGTGTAGTGAAGTGTTGTTTATAGCAGTTTGACCGAGGCCGACCAAGATGTTTACAGGTCAGTCCAACAGTTGTCCTTAAAGGGAGTCACAACAGGGGAAGAGGATAGATAGAGGCACAGCTGGTGAGCTAGATTGGACCCGGGAAGGGAGGGGTGAGGGAGAAGGGACAGAGTAATACACAGCCAATTCTAATACATTTTAACAATCCATGACTAATTTGTCTAGATCAATACTCCAATCGGTCAGAACTCAGGGCTCACCCGTGACATCTCCTCAAGCCTGTCAGACAAGGCTGTCACCATAGTAACCAAGTGTTCAGTCTGTCTGCAGATGTTATCCCTCAGTCCCTTGTCTTCCTCCGAACGGGCTGAGATCTTATTAGTCAGTCCTGCAATCCGGGCATCCGAACGGGCTGGAGTGTTACTGATCAGTCCCTCAATCCGGGTCATCCTCTGATGCAAATCATCCGAAAGAGCTCAGAAGTTAATTGTCAGTCCTTCAATCCGAGCCATCCTCTGGTGTAATTCCGTCAGCCGAGTAACCATGGCACCCGTCGGCGTTTGTAGCTCCACGACCGGTGGACACCCCAATAAGCCGGCCGCAGATTTTCCAATCTTTCTAATCTTCCGATAAAGCAGGGCACCACCAAAGCCAATCATGAGTAGCCCTGTTATCAAAGTCCAAAATATGAATAGATCCTCTGCATCCTCGATGGACAGAGGCTCCAGACACACGGGGCACCAGGAATCCCACGCATCCCGCACGTAGCCGGAGGCAAGAGTCCCTGAGGGGCAGAGTGGTTCTCCCGGAGATTCTTTCCTTTGTGAAAACATTTTGTCCAATGCGCTGAGTGACCAGTTGATTAGCTCCATGTTCAAAAATGTTATTCCAGAATAGCAATTTTGCTGCTGATGTTGCCCTATTGGCTCAGAGTGTTGAGAGTCAGCTTCCATGCCGCCAGAGGGCACTCTCGTATTATTTAGTGCATGGATAGCCAAGACTACGAACCGCTGGCAGACGATTATAGTATTTAGTATAGTTATGTACGTAAGTAAATTGTTGCAAGTTATGGCAGTTTAAAACCGATAATAAGAAGCTGCATGCGTAGAACGGTGCACGCTCCTGCGTGCAGCGTTCGATTTGTGGCAGACAAGCTGCTACAATTTAAAAAAATGAATAAGGATACTCTAGACCAGGGGTCGGCAACCCGTAACACCCACTTTTCCATGGAAAAAAAAAAAACACTGGGAGCCGCAGGGGGGCGGCAATATTTAATTGTTTAAGGACATTTAACATTTGGCCTTTAATCCAAAGAAGACACAAAAGACATGGCTCAGAGGTTCAACACTATTAACCTGTTGTTCAGCTTTTTAATATCTTTAATACTTTTTGATCTATAGCAGTTTATATATTGAATGTTTTTTAAAGGAATTCTTAGCTGTTCCATTAGTGTGTATTGCGTCAGCTACAGTCCATGATGTCACAGCTAGACAGGGACACATTTTTTTAAGCCAGAACTTCTGTCTTTAAGTTGTCACTACAGACACATTTTTCAGCTATGTGTGTACTTGTTCGTAGTCATACTTGTCTTCTTTCTAATGATATGTCTGGCTAAGCCTTCAGACCTATACTTTAGTCTGTAGCTGCCTCAAAGCGCAGAGAGTTCCAGAAATCCTCTTATTCACTCTAATGCATTTGCCTGTGAGACTTTTTCAGAGAAATGCAGAGGTTTTGAAATCGCGACTGTTGCCACATTTTTTTGTCTTCATATATAAAACTCATATCAGTTGCTCATTAATCCATTGGCAAACGTGAAGTTTGACAGCTATTATGGTTTTACTGTAACAAGCCTGTTTGCCAGAGGTGCAACTCTGCTTTCTCAGAGCAGAATGATCCTGACTTTGCTGCCTTTCATCTCCATGACAACAGCGCAGCTGCAGCTTTGAGTGACAGCTCACACTCCTGATACTCAGTGTAGCAACCCTGTGCATATTACTGATTAGTTCATTACACGGTTTGATTGTTTAGTAATTAATCACACACTTCCTCTAAATCCTTTCAAAATAAAAGCACCAATCCAAATGTTTAGGTTTACCAGCACTATATTTGCTTTTGAATAGGTAATTGTGACTAGTTAATGCACTATTAAGCACACTCAGCTCCTCCAAATCCTTTCGAAATAAAATACCCAATCCTAATTTTTAGCTAAACATAGCATTATTTTTGCTTTCAACTAGTTTATAATGACTAGTTAATTAGACTATTATACTGTTTAGCAAATTACCTGCACAGGCTTCCTTCAAATCCTTTCAAAATAAAAGCACCAATTCAGATCTTTAGCTAAAAATAACAATATTTCTGCTTTCAACTAGTTTATTATGACTAATTAATAAGACTACTTTACTGTTTAGCTACTACAACAACACAAATGCTACGGCAAGGGGGAGCCAGAACGCCAGGTCAGAGGGGAGGTTTCACCATCTCCCCAACCGGAAATTGGGTACGAAGCCCCAATGAACACAGATACGCTGAGCGAGGCAGTGACTGACCTGAAAGATAAGATCATGGCGAGATTAAACAGGCAACCCCGAACCGCACTACAATGGCTAAGTGAAGTACCATCAGAAAGTCTCATGGAAGATGTGAATGCAGCATTGAGAGCGATCCCTACTACAACAATCACAGAAACCAATGAGCTGATATACGCTTCAGCATCAGTGATCCTAGAGGTGCTTGGCTATAAGAGCAACAATGGGAGCCATGAGAAACAATACCCACCATGGAAACGAAGGCTGGAGGCAAAAATCAAGGCAGCTCGGAGGGAAGTGAGCCAAATGACAGAGGCCCAGAGAGGTGCAATGAAAAGACCGATGCCTAAGAGGTACACAAAGATGACCATACCTGAAGCACTCGAAACTGCCAAGCAAAGGCTACAAGCCTTGGCCAGCCGACTAAAGAGATACACAAGAGACAACAAAGCCAGACGAATAAACCGGCTGGAGAACCACCCTTGAAGCCAATGGGAAGCCACTTGCCCAAGTATCCATCAAATGTGGCATATACCAAGGAGATGCACTGTCCCCCACTGCTGTTCTGCATAGGTCTGAACCCCCTCAGCCAAATAATAAACAAGACTGGCTATGGATACCGACTCCGGAACGGGGCCACCATAAGTCACCTTCTCTACATGGATGACATCAAGAGTGAGCGAGACATCGAATCGCTGATCCACACCACCAGGATCTACAGCTCGGACATTGGGATGTCATTCGGGCTTGAGAAATGTGGGAGGAAGGTGACAAAGAGAGGCAAGGTAATCCACACAGAAGGGGTCTCACTCCCAGATGGAACAATAGCAGACATTGAGGACAATTACAAGTACCTTGGAATACCACAGGCGAACGGCAACCTTGAACAGGCAACAAGGAATGCGGCAACAGCCAAATACCTCCAACGAGTAAGGCAAGTCCTAAGAAGCCAGCTCAATGGCAAGAACAAATCCCGGGCAATAAACAGCTACGCTCTGCCAGTGATCAGATACCCTGCAGGAATAATAAGGTGGCCAAAGGAAGAGATACAGACCACAGATGTTAAGACACGAAAGCTCCTCACCAGGCATGGAGGGTTCCACCCCAAATCCAGCACCCTGAGACTGTGAGACTGTACGCTAGCCGCAAGGAAGGAGGCCGAGGAGTAGTGAGCGTGAGAGCCACTATCCGGGATGAAACATGCAAGATCCATAAGTACATCAAGGATAAGGCCCCGACAGATGACGTGCTGAGTGAATGTCTCAGGCAGTGGAGAACAGAGGATGAGATGCTGGAAGAGGGACCATCATGGGAGGACAAGCCCTTACACGGGATGCACCACCAGAACATAACTGAAGTGGCTGATCTCAACAAATCCTACCAATGGCTTGAAAGGGCTGGGCTGAAGGACAGCACAGAGGCACTCATCCTGGCTGCACAGGAGCAGGCCCTGAGCACCAGAGCCATAGAGGCCCAGATCTACCACACCAGACAAGACCCAAGGTGTAGACTGTGCAAAGAGGCCCCTGAGACAGTCCAGCACATAACTGCAGGGTGTAAGATGCTGGCAGGGAAAGCATACATGGAACGCCATAACCAAGTGGCTGGCATAGTATACAGGATCATCTGCGCAGAGTATGGACTGGAAACCCCAAGGTCAAAATGGGAAACACCTCCCAAGGTGGTAGAGAACGAGCGAGCCAAGATCCTGTGGGGCTTCCAGATACAGACTGACAGAATGGTAATGGCGAACCAACCAGACATTGTGGTGGTGGATAAAGAGCAGAGGAAAGCCGTAGTGGTGGATGTGGCAATACCAAGCGATGGGAACATCAGGAAAAAGGAACATGAGAAACTAGAGAAATACCAAGGGCTCAGAGAAGAACTGGAGAAGGCTTGGAAGGTGAAGGCCACAGTGGTACCTGTGGTGATCGGAGCACTGGGGGCTGTGACCCCCAAACTGGAGGAGTGGCTACAACAGATCCCTGGAAAAACATCCGAAATCTCAGTCCAGAAAAGTGCAGTCCTAGGAACAGCAAGGATACTGCGCAGAACCCTCAAGCTCCCTGGCCTCTGGTAAGAGGACCCGAGCTGGGAAAGTGGATGAGACCACCCGTGGAGGGTGAGAATAGAGTGTGTATATTATATATATATATATATATATATATAAAACACAGCATTGGCTGATCTCTACAAATACCAATTACATATACATATATATGTAACACAGCTGACATCTGGCATAGGCCCTTATTAGGACGAAGGGGTTTGGATGATGAGTGGGTGCGTATGCATTTAAGTTTATCCATTTATGCCCGTAGTGAAAAGCATTTAGACTATTACTTTAAATCTATGACATATTTGTGTTTTTATATGTGACTAAGTGCATTATTTCATTCAAATTTTATATTTGTCTCTTATTCCCCTTTTTTTCATTTTGGAAACAGCCAACTGCATCCCTCAGTGCCAGAATGGAGGAATGTGCCTAAGGCCTCACCTTTGCGTCTGCAAGCAAGGCTCAACGGGGAAGGCCTGTGAACAAAAGGTGCCTACAAACCCCTTTCCAGCATTACCTGGGAATAGACCCACCAACGGTCACGCTAATGGATACATCATGGAACTCCAGCGGCCCATACCTCTGCAGATGCCTCAGAGTGGCTATGCCTCAGCCTCCACACCAGCAAACAACATGGCTCAGATCAAACTAACTGTCAAGCCACCCTCTCCAATTGTCCAGCCATATTACATCCAACATCGCATCCAACAGCAGTAAGTAGCACTTGTCCAGCATATGTAGGCCTTAATTCTATTTTTTTTGTTTAATTTGTACCTATGTACAATAGTTACAAATGAGGGCTTTCATATATGCTAATGGTTTATGTCCAGTTTACGAAATTACTCAAGTGGTGCATTCACTCAACAGGCTGCAGGCCTGTGTTTGTATTTGTGCTGCACTGTAAGCAAGGATAATTTCAGTTTAAATTTTAAGTTTAAGACCTTACACAACTAAACCCAACAAATCCCACATACAGAGAAGAATTTAATTACAATTTGACAATAGAAGTGTAAGTCCAATAATACCTGTATTTGAGGACAGAGTGGGGGAGAGAGGGAAAAGAAAAACTACTGGAGAGAAAGAGGCGATGTTAGTTAAACAGGGAACAAGGATAGGAAGTTATTGAATAGAAGAAATAGAAGGAAACAGAGGAGCTCAGTGTATAAATAAAGTCCTCCAGCAGTCTATGTTTATTGCAGCTTAACTACGATATGGTTCCTGTGACTAGCAATCATTGGCAGTGACCTGAATCTTCTCTAACTATAAGCTTTATCAAAAAGGAAGGTTTTAAACTTGATCTTAAAGATGTAGAGTGTGTCAGCTTCTCCAGCTGCCAACAGGGAGCTGGTTCCACAGGAGAGGAGCTTGGTAGCTAAAAGCTCTGCCTCCCATTCTACATTTAAAGATTCTAGGAAGAAGTAGGGTGGGACGGTGGTGCAGTGGGTGGCACTGTTGCCTCACAGCAAGAAGGTCCAAGGAGATTCGATTCCCGGAGCGGATCGAGTGCCTTTCTGTGTGAAGTTTGTATCTCCCCGTGTTCGCAAGGGTTCACTGGCTTCCTCCCATGGTCCAAAAACATGCCTTGGCTTGAGCGCGTGTGTGAATGGTTTTCTGTTGCGTGTGTGTTAATTGACTGGCGACCTGCATCCCCCGTGAGCCAGCATAAGGGATTAAGTGGTAGAAGATGGATGGTTGGAACCGCAAGTGGCCCAGTGCTCTGAGAACAAAGCCTTCTGCCGTAGCATAAGCATGGAAGCATAAAGAACTATAAGATCTTTAAGATACAGTCGTAGCACTTCAATGTGTCAGCCTTTACGGCAATGTGTTTGCATTTTCAGCGCGGTATCACCGGGTTTTTAGCGCGTTGGAGCTGTGTTGCGTCTATTTGGCCTATAGGTGGCGATCAGCCCCCACACTGGCCTTTATGAGGCTGTCTTACCTTGCCTTGACGTGTCAATTTTTTACCCCGGGTTCGAATCTCGGTGGAAGCAGGAGTTGTAATTACTGAACATTTTTATATTTTCGCATACAAGATAGGCTGCCTGTATTATTTAGCAGAGCTACAACCATGTTCCCAAGAGGTTCACCAGCCGCTTTCGGCAGTGAGTCATAGACGGACGTTGTTCTGCCCGCTTTCATGTAAACACGGAACTCTTCACAGTTTGTTAAACGTAGATTTTGTTAATTTTGTTATTCATTTACAACAACATGCAAATGCTAAAAATTTTCTGAAAAGATGACTGTATACCCATCAAGTTTGGGTGAACAGAAAGCGTTAACGTTTTATATTCCGTTTATTTCGTTATTACTGCTTTCACCTGTACCACATAAAGACATTGCAGAGCTACAGCCATGTTCCTATAAAGTTAACCAGCTGTTTATTTCGTTATTTCCTCTTTCATGTCCGTCTGTTGAATGAAAGTGGGCGGGGCCATCCACGTCCCAGAGCAGGGACACTGGGGGAAGGGGAACACGCCTCAACACGCAGGACAAAGATCTGCGTTTCTCTGCCTGCTACAGCCTCGGCTGCGTTGGGTTGTTAGTCTCCCTTTCACCTCTACCATATGAAATGTGTTCCTACGAAGTTGGTCAGCCGCTTTCAGAATCAGAATCGTTTTTATTCTCCAGGTTTGAACAGGGCGAACATTATTTTTATTTGTTTAAAAAAATCCCATACGGTTTGCACTGTAACATCACCAAAATTTACGAAAAAACGACAATACAGTTTTAATAAATGTGCATTAAAAATACAAACAGAAAACGCTTGAATGCGTTTCCGTTTTATGTTCCGTTTCTTTCGTTATTTTCTCTTTGACCTGTACCACATAAAGTCATTGCAGAGCTAGAGCCATGTTCCCAAGAGGTTCACCAGCCGCTTTCAGCGTGACACACGCATGGACGTTGTTCTGCCTGATTTCATTTAGACACAAAACTCATCAAAGTAAAAGAGAGCTCAGTGCAGCATTTGCAATTACAACAGGCTTAAAGAGGAGGCTGTAGCAGAGGAACACAGGTCGTTGTCATGTATGTTGATGCGCCCACGCTTACCTTTGCTACGGGACTGATAGCCCCACCCACTTTTATTTATCAGACAGATATGAAAGTGGGAATAACGAAATAAACGGAATGTAAAGTAAAATGCTTTCAAGAGTTTTGTCTTAATCAAAGCGGGCAAATCACATGTGAACGTTTTCATTTTTTTTGTAAATAAAAATAATGTTTGCCCTGTTCAAACCTGGGGAATAAAAATGATTCTGATTCTGAAAGTGGCTGATTAACTTCGTAGGAACACATTTTATATGGTACAGGTGAAAGGGATTCTAACAACCCAACGCAGCCGAGGCTGTAGCAGGCAGAGAAACAATTTATTTATTTTTATTATATGATAGTCTCTACAAGTTAGCAGTGGTAGTCTGCCAGACCTGTGTTAAATGCCATAAGAAGAGCGTTTAAAAAAGTCAAGTGAAAGGTTTTGGCGTCTCACAGCTGTAGGTGCAGCTGATCACGTGCTCGATCTCCCATGGAGCTTTTCTTTGTCTCGGAGCTAAAGTATTTTACACCTATTGACTGAGTGGAGACAATATGTTAATGTCTCTGTGCCAATACGTAGTAGGGGATGGGGTTTGGAGTTTGCTTTGCAACTGAATCAACATCAGTTGACTTGTGCGGAGCGAGTTCCAAATCCACTGTATTGCCTGTGTAATAAAACATTGTTTTTCTGCAGATATTGTGGTAAATGTCATTAAGCTAAAGTATAATAATGCAGCTTCCGTTTAAAGGGCACATTGCCTATGTCTTAGTGTTTTAACTGTTTAATTGCACCAAATCATTGAAACCAATTGAAAAAACTGAAAGCGGCTTTAAGCTCTTTTCAGCTCGTTTCTTCGTTTTTAACACGCTGCTTTGAATAAATGCCGTTTGTTTCTTTTTAATCGAGAAACGGAAAACGGTCCGTGTATGTTCCAACTGTTTGATTTGTCCCCCAGAATAAAATCTTTTTTTCCACAAAACGAGAAAACGGGAAACGGCTTTAAATCTAATTCCAGGTCTAGTTTTGAAAACACTGTTCTCAGCTCGTTTATTTGGTTTTAACATGGTGCTGTGATTAAATTCTGTTTTCGCTTATATCAAGAGAAATAAGGAAGCGGATGTTCTTTGTATTTTATTTTCTGGACAATTTACCTAGAAAACGGCTTGATTTATTCTAGAGGGGGAAATCAAACGTAGAACGTACACAGACCCGACACAGTACTTACACACAAGGACATACTGTATAAAGGCAGCAGCGAGATCAGCATTTGACAACAAACACTAGCGCGCATTGACAACTTGATCCAAGTCATCTGTCTATGAATAAGCGGCTCCTCAGCACCATCATTGGAACGTCACACCACTGTCTGCTTCAGACGGTGACGCCACTTCCCCGATTCTCTCGTTGCCTGCATTATCACATGCATACATTTCTGCTTAAGCTCTACCTGGACACATCATCTGTCATTCGGGCTTTTCATTCAGAGTCAGAGCAAACTATAGTCATTGCGGTCGGAGTAAATTTTAAGAGTTTGGTTAAACTTAAACGCTGCTATAACGAGAGAACGACTTAGTTTTTCGTTCTCTGCTTTTTTCTCAAAACGAAAAATCAGCTTTAAATCCAACTCCGTACCTTGTGTCGAAACAACACTTGAATTCCGTTTGTCGCTCATATAAAGAGAGGACGAAACGAAACGAATCCAGTTTGTTTTGTATTTTTTCCTCATGATCAACAAACCAGAAGACGAGTACAAATATGCATATAAAATACATTTATGACACAGATTGATGAATAAATATAGATTCCTATTTTATGTTATTATACTTATATTATTCTATTGGATTGGCTGGAGGAGGGACTGTGTCTCTCGGCTGGCCTGAAAACTGTGTAAAAACATCAGCAGCTTCGGCAATTGACAACAAACACTAGCCCACACTAGCGAGCAAAGACGCATAATAATCTATACTATTTATAATAATAAATTTATAAAAAATTTTAAGTATAATATAAAATGAACTACTCTACATTTAATGATACAATACCATGACATCGTTTTTTGTGCTTAATGTGCAGACACAGATAGAAATGAACAGTCGGACCTCACATCTTTGCGCCACCTGGTGGTTAAAACGAGACTAGCACCCTGATTTTTTTCAGCTGGCTGCAGGATTAAAAATCCTTAGTCGGGGACGCACCCGTGGCGCGCTGGCGATGCGCACGTACTGCGATCACTTTGAAGTGCTACGACTGTAAGAAGGAGCCTTCTCATTAAGTGTAGGTGAATAGGCAAATTTTAAATTCTATCCTTCATTTTACAGGCACCCAGTGCAGAGAAGCTAATGCAGGGGAAAGAACTTTGGCTGCAGCATTTTGAATTAGCTACAGGCTTTTTAAGTAGCTGTTAGGACATTCTATGAGTAAGGAGTTACAGTAGTCCAGTCTAGAGGTAACAAACGCATAGAGTGATGATGCAGTTTCTCTGCAGCATTTTTATAATGTATGATGTAAAAGAAAAATCCTGATCAAACATGACACCAAGGTTCCTTACAGTAGAATCTGAAGCTTATATTATAGCTTATATTTATGTCACATTTCACACACAAGGTAAAAGCCTAATTGCTGCTTAGCAATCAGGTAATTTGGGTCATGAAATTGGGATCTTACCCCCTACCCTTTCCCATGACCTGGTCTGCGGATGCGCCCAGGGAGTTTTTGGTTTTCAATTTTGGAACTCATGGATTTTGTGAGCATGACTTCAGCAGCCTCCAGGACTGAGGTTTCTGCTGCTGCAAGTGTTGTTTCGGGTGTTGATTATAAACAGACTGTTAAAGAATAAACCTCATCAGAGGTGGAGCACAGCATATGAGCTTCTGGTTCTAGTGCGGCTGCAAGTCTCGACTTACCTTTTCCTGCACCTCGTCTGGCTTCTGCTGTCGGGGCTCATTTGAGGGTGGGATTGCTTCTTGTTTCCTAGAAGGCTGCAACACCCTGTCTGTCCAGTTCGGTGTCTGGTTACCCAACAGCACTCACATCACATCTAGTCTGGATCTGTTCCTGTGTGTTATGGCGGTTCTGAGATGTGGACTCCGCCTGTTTCTGATTACGGCCATCCCTAGGTGTGGACTTGGCCTGTTCCTGTAAATCGCAGTCGTCCCGAGGTGAGGACGCCACCTGTTCCCATGCCACGCCTGGTCAGTGCTCCTATTGCGGTGCCATGCCTGGTGCTTGTTCCTGTCCGTGGTGGTTCTAAGGTGATTACGTCAGTCTCTGGGGAAACAGATACACTTATCCATGTATCCAGGAACTGAGCATGTTTAGTTTTAGTCTGTATAGATTCAGCGCTGTTTAGTTACTTTAACCTCTAGAATTCAGTGCTTGTTTAGTTGTCTCAAGTTGTTATGTGTTTCCATATTTAGGTTGCCCGTAGGTTCAGATTGTGTAGTTTAGTGTATCTGTCCCTGCTAAGCAGCAGTTTTGAGATCAGTTTTAGTTTTGAGCTTTGGTCCTGCCCATGCAACCTATTTATGTTTGATTGTTTACCTGTGTTTATTATTATCAACCCTGCCGTAGCAGTAAGTTTCATACCATATCATCATCGTTGCGGCTGGAAACCATAGGTTTATGTTTGTATTCAATAAACCGTTTATGTTAAACTTTATTCCCTGTGTGTCCTTTCAATAGTGCAAACAGTCAGAGCTCAGGGCTTCATTACCTCTTGTGGGTCCAGGGTGTGCCCGTGACATCCCGTCAAGCGTGTCAGTCAAGGCTGTCACCATAGTAACCAAGCGTTCAGTCTGTCTGCAGATGTTATCCGTTTGTCTCTTGAGATCTTACTAGTCAGTCTTGCAATCTGGACATCTGAATGGGCTGAGATGTTACTGATCAGTCCTTCAATCCAAGTCATCCTTTGATGTAATTCCTCTGAACAAGGTGAGATATTACTTGTCAGTCCATAGATCCGGGCCATCCATCTAGATTACTGATTGGTAACAGCTGGGGACTAATGAGCGGAAATAAAGAGAACACAAAACCTGGTTTGACATAGAACCGTATATTACCAAGTAAAACAGGAAATGGCATGCAAAAAACCCTGGATCGTAACAGTAAGCCCCAAACACAAGCAGGGTGGGTGGCGGGAGGACCGGTGGAGGGCCACACAAGCCCCAAGACCACCATACAATGAAGAGTTCATGATCCAGTCCCCCTCAGACGTTAGATGGTCCCGGCAAGTCCGGATGCGACCGCTGGAACTGTCGGATGACATCCTTGTCCAGGATGTTCTTAGATAACACCATGACCGTTCTTCTGGACTGTACCCCTCCCAATCGACCAGAAATTGCTGACCTCGCCCCCGAGTAGCATCTTGACTGCGAAATGCCTCGAGTCGGCTGATGTGAAAGGTAGGGTGAATATGAAGTGTCCTAGGCAGGGAAAGTCTGACAAAGACTGGATTAATAACCTTGGCCACAGTGAATGGCCCAATGAACTTTAGTGCCAACTTACGTGACAGAACCTTGAGGTAAAGGTCCTTGGTGGAGAGCCACACCTGGTCTCCCACCTCGTTGACGGGCCCTGGAGAATGCTTACAATCTGCGTTCTCCTTGTACCTAGCCCGGGATCTCAGCATTAGATGAGGCGTGGAGCCTTGTGCGGCGACACTGCAGCAGCAGGTCGTGGGCTAAAGGCACCTGGATCTCCCTTTCCAGGGATGCGAAGAGAGGAGGCTGGAACCCATATGTGCAGTGAAACGGGTGAGCCCGGTGGATGCACAGGGCAGAGTGTTGTGGGCAAACTCAACCCACAATAACTTCTGGGACCAAGTGGCGGGTTTCTAGGATGCCAGGAAGCTTAGCCCCATCTAAAGATCTGGAAGCTTTTATTTTGAAAGAATTTGGAGGAGGTGTGTGTGCTTAATAGCTAAACTGTAAAACAGTCACATTAACCAGTCACGATGACCCATTCAAAAGCAAAAATAGTGCTATTAAAGCTATAAATTTGAATTTGTGCTTTTATTTTGAAAGGATATTGAAAAAGCCAGTGCAAGTATTTGCTAAACAGTATATTAGTCTAATTAACTAGTCATAATAAACCTGTTAAAAGAAGAATTATTGCTATCTTTAGCGAAAGATCAGAATTGAGACTTTTATTTTGAAAGGATGTGGAGGAGCTGTGTGTGCTTAATAGCTAAAATAGTCCTATTAAAGCTAAAAGTTGGATTGGTGCTTTTATTTTGAAAGATTCAGAGCAAGTGTCTGATTAATTATTAAACAATCAAACAGTGTAATGAACTAATCAGTAATATGCATAGAGCTGAGTAAAAACTGTGTCTTTAGTGACGAGTTAAAGACAGAAATTCTATTTTTAAAAAACGTGCCCCCGCACTCTAGCTGTGACATAACGCACTCTAACTCACGCAATACACACTATTGGAAAAGTTAAGAAACAAACCAGTTGAAAGCAGAAATATTGTTGTTATATCTAATTAACTATTTGTAATTAATCAGTTGAAACATTACTGAAACGAGCTAATGAGTTGAATGTATTTACTCATTCTCCTTTTTTTTTTTTAGATATGTTATATTCAAACACACACGGTCCGTGCATGAAGTGCAATTCATTATTTATGTGTAAAATGAGAATTCAATAACGTCTTTTTATGCTGTGTTTCGTTTCCGTAAGTCGGTAAAACACATTTGCGATACACTGATTTACTCATTCTCCTTTTCTCCACTTTCAAAACAAAATAAGAAAAAGGTAAACCGGAGGCGGGGCCAGTCGCGGACTTTCACAATAAAACACCCAAGAGCATTTAAAGCGCAACATCGACAAATATTTGTAACTCTTGAAGGATTGCGGTCGTGTTTTGACACACATTGAGACCCATATTGTTAACATTAATTAATGTAACAATAATTTTTTTAGCCCGTCTCAGTGCTGACAACTGTTGATTACGTTACGACACATGGCATTTGCTAAAGGAATGACAGGTCAGTCAGCTCGCGACCGTCGGGTCACTTACAGAATCACCTGCCAACAAAGCTAAGTTTTCGGGGCATCCTGCTTCTTCCACTGCAGCAACATCACAACCACGACCCCACCTCGACACCTGATGAGGAAGAATTTAGTGCATTTGCAGTGTTCCGGTGATTTTCGGCTTGGCCGGTTGACACTCTTATGCTCAGGAAGACTCTCTAATGTTGTGCCGATCTTTGCAATTATTCTAAACAGTGATTTAATACAGTTTATTGTGACTATTTAGATATGATCTATCATTGGACTTCCTGTCTCAGAGCCTGCTTTATCTGCGGGAGAATAACATCCACTCAACCTGCCTCACAATAACTGAACTCATTGTGAGCCATGACTACCCAAATGTGCATCGCATCATCTTTGTGAGGCAGATTCTGTGGCAAAGTGTGTGTGATCAGATGATCACGCAACATCAAGGTGTTACTTACACGCAGTCTTACACGCCTCTCTGCACGTTCTCTACAGCCGCCACTGCGGTGGAAATTTTCCATAAAGAAGCAGATGAGAGAGTTGTCCTTTTGTGCGATTTATTGAAAAAATAAAGAAAAGAAAAATAATGGGGAAAGCAAATAAAAAGCATGGATGTTGATCGTGCACATCAACAAACCAAAAACCAGCTGGGGAGATCAGTGCACACACCACGAAGGTGTGATGCAAAGAGCCCACAATCCTCAAGTTGCTTCTGCCTTTTAGCTTCTCTGTCCGACTAGGGTGGAATGTCTTTCTAACCCAATCAAATTACATGCACCATCTCCTCCCTGTCGCAGTGTGTGTGTGAAGATATTTACATTCTCATACCTGCATTGCTGACGTCCAACTATCTGTGAGAAAGGAGCACCAAGTCTCAACAGAGACACAACTCCCTGACCTTGGGTTTTGGAGCTAGAGTTGAGAGTCTATCAGGCATAGACAACCATTGAACAATCTAGGTGAAATGTCAAATGCATACAGTAAGACAAAACATAGATATTAATTGCAGAACATAAGTCATAAATCGTATAATAACTGCATAGAAGTAAGGAAGGAACAATTTTTCCCATAACACTCCCCCCTTTTGATTACACATTGATCAAACCATGAAAGAATAAAAATTGTCAACATCACATTCTGTAATTATAAAAGACCCTTCCAAAGGAATAGTAAGGGTATTAACTCATCAAGATTCAAAATACACCTTCACTTAAAATGCAAGTAACTTAGGGACAAAAGGTTCGGAGCTGTTTTTGGTGGGTAGTTATACAAGAATAACCTCTGTATTGGCATGTGAAGAAAATAAGCCAATAGTCATATTTGTATCATATTATATTTTGTGGTTAGATAGCCTAAGACCATTGTCAAAGTCATTAAGTGAATTAGAGTTGGGGTTTTTGAATATAGTGCACTGTGTCATTTGATACGAGAGTGTTGCTGAGGTCGCACGCATGATGAGACCCCTAATCAGAGGAATAACACAACAACCAAGCAACATGATCACGGCCATGAAGATGATAAGCGAGACTATTGCTGACATAAAAACTGATTTCCATTTTCCAAAAGTTTGGTCTAGGCAGCGCCAAGAGAACGGATCAACGCCGGAGTTTCTTTGTCACAGTGCCATTAGAATCAGTGTTGTTAGGGATAAAAGTACAGCACGCTTATCCAAACATAACGCAGACACCTCCTTTCTCCGCCAGCAGCATGTCCAGGGCCATTCTACTCTGCCAAGTTATCTGAGACGTAGGAGCCAGCTGCCAGAGATGCCTCTCATACCGCCCGCAATTTTATTGATGAAGCGCTGTTGATTGTAATAAAGATAGATAGATTGATCCAGGCCGAATTCTTGTTAACCTCTATTACTACGGGGCCCATGAAGGGAATAGCACTCGTCCACCCCGCCGCATGCTTGTTGCGAGCCCTAAACTCTTCCGGCGATCCTCGCGGCACGCCTATTGCATCTATGTAGAGGTCAGGATCCACGGAACCGCCTGGAGCCCTGCGCCTGGTGCGTGAGTGTTTCTGTGGAGTTGAGGGTAAATGATGTATTCCCCCTGTGAGAAACATTACCTGAGTACAGGTGCCGGTCCAATTGGTTGGTAAGGTGGCCCTGGGGTGATCTCCGCAGAGCCACCTACATATCGGACAAGGGCTTCCTTTGCTGGACTAAGTCAGTGGAGGATGGGGCAACGTGTGAGAAATTTTCAATCCTATATGTGTATGAGGACGAAGGGATGACATCCGTGTTAGTCGGGACCGCAAACCGGATCACATGGTTTTCAGGGTTAAGTCCATGCGCGTTGGAGATGTCCCCTGTCAGGTGGAAATTGGGAAAGTGGCCTACATCTATTTCTCCGTCGAGGCTGGAGGTGAAATATTCAAACTGACACGTGGTACACACCGTGTAATACAAGGGAGCCGCGGGCTCCTTTTTCGTTACCTTGATGTCGGCCACCTCGACTTTCTTATGTGACAGGACTGTACATTCTCCATACCTTTGCTCAGATTGTGCAAGGCACGCATTTTGCAAGACGGATCACATCTCTGAGCGCTGGGGTCCGCAGTGTATCTACACCTGGTGTCCTTATTTTGCAGTTGTCGCTCGTTGTAACACTTGCTGCTGTTAAAGGGAGTGGGTACAGCCAAGAGATCAGGTCTGGCAACAGCACATGCTACGCATGAATTGTTTGTGAGGGTTTTAGAAGTGTACTTGATGTACGCTAACCATAGGTTTCCTGTGGGGTTCTGATTTACATAGTTTTGGGCAAGCTGCCAGGCTTTAGGGTCCTTAATATCGCGCTTGGATCTATAGTGAACAAATGTTTGAGTCGTCCAGAAGTACAGGAGGGTCACACATGTCACCGCAATGGTTGATATGACAATCATTTTTATCTTGCCTCGTCTGGTGGACGTCATTTTGCGTCAGTGGAAGATAAAAATTTGTGTGAAAGTGTGAATCAAGTGGAAACGTAAAATGTTTCGTTCAAAAATAGTGGATAAAATCACAGAGAGGTATACACGTAAATCAACCACACAATTTAGAGCAAATATCAAAGTAATATACAGTGAAGATCAAAACAACAGGATCACAATCAATGTCTTTTTCTTCCTGTTGAATAGTAGCGCTAGTAGCGTTAGATTGTTTCCAACCTATTTGTTGACGTACTGACAGTTCTTTGGAGTTCTTCAGGTTGTGATCAGCTGATCACAGAGACACTTGGGGTTCGTTATCACCGCCAGGTTTCCTCCCAATGTCGTCTGAGTCACTGTCACTCCCGTGATGTGAAGAGTCTACACGTCGTCCAGCGTCGGCAACTCAAGGCTGCTCGTGTGTGTGTTTTCTCAGGAGCGTGTGCGTAGATGTATGGTCTGATAGTGTGATTCACCGGCGCAGCTTCAGGCGGCGCTTGGCTCACACCTTTAGCTGAACGGTCAACGCAGCCTCGCCTCATTGCGTGTGTGAGCACAGCGAGGGTCGTCCTTCTCAATTCTTTTCGTCAGTGGTGGTTTTCTCGTGTGGTGTAGATGTAGATGGAGGGTCGTCTGTCGGATCCGGGACCTTCCTGCAGTGGCTGGAGTGGATCCAAGTCGCTCTTTCTGCGATCTTCACAGCTGTGTTGGTCGTCAGAAGGACTTGGAAGGGACCTTGCCACCGCTTTGAGTTCCAGTGCTTCCTGCGAAGCTCCTTAATGATCACCCAGTCTCCTGGTTGAATGATGTGCAATGGTTCTGTCGCCTGTTTGGGCAGAGCCGCTTTCACCTGTTTGGAGATTTGGGACAGAACAGAGGATAATTTCTTACAGTACTGTAGTATTGCATCTTCGCACATTTCAGTAGGTGGTAAAATCCTAGTCTCAGTCTCTGGGTGGAGTCCCATCATAGGAGGTCTACCAAATAGAATCTCATTCGGGCTGAGGTTTGTTCTCATCCTTCTCCTCATTCTCATGTACGAGAGCACAATGGGAAGAGCCTGAGTCCACTTGAGACCAGTCTCTGAGCAGCATTTAGCCAGTTTGTTTTTCAAAGTGCCATTCTCTCTATCTACCGCCCCTCCGCTTTGAGGGTGGTAAGAGCAGTGCTTTCTGATGTTGATGTTCAGAAACTTTCCCACTTCCTCAAGGGCTTGGTTTGCAAAGTGTGAGCCGTTGTCACTGCTGATTTTAGATGGAATCCCCCATCTGGGAATTATTTCTGTCAGCAAGGCTTTGGTGACTGCATGGCTGTTAGCATGTTTAGCTGGGAAGGCCTCCACCCATTTTGACCACATATCAACAATCACTAAACAATACTTTTTACCTTCTGCTGGCGTTAGTTCGATGAAGTCCAGCATTAAATGGTCAAACGCCTGTTCCGGTGGTGGGTGAGCTGCCAGTGGTTTGGCAGTCGTCTTACCTGGGTTGTGTTGGGCGCATGTCATACATGCTTCACAGTATTTTTGTGCATAGATTGAAAATCCCTTAGTGTACCAATGTTTTGTAAGAGCATCTAACATTCCCCCCTTTGATACATGGTCTAATCCATGTGTCAACTTCGCGAAATGAGGGAAAAAGTGTTTAGGTAGGCAAGGTTTGCCGTCGGGCCCATACCAAACGCCATGGCTACTGGTGGCGCCATTCGTCAGCCAGAGCTTGCGTTCCGGTGGGGTAGAGAATGTCTGAAGATCAGGGAGAGCAGAGGGAGGAGAGGGAGGTTGGGTAGAGGTGGAGGATAAGAGGCAGGGAACAAAGGGAAGGGGAAGTCGGGCAGCTGCCTTTACAGCAGCATCAGCGCGTGCGTTTTCAGCAGAGATGGGATCAGCGCCCCCAGTGTGTGCGGGGCACTTACATACAGCAATTGCAGCTGGTAACAGAATTGCGTCCAGCAGATCAGCAACCTTATCATGATGCAAGATAGGTTTGCCATTAGATTTCAAAAACTTTCTGTGTTTCCACAGAGCACCAAAGTCCTGTGTGACGCCAAAAGCGTATCTGGAGTCTGTGTAGATGGTAACAGACTTCCCTTCAGCCAATTTACAGGCTTCGGTCAGTGCGATCAACTCCGCAGCCTGAGCAGAGTAATGTCCTGGTAAAGCGCCAGACTGTAAAACAGTATGAGAGGTGCAGACTGCATATCCAACCTGACAGTGGCCCGAAGCAGGGTCTCTAGAGGCGGAGCCATCAACAAAGAGAACGAGGTCACAGTTAGGAATTGGCACCTCCGACACATCTGGGCGCGGAGTGCAGACCTGGTTCAAGACCGAAACACAGTCGTGAGGCTCGCCATCGTCAGGGCCTGGAAACAAAGTGGCTGGGTTAAGCACATTGCACCTTTTGACAGTGATGTTTGGCATTTCCAGTAAGATGGTGTTGTATATAAGCCATCGGGCTGTAGAAAGATGTGATGTTTTTTTGTTCCAAAAGGATCAAAGACACGGCATGAGGAACCAGCAGGGTGACATCAGAATAGCCAACAATGTCACGTGATGCCAGCACGGCTTTCTCTGCCGCAGCCACTGCTCGGAGGCATCGTGGGAGCCCCGCAGCGACTGGGTCAAGCTTAGCAGAGAAATAGGCTACAGGGCGTGGACGCCCTCCGTGATCCTGTAGAAGGACAGAGATCATACAAGCTGATTTCTCATCCACTGTTTGGGTGAAAGGTCGCGTAGGGTCAGGCAGACCCAAAGTAAGAGCCGACTGAAGAGCAAGTTTGAGGTCGGTGAACGCCTGTTCAGCCTCAGATGTCCACGTGAGGCGGGTGGTGGATGCAGCAGACGTCTGCATCAGAGCTCTAAGCGGAACCTCCAAGACGGCGCAGTTAGGAATGAAATTCCTGCAATAAGAGCACATGCCTAAAAAGGACATAAGCTGTTTGTATGTGCACGGTTTAGGCAGGTTCTGAATAGCTTCAGCTCTTTTAGGTGAAATGGATTTCCCTTCAGCGGTGATGATGTGACCTAGGAAGGTAACTTCAGTCTGAACAAACTGTAATTTAGACAGACTTGCTTTGTGGCCTGCAGCATGCAGGTGTTTCAGCAGCTTGATCGTATCTGCTGCGCAAGTTTCCTGATCCTCACTGCAGATCATCAAGTCGTCAACGTACTGCAGCAGGGCGGTGCCTGGGGACAAGACAAGATCATCCAGGCTGTCTTTCAGTGCCATATTGTAGATTGTAGGGCTTTCTGAATACCCCTGGCACAGTCTGGTAAAGGTGTATGACTTTCCATTAAATTCAAAAGCGAACCAGAATTGACTGTCTTTGTGAATGGGCACGCTGAAAAAGGCATTGGCCAAATCAATTACTGAAAAAAAATTTGCCTTGGGCGGAACCTGAGAAAGAATGGTGTAGGGGTTCGGTACCGTAGGCATGCGTGGTTGGACCGCCGCATTTACTGCTTGCAGATCCTGGACAAACCTCCATTCTGTCCTTTGTCTCTGATTTTCTTAACTGGGAGGAGTGGAGTCCTCACTGGAGAGTTGTCACATGGGACGATGACTCCTGCTTTCAAAAGAGAGTTAAACACCGGTGTTATTCCTTCAATTGATTTTCTAGGGTATTGCTGTTTGCATGGTCTGTAGTCAGATTTTGGCGTGATGACCACTGGGTCACACCCTTTCATCAAACCTACATCATATTTGTGTGTGGCCCACAGGGAAGCTGGAACTTCCTGTAAGGCTGGATACTGCGTCAGAGCGTCCTCTGACAAAAACACGTGGTGTGGAGTGTGTGTGGAATGTTGAGGTACCAAGTGCACTGTGCGCTGCGCATGAAAGTTAGACTGAAAAGGTTTTTTGTAAGCATGCAAAGTAGGTGAATACATCACATTCGGGTCGGAAGTTGTTTGCCAGTCTCCTTCCCGTTGACATCTGTCCACGAAAGGACCCAAGTCCTGCCATCTGTCTCTGTCGTGTTTTGACAGAAGGACATGTGGATCTGTAGAATAAGCATCAACAAATCTCTCTTGTTCGTTAGTGAGAGAAATCGCAAGCGCAGACCTATGTTCATCCCAAAATAGAGAGGTTGAGGTTAGTTTGTCCGCATGTGTGCGTAACCATGCTTTTTCAAACTTCTCATCAGGACCAGTGGACACATGTGCTGTACAAGACAGGTCAGATGCGTCTCTAAAGGTCGTATTCTGTGAGGAAACAAGCTGTCGAGCAGCCTGTATGAGGGCCTCAGTTACAGCCTCTCCTTTCAGTAGCCACTGATAAGAGTAGAGCAGCGGCTCTGAGCTGAAATTAACACAAACAAAAGAAAAATTATTTACATTGTCCGTGGTTGTGACCTGCACTCCCTCCGGAGTGGAAATCAGTGAAATACCTAAACTACACATGAGATCTCTTCCTAATAGATTAACAGGGCATAAGTTTGAAAGCAAAAATGAATGTTTGAGTATCTTGCCGTCTGATGTTGTGCAAGACAGAGGAACAGTAAGTTTTTCTTTTATTGTCTGGTACGTACAGTAATTATTATTACTTCTCTCTAATAGTCGTGTTCCCTTTTAATAGTCATTGATAGTCTGTTTTGTTTTTCTATAGTCTGGCCAGACAAACCTATATTGTGCACAAATATTTTTAGAAACATAGAGGATTTTATCACTGAATTTGTTGCAAATTAAAATAGTTTAAACCCATCAGACTGCAAAGTCATGCAGCAGTTGTCATTTAGCTGTTTGTTATTCTTTTCAAAATCACTCTGTGGGATGTTTTGAGCAAAAAGCGATTCTTCATTGCGTGCAGATAAGCATGAACATGAATTTGAGCGTCACCTTCCTCCTTCCCCAACCATCAGTCTGATGTGAGCGCCAGTGGGTGAAGCCTGACGTAGATGGGACAGTTGTTCCTCGATGACAGACGTTTCCTGGATCCTCAGATGCAGCTCTTTTGGGCCGATCACGTCTGAAGCCTCTCCTGTTGTTTAAACCAGTGTCTGTGTCAGAGCACGTCTTCTCTGCTGTTGCTCTGTCCTTGTTTTCCTTTGCTGATTGTCATAAGCAGGTGTCTGTGTCAGACACACACGCTTGTAGTAGCTGGTTCATCTGATGAGCCCAGAACGTGATGGCTGCAGACGTTGTGGGGTCAGTGAGGCGTCCATGCTGTGGTCTGTGTCCTCCAGCTGCTGTGGTATCAGAGCTTCCACCCTGTTCTGGTTGTTGGTTGGCGCTTCTTCTCCTTCGGTTCTTCTGCTGACGGTGGGAAAGGAGTCCAGATCCGGATTTACCCTCATTACGCTCAGTTCTGCATTAGAATAGAGAGCAGAAACAATGGGAGCATTTGATCTTGACATGATATGTGTGTGTGTGGTGTATGTGTGTATGGTGGCGGTGTGCAAGCTTCCACAGAGTTGTTATCTTTTCTGCCAGCTACGTCACCACTCTTGTCCTTTCTCCCTCCTAGTTCTTTTTGGCATTTTAATCTTTCCCTGCGTTCTGATTCTTTAACCCAAATTTCAAGGCATCTTTTGTTTAATTCAATTTCCTCTAAGGTTTTAACTTTGATCGTTCTACTTTTGCGGAGCTGTTTCTCCTTTTCTTCTAATTTTTCTTTTAAAGCGCGTATGTCCTTCACACTGAGTGATCCACCTTCTTGAAACCCATAATGTTTTGTCCAGTCGTGAAGACATGACACGCACTCATCACCATATTTACGTCTCATTAATTTTGTAATGCTGCAGTCTGGTGGTGGAGACTTAGATCGCCCCGAACCCATCTTTCAGAGTCCCGGCGGTTTTCTGCCTTAGACTTTTTTGTGTTCCGGCCGGAACCTTTTTTCGAAATTTCTCTTCCACGGACGTCTCCGTAGAAAGGGAACGGCTCAGATCAGCGACAGGGTTCTCGGAAGTGCTCCCCACCGTCAGGCCCCTCTAAGACCCGGGTCCCTCGTATCTCAAAAACACTTCCCCCTGCAAACGTGCTCCGTATTTCAGAAGCCGTCTTTTATTTCCTTGTCCACTCCCTTTGGATTGCGCTCAGATCTGCACACTGGTCTGTATCCTCAGTACAGACAAAACAAGCTCGTTCCACGAGCCAACCCTTAGCAACCACCATCTCGGCCACCAGGGCAGACTTTGACCTAATTGATTTTTTACCCGAATATTAAATTTTTTAATTTAAAAAAAAAAAAGAGCCCACGATCCTCAAGTTGCTTGTGCCTTTTAGCTTCTCTGTCCGACTAGGGTGGAATGTGTTTCTAACCCAATCAAATTACATGCACCATCTCCTCCCTGTCGCAGTGTGTGTGAAGATATTTACATTCTCACACCTGCATTGCTGAAGTCCAACTATCTGCAAGAAAGGAGCACCAAGTCTCAACAGACAGAGACACAACTCCCTGACCTTGGGTTTTGGAGCTAGAGTTGAGAGTCTATCAGGCATAGACAACCATCGAACAATCTAGGTGAAATGTCAAATGCATACAGTAAGACAAAACATAAGATATTAATTGCAGAACATAAGTCATAAATCGTATAATAACTGCATAGAAGTAAGGAAGAAACAATTTTTCCCATAACAGCCACCCACTCTTAGTCTTAGTTATCGCATAGAGACTGTGTCTGCTTCTCGACCACCTAAACTATACAAGTCACAAACAAATCAGAGGAGTGACTTACCAGAATTTAATAAACTTTAAAACAGTTCCTTCTACAGAACAAAGTAAAAGTTAATAAAGTGTGGTTTATTAAATATCAGATCTCTCCCATCTAAATCCTTGTTAATAAATGACTTGATAAGTGACCATCACATAGATCTTTTCTGTCTCACTGAAACCTGGCTGCAGCAGGATGAATATGTTACTTTAAATGAGTGAACTCCAATGAGTCACATCAACTATCATGTTACTAGAAGGACAGGTAGAGGTGGAGGAGTAGCAGCAATTTATAAATCAAATTTATTAATTACTCCTAAACCTAAACATAGTTATAACTCATTTGAGAGCCTCACTCTGAGCCTTTCTCACCCAGACTCTAAAACTCAGAAGCCAGTTGTGTTTTGTATTGTTTACCGTCGTTTTAACCATACCCTCGATCTTGTCCTGACATATGGGGTTGAAATTGATAATTTAATAGTTCTTCCCCAAAACCCTATGTTATCTGACCATTTCGTATTAACTTTTGAATTCAGCATAATTGACCTTACAATAGCTGGAAAGAAATGTTACTATAGTAGATGTTTATCTGACAACGCTGTTGCCAGATTCAAGCAGATGATTCCATCATCTTTTGCCTCAATGTCTTGTAGATACACAGAGAAAAGTCACCTTAATCCTTATGAACAGGTTGACTGTCTTGTAGATGCAGCTGCAGCTTCTCTACGTACAATGTTAGACACAATGGCTCCTCTGAAGAAAAAGACAGTGAATCAGAGGAGGTTAGCTCCGTGGTTAACTCAGAGATCCGCATCCTAAAGCACAGGACCAGACAACTAGAAAGACAGTGGCGTTCCAACAAAATAAATGTAAACTGCATTGCATGGAAGGACAGTCTAATGAAATATAAAAAAGCACTTTGTGCTGCTAGAAAAACATATTAATCCTCCCTAATTGAGGAAAATGAAAACAACCGCAGGTTTCTTTTCAGCACTGTAGCCAGGCTGGCTAAAAGTGATAGCTGTGTTGAGCCTACTATCCCCTTAAATTTCAGGTATGATTTTATGAGCTACTTTACTAATAAAATTATCACCATTAGAGAAGACATTCAGCAGCAACGTCCTCCAAATGACAGTAAGCACTGTCTAGATCCATCAACGTTAAATTCACCAAATCCTCTGTCTTACCTAGACAGCTTCTTCCCCATAACTCATATGGAGTTAACCTCAATAATCAACTCTTCCAAGTCATCCACTTGTCTTTTAGATTCAGTCCCAACCAGATTACTCAAAGAAGTTCTACCTTTAATCAGCTCGTCCATATTAAATCAAATGAACCAATCTTTACATTTAGGCTATGTACCACAGGCTTTTAAGGTGGCTGTGGTCAAACCTCTATTGAAAAAAAAACAACCTGGACCCTGGAGAACTAGCCAACTATACAGTCGTAGCACTTAAAGGTGTCAACCTTTACGGCAATTTCTTTGCATTTTCAGCGTGGTATCACCGGGTTTTTAGCGCGTTGGAGCTGTGTTACGTCTAGTTGGCCTATAGGTGGCGATCAGCCCCCACACTGGCCTTTATGACGCTGTCCTATACTTATGTTATATAGGCCCATGTAGAGCTATCGATCAACAGCTCCGCGGTGTAATGGTTTGTTTAATGTTTAACAGCCTTGATGTGTCAATTTTTTACCCCGGGTTCGAATCCCGATGGAAGCAGAAGTTGTAATTACTGAACATTTTTATATTTTGGCATACAAGAAAATAACAAATGATTAATAGGGCAGGCTGCCTGTATTATTTAGCAGAGCTACAGCCATGTTCCCAAGAGGTTCACCAGCCGCTTTCGGCAGTGAGTCATAGACGGACGTTGTTCTGCCCTCTTTCATGTAAACACAGAACTCTTTTTCAAACATAGATTTTGTTAATTTCGTTATTCATATACAACAACATGCAAATGCTAAAATTAAGGAAAAGATGACAGTACACCCATCCATCGTTTTATATTCCGTTTTCAGCTCGTTTATTCGTTTTTAACACGCTGCTTCGAATAAATGCCGTTTGTCCTTTTTAAACGAGATGGTGGGGCTTTCTCGTTACAATACGAAGTTACTGGACTTACTGGGAGCGTGTCCAGACACATTACAGGTCCTACGGGTTTAAAACGTTCTAAAACAACATGTTTTCTCGTCTTCCCAGCTTTTATTCTGGAGGGGGAAATCAAACCGTTAAAACGTACACGGACACGACACTTAAACACGAGGACATACTGTATAAAGACAGCAGCGACATCAGCAATTGACAACAAACACTAGCGCGTATTGACAACTTGATCCAAGTCATCTGCCTATGAATAAGTGGCTAATCAGCACCATCGTTGGCACGTCACATCACTGTCTGCTTCAGACGGTGACGCCACTTCCCCGATTCTCTTGTTGCCTGCATTTGACAAGCATACATTTCCGGTTTAGCGCTATCTGGACACATTATCTGTCATTCAGGCTCTTACGTTTCATTCAGAATCAGAGCAAACTATAGGTCATTGCGGTCTGAGTAAATTTTAAGAGTTTGGTTGAACTTAAAAGCTTCTATAACAAGTCAACGACTTAGTTTTTCGTTCTCTGCTTTTTTCTCAAAACGAAAAATCAGCTTTAAATCCAACTTCGTGCATTGTGTCCAAAAAAACAACAACACTTGAATTCCGTTAATTAATATTACAAGCTGAAACGAAAACCAAGTTTGTTTTGTATTTTTTCCTCATGATCAACAAACCAGAAGACGAGTACAGATATACATATAAAATACATTTATAACACATATTGATGAATAAATATAGATTCCTATTTTATGTTATTATACTTATATTATTCTATTGGATTGGCTGGAGGAGGGACTGTGTGTCTCGGCTGGCCTGGAAACTGTAAAAACATCAGCAGCTTCGGCAATTGACAACAAACACTAGCGCACTAGCGAGCAAAGACGCATAATAATCTATAATATTTAAAAATGAACTACTCTACATTTAATGATACAATACCATGACATCGTTTTTTGTGCTCAATGTGCAGACAACGACTTAGTTTTTCGTTCTCTGCTTTTTTCTCAAAACGAAAAATCAGCTTTAAATCCAACTCCGTGCGTTGTGTCCAAAAAAAACAACAACACTTGAATTCCGTTAATTAATATTACAAGCTGAAACGAAAACCAAGTTTGTTTTGTATTTTTTCCTCATGATCAACAAACCAGAAGACGAGTACAGATATACATATAAAATACATTTATAACACATATTGATGAATAAATATAGATTCCTATTTTATGTTATTATACTTATATTATTCTATTGGATTGGCTGGAGGAGGGACTGTGTGTCTCGGCTGGCCTGGAAACTGTAAAAACATCAGCAGCTTCGGCAATTGACAACAAACACTAGCGCACTAGCGAGCAAAGACGCATAATAATCTATAATATTTAAAAATGAACTACTCTACATTTAATGATACAATACCATGACATCGTTTTTTGTGCTCAATGTGCAGACACAGATAGAAATGAACAGTCGGACCTCATGAGTGACCTCACATGAGACTAGCACCCTGATTTTTTTCAGATGGCTGCAGGATTAAAAATCCTTAGTCAGGGACGCACCCGTGGCGCACTGGCGACGCGCATGTACTGCGGTAAAAAAGGTGGTCGCTTTGAAGTGCTACGACTGTAGGCCTACTTCAAATTTACCCTTTATTTCCAAGATTTTTGAAAAAAATCGTGGCTTAACAATCATCTGACCACCTGAGTGGGAATAACCTGTACGAAGATTTTCAGTCAGGATTTAGAAAACATCATAGTCTAGAAACAGCTCTGGTTAGAGTAATTAATGATCTTCTATTACCTTGGACAATGGTCTAGTTCCTGTCCTTGTCCTTTTAGATCTTAGTGCTGCATTTGATACAATTGATCATAACATTCTATTACAGACACTAGAACATAGAATCGGGATTAAAGGAACCGCATTGGGATGGTTTAAATCCTATTTGTTGAACAGATTCCAGTTTGTTCATGTTAATGATAAATTCTCCACACGCACAAGGATTAGCTATGGAGTTCCACAGGGTTCTGTGCTGGGTCCAATTCTGTTTAGCTTATACATGTCTCCTCTAGGTGAGATTATTAGAAAGCATTCTATTAATTTTCATTTTTACGCAGATGATACTCAGCTATACATGTCCTTGGAACCAAATGAAACAGATCAACTAGTCAAAATTCAGGGTTGTTTAAAAGACATCAAATCCTGGATGTCCCAAAACTTCCTTTAACTAAATTCAGGTAAAACTGAAATTCTTATTGTTGGTCCTAAAAATCTGAGAGAGACACTATTGAGTCAGATAGCCACCCTGGATGGCATAACATTAGCTTCAGATTCTACTGTGAGGAACCTTGGTGTCATCTTTGACCAGGATCTCTCTTTTACATCATACCTTTAAACAAATCTCCAGAACCGCCTACTTCCATCTTAGAAATATAGCTAAAATCAGAAGCATCCTCTCTCAGAGCGATGCAGAGAAACTGATTTATGCATTTGTTACCTCTAGGCTGGACTACTGTAACTGCTTACTCATAGGATGTCCTATCAGCTCCTTAAACAGCCTACAGCTTATTTAAAATGCTGCAGCCAGAGTTCCGACAGGACTTAGAAAGAGAGATCACATTTCTCCTGCATTAGCTTCTCTGAACTGGCTGCCTGTAAAATGTAGGATAGAATTTAAAATTCTCCTACTCACATACAAAGTACTCAATGATAAAGCTCCTTCTTATCTTAAAGACCTCATAATTCCTTATGCTCCCAGGAGAACGCTTCGTTCTCAAAGCGCTGGGCTACTTGTGGTTCCTAGAGTCTTTAAATGTAGAACAGGAGGCAGAGCTTTTAGCTACCAAGCTCCTCTCCTCTGGAACCAGCTCCCTCTTCAGGTTCGAGAAGCTGACACACTCTCCACCTTTAAGATTAGGCTTAAAACCTTCCTTTTTAATAAAGCTTATAGTTAGAGATGGTTCAGGTCACTGGCAATGATTGTTAGTCACAGAAACCATCTCTTAGTTAAGCTGCAATAGACATAGACTGCTGGGAGACTTAATTTATACACTGAGCTCCTCTGTTTCCTTCTACCTCTTCTGTCCAATAACCTCCCATCATTGTTCTATGTTCTAACTAACCTTGTCTCTTTCTCTCCAGTAGTTGTGCTTCTCTCCCACTCTCTCTCTCTCTCTCTCTCTCCTCCACTCTGTCCTCACCTACAGGTATCATTGGACTCAAAGTTTGGTGTCTGTGATGGGTAGCTGTGGATCAAACCATCCTGCCTGTATCCAGTCCCTGGTCCAATCGTGCCTGTGCTCTGTTGTTGCTTGTTGTTGCTTGTTTTTGTTGCTGTGCTTTTCTCTCTCTCTATCCTCTCACCCCAACCGGTCGAGGCAGATGGCCGCCCACATCCAGCCTGGTTCTGCTGGAGGTTTCTTCCTCGTTAGAGAGGGAGTTTTTCCTCTCCACTGTTGCTGTCAAATTAAATGCTTGCTGTATGTGGGATTTGTTGGATTTAGTTGTGTGAGGTCTTAAACTTTACTTTACTTTGTAAAGTAACTTGAGATAACTTTGTTGTGATTTGGCACTGTATATATAATATATATCTAAATTGAATTTAATTACTGTATGTACAGAGCAGATGAGTACCTGCAGAGGATCTTTTTATTTTCCACCACCTACCTTCGGTATTGGTTTAGTAGTCATCATACCTAGCATTGAACTTACGTGCAGATGACAGATGACGAGCTGACTGACCTGTCATTCCTTTAGCAAATGCCATGTGTCATAACGTAATCGACAGTTGTCAGCACAGAGACGGGCTAAATAAATAATTGTTACGTTGAATAATGTTAACAATGTGGGTCTCATTGTGTGTCAACACACGACCACAATCCTTCAAGAGTTACAAGTTGCGCCTCAAATGCTCTTGGGTGTTTTATTGTGAAAGTCCGGCGACTGGCCTCCGGTTTCTCTTTTACTTATTTCGTTTTGAAAGTGGAGAAAAGGAGAATGAGTAAATCAGTGTATCGCAAATATGTTTTACCGACTTACGGAAACGAAACACAGCATAAAAAGACATTATTTAATTCTCATTTTACACATGAATAATGAATTGCACTTCATGCACGGACCGTGTGTGTGTGAATATAACATTTATTGGTTCAAACAACGACTTGAGAGTTGCAACAGTCCCAAAACGGTAGACCTAAAGCAAATGAGAATATTTTAATACAATATCATGCATCAATCATTGCAGTTTAAATTTTAACATATTGTATTGGCTCACAGCAGTTAGTCCCAACTGTCAATCGTTCTTGTGTTTGTAGTGTTATAGTTTAAGTTAAGATTCAAAAAATGTTATAACTTTGGTGAAATTAATTTAGTATCTTGTTCATTTATGGTTGTAATGTGTTCTTTTTGTTTTTGTTCTTTTTTCTGTGGTACACTATAAGTAAGGGGATTGTGTGTGGGAGTGATCATCAGTGAACAGTGATTTGTTGGGTGTGTGTGAAAAATAAATGCTGCTTGCTTACTGCTAAGGGAGCACACCAAAAGGTGCTATTGTTTCAAATGTTTCAAATGTCTTTGTCTGCACAGACTAATCTGAGTTCTTGCAGCAATCATTTGACCTCATACATTGCAGCAATGAGTTGACCTCATACTCACTCCAACTGTTCTGTAGCTGTGTTCTCGCTTAGCTGTACTACTGTTTTGAGAAGTAATTTCCCCACTGCGGGACTATTAAAGGTTTTCTTATCTTATTCTTATCTTATCTTTCACCTACAGATAAGCACAGGAATTAACTGGGCAGTTAGTTAATTGAAGAAGAAGAAGCCGTGCTTCTTGTGTGAGAAGAAGGACTCTTACATTAATTTACTGAATGTTGCTGTAGTCTACAAACAATTTAATGAAAATTTTTATAATATTGACATGCCTAAAATATTGTAATTAAACATAAAGAATCGTCTCTCGTGTCAATGCAAAAGTCTAATGCAATAATTGTTTATTAATCATTGCAATGGCCACTCTTATTACCATCAATTCCTGTAATGGTGCATTACCCACAATGCATTGTGCTATAAATTTGCATATATTGTTAAATGCTGTAATGTTGAAATAATTCCTTAAAAACACCCCCTCAACTATATGAAAGACCAAGTAGTTTAAAAAAGCTTAATGCCTACAACTGCTCTTATGAGGAATCAACAGTGCAATGAACTCATCAGTTCACTGAGCATACTGTAGGGAGTTTGACTTGTAAGTCAAAGTGCTAATGAGCTCCTTGACTCTTTGAAGCTCTGCTGCATTTATCACAAAAGTAACTTCACTTTATGAATCCCAAGGCAATAATGAGCAACTGGTGTGCGTTTTATGCTTGAGGATTGAAGAAGTCAGAGAGCATTTTCCATTGGAGTGAATGGGAGGATTTCTGGAACTCTCTGTGCTTTGAGGCAGATACAGACTAAAGTATAGTTTTGATGGCCAGGCACATCATTGGTAAGAAGATAAGTATGACTACAAACGAGTGAAGAAAATATGTTGAAAGAGTGAAAACTGTGGCTGTAGTGACGAGTTAAAGAGAAAAGTTCTGGTCTAAGAAAGCTTCTCCTCACACTCTAACTGTGACATCACCCACTCAATCAGATTCCTCACACTCTAACTGTGACATCACCCACTCAATCAGATGCAACACACACTAATGGAAAAGCCGAGAATTCCTCAAAAACCATCCTATGCTTAAACTGGTATAACTCAGAATCTGTTAAAAATATCAAAAAGCTAAACAAGACATTAATAGTTGAATAGTTGAAGAGTGTTTTGTAGTTCAAATGGTGTCTGTAGCTTAACGTGTGTTGAAGTAGTTAAAGCTGAAAGTAGACAAAGCAGAAGAGAATTTGAAACCCTTCTTCCATTCATTTCAATGGGACAAAAAGTTGAAAAAAGCTTAATAACTTGAAAAATATGAAACATATGAATGAGAAAAGTAATAGCACACTTCTCCTTAAAAAGCTGAACATTTTGATATTGGAATGGTCTGAGTAGTTGGGTAGTAGTAGAATGGAGTAGTTAGGTGCGGAAAAACGTATGGAAGAACTAAAGAAAATAATAATAAAGATTACAACAACATAACAGTGAATGCTGGAAGCAAATAACTACAAATACTTCCTCAAATCCCTTTCAAATTAAAAAGCTAGTCAGCTTTTTCATGATTGTCAACAATGCACCTTGGTCAACTTTTTAATCGTCATCTTTTTAATCGCTGTCATCGTTTTAATCTTTGTCAATGTTTTGTCGTTTTCATCGTTTTGTCGTACTCAATACTCAATAAATTTACAGTTTAAAATCATTTACCACAAGGGCCCACAAACTTTGAGGTGCCCACAGAGACCAGGTTTATTAACAATAAAATTATCATCAGTAATATATGATATTTCAAGGATTTATCTATGAAAGAATTGCAAATAAGACTAAATGGCAGCTTATTTCTGGATCTTATATCTGGATCCTATAGATTTGCTACTGAGTGAGATGGTCAGATCGTGGTGAATGGGGCAGAACTGCACATATCTGTGCTTCCCTGAATTATTCTGCCTGCAGTAGCTGCTAATGTGCTGCTGATACTGTAAATGTTTTTAAAGTTAAATTAATTTGGTATTAGTGCACTGAATGTGTAAAAGTTTTAAGTAAAGTCTCTTACACAAGTTGATAATATTCAAGATTTTTGAGTAAATGACTATGGCATTTATTGTATTGAATTTAGTCTCCTAGTTTTTTAGGTTGAGTTTACTTATGTTTTAAGACAACCGGTTTACTCAGTTGTTTAAAGTAGCCTCAACTTATCCGGGCAGGAAAGGTTGAATGTCTGCCTTTAGTTGTGACGGTTAGGGTAAGCGGCTAGGCCAGGCATTATGTCAATAGAGGATCTATAATATTTTAATATCTACTGTTAATGCATCTTACTGATTTGTTGCGGCTGCTCTGTAAATTGCATTTCCCCACTGCAGGATGAATAAGGTTTTTCTTATCTTAACCCACTTTGCTTTTTGCAATGGAGGTCACATGTTCAGACAGGTCTTGGAAAATCCCTCCATACACAGTCCAGGCACTTTGGAGTCTCCGATCAAAGTGACTGCATCTCTGTACAGAAGGACAGAAGCCATGCAAACAGAGGGAGAACTTGGTAAATCCAGAGAAAGGCCCCTGTTTGACCCACATGCTCCTTGCTGAGGCCACCGTGCTAAACTACTCCAGCAGCTAATTATAACAATGATTACCTCTGCTTCTGTGCATATTTTTTAGCATTTCACCATTAAACACTTAGATATATATTTATATTTTTTATACACTGAACAAAAATGCAACACTTTTGTGTTTCTATTTGTTATGGGATGACCCCAAGATCTTAAACGTTTTCTACATACTGTACAAAAAATAACCATATCTCCTTTGTCGAGATAATCACTCCCACCTCACAGGTGTGTTATATCATGATGCTGATTAAATCGCATGATTATTGCACAGGTGTGCCTAGACTGGCCATAAACAAAGGCCACTCTGAAATGTGTTTATATTTTTCTTCAGTGTATTTTATAATGCATTCCTCTCTTTCTACAGAATTGGACCCCAAACTCAGAACCAGCAGTACATCATAAAGCCCAAATACTACCATACACACGCCACACACACACAGACGCATGTCCAGTCCCAGCCAGAGAAGCCAATCCCACTAGCAGGACACAGTCCTGTTCATGGTAAGTTGTCCTACAAATTGCATTATTACACTCATTTGTAGTCATACTTGTCTTATTTCTAATGATGTGCCTGGCTAAGCCATCAAAACTATACTTTAGCCTGTATCTGCCTGAAACACAGTTCCAGAAATCCTCCAATTCACTCCAATGAAAAATATTCTTTGACTTCTGGGTAAAATCACAGAGGGACAGGCATTTTTAAATCGCGACTGTTGCACAATTTTCTCTCCTTAAACATAAAACTCACATCAGTTGCTCATTGTAGCCTTGTGATTCATAAAGTGAAAGTATTTTTGTGAAAACCTTTATGGTTTTGGTGTAACAAGCCTGTTCAGCTAGAGTGGAAATCAGCCTTACTCCAGCTCTTTGTGCTGATCAGTGGAGGTTCCTGCCTGTTCCATGACAACGGCGCAGCTGCAGCAGAGATTGAGCTCAGTAGCACTTTGACTTACAAGTCAAACACCTAATGCTCAGTGTCCACAGTGGCTCTATGTATATTAGAGATATGTATATATATCTGGTCTTTCATATAGTTGAGGGGGTGTTTTTAAGGGATTAATTCAACATTACAGCATTCAACAACATATGTAAATTTATAGTACAATGCATTGTGGGTGATGCACAATAACAGGAACTGGTCTTAATAGGAGTTGCAATGATTAATAAACAATTATTGCATTAGACTCTTCATATTGACACAAGAGACGAATCTTTATGTTTAATTACAATATTTTAGGCATGTCAAAATTATCAAAATTTTCATTAAATTGTTTCTAAACTACAGCAACATTCAGTAAATTAATGTAAGAGTCCTTCTTAGACGCATGTTTGATGTTCATGATTCATGTTGACATAAGAGACTAATCTTTATGTTTAATTACAATATTTTGAAATTTTCATTCAATATTATCAAAATTTAATTTAAATTGTTTTTTAATCACAAAGTGCTCTTCAGCTTTGTCCTATTGTTTACACAATGCAAAATAATTGATGCATGATTTTGTGTTAAAACGTTCACAATAGGTTTGCATTTTCTACATTGTAGATACATTCAAGACAGAAACAGTCCTTCTGGAGAGTTGAGTTAGGTCAATTAACTGACTGTCCAGTTAATTCCTATGCTTAACTATAGGCTTTTGTCTCATTCAACTGCTGAATTTAGAGAGAAGATTAGTCTGTGCAGGTAAACAGACAAGACAGACAGCCTCTCTTGGGGTGCTTCCTTAGTAGAACGCAAACCCCATTTATTTTTCTCGTTGATGGTCACTCCCACACACACTCTCCTGACTCCCGGTGTGCCACACAAAAAAGAACAAAAACAAAAAGAACACATTACAACCATAAATGATGATAAATACATTTCACCAAAGTTATAACTTTTTTTGAATCCTAACTTTTTTTTACACATAAGCCTTAGCGGCTCAGGGTGGGGACTAACCGCTGTGGGCCACTACAATATGTTAAAATTGAAATTGCAATGATTGATGCATGATTTTGTAATATAATATTCTCATTTGCTTAAGTTTACACCTTTGAAACTGTTGCAACATTCAATTCTTTGTTGGTAAACATGGTAAAATGGCATTTCTTTCACATTGTATTGTATGTGATATTGTAAATATTTGTATTTTCCAGATAAATTGACTTATATGCTTAATGTATTAGTATATTAGTAATCTATATTATAGATGAAGAAATTTTAGAAACTTGTCATATTTTTAATCTTTTCATCTTTTTACCTTGGTCATCTTTTTAATTGCTGTCATTGTTTTAATTCTCGTCAACGTTTTGTCATTTTTATCATTTTCTCATACTCAACCTTCTGATGTCAGCAGCTTAATCAGCGTTTGGCATCTTTACCCAATTTGAGGAGGTACACAGACATAGGAATGTCTCTGAGGCTAAGGATTGGAATTGCTGCCAGATGTTTCTCTGTCCCGGGCCTTTTTCCTTTATCGCTGCTGCTGTTTCTGTTTCCTGTTTCTGGAGCAGTGAAAGAGGTGCTCCTGTACGTCCCAATGCTGTAGTCGAACATACAGGAGCAAATACACATGTGAAATTTGCAGTACATAGTACATTCTTTGTTGTACTGTCGAAGCTCACCAGATGGCCCTGACAAATGCAACCTTAAAAAGAATTGATCATACATTGATCATACATAACAAAGCATGTGCTTGTGTCTTCCTTTTGGCAGCTGTGGGCAACCACACAGGAAGGATCAAAGTGATCTTCACCCCCACCATCTGCAAATTCACCTGCATTGGAAGTAGATGTCACAACAACTGTGAGCTTGGAAACACGACCACCATCATAAGTGAGAATGGCCATGCAACAGACACCCTGACGGCACCTAACTTCAGAGTAGGTAAGAGGTCATGGCTCATGGGTTAGTACACATTTGTAGTGGTTGTATACAATATGTGGAACCTTGGTCTGTGATGGTGTCTGTCAGCTGGTGGACTTGACAGAAGACCACAGCACCCTACCTGAACAAGATCCAGTAACCAGAGTAAGAATCAGCCCTTCACGCTGCTAGAGGCGCTCTTGTTTTATTTTCTTCAGTATCCTCTCTGGTAATTGTTTTGATTTGTTTCGCCTGTTCTTTTGTGTTTAGCTCTGCTATGGAGTCAAATTAAGGTCAGATTAGATTTTTGTGTGCGTAACCAGATGCGTGCGTGCTTAGCCAGATCTGTGTGTGGTTAGCCAGATCTGTGTGTTATTTTACTTGTAAGTAAAGTAAAGTAAAAGTAATCATAAGAAGTAATGGGAGGAGTTTTTCTGAAGACATGGAGTTTGTGTTGTCGTTATTGTCCTGTCTCCCATCCTGTGCCAAGGTTTCGTGGTGTCTTTGTGTTTAGTTTGGTAGTTTAGCCTGTAGATCAGTGCTGTCTTTAGTTGTATTGATTTTTATGTTTAGAGCTGTAGTCCTGCCGAGCAGTGAGTTTACGTTTTTGTGTTATATGTTTAATAAACTATTTGTTAATTCCAGTTTTGGGTTGTGCATTTGGATACTACCCCTCTCCTGTCTCAACAAGACCCGCTTTTTAGGAACCGGTAAGGGGGGAGTTTGTTACAGTGTCAGCTTTAAGTACTACTTAAGGCTGTGTCTGTCAGTATTTTCTAGCAACAATGACTGTAATAGCAGCTGTATGTTAGGCATGAGCAGATGAAGTCTCGCCAAGCTTTAGATTTAGAAATAAAAGTTCCCAGAAGATTGTGGTCATTTGAACCTGCTGGTGTTTGCTCCAGCTTTTCAACTGTTGGCTGTTGGTGTCAGAACAACAAATGGTGTTAAACATAAAAATGTCTTTGCATTCTTCTTCACAGGCTTTTATTCTAAATTAAAATGTATCTCTAGTGTGACAGTCTTCAATCAGCTCACCACTTTTACATGGTGTTCTCAGTAGTGTGGCTTGTAAGGTTGTGTATTGCTGGCAGTTTTGAGGAGCAGTCTAGATACTAAATTCCAGTCAGGAGACTTCTGTCATCAGCAAAGTAAACGAGTACAGTATCTATTAATAGTGTAGCTTCATCGGCACACTACACGACTCAGCATTGTTTGTAGTGCTGAGTAGTGATGTTTGTGTCAGGTTTGCTGCTTTAACAAATAAGCTTGTGCTTGAGTAAAAGTTCCCGTGGAGCAAAGCATGTGCTTTAATTCATAAATGTTTAGCACAGACCTGAGCCATAACACTTTGTCTGAACCTGCCTCAAAGCAATTCCATACACAGAAATTCCTGCCAAAGCTAAACAAATTAGTATAACTGGACTAGTTTAAAGGGAAACACTCTAAAGGGGGCTTTATTATACTATGACATGTGAATGATTTGAGCTGATTACCAACTATGCACTCATTCACCTACAGTAAGAGCAGACCAACACACTGGTGTAGTGGTTAGCACGTTCTGTGGAGAGTTTGCATGTTCTCTCTGTCTGCAAAGCATTTCTCTCACAGTCCAAAGAAACTTTTAGGTTAACTGGCAACTAAATACCTATAAGTGTGACTGCCTGTGCAAAGCTACGTAAAATCCAAACACCAAAAACCAAATAGTTTATCCTAATGCACCTAATGACTCTCTCTCTGTCTAATCCAGTAATATTGGTTCGTGATTGCATTCAACCTTGTTTATAGCGCTCAAGTCTGGAGTTAAATCTGGTTTACAAACCTTAAAGTGCTTGGTTAAAACAGATTTTAGATTTACAGAACCATATTTCACATAGAATGGTGTGTTATAATGTGTAACCTACTTCCTCCTGACTTTAGGAGCTCAGGACTATTTGACAGTTGCCACCAGGCACTACAAGTTACTAAAATATGTCACTAGTAATGTTTTACTGCTCTACATTATACTTTTTTGTACAGTATTTATTAACAATAAGTGGTGCCACAGCCAGGACATGTGAAGGTCAAAGAGCGGATCTGCAGCCCTAACATTGAGCTACTGGCCGTGGGCCTCTGTCCATATTATTTACCTAGAGAATTTTTAAATCTTATGCTCATCGCTGTTTACTTCCCCCCCTCCGAACGCTGCCGTGGCGTGTAATGTCATACAGCCGGTCGTCTCCAACCTGCAGTCCAGACATCCTGACGCTTTCTTTATGACTTCCGGTGACTTTAATCACATCACCCTCGAGTCACTTCCTACATTCACCCAGTTTGTGAGCTGTCCCACCAGAGGTGAGAAAACACTGGATCTGATGTATTCTAATGTTAAGGTTGCCTACTCTTCCACTGCCCTCCCCCCTCTGGGAAAGTCGGATAACAATTTGATTCATCTGCTGCCACAATACACACCTCAGGTTCAAAGGCAGCCTGCCACCATTAAAACTGTTAAAAGGTGGACAGATGAGGACCGGGTTGCTCTGCAGAGTTACTTCAAAGACACTCTCTGTGAACCTCATGGTGAGGACATTGATGGACTGAAAGACTGCATTACAGATGTGTGGATACCTATGTACCTGATGAAACTTTTCGCTGCTTCCTAACAACAAGCCAAGTGTCAAACCCTGAATGAAAAGAAGAAATCAT